>NW_022104553.1:27308311-27318971 GCF_000313985.2 Echinops telfairi | reverse complement strand
GATACACACCTTTCCTGATTTTACACCACGCAGTACCCCCTTATTCTGTTGGCACAACTGCCTCTTGATCTGGGTACAGGCTCTGCATGAGCACCTTGAAGTCTTCTGGAATCCCAACTCTTCTCCAGGTTATCCATAGTTTGTTGTGTTTCCACAGTGCCTTGAGATCGTCCGTGAAGCACAGGGAACCATCTTTCTGGTATTCTCTGCTTCCAGCCCAGATCCATTTGACATCGGGTTCTTTTTGTTAATACCAAACCGTAGTTTCACTTAAGTAATAATGTCCACCTTGAACACTATACTTTTTAAAGATCTCTCTCTATAGATAGATAGATAGATAGATAGATAGATAGATAGATAGATAGATAGATAGATACAGATATAGGTAAACATATACATATACATCATCATCAAGTCAATTCAGACTCATCATGACCTGGTAGACTTGCCCTTGTGAGCTGCCAAGACTATAAATCTTTACTGGAGTAGAAAGCCCCACCTTTCTTTTGAGACATAGCTGTTGACCTTGCAGTCGGCACCCAAGCCCGCGGTAGTGAGTTACGCATTGAGCTGCTAACCACAAGGTCAGCTGGTGGTCTTGAACTGCTGACCTTGTGGCTAGTAGCCTAACTCATAATCACTATGTCACCAGGGCTCCTTTTGGTACAACAGCAGCGAGTATGCTATACTTTCAGCCCCTGGGGCTCCTGCAACTAAGGTTTCTGGAAGATCTTTGGAGAACTGATTCCACCCAGAAGGAACTCCATGCAAGGGGGCAGTGGGTGTAGCTTACCTGGGGCAGGTGGTGGCCTGGGGAGCAAGGCACACCCGAAGCCAAGAAGCTGTTTTCTCTCCCATAAAGCCCAGCCTTATCCCTTCTTATCAGCCTGGGAATCACTCCAGCCCCACCCGGGGCAAAGTCCCTGCTCTGCCCTGCCCAGCTGGGAGCTGATACTGATTGATAATCCAGTCTTCTTTTGTGACATCCTCCCAGATGGCTTAGCCATGACCCCCAGGAGCTGTAAGTGGGGTAGTGCCTGGTCTCCTGCAACTCCCCTCCCCATCCTCCACCCACCTCTGCACCAAGAGATGGACGGTTTAGGCCCTGCACCCTGTCTGAATAAGGCCCTATTTCTCCACAGACCCCTCCCAAAATCCATGCTACCATCAGGGACACTGTCCACAGCAAAACCAACCCAAACCAAACTCAATGCCAACGCATAGCGACCTTGTAGGACAGGGTAGAACTGCCCATGTGAGTTCCCGAGTCTGGGCCTCTTTAAGGTCATCGAAAGTCCCATCTTTCTTCCAGAGGAACAGCTGGTGATTTCAAACTATGGATCTCCTCGAGGTTAGCACCCCAAAGTGTGACCACTATACCATCAGGGCCCCACGGCAAGCACAATGTAAATAAACCACACACACACAGGGCTGGTGGCACTGTGGGTTAGGCATTGTTTTGTCTTGTTTCTGGCTTAATTAGAGGAGCCCTGATGGGCTATGCACTAAATTAATCACAAAGTCAGTGGTTCGAGCCCACCAGCTGCCTCATGGGAGAATTGGCTATTTATTCCCATAAAGAGTTACAGTTTTGGAAACTCACAGGGGCAGTTTGATCCTGCCCTACAGGTGCCTGAGTTGGTAACAACTCATTGGCAGTGAGTTTGGTTTGGTTATTTGTACCCTACAACACTGTGATGCTATGGAGAGACCATGTGGCAGTCACAAAATCTCCTGTCAACTTGTGAAGGGGTGGTGTCTAGCCTTTCAATCAAGTTGCAGCTTGATGACCTCATTTTGAGGCGCAATGGAGATAAAGAGCTCACTGGAGGGCAGACACACTCTCCCTGAGAGACATTCCTGTTGACAAGCCACATGGAGCTATGCTGATAGAACCAAAGCCCTGGAGCTGGCAGGTGGAGATCCACACCAGCACTGAAATGCTTCCACCGCCACTGGATCTACAAGACTTTCCACCCACTGGCCTGTGATCTGCCTGCACTCCGCATCATTGCATGTGTTGCCTGAGTCTGAAGAGGAATTTACAGACTGGTATTGGACATATGGGCTAATATCGGACTTGAGGACTTGATCTGGACCAGGCTGGGATGTTTTCTTAATAAACAACTACTCTTTTATATCAAGCTCTTTCTTACACACATGAGTGGCTATGGATTTGTTTCTCTAGTCCACCTGAACTAACACAGACCACGAAGCTGCCATTCAAACAATCAAGAAAGACATGTGTTAGGGGGAGTTTGTCCTTTCACCATACTGATTGAATCTGTATGCTGAGCAAATCATCCAAGAAGCGGCTTTCTATGATGAACATAGCCTTGGAATTGGGGAAAGACTCATTAACAGCCTGCCTCATGCAGACCACACAGCTTGACTTGCTGAAGGTAAGAGGACTTGAAGCACTAACTGCTGAAGACCAAAGACTACAGACGTTGTGGTAGTTACGTAATTTCCTGTCATTTGATAAACAAAGTGTAGGGCTGGAGTCTAGCCTGTCAATCAGGTCACAGACTGTTGACGTCTGCTTGTGGGCATGACTTTCTCATAAGCAGGGTCCTGGGACCTCCCCCTTGCTCTCCGCTTTCACTTTCCTATTGAAGAGCCATGCTGGGAGCTGCCAGACCCTTGCAATGCCACCACCACCACTGGATCCACAAGACTTGGCACCCACCAGCCAGTGATGTTCCTGCATTCAGCATCATTGCATGGTACTGCATGAGTCTGAAGACAGACTTAAGGACTAGTATCAGACTTATGGACTAGCACTGGACTTATGGACTTGAACTGGACTGGGCTTGGATGTTTGCTTGATATATAATTACTTCTTAATATCAAGCTCTCTCTTACACCTATATGAGTGTCACTGGATTTGTTTCTCTAGTCAACCCAGCCTAGCTCGGACTTCAGTATGATTTCTACCTCAATGCAAATAAAACAAAAATCCTAACAACTGGACCAATAAACATCATGGTAAATACAGAAAAGCCTGAAGGTGCCAAAGGTTTCGTTTTATTTGGATTCATGGTCAATGCCAACAGAAGCACTAGCCAATAAATCAAATGGCATATTGCAATGGGCAGATTGGCCACACAAGACCAAGTTAAAGTGTTAAAAAGCAAAGAGGTCACTCTGGGGACAAAGGTGCACTTGACCCAAATCCTGATATTTTCCATCACTTCATATGTGTGGGAAACTAACACTGAAGGAAATATGATGAGGACTATATTCCCTAACTTAACACAGAGGGAATCTGGAAAGCTGGTCTTCCACGGTAGGAAAGCCTCCACTTTGGTTAAGTTAGAGGTAAAGTCCAAGTACATTATCCTGCTTTAAACATCATTCCCACAGATTTTAAACATCATTCCCACAGATTCTCCCCTTAAAGTGAGCACATGGTTGATTATATCTCCCTGTAGAGGCAGACATTATCCATTTGCTCCCTCTTCCCACAGTGACACCTACCCTCCCCCCTGCTTTGAACCTTTCCCCAATGCAGGTGTTAGGTTTCCTCACCTGTGAGCTCAGGAACCTTAATGTAGACACCACCCACCTTGTGAAGCATGTAACTACTGAATATGCATGACTTAGGCTACCTATCCATGTCCCAGAGAGCAAAGGGGCTCTCTCTTCTCCCAGTTCCACATGGACCATCAAGAGGAGCTGAGGTGAGCGTGCTACCATAAAATGTGTCCGACTCCTTTATTTTATTGTCTCTCCTATCTTTCCTGTCCTCAATGACTTTACAATAATCTTCATATATTATCGCCGTACAATTGTGCCCACCAGCTCTCGGGTTGTTGGAGGCTGCTTTCCTCTGATGCCTATGCATGCAAAAGCTGGACAGTAAATAAGGCAGACTGAAAAAGAAGTGTAGCAGCCCTGGTGGTGCGGTGGTTACATGTTGGACTGCAATCCACATGGTCAGCAGTTCAACACCACCAGTAGCCTCTTGAGAGAAAGACTGGGCTTTCTACTCCAGTCAGCAGTTACAGTCTCAGAAACCCACCGGGGGTTGCTATGAGATAGCATTGACGCGATGGCAGTGAGTTTTGAGTTTTGTTTTGTTTTTAAGAAGAAATGATGCCTTTAGATTATGGTATTGGTAAGGAATCTTAAATATGCCACGGACAGCCGGAAGAATGAAGACCTTTGTCTTGGAAGAAGGGCAGTAGAAGGAAAGATGGCGAGACTTCATCTCACGTGCGTTGGCTATGTTGTCAGGAGAGACCAGCCCCTGGGGAAGGCCATTATGTTGCGGATTCAAATAAATGACAGCCGCTAGACTGCCTTGGAATTTAGAAGATTCTCTTATTCGCTTATAACCGGACTGTAAGAATCTAAAAGGGACTCCTTGATTGCATTCCCGAGTGGGCATTTCAGTCCATCTTTAAAGACAAAGTCTCATTTATCATTCGCTTAGGACTTAAGCAAGCATGGGCAGAAGCAAAAAGCAAAATTAATGTTGTTATTCTTTAGAGTGAGTGAGTGCTACAGGTACAGCATCTATTATAACATCCTGGTTAATAAAATAAGAATAGTCGTATCCTGGTGACAATAGCAAAAGGAACAGTATTATTCATTACAATGTTCTGATCTTGGGAACATACACGTACAATCTAAAATCCGTCACTAGGGACTTTCTGAGATGGGAAGGGGAGGAGGCAGGCATTCCGCAGCCAACAAGATGGTGTTATGGTGGCTGGTGCTAGTCGGGCTTAGGCCTTCGGGCTGCATTTGCCAAATCAGCGTTGTCTGGTTGACAAATGTTGTCTCCTGGCAACCGGCCCAAAGTAGGTGAGATGAAGTCTCGCCATCTTTCCTTTTAAGGAGCAAATGGCTGTACTTCTTCCAAGACAGATCTACTCATTCTTCTGGCTGCCCATGGTATATTTAATATTCTAATATTCTTCACCAATACCCCACACTAGCTGTTACAGAGAGACAAGGGGAGAGAGATAGAGAGAGAACAGGAGAGAGGTGACTGAGGCGGGCTTGGGATGGAGATGGTTTCATGCATGGGGCGGAAACAGGAAATGATGTGTGCTCAGGTCAAATGGCTATTTTTCATCTGGGAAAGCTGAGCTGTTGGGTCTGAGGAGCTACAGTGAGTGGCCCTCTGGGTCCAGCGGTGAAATGAGACACTGAACTGACAAAAGGGAAATGAACCCCTTACCAGGAGCCACGGCGGGGACATAGAGCTGAGTAGGTGCCAGTAGGTAAGTAAAGGGCTGCTAACCATGTGGTCAGTGGTTCAAACCTACCAGCCACTCTTTGGGAGAGCCGTGAGGCTGTCTGCTCCCTCCAGGGCAACAAGATGGTGGTGGGCTTGGTTCTAGTCTGAGAAGGGACAAACCAATTCGACCTGTCTGTTCCTTCCTCCTGAGATGCTCTTCCCCACAGGCTGGCACCGTGGCAATCAACCATCTTTACCCAAGGCAGAGCTGGACTCCCCCAGCCTGGGCCCTGAGCCCGTTCCTGCCACTTCCTGGCAGGTGATTTTAGAACATTGTTTCACCTCCATGTGCTTCTGTTTCCTGAGGTGAAAACACTGGAAATAATAATCACTACCACTATGAAGAGGAATCGATGCATTTGAATGATGGCGCTGGCAAAGACTATTGAAAGTACCGTGCACTGCCAACAGAACAAGTCTGTCTTGAAAGAAGGAGAGCCAGAATGCTCCTTCGAAGGGCAGATGCACAATTCTTCTTGATATGATTGAACTATTAAATTGTATGAGATGTGGATCATGTGCCAATAAAACTATTAAAAACAACAAGAAGAATAAGAGGGAAGTAGAAGACACTGGCGTAACACCTTGGTTCTCATACCGTAAGCCCACCATAAACATTTGATGACTGAATGAGTAAATGAGCAAACTTAGTTACTACTCTATTATCAACAGTTTTCCTTTCTTCGACAAGGTTCTCAGAGGTTATGGTATTGTCATTACAATAATAAATTTCAGGAGAAAAAACAAAGGTGGGGGGAAGATGGTGGGATCCATCTCATGTGCCTTGGGCATGCCATTGGGAGAGACCAGTCGCTGTAGAAAGACATCAGGCCTGAGGAAGCCCCTTGACAAGATGGACTGACACAGTGGCTGCAACAATGGGCACAAGCATAACAATTGTGGGGATGGCCCAGGACCAGGTAGTGTTTAATTCTATTACACAGGGCTCCTATGAGTCAGAAATGACTAGACAGTGCTTAACAACCACCACCACCACCAGGAGCAGCAGCTAGGAGAATTGTGAGGCTATCCGTGTCCTTGTTACTCATAGGTGGTTACTGACTCGATGTTAGGACGAGGGCAGCAGTGATTCAGTGGTAAGATTCTCATCTTCCAGGTGGAAGGCATGGGTTCGACTCCCAGCCAATGGATCTCAGGACCAGCTGCCACCCATCTGTCTTTGAGTATTGCTCTGATGTTGAACTGGTCTCAGTAGAGCTTCCAGACTGAGATGCAAGAGTAGGAAGAAAGGCCTGGAGACCGACGTCCTAAGATCAGCCACAGAAAACCATGTGTAGCACAACAATTCTATCCCAACCAGTCCCCGCGGGATGGTGTAGGACCAGGCAGTCTTTTGTTCTGTTGTGACTGGGGTGGCTGTGATTTGGCACCTGACAGTGACAACAATGACATGCAGTTTCCTAGATGTTGCTGGAAACGTAAAACTTAAAAAAACAAAGCAAAAAAACCCCACATTTTATCAGGAGCTCTTACAGATATGATTACAATCCGTAGTTCCATTAGATCAAGCAATATTGTACAATCACTGCCATCATCCTTTTCAATGCATTTTCTTTTCTTCTTGAACTCATTGATATCTGCTCCCCTGTAGCCACTCCCTCCCCTACCCTACCACCCTCAATATATTATATATTATTATTATTATTATAAATGGGATGGTGGAAGTTATGGCCAAAAAGTAATCATCATAATTGTTGATTGCAATGATGATGTCCATTCCCTTCAAGTGGGGTTTGCAGTCATCATTGCTATCAGTTCCCCCTCCCCCAGCCCCCCTTTCCCCTCTCCCTTCCTGGATCTCACGGTGTCATTACTCCCCTTACTGAAACATAGAATTTTTTTTTCTTTTTTTGAGAGGTTAGGATAAGTTTATTGAAGAGGAATACTTTGGAAAAGAACAACATAGAACTTTTTTATGGTCAGTTGCATTCCAGAGAAGTGCTGAGTAAGAATAGAAAGATGTAGCTGGGTTGTGAGCCCTAGTGGGGCTGTCAGGTAAACGTTGGGCTGTTAACTGCAAGATCAGTGGTTCAACAACCTCCACCTGCCCTTGCCATGCCCAGCAGTTCCTTGGGAGAAAGATGAGGCTGTCTGCTCCTGTAAAGATGCACAGTCTAGAAGTATCTCTGTAAGGCCTCCGTGAGTCAGACTCCACTGATGGAAGTGGTTGGCACATGAGCCCTTGGAAGGAATGATGAAGGAAGGGGATAGGAGCAAGCAGGAGTCCCTGGGTGGCACAAACCATTGTCTAAGAGCTTGACTACTAGCTGAAAAACTGGCAGTGCAGATCCACCCCACGGGTGCCTCGGAAGACAGGGCTGGCAATCTACTTCTGAAAGGTCAGTCTTGGAAACCCTATGGAGTCATTACAATCACCCATAAAGACCACTCACCATGTGAGGAAGACCGAGCCTTGGAAAACACCTATGTTCTAACTCCTCCGCCTCCCCCAGGGTTCAGCTCAACCCTATCTCTCCCTAGGTTGCTTCCCTTAACCACTCTCAGACTTAGCTAGACCCAAAAACTCTGTTCACCACCTTTCCTTTCCATCAGAGCTCTTTTGGACACAAATAACTGTATCCCAAATCGAACTGGCCCAGGAGAAGCAATGGGAGGATAGCGGCTCATGCAATAAAATCTGAGGGAGTGGACCAGCTTTAGGTATGGCTGCATCTAGGTGTTCAAATGATGTCATCAGAAATCTCTCTTTTCTTCAACTGGCTATGTTTTCCTTGTATATGTTAGGTAGCCAGTGAGGGAGTTGTCCCTCTCTATGCCAAGGCGCCCCTACAGGAGGTTGCTGCAGAGAATCAGGTGAGCCCAGCCAGCCAGCAAGGATAGAGGGAGTGCTTACATTCAGACCTTTGAGACAGAAAGCCAATACACTTGGGAGGGCCCCAAACTAGGCCAGGTGAGCTTCATTCAGCCAATGGGGTCAACCAGCACCATTGACCACACCTCCCAGTGGAGGGTCCTGAAAAGCTACAAACTTCAAGACCAGTTGTTCTTTGGCTGGGTTGCAGGTTTCTCTGGCCTCAGGTTTCCACAGGCAGGTGTGAAGTGCCCTGAGGGGGCCTGTGTAAAACCTGAAATTCCTTCTTCTTCTTCTTTTTTTTTAATTAAATCTTTTTTATATATATAATTTAGATCATTTTATTGGGAGCTTTTACAACTGTTGTTACAATCCATTCATCAATTGTACCTGACATATTAGTACAGCGGTTCTCGACCTGTGGGTGGAATGACCTTTTCACAGGGGTGGCCCCATTCATCACAGTAGCAAAATGACAGTGATGAAGTAGTAACGTAAATAATTTTACAGTTCCACAACATGAGGAACTGTATTAAAGAGTCACAGCATTAGGAAGGTTGACAACCACTGTATTAGGACATATTTTGCCATCATTCTTTTCTAGACATTTACTTTCCATTGAGTCCTTGTGATCAGCTCCTCTTTTTCCCTTCCTCCACTCTCCCCACTTTCATGGCCCCTTGACAGATTATAGGTTGTTATTATTTTCATATCTCACACCAACCACTGTCTCTCTTCCCCTCTGGTTGGTTTTCTTCCCCCTGGATGGGGGTGTGTGGTTATGTGCCATTCATTGAGGTTGGAACCCCCTCTCCCTCCCCATCTTTCCCCCCCTTTTCCCTACCCTTTTGGTATCAATATTCCCGTTCCTATTCCTGGGTTCCATGTGTCATGAGTTTTATCTCTTGCCTATACCTATGTACATGCTCCCATCTAGTCCAGAGTGGGGAGCAGCACTGGGGTCATGATAGCGGGGAGTAGGGAGGCCTCAAGGAACCAGAGGTATATTGTGTGATCCATCGGTGCTCTACTGCATCCTGATGGACTCATCCCCTCCCTGCGACCCCTCTGTGGGGGAGATTCCATTGTCCACAGATGGGCTTTGAGTCTCTGCTCCAACCCCACCTCATTCTCACCAATGCAGTTTTGTTTGTTTGTTTGTTTGTTTGTTTGTTTGTTTATTGTGAATCTTCTGATGCCGTTGTCTGGTCCCGATGACACCTCATGATCACACCGGCTGGTGTGCTTCTTCCATGCGGGCTTGTTGCTTCAGTGTTGGACGGCTGCTTGTTTAACTTCAAGCCTTTAAGACCGCAATGCTATATCTTTTAATAGCCAGGCACCATCCTCTATCTTCACCACAGCTGCTTGTGCACCCATTTGGCCTTCAGCGACTGTGTGTGTGTGTGTGTGTGTGTGTGTATGTGTGTGTGTGTGTGTTGGAGGGGAAGGGGTGTGGTAAAAACCCACTTGGATCACAAACCAGGCTTCGATGTGAATTCTTTCTTATGTGAAGCCAGGGACCATGGTATTTCTAATCCAATAAACCTAACATTTCCATCTTATTCTTAGGCAAATTGCCTACTTGTGATAGAAGGATAATCTCCTTCAGATTCACTTTAATCCCTTCAGTTTATCGATCCAAATGAAAAGAAAATTATTTATCCCCCAGAATCCCAAGAAACACCCTAGAATTCTTCCTTCCTGACCCTGGTGGCACAGTGGTTACATGGGCTTCTAACTACAAGGTCGGCTCAAAACCACCAGCGGCTCCACAGGAGAAAGAGGAGGGTTTTTACTCCTGTGAAGAGTTACAGTGAGTCTTAGAAACCCATAGTGGCAGTTGTATCCTGTCCTATAGGGTCACCATGAGTCAGAATTGACTCGATGACAATGAGTTTGATTTTTTCTGTCTTGACCTGTGTTGGATCACATCAGCGAGGAGTGTAGCCATGCTTTGCTGAACCAAATCGCTGTGGTCTGGAGATGAATGTCTATGATTGGCTAGACTTGGGTCACATGTCGAGCTGTCAACCAATCACTGTAACCTGGAGATGAAGTCCTGGGCCACTCGCTGCCTTCTAAACTAGGAAAGTTTGGTTTTGCATAGGAAGCTTAAGGAAGTTAAGAGTTAGTCGTGGGATTGCAGGTCTCTGGTGATCCAACCACTTAGTGGTGGTCATCTGACCTGGGATATCAGTTGCCCCAGCGGGGCAGAGACCTCAGAGAGAGGATAAGAAAAGCAGTTCGACTAATGTGAATAAAGAATCCAGTCATGTGGGAATAGCTATTTTAGAGCTTGATGGCCAAGCCCTTGCCACAGGGCAGAACCTTGACCTCCCTGGGTGGGGACAGCATGAGCTTCAGAATCAGACAGACACCATTTCAATGCCAACATTCCTATGTCACCCACTCATTCGCTCATTTGCTTAAAAAACATTTGCTGCCAATGAAGTCCCCAGGGAATATCAAAAATAGACTTTGGGGCCAGGAATTGGCACTCCATCAGACTCGACCGGAAAACACTCTTAAAGGCCAACACACAGTCCTTGAACTAACTACAAGCTTTTCTTTTT
>NW_022104553.1:27281454-27305924 GCF_000313985.2 Echinops telfairi | reverse complement strand
ACAATGGATGGATGTATAGATTGTGATAAGAGTTGTATGAGCCCCTAATAAAATGATTTTTTTTAATGTGCTGGGAAAAAAAACCCAAAAACATTTGTTGCGTTCCTGTGATATGCCCAGGAGCCCTGGTGGCACTGTCTGGGTAAGCATCAGACTGTTAACCACAGGTTTGGCAGTTCAAACCCATCACTCAATCCTCCAGCGAGAGATGAGGCTGGCTGGCTGCCCCTGTAAAGATTTACAGCCTGTATGCAGTCGCTGTGAATCAGAATCAACTTGACAGCAATGAGGTGTGTGTGTGTGTGTGTGTGTGTGTGTGTGTGTGTGTGTGTGTGTGTAATGCCAGGCACTGTTCTAGACACTGTGGACACAGCCAGGAATCAGAAATATTCCCTGCCCTGCCATCCTGGTGCATACATTCTAGTTGAACAAATGGGGTGGGAAGGGAGTGGGGTGGGGGGCGCACTAGCCAAATGACCCAAAGGGAAAAATCATTTGCATAGTAGTAGAACAACAAATAGTGTAAGAAATAAACAAATAAAACAGAGGAGCTGGGGCCAGACTAGCAGCGGGCAGCAGGAGAGGCCTTTCTAGGGAGCTGATAGCGGAGTGGAAATCAAATTGATGAGCTGCAGTCAGCCATCAGGGGATGTGCTAGGGCAGCAGTTCTCAACCTTCCTCATGCCTCAGCCCTTTCATACAGTTCCTCATGTTATGGTGACCCCCAAGCTTATCATTATTTTCGTTGCTACTTCATCACTGTCATTTTGCTACTGTTATGAAATATCGTGTAAATATCTGATATGCGGGAAGTATTTCCATTGTGACCAATTGAACGTAATTAAACATAGTTAAAGCACAGTGATTAATCTCAAAACAATATGTAATTATATATTGTGAAATATTTATGTGTTTTCCAATGGTCTTAGGCGACCCCTGTGAAAGGGTCATGCGACCCCCAAAGGGGTCCCAACCCACAGGTTGCGAACCGCTGTGCTAGGGGGTCCATCGCAAGGAAACTGAAAGTGCAAAGGTCCAGAGGCTGAGGTGGCGGGGAGGGGGGAGGGGAGGGGACGCGGGGAAGGGCTTGACTTCTTTCCGGAACTGCCAGAAAGCTATTGTAAGTAGTTGCGTGGTGGTCTACAAGAGGTACTGCATTGTTACACGCACAACACGCAGGGTCATGTGGCTGCATGGCTTTTGCAAGCCACACACCCCCTGGTGCCGTTAGCGTCCTGTGTGCTGCATGCTGTGCGCATAGCATGCAAGGGCGTGCTGTGTGTAAAAAGACAGCACTGGGCCACTGGACATAAGGGAGTAGCCATACCTACCTCTCAAGGTCCCCGCAGGGATTAAATTAGACCATCGTAAAAGGCTAGCACCTGTCCATATGGCTGGTGACCCCCATATAGAACAGATCAAAACTCAGCCGGCCCTGCACCATCCTCACAATCGCTGCTCTGTCTGAGCCCGTGGTTGCAGCTACTGTGTCAATCCATCTCGTTGAGGGCTCCCCTCTATTCCACTGATCCTCCACCAAGCAGGAGGTCCCTCTCCAGGACGGGTCCCGCCTAATAACATGCCCGGGGGACTGATGCAATCGCTGTACTGCTAATGATAAGGTAAGTAGTTCAAACCCCGCAGTTTCCCCCCTGGAGAAAGATGAGGCTGCCTGTTTCTGTAAAGACTTACAGCATCAGAAAGACTCGGGAGCCATTGTGCTCCATCTGTGGGAGAAAAATGAGGCTGCTGGCTCCTATAAAGAGTTACGTTTGGGAAACCCACAGGGGAAGTTCGACCCTGTCTTATAGGGTCACTTTGAGTTGGAACAGGCTCAGGGCGTGAGTTTAGGTTTGGGGATTCTGTTGTGTAATGCGATTCTTAATGTGAAGAGGAGAGAGTGGGTGTGGTAGTTACATAATCTGTTGTCAACTCGAGACTTAAGAGTGAAGGGGTTTTAGTCTTTCAACCAGGCCTCAGTTTGTTGACCTAATTTGGAGGCATGCAGGAGATAAATAGCTCACCGGAGGCGAACACTGGCTCACTGGCTCACTCCCTGTGAGACATTCCTGACAAGACACATGGAGTTATGCTAGAGCGCTGAAGCTGAAGGAGCCATGTGGAGACCCCTGTCAGCGCTGAGATGCTTCCACTGCCACTGGATCCACAATACTTTCCACTCACTGGCCTGTAATCTTCCTGCATTCAGCGTCATTGCATGTGTTGTGAGTCTGAAGAAGAACTTATAGATTGGTATCGGACATATGAACTAATATCAGACTTATGGACTTGATCTGTACTGGGCTGGGATGTTTTCTCAATACTCAATTGCTCTTGTATATAAAGCTCTTTCATATACACATATGAGTGTCTCTATGAATATGTTTCTCTAGTCTACTAACGGAATGGATCCAGAGGGTCAAAGGGGGAGAGAAACCTCTCCCCAGTTTTTCTTTTTGAGAATCAAAGGGCAGGAGATAGGGTGATCTCGGCTCCATGAAGAGAAGGCCTTATGGCATAGTGGTTAATGTGTTGAGTTGCCAACTGCAAGATCAGCGGTTCAAATCCACCAGCTGCCCCCCAAGAGAAAGACAGAGCTTTCTACTCCGGTAAAGAGTTAGTCTTGGAAACCCACAGGGGTAGTTCTCCTCCACCCTATAGGGTCACTATGAATCAGAAGGGATCAGATGGCAGTGAATTTAGTTTTTTGCGTTTGGGCGCCCAGAAAGAGCCCTTGAATGTGTTTCCGGTTCCTCCAGGAAGCAACCGTTATCGTTGGCTGCCTTGACATGGGCTGTGACTCACAGTCGCCCTGCGCACAATGGAACGCAGCGCTGCTGCGTTCTGCGCCACGCCCAAGAGCGGTTGTGGATCAGGCCAAGGGGATCCGCAGGGTTTGCACAGGCTCTTTGGGGAGAAGGCGTTCTTCCTAGTCTGTCAGTCTGGAAGCTCTGCTGAAACGCGCTCAGCAGCACAGCCACCCGCAAGCCCCCACGCGCAGATGGACGCTGGTTTCTCATGCGACGCCTAATCCGGAAACCCTCCCAGGCTCCCGCCTGGAGGGCGGGTCTGGTCAACGAGTGACCATCATCGCCTGAGCGGCTGCTCTGGGCCAGGCATTCCGGGGTACCTGGATTCCGGGGACTGCCTGACCTCTCATCCCCCACCCCCGTAGTCTCTGGCCCCGGGCGGAACCAATGCGAGGCCAGACAGCCCCCGATTGCACCTGAAGACCTTTGGCCATGCCTGCCTCTGATGCGCCCGACCAGGGGTGGGGTACAATTGCCCCACAATTGCCTCCACCTTTTTCGTTCCGCCGGCCCCGCGGGGGACGGGCAAGAGAAACCCCAGGGCCCCTCTCCAGGACCCCTGCCTCAGCCTGCTCCCTCACCCTTATCCAGCACCCCACCCCACCACACCTTATCCCGTACCCCACCCCACCCCTAGAGCGCAGGTGTCTGGAGCCTGGAACTAGGTAGGGCCGGGGCGGGGCCGGGGAGGGGCGTGGTCGTGGCAGGGGCGGAGCCAGGGCCCCTAAAGAGCCGGCTTTTTATGAGAGCCCACGCGGACAGGTAGCCCTCATCTCCCTTCCGCAGCTCCAAACTGAGAAGACATGTGTCCTCTAGACACGGACTCCGGCTGCAGCCCAGCCTGGAAGACGCTGCTTCTAACAGGTGCGTGAGAGGCCTGCCTGGGCTGGGAACAGAAAGGAGACGCTTCTTCTTAGGGCGAATCTCAGACCAAGGCAAAGACGCCCCCACTCAGCCCCAGTGGGAAGCCCAGGTAGCACCAAGACCCCCCACGACCTGGGATCCCTCTCCCGTGGGTGGCGATGCTATTGCCCACCTTTGGCAAAGGAGGGAGGCGAGGTTCAGGGAGGGGATGGAGGCCACCTTCCCAAAGTCACACAGTTGGCAAGGGACAGATTCCGGAGTTCAGAGCCCCTCCCCCAGAGCAGCCTGCCTCACCCCCGCCATCTACAACCTAACGATAACAACAACAACAATACTTCTTAAAGCCGCTGGCATTGAGGTGATCTCAGGTCACTGTGGCATGATGTCACCCTTACTCAGCCTCCAAGTTGGCTGTTTAAACCCTCCATAAGGAGCCCTGGTCGGATAATGGTTATGTGTTGGGCTGCTAACTGCAAGGTCAACAGTTCGAAACCACCTGCTGCTCAGCGGGAGAAAGACAGGACGTTCGACTCCTTTAAACAGTTACAGTCTCCCTGTCGTATAGGGTGGCCAGGAGCCAGCATCGACTCGATACTGTGAATTTGGTTTGGGTTTGGTTAGCAAACCCACAAGACCAGGCCCTCCGCTTTGGTAAAAGGACCGCCAGGGAAGCCCGAAGGGGCAGTTCTACTCTGTAACGCACGAGGGTGCCCTGAGCAGCAATGGTAATAGTACGGCACTCATACGAAGAGCTCAGTCTTTTTTCTTTTTTTTATTTAATCATTTTATTGGGGGCTCGTACAACTCTTATCACAATCCATACCTCCATCTGTTGTGTCAAGCACATTTGTACATTTGTTGCCACCATCATTCTCCAAACATTTGCTTCCTACTTGAGCCCTTATTATCAGCTCCTCATTTTTCCCCTCCCTCATCGCTCCCCCCTCCTTCATGAACCCTTGAGAATTTAGAAATTATTATTATTTTGTCATATCTTACACGGTCCAACGTCTCCCTTCACCCACTTTTCTGTTGTCCGTCCCCTAGGGAGGAAGTTATATGTAGATCCTTGTAATCGGTTCCCCCTTTCCAACCACCCTCCCTCCACCCTCCCAGTATCGCCACTGGTCCTGAAGGGATCATCTGTCCTGAATTCCCTGTGTTTCCAGTTCCTATCTGTATCAGTGTACATCCTCTGGTCTAGCCAGACTTGTAAGGTAGAATTGGGATCATGAGGGAGGGGGAGCATTTAGGAACTAGAGGAAAATTGTGTGTTTTATCGTTGCTACCCTGCACCTGACTGGCTCATCTCCCTGAGACCCTTCTGTAAGGGGATGTCCAGTAAGAGGTCAGTCTTAGAAAGCTCACTTACTCCAAGTGATTTCATGCACTAATGTTGTTAGAGGCCGCCCAGTCGGCCACCCTACGTACCAACAGAAGGAAGCCCTGCCCGGCCTGGGGTGTCCCCATATGTTCTTCTGTTTCATGCCCTTGTTGCAGCCACTGTGTCAATCCGTCTCTTCTCATCCTCTTTTTTCGCTGTCCCCCTACTTTGCCAAGCATGATGTCCTTTTCCAGAGACTGGTCTCTCCTGCGAACATGTCCAAAGTAAGGCGAAGTCTCGCCCTCCTCAATTCTAAGGAGCCTTCAGACTGTACTTCTTCCAGGGCCGATGTATTGGTTCTTAGGGCTGTCCGTGGTGCTTCCGATATTCTCCGGCAGCACCGTCATTCAAATGCCTCGAGTCTTCTTCGGTCTTCCTTAGTCAGTGTCCGATTTTCACATGCAGAGGAGGGGACTGGAAATACAAATACCTCAGTCTTCATGGAAGCCCCGGATCCCCACGTTGTAGGAAGGGAGACTGAGGCACAGAGAGGTTGAGAGCCTTCCTCAAGTGACACAGGTGGGAAGTGGCAGCAAGAGGATTTGAACCCAGGGGGATTGGAACGAGGAGCCTTACTGGCACAGTGGTTGAGTGGATCCACAGCTAGCTGAGCGGTTCACGGCTAGGCAGTTCCAACCCACCCAACGGTTCCACAGGAGAACGATGCGGCAGTCTGCTTCTACACAGGTTTACAGCTTTGGAAGCCCATTGGGGTAGCTCTATTCTGCCCTTATAGGGTCCCTAACATCCCCTCCCCCCCCAAAAAAAAATAAAAACAAATCCCAAACAGTCACTGCTATTGAGCCGATTTCAACTCATAGTGACCCTATAGGACTGGGTAGAACTGCCCCCTGTGGGTTTCCAAGACTAACTCTTTACAGGAGTAGAAAAATCTCAATTTTTTCTTTTTCTCTTGAAAGCCTCAGCTTTTTCCTGTGGCATGGCTGGTGGTTTGAAACTGCTGGTCTCAAGGTTAGCAGGCTAATGCGTAACCAACTGCACCATCAAGGGTGCCTAGAAGTCAAAATTAGGGGTGCTGGTGGCTTAATGGCTAAGCATTTGGAAGCCACCAGCTGCTCCACAGGACAAAGATGAGACAAGTTGCTGTGTAAAGACTGACAGTCTCCCACGCTGTCTATGGGGTCATGGCGAATGGGCTTGTTTGGTAGCAGTGGGTTTTAGAGCTATGAGTTGGAATCGACTCAATAGCCGTGACTGTTTGGGGTTTGTTTATATTTGCGGGGGGGGGGGGATGTTAGGGACCCTATAATGGCAGAATAGAGCTACCCCAATGGGCTGCCAGTTTAAGAGCCTGGTGGCACAGCGATTTTAGTACTCATTTGCTAACCAAAAAGCCATTCGAACCCCGCACCTGCCCCACGGAAGAAAGATGTAGCTGCCTGCTTGTGTAACGATCACTAAACAAACACACGAAAAAAATCACTCCTTCACGAATTTGCGTATCATCCTTGCGCAGGGGCCACGCTGATCTTCTCTGTATCATTCCAATTTTAGTCTATGTGCTGCCGAAGCGAGCACAAAAAACCTCCCTCCTAGGGAGTCGGTTCCGACCCATAATGACCCTGTAGGACAAGGTAGCACTGTCCCCGTGGATTTCCGAGTCTGTAGTTCCTTATGGGAGTAGAAAGCCTCCTCTTTCTCCTACAGAGCAGCTGGTGGGTTGGAACTGCTGACCTTGCGGTTAGCAGCCTGATGTGTAACCACTGCACTTCCAGGTTTGAAAAGCCCCACGGGGCAGTCTTCCTCCAGGGTCACCGAGTTGGAATGGACTCTTTGGTAACAGGTTTTGGGGTCTGGCTGCCAAGACCACCCTTCCCAGAGATCACACGCATCTGTGTACAGGCTCGCCTCTGTTCCTGGGTCCTTGTGGAAGTTCAATTCTGTGTAATCGGTGGCTCCACCCACTTTGCCGCCTCTCCCTGCCCCTGCGCTGGTGCACCTCCATCAGCAGTAATGAAGGGGCCAGGCTGGGCCTCTTCGCTGTTCCTCTTCCAGACCTTTCTCCCAAGTCTGCCTGTCTCCTTTGCACTGGACAGAGAAGGGAGGAGGAGATGACCCAGTAACCAGCTCCCAGGCCCCCTGTGGTCACTGTGGGACTGCTCTCCCTGAGAGTTTCAGTGGCGCTGTGGGGGCGTCGTAGTTAGACATTGGCTTGCTCACTGCACAAAGTCAGCACTTGGAACCCACCAGCGTGCTGGTGATAAAATAATAACCTGTTTCCAGAAATCCCTGGTGTTATAGTGGTTACACGTTGGGCTGCGATCCGAATGGTTGGCGGTTCAAAACCACCAGCAGCTCCTTGGGAGAAAAACGGGCTTTCTACTCGCGTGCACTGTTACAATCTCAGAAACCCACAGCAGGCTGCTGTGAGTCAGCATCCACTGGTTGGCAGTGAGTTTGTTTTTTGGTTTGGTTTGAGAAAGCAGCTGTGATGGATTGACTTGTGTCCCATAAAATTGTGTTGTGCCTCCTAACCCCTTAGGCGTGTAGTTAAAATCCCACTGGCTGTTGTGCTGCCGTTCAAAGCTATCAGCCACTTCACTAGAGAAAGACGAGGCTTTCGGCTCCCTTAAACAGCGCAGTGTTTCTCCACCTTCCTCATGCCGTGACCCTTTCATACAGTTCCTCATGTGGTGGTGATCCCCAATCATAAAATTATTGTCATTGCTTTATCATCACTGTCATTTTGCTACTGTGATGAATGGTCATGTAAATATCTGATCGGCAGGATGTATCTTCATTGTGACATTGAACATCATGAAAGCATCGTGATGAATCACAAAAACAATATGTCATTCTATATTGTAAAATATTTATTTCTAATGACAAATCAATGAAATGTTGTCTTGAAGCATGGTGTAGCATGGGCAACAGTCTTCACACCAGGTACTGGTATGTGGACGCATCTGCATGTGGGTGGACCCGCCTGGAGACGGATAGAGGCGCGTGTCTCGGTTCCTAAGACCATGGAAATACGTGTTTCCCCATGGTCTTGGGCGACCCCTGTGGAAGGGTCGTTCGACGCCCCAAAGGGATCGCGACCCACAGGTTGAGAACCTCTGTGATCGTGTCACTATGAGTTGCAATCGATTCAATGGCAATGAGTTGTGTTTTCATAAAGGAGGTGTCTCTTTATTATCATTGTGAATTTGATAAAGGTTTACGGAGTGTGGAACAGATGGGTTCCCAAACGTACGGAGCCTACCACACCCTCTTTTCAGGAACACAATCAACACATTACCAAGCACACATCTTGGCCTTTACGAACTGCTAGCTAGCCCATCATTCAGGATCTTGTGTGAGGGCTGGGCATTTGCATCTTTCCAGCAGGTTCCCCCACGAGGACGTGTCGTCCACCACTTGGGAAATGCTGCTTTAAAGAGTCTTCTTGCTGCTTTGCTCAAGGTGATACATTATACATTACTGCTTGATTTCTGGACTGCTGCTTCCTTGGGCGTCGACTGGGGATCCAAGGAAGAGGGTCTCCTCAACAGCATCAACACTCAAGAGTTCCGAGTATCACTGGGTCTTGAGTCCATTGCTTGGGAAATATTCAGGTGAATGTGATCCTTGATGAAGGAAACGAGTTTATTTCTGGACAACTGTGACCTTCAATGTATGGAAGTCACACCAGACTTCACCCAGGAGAGGCTAGTTGACATCCCATCATCTAAGTACCACAGCAGGCGATGGTAGGAAACACCACTCAGAAGGGATTAGGATTAGGACCCACCCTACTCTCGGTGACCCCTTGTCCAACAGAACAAAACACAGTCCGGCCACAATTGTTATGTTAGAGCCCATTGTTGCAGTCACTGTATCAATCCATCTCATTGTTGCAGTCACTGTATCAATCCATCTCATTGCCGGTCTTCCTCTTTTTTTTACGGACCCTCCACTCTACCAAGCATGATGTCCCTCCCCGGGGATTGGTCTCTCCTGATACTGTGTCTCAAGTACACGAGCTGAAGTCTCGCTTTCTGAGTTTCCCAGGAGCATTCTGGGTGTGTTTTGTCCAAGAGAGATTTGCTTGTCCTTCTGGAAGTCCATGCTAGGTTTAACATGCTTCACCAACATCAGAATTCAAAGGCATCAACTCTCCGGAAGTCTTCCTGATTTCAGCTTTCAGATGCATAGTGGGTAATTGAACATGCCATGCCTTGGGCCAGGCGTCCTTTAGGCCTCAAAGGGACACCCATGCTCTTCATCACATGAAGACGTCTAAGGCAGCAGATTGGCCCTAGTGCAACATGCCAGCTGATTTCTTGGCTGCTGCTTGCAGGAGGATGGATTGTGGATCTAAGCGAAATGAAATACTTGACAACTTCAATCCTCTAGGCCTTTATCGTGATGTCCTCCATTGGTCCTGTGTTTAGGCTTCCGGTTTTCTCTACACGGAGGTGCAGCCCCTGTTGGAAGCTGCAATCTTTAATCTTCATCAGCAAGTGCTGGAAAACTTCCTGGCTGACTTTCAGCCTGCAGGATTGTGGTGTCTGCCAGATCGGAGGTTGTTAATCAGCCTTTCTCCTCCACTCCTGATGCCACATTCTTCTTCGTAGTGAAGATGTATGATGGGAGAATGCCAGCTTGACCCACACTTTTTCGGGTTTTAAACCACCAGTATTCCCTTGTTCTGTTTCAATGACTGGCTCTTGGTCCATCTACAGGTTCCACAGGAGCACGGTGAAGTGTTCTGGAATCCCCATTCTTCTTAATGCTATCCATAGTGTGGCAGTGATATCATCTCCTGTAAAATTGTGAAGGGGTGGAGTCTATAGCCTGTCAATCAGGTCAGAGTTCAATGACCTCATTTGGAGCCACTGTGGAGATAAATAACTCACTGGAGGTCAGACCCACTCTCTCTGCTACACATTCCTGTTGACAAGCCAGAGGGAGCTGTGCTGATGGAGCCAGAGCCATGTGGAGACCCACACCCGTGCTGAGATCCACAAGACTTTACACTCACTGACCTGTTATCTTCCTGCAATTGGCATCATTGCATGTGTTGTGTGAGTCTGAAGAGGAATTTACAGACTGGTATCAGATGTATGGGATAATAGAGGACTTATGGACTTGATCTGGACTGGGCTGGGATGTTTTCTTAGTATACAATTACTCTTTAATATAAAGATCTCTCTTACATGCATATGAGTGAGGTGGTGAGTTTATTGTGCCAGCCTCGGTTTATTGTGTACAGCCTCAGAAACCATCTGAGATTGTTAAAGTTTATTGTGCCAACCTGGCTGATAAATATATGTGGAGTTAATTGAAGGGTGGAGAGATAAATGGCTTGGTGAGCCTCACCTTTCTAGTTCTCAGGTCTCTTGCTTTGTGATGTTCAGACCAGAGTGCTGCTGCCTTAGCCAATTCCCTGCTTCAGCTGGCAAGGCTCACTTCCTGCAGGACATCCCTGAGGAGAAGCCACATGGACCTACCCCAATGCAGCCTTGGGTACTGGAGCTGTCATGTGGAGATCCCTGCCAGCGTGAGATGCATTCACTGACTCGGCTTTCCTCCTGCAGTCGGCATCATTGCATGCATTTTGTGAGATGGACGAGGACTTTGTGGAGTGGTTTTGAACATATGTGTTAATGTTGGACTTGTGGGTTTGGGCAGCACTGGGTTGGGATGTTTTCTTGATGTGCACTTAACCTATATAGAAAACTCTTTCTTATGCATGCGTTTCTGTGGATTTGTTTCTTTAAAATACCCAGACTAACTCTTGAGTCTCCCTGGATTCTCTAGTCTACCCAGACTAACACAGAGAGTTTGTTGTGATCCACCCAATCGAATGCCTTTTCATAGTCAATGAAACACAAGTAATCATCTTTCTGGTCTTCTCAGCTTGTAGCTAAGATCGTCTCATATCACTAATAAAATCCTTCATGCCACGCCCTCTTCTGAATCCAGCTTCATTTTCTGGCAGCTTCCTATCAATGTCCCGCTGCAAATGCTGCTGAATGATCTTCAGGAACATTTTACTGGCACATGCTATGGTTAGATAATTTCCTCATTCTATCGGGTGACCTTTCTTTGGAATGGGCACAAATATGGATCTCTTCCAGTCGATTGGCCAGGTAGCTGTCTTTCCAGTTCTTTGGCACAGATGAGTGAGTGCATCCACCACTTGTTGAAACATCTCAATTGGTAGTGCATGAATTCCTGGAGACTTGATTATTGCTAAAGCCTTCAGTGTACCTTGGACTTCTGCCTTCAATGCCATTTGGCCCTTGATTAAGTATCTGGGAAGGATTTGGGCATAAATATGCCTCATTCCTGACATTGTGTGGCTTCTGTCAAGGTCAATATGAATCAGCATGGACTCAGTGGTGGTGAGTTTGCTTGGGGCAGGGTTACAGCATCCCTAGGGACCTTAGTGGTGCTGCCTGGTAAGTGTTGGACTGAAACCAGCCTCCAACAACCGAAGGGCCAGAAAGCACAAATGTACAGCGATGATATATAAAGATGATAGTAAAGTCATAGAGGATAGGAAAGATAGGAGAGAGAGTAAATGAAAGGAGTCAGACACATTTTATGGTAGCATGCTCACCTTAGCTCCTCTTGGTGGACCATGTGGAACTGGGAAAAGTAAGAATGAGCCTTTACTATGTCAGGATCTTTATAGGTAAGCTTAAGGCATGCATATTCAGTAGTTGCATGTGTCACAAGGTGGGTGGTATCTACATTAAGGTCCTTGAGCTCACAGGTGAGGAAACCTAATACCTGCATTGAGGGAAGGGACAAGGGGGGTTGGGTGTCACAGCAGGAAGAGAGAACAAAAGGATCGTGTCTGCTTCTATAAGGAGATAGAATCAACCATAAGGCAGCAGAGCTGTTAGGGGAAGATCTGTGGAAATGATTTTTAAAGCAGGATCATGTACTTGGACTTTAACTTACCAAAGTGGAGGCTTTCCTACTGTGGAAGACCAGCATTCCAGATTCCCTCTGTCATAAGTTAGGGAATATTGTCCTCGTCATATTTCCCTCGGTGTTAGTTTCCCACATAAGGTTGGCAGTTCAAACCCACCAACTGCTCTAAGAGAGAAAGATGCAGCTGTCTGGTCCCAAAAAGATTTATGTTCTAGGAAACTTTAAAAGATAGCGTCGCCATAGACCAGAGATGTGAACAGCCTTGCTATCATGCAGGGTGCATTGGAAAGTAGAGTACTGCACATGCAGTTAGTTTAAAATAGAACACCTTGAAAAAAAATAGAACACCTTGTCATTTGATCTCCCTTTTGATTCATTTTAAATTTGTTCTATTTTTAATGTTTTCTGGTTTCTTTTCAATTAAAGTTTTCTGGGGGTTTTTTTTGTTTTGTTTTGCTTTTTATTTTTGTTGTTTTTCTGCATATGAAATCCAGGATAGGTAAATCAGACAGTGATTGGATTAATGGTTTCTTGGGTATATGGCAGGGAAGGTTGAGGGGCAGTGGGGAGCTAATAAAATGAGTGCAAGAAATAAGATGTTCTAAAATTGATTTGGTAACAACTCTTCTTGATATGATTGAATTACTGAATTATAGGATCTATGAATTATATGCTAATAAAACTTAATGAAAAAGGAAAAAAATTTACAGGAGCAAAAACTCTAAAAATTAGGGTCTCTGTGAGTCAGAATTGACATGACAACGGTAGTGGGTTTGGTTGGTTTGTAGGAATTCCTGGGCAGAAAACGTGAATCACGAATGGAGAAAGTGTAGGGAACAGCATTCTGGGAGGTAGGAACAGCATGGGCAAAGTACTGGAGGCCATAGCAACTGTGACAAGTCACACCTGCCGGATGCAGAGAATGAGGAGAGCATGGTGGGGGGAGCCGAAGATGCAGCAGGGGTGCCAGGCTAAGAAGGCTGCACTGTGTCTTCAGAGCACTGGGGAGCCATGGAAGGCTAATGAGCAGGAGAACATCCTAATCCCTTTAGAGCAGTGGTTCTCAACCTATGGATTGAAACCCCTTTGGGGAGTCGAATGACCCTTTCACAGGGATCGCCCGATTCATAACAGTAGCAGAATTACAGTGATGAAGTAGGGACGAAAATAATTTGGTTCATACAGAGGAACTGTATGAAAGGGTCGCAGCATAAGGAAGGTTGGGAACCACTGCTTTAGAGGGCAGCCATTGTGAGCCCCCACAGGCACGATGAGGAGGGGAGGGCTGGGGGGAAAGCACCGCCTATTTCTCTACTTAGGACCAGTTCTGAGACCCACACTTGCCTCAACCTTCCAACCTGTAAAATGGCAGCTTCACTAACTCAGAAGTAATTGAGGGAGAGCAATGAGGTGATGGGTGTGGAGGGACATTTGGCCAAGTCCTGGCACTACGCTGGTCACCAGGAGCTGCCCGCCAAAGTCTTTCTATCTGCCTCCATCCCACATCCCAGCTTCCAGAGCCCAACCCTGGTGTCCCTGGCCCACAGGCCTTGCCATCCTGCGCCCAGCCTTCACACCCATCACCATGGAGAAGGCTGATGTTTCCCACTGATTCTGGACTTGGCTTTTTGTTCCCTGGGTGGAGTGTCTCTGATCTTTACGATGTAGTCACTTACCAGTTTGCTATTCCAAGAGGGTCCTCAAAGGGCATGTTGACAGTACTCTTCGTGCTTGTAATTGCCAGGCGGGAGCACTAATTGCCAAGAGTCACTTGTCAATCATTTACCAGGCACCTCATCCCCTACCCTAGGACACATTGTACAAGCATTACTTGCTAACTGCAAGGTGGTTCTGACTCAGAGAGCTGAGGATAGCCCTTGAACGGGGTCTGAAGTAAACAGCTGCCATCTTTCTCCCCGGAGCTGCTGGTGGGCTCAAAACACCCACCTTTGGATTCTGCAGCCTCCGCAGAATAATTCCCTACTGCTTCCCAATTAATTCCCATAGTTATGAGTATAGCTGTGTGTTTTGTGTGGTCATTACGATAAATGATTGACCCCAGCTGAGGATTAGAGAGTGGCCTAGGAGGGAGAGCCAGGGTCAGAGTTGGTAAAAAAAGAAACAAAAAGATGGAGGCCCATCTGACTTCTGGTTCAGAAGAGTCGGCCTTGGGCTTTGACCTTGATCTGCTTTTCCTTCCCTTCTTGTGAAGTTAAAGGAGGTCAAACGCCACCCCCACAGCATTCTTACACACATCGTCACATGACTGCCAAACTACTGAAAATTGTGGCTGAGCCAAGGTGACACATAACCTTTACAGGTTCTAAACACCTTATCTGCATAGTCCCACTCCATCATTGGGTGGGAATCACAAAGGATATAGCTAGAAGGGCCATATGAAGGCCTTCGCTGCCCCCAGATATACACAAAGGTCTCCAATGACGTCTCCCCCAACTCCATCCAACCAGTTCCTCACCTCCCTCACAGCCCCCCACCCCCACCCCACACACACACTGGTAGTCCCTGTTTGTATCTATCCTTCCATTTGCAAACAAATGCGATAGATATTGACCACCCCCAACTCCCACCTTCTTCACATCAACGTTGCACCATGGTGTCAATCCATCTCCTTGAGGGTCTTCTTCTTCCTATTCCTCCTCCTCCTCCTCCTCCCCTCTACTTTACCACACATATGAAGTCTCACCATCTTCACTTTGAAGGAGCATTCTGGTATACTTCCTCAGAGACCGATCTGTTCATTCTCTGGGAAGTCCATGGTCTATCGCATAGTCTTCACCAGTGCCATCCTTCAAACCCATCCATCCTCCCTGGCCCTGACACCCGGTGCAATCACAACACACGCTTGTGGGCCTGGCATCAGGTGCATCCGGCATGTGGAACAGAGCCTGGCACAGGATGGTGTGGGCACGCAGCAAGCATTCCCTCTACAGTGAACCCTCGTTTATCGCGGTTAATCGGTTCTAGACCGTACCGTGATAAATGAAATTCCGCGAAGTAGGATTCCTTATTTGTAAATCAAATATTTTCGTAGTTAGAGCATAGAGGACATGAAAAAACACCCTTTAGTCACCATTACACTCGTATTACCCAATTTATTAAACGAAAAAGGGAAAATACAGTAAAACATTTTGGACGTTACAATGATCATTTATTATTTATTATATTATTTATGGCATCAAGCGTGTACAGTATGAGCCAATCAGTGGCAGTAGTGACAGAGCATGCGCTGTGACGCAAAAAACGCGATAGAGTGAAGCCGCGGAAGTCGAAGCGCGAAAGGGTTCACTGTATTTCTATCACCGATGCCTGTTTTCACCTATGAGAACCCCAGGGAGGACATGTTGTACCAACGAGGAAGCGCTGGGCTCCTCTCCGAAAGGTTGGCACTTCAATCCCACCCCGCAGCTTCTTGGAAGAAATGCAGGCAATCTGCTTCCAAAAGGTTGCAGGCTTGAACGCCCCCTGCCGCAGTTCTACGCTGCACCCACAGGGGTGCCCGAAGTCAGAATCGACTCACCACAATGGCGGGATTTGAATAATTGAACAACTGCTTTGCTACCCTCGTAGCCATTTTAAGTATGCAAATATATATACGGAAAGAATCAGAAAAACAAACAATAGACTGAAAGGTAGTTTGTTATTTCATACAGTTCATACTTACATAGATTATGTTCTAAGAAAGAGTCGTGAAATATTCTTTGAAAAAATATTAACTAATAACCTGGCAAAAAAAAAGCAATAGAACTATTATTTCGGATCTTTCCGTAGTGCTTCCTGATTGGCACCCTCACTTGCAATATTCTTTGCTTTTACCCAAGCACCATCGCTGTGTGTGATGTATCGTTAGCCATCTTTGCACTGTAGGAGCAGGACCCCACTCCTTTACAACAGTGGTTCTCAACTTTCCTCATGCCGCAACCCTTTAATACAGTTGCTCGTGATGTGGTGAGCCCCCAACCATCAAATTATTTTCATTGGTACTTCATAACTGTTATCTTGCTACTATTATGAATCGAGCAACCCCTGTGAAAGGGCCGTTTGACCCCCAAAGAGGTCTTGACCCACAGGTTGAGAACTGCTGCTTTAGAGGCAGGCCAATTAGACAATCCTCATTGTGTTTGATAGATTAGAAACAGCTAGGCGACTTCTCTGAACATAAGATGTTCATCTTTGAAAAACCCCTTTCCGCGTCTGCTGAATGCAAAGCAATTGGTCTGACAATAGTTTTAGCCCCCTGAACACTTTCAAGAATTGCATCTTTCAGGAATACCTTGTCATGGGAACTTGGGGCAGAATACAAACTTGGGATAACACAAGTGGAACTGAATGACTGTGTGTCACCTTCTACTTATTTGGCACTTTTCCTCTTTACATGATGTTTGTTTACTGACACACAAGGGAGCAAAAATGTCGTTCATCAAGTTTTAGGAAATGAGTTAATAAATATTACAAGCATGGTTTTGTCTAATGGTTTATACCGGTGGTTCTCAACCTCCCTAATGCCGCGACCCTTTCATACAGTTCCTCATGTGGTGGTGACTCCCCAACCATAAAATTATTTTTGTTACTACTTCATCACTCTCATGTTGCTACTGTGCTGAATCGTCATGTAAATATCTGATAGGCAGGATGTATTTTCATTGTTACAAGTGGAACATAATTAAGGCATCATGGTTCATCACAAAACAATAGGTAATTCTATATTGTGAGATAGTTATTTCTAATGACAAATCCATGAAATTTTGCTTTGAAGCCCGGGTAGCATGGGTCAAGTCTTCATGCTGGGTACTCATAGGTGGGCACATCTGCATGTGGCCATACCCACCTGGAGACTGATAGAGGACCTGTGTCTCCATTCCTAAGACCATCAGAAATAAGTGTTTTCCGGTGGTCTTAGGCGACCCCTGTGAAAGGGTCGTTCCACCCCCAAAGGGGTCGGGACCCACAGGTTGAGAACCTCCAGTTTGTACCAACGGATGGCGTGAACATTACTAGGGACGCCTAGAAGGCGCCATCGCACAGATGAGGAACAGGCGATGTATTTTGTCTCCATTCCAGCCGCCCGCTTGAGAAAAAGCCCCAATCACAGGGCCCATTCTCACACCGGTTCACTGAACTCCACGAAAAGTGACGTGTGAGTCCTGCCGAACTGGTGAGAACTGACAATCCCACCCACTGACTCGATGTCCAATAACAGCCACCCGTGTTGGCTTCAGACCCCTTGCTCATGATTTGGGTGCAAAAGTAGGGGGCAAACTCAAATCCCAAACTCCAACACATCGTTCCGATGGTCCATAGGCATTTTGTTTCGTGGGGTGAGTTGCGATTCCCCTCCCTAGTGTGGTACTCCTCCCCCTCTGTCCTCCATGCCCACCTCACCCCCCCCCCCCACTTCCCTGGTTTCCATCCATCCTGCCTTCCTGCTCCTGGCTGCCTTCCAAGCTCGGTTTGGGAACAAAAACTGCCCTTTGGCGGTTTTGAAGAGCAGTTTCCTCGGGGTGGATATGGTTCATTCAACAGGCCCCTTGGCTGTGGACCTGTCAGGTGACCCGGGGCACAGGGCTTCAGGTCCAGGTGGGAAGGATGCTTCAGGGCCACAGTCCGTAATGGAGAACAAAGAGCATTATCAGCATCCTGGTTGCCCTCACCAGAGCACGACAGTTCACGTCGTTCCTTGTCTCTCCCTGGCTCCCACCCCAGGCTCCCTGCTTGCATCCTGCACCTGCTCCCTGGCAGGACCCTGGAATGAAGGAGCCAGTGCCCACCTGGCCATCCCTGGGAGTCTCCATGGCGTTCTTGCCCCTTCCTGGTTCCGGGACCGCCAGGCCCAGCCACCAGACATGATCCTCTCCCCTGAAGGCCTCCCGGGACCCGGGCACACTGGCCACGAGCTGCTGGGTTCCCAAGGCAACCTGGTCATCCGAAAAGTGACCACGCAGGATTCCGAGAAGGATGCTGTGCTGCAGGAGACCAGCAGGGAGCGCAGGAGTGCCGCGGGGCAAAGCAACGTCAAGGGTGAGTGAGGGGTGCCAGTCACCAGGTGCCAGCCAGGTTGACTAGAGACACAAATTGACACTCATGCATGTGTAAGGAAGAGCTTCATATCAAGGAGTAATCAGATGGCAAGAAAACATCCCAGGCCAGTCCAAATCAAGTCTGAAAGTCTGATGCTAGTCCATAAGTCTGATACTAGACTATGAATCCCTCTTCCCGCGGCCACAAGCAATGATGCAGAAGGTAGGAAGGTCTCAGGTCGGTGGGTGCAAAGTCTTGAGGATCCAATGGTGGTGGGTGCATCTCCAGGGCTCCGAGTGGCTCACCAGCAGGAAGGTGAAGCAGAAAGGGGGTGGGTAGGAGGTTCCCAGGACCCTCCTTATGAGGAGGTCATGCCCACAAGAAGCCATCATCAGGCTGTGACCTGATTGACAGGCTAGACTCCACCCCTACGCTTCAAGTTGACACAACAGGATGTCACCATCACACCCTCTTAGTTGCAACCAGCTCAGCACCCTAGGGACACACAAGCCTCCAGGGAGAGATGGGCAGTGCATTGACGGGGAGTCAACTCCTCATCTCCACCAGTGTGAAAGCAGAGAACTCTTCCCTTGAGCCGCAATTTTTATTTGCCACTTTCTTGTCTCCCGACTTGATCATCAACTCCGTGAAGACAGGGACTGACTGTGGTCATTGGTGACCTCCAGGCTTTGCCCAGACGCAGATATGGAAGGGGGACGGGGTGGGGGTCAGGATTGGAAGGCAGTTGTTTCTGGAAAGTGTAGAGAACTGGGCTATGTGGAATGGGGGGAGGGGGGCGCAGCAACGAGTGCTGGGTTCTGTAGCCAGTGTGGGTGTCACTGGATGCCAGCTCCTCTGGGGAGCTGAGGGGCCCAGGCTAGAGCACTCACAGGTGTGATGCCATCTGTGGGCAGACAGCTGGAGTAGTGAGATACCAAGCCCAAGCCAGGGAGTCTGGGGGAATGCTACCAGCTGTGGTGTGTCCTGCTGCCTCCGTGTGCAGAACAAGCTCCAGCAGCCAGTGCCAGCACTCAGCTGATGGAGGCGGGGCTGGTATAAGGATGGAAGGAGTCAGCAAGAGGGGATGGGGTGGTGTGGGCCATGGCGGTGAATAAATAAAGAAATGAATGGGTGCTAAGGGGAAGATACAGCCAGGTTCCCTGAGTGGTCTCTGCCTGTTCACACAGCCACATCCTTCTACATGTGGGTGTCGGCGTACCCAGACCCTTTCCTGGATGTTGTCACGTGTGAACTCAACTACTCGGTGGTCCTGAAGTGTTACACAAAAAACGACACTGAGGTGACCTGGAGCCTGGATGGGAAACCCCGTGGGTCCTTCCGAAATCTAATCATCCCACGGCTGTCCCGGGAGCACCTGGGCAACTACACGTGCACCACCAAGGACGGCAATGGACAGGTGTTCACTGACAGCGTGATGGTCTCAATGGCAGGTGAGTCCCACCAGGCAGAGTCCTCTGCCCTCGCTGGTCTGTGGCCAGCCTCCCTGGTTCCCCTGAGCCATGTTCTTCGAGCCTCCTCGGACACACGACATACTTCCCAGCCCAGGTATCATTCCTTCCTTCCATCTGCCTGGTGGGAGCCCATTTTCCAGATGACAGGCTGCAGGTCGAAGAGACTGGCCCTGAGAAAAGCTTGACTCAGGATCTGGACCAGGCTAGCTGGGTCCTTGCTCCAACCACCTCCTGGTGAGGTGCCCTCGAGAAGGCCCTTTGACTCTCAAGCGCTCCACTCAGTGCCGCCTGGATTTGAATCCCAGCCTCATGCATCACTTCCAGGCCGGGCAACTTGGGACGACTGCCCAGGCCTCACCGCACCTCACTGTTCCTCAACGTGTAAGATGGACAAACTAACAGCGCCTGCACCCAAGTGTGGGCGAACGCATTTTAAGGAGCAAAGCAGGCAGTGGTTGTCAGATGGGTCATGTTCATTCCAACTCTTAGGTACAGCAGCATGAACCCCACCCCCAGCCCTGAGCCATGCTGACACTCGTGTCTGAGCCCACTGTTGCAGCCACCGTGTCAGCCCATCTCCTCGAGGATTTTCCTCCTTGGCCCTGACCCCTCTACCTTACCAAGCAGGGTGTCCTTCTCCCAACGAGCAGCTGGGTGATTCGAACCAACCCACAGCCTTGTGGTTAGTAAGTGGCCAAGGGCCTTCCTTGACCGCTGTGCTCCCAGGGCTACTTGTCAGCCGATTAACCGTTTACGAGTGTAATTCTGGAGTCAGGATCCATTCCATCCAGTCATCTCCATCATTAGCCTTGACCTTCCTAAAAAGACGGGTGGAAAGATCAACCCTTGGAGCTAGCTGACCTTCAAAAACAGCACGTTGGACCCGCGATTCCTTTATTTATTTATATTTCTCAAAAGACAGGACGTGTACAGCTGAGAGCGCACGTCTGAAGCCGTCCACTGACCTCAGAGACATGGTTAAGCAGGTGGTGCTTGAACTAGACCTGTGCAGGATAAACTGGCAGGAGCCCTGGGGGCATAGTGGGTTTTGTCTTGGGCTACTCACCACGAGGTCAGCTGTTCGAAACCCCCAGCCCCTCTGCGGAAGGAAGGCTTTCTGCTCCTGTGAGGCTTTGGGAAAGTCAAAGGGACAGTTCTACCCTGTCCCATAGGGTCATGCGGGTCAGAGCTGACTCGATGGCGGTGGGTTTGGTTTGGGGTTGGATGAGGTGGAACTCAACAGCCATACTTTGTCACTCACCCTTGTCTAATAACCACAGGAACAATACACACACACATACACCCCACCTCCGTACTCTCCCATTGGTTCCAACTCATAGCAACGCTGTTGAACTGCCTCCTGGGTGTTAGTCTGGGTACTTTAGAGAAACAAATCCACAGAAACTCATAGGTGTATAAGAGAGAGTTGTACATAAAGCGTAGATCACTACCCTTTATAGAAATAGGTCACTCTCTCTCCACGGGGGCTGCTGGGGGGTTCCAACCTCTGACCCTTCGACCAACAGTCCAATGCTTCGTCCGCTGCGCCACCAGGGCTCCTGTGTCTAGCCCCTGGTGACCCTGAGGAGGGCCGTACTCACTCACGCAGTCATCAGGAAACGCGTGCTGAGCATGTTTGAGTGTCCAGTTTCCGAGCGTGGTTACAAACCCCAACGTGAGCGGGGACCAAAGGAGAAAGGCCCGGCGATTGGCTTCCATGAGGTCGCAGCCATGAAAACCTCCATGGGGCGGTTCCACTCTGGAACTTGCCAGGATCCAGTGCTCCGTTGCTGGTTATGGGATGTGGGAGGTGTCCTGGATGCCGTGGTGACCCCCACGGAGGCGGGCCGGGGTGGGGTGGGGGGGTTCACAGATCCCTGTCGGGCTGACTCAGTCCGAGATCAGGGAGGACTTCCTAAAGAGGGGACCACAGAGCTGGTGGGAGGAGCCCTGGAATGTGAGGTGGGGGTGATAGCACCGTGTGCCCTTTGGGGAGAGAAGAGGCCTGGGAGAGAGAGAGGAGAGTGGGAAGGGGAGAGGAGAGAGAGTGGGGAGGGGAGAGAGGGGACAAAGGGGAGAGGGGAGAAAGAGGAGAAAGAAGAGGAGAGGGGGAAGGAGAGAGAGAGGGGAGGAGAGAGAGAGAGAGATAAGCTTAGTGCATAGAGTGGGTCCCCTGGGTCTGGGAGAGAGATGAGGCTGGGCAGGTGGGTTGGGTGCTGGAAGCCACCCCAGGCTCCTTCCCAGCAGGGAGGGGACGTTCAGCACAGTTTTGCACTTTAAAAATACCCCCCTACCCACTCCCACCCACTTCCGTGGAAAGCAGGGGAGAGAGGGGACGGGGTGTGCAAGGGCGGAAGTGGCCTCAGGCGGGGTGGTGGAGCAAGCGGGCCTTCTTCAGTCTTGGTCTCCTTTGGTCCGCAGAACCCGAAAACGGCCATGACCCTATCGAACCGGACCCCGTGTTCACCGTGTCAGGATCATCTGCCGTGGGCCTCATCGTGGCTGGGTTTCTGGGGTTCTTGGCGCTGTTGGGCGGTGTGATCTTCACCGTCATCCAGAGTCAGAGGTACAGCCGGCCCCCAACCGTGTCCTCCAGGCAGCCCCAGGCCCCACAGAACAGCAGCCCCTGCCAGCCGGGCAGAGTGGCCCACAAGGGAGGCTAGACCTGCTGGGAGGGGGAGCGTGTCCCCTGATACACAGAGCAGGGACCGGCCCGGTCACAGTGTCATCCTATGTGCGAGGGGTCCAGGAGCCCTGGTAGTTTAGTGGTTACAGGTTGGGAGGCTCACCACAAGGTCAGCAGTTCGAAACCGACCCCTGCTCTGTGGGAGAAAGACAAGACCACCTGCTCCCTTCAAGAGTCACAGTCTCGGAAATCCGCAGTGGCAGGTCTACCCTGCCCTCGAGGGTCGACTGTGAGTGGGAATTGACTTGGAGGCAGTGAATTTTGAGGGTGGTGCTTTGTGGGTGTCAGTTGCTGAACCTGCTAACTGGCCTCAGCAAGTCACGCCAGGGCCTGGGCTGTCCCCAGGTACAGATGAGACTGTCAGGGTCCATGGGATGTCCATCAGCCGGTTTGAAGAAAGAGCCCACCAGACCTTTCCCTTAGTCCCTCTTAGGCTAGAGCAGGCGTGGGGAACGTCCGCCCCGTGGACCATCCATACCAGCAAAGAGCCGATGGCTTACCAGCCATCGTTTTAGCCAACCCAATGAAACCGGACTCACGGTCACCGATCGAGTCAATGAGGGCGCACAGCGGCCTTATAGGACAGGGGAGAACTGCCCCTGGGGGGTTCTGAGCCTGCAGATCTTTCCAGGAGTACAAACCCCTGTCTTTCTCCAGGAAAGCAGCCAGGAGATCCAAACAGCTGACCTTGCGGTCGGCAGCCCAACTTGTACCGCACTATGCCGATATCTTACTTATTAAGCACCTGTTAGGTGCTGACTGTGCTGGTGGCCTGGTGGCACCATGGGTTAGCATTGGCCTGCTTACTGTAAGGGTGGTAGTTTTACCCTACCGCCAGGAGAGATTAGGCTGTGTGCTCCCGTCAAAGAGTCACAGTGTCAAAAACCTGCAAGGGGAGATCTACTCAGTCCCATCCGGTCGCTATGACTCTGAACAGACTTGATAGCAGGGGGGTGATTTCCTGAGTGAGAAGCATGACGATTCTATCAAATCTCCACAAGCGTTCTGGGGAGCAGAGGTGAAGCTCGCATTGGTGAGAGTAAGAGGAGCCTAAACATTCAGAGAGAAAAGATGTGCCCCAGGCCTACAGCTAGAGAACGGGGATTCGAACCCACGAGCCCTGCCTGAGTCCTAGTTCTAGCTACCACCCAACATGAACTCTCTCCTCACCATTAGCAAGAAAGGCCTCCCTACTCTGGCTTGAAGAGAAATCTTCACGCAGGGTGGAATGGGGTGGGGAGACTTTGTGGTCCCATTTTGGAGGGGGGATGAGGGCAAGGGCCAGGGCTGCCAGCTCATGAACTTTTGAGGGACCTTCTGGTTTGTGGGAGAGGAGCAGGCTGCTGCCTAAATCACCCCCCTTGTAGTCACCATGGTGGTAACAGCGCCACTCCTCCGAGTTGTCTTAAAGCCACACCCCCTCGCAAAGGTGGGTGTTATTCCCATCTTTCCCTTCCCAAATGAGTAAAACTGAAGCCCAGAGAAGCTCATCACGTTCCCCAAGGACTCCCAGCTGATGGGTAGCAAAGCTTGAAGTGAACCCAGTTTGGCCGTATTTTTAGGCATACAACACGCCATGCAAATAACGCGCACGGGAAACTAGTGCACAAGGGGGTTGTGCGCAGGCTTGGGTAATGCACACGCTGTTTGAGTAAGAGCCCGGCGATCCCAAAGCCATGTGCTTAAATGTGGAAAATCCTCAACCCAGAGGCTGGTGTGGAAATCTCGATTCCACCCATCCAGAGTCCTTGCCACCCCTCCCCCTCCTGAGCGGGCAAGAGGGCCACTTCCTGTCCTCCTCACTATTTGGCTGAGAGTGGCTCCATGGCAGCCCACAGACTCCCAGGACAGACACCAGCAAGAAGAGGGACCTGAATCAGTTCATCAGCTGTGACCTTGGAGAGAGGTCATTGCAGCACCAATATGGTGGCCCTGACCCTCTTGGTGGGCCGAGGCAGTGCTCAGAAAAGAGGGTGTGGGCTGAGTAAGACAGCCTGCATACATCGCCACCCCCCGCCACCCCAGGGCCGGGAAAGAGCCCTGCTGCCTGCAGTTCTCCTTACAGAGGGCTCAGTAAGATACTGTGTCAGTCTGGGTAAACTAGGGAAACAGATCCACAGAAACTCATGTATAAAAGAAAGTTTTATATAAAGGGTAAGTGTACATTAAGAAAGCATCCCAACCCAGTGCTGCCCAAGCCCACAAGTCCAACATTAGCCCATATGTCCGACATCGGTCCACAAAGTCTTCTTCCATCTCACAAAACATATGCAATGATGCCGACTGCAGGAGGAAAGCTGAATCAGTGAGTGTGTAAGCATCTCAGC
>NW_022104553.1:27277647-27280863 GCF_000313985.2 Echinops telfairi | reverse complement strand
AAAGAACGAACATTCTGTGGTTTGCCTTGATATCTGTCTGGTGTGTGTGTGTGTGTGTGTGTGTGTGTGTGTGTGTGTGTGTGAAGGGAGCCAGCCCCTAACAAATCATCACAGGTCCAGTAGGCACAACTGTACAGCTATAAAAATTATAATCAAGTCGTAGAGAATAAGAGAGATAGGAGAGAGAGAGTAAAATAAAGGAGTCAGCCACATGTCATGGTAGCATGTTTCCTCAGCCTCTCTTGATGGTGCACATGGAGGTGTGGAAGGAGGAGCGCGAGGAAGAGGAAGGAGGGAAGGAGGGAGAGGGGAAAGAAGACTGGAGGAGGGAGCATCTTTATTGTTTGGGGCTTTTATAGGTAGCTGTTAGTCATGCATATTCAGGAGTTACATACATCACAAGGTGGGTGGTCCTCACAGTAAAGTCCCTGAACTCACAGGTGAGGAAACCCAATACCTGCATTGGGGGAAGGTATGAGGGGGGAGATGGGTACATAGGTCGGAGGAGATAATCAAAGAATGTCTGCTTCTACAGAGAGACAGAATCAACCATGCGCTCTGTGGGATACATTTAAATCAGAATACTGTGCTTGGACTTTATCTCTAATTTAGCTTTCCCGATTCCCTGTTATAAGTCAGGGAATATAGCCCTGGTCCTATTTCTCTCAGTGTTAGTTTCCCACATGTGTGTGTGTCCCTGTGTGTTCTGCTAGTTGTATGACCCTGACATAATTAGCTTTAAGATCCATCCTTTACTGCATGTATGCCCTCAACTGACTGACTGACTACAAAGTACGTGAGATCACGTCTCACCAGGCTTGCCTCTGAGGAGCCTTCTGGCTGTACATCTTCGAGGACACATTTGTTTGTTCTTTTGGCCATCCGTGGGACTCTCCATATTCTTTGCCAGCGCCGTCGTTCAAATACACCAGGTCTTCTTCCTTAGATCCAAGCGAGATGAAATCAAACGATATTACGTTATAAGGTGACACTAATTGCGTGACATCCGTGGCACTGCAAACAGGCACATGGCACACATCACACGGCATTCCATAAAACCAAAACCAAACACTGCCATCGAGTTGATCCTGACTCCCGGTGACCTCATCAGGAAAGGCAGCACTGGCCCTGTGGGTTTACAAGATGGTAACTCTTGTTTTTAATCATTTTATTGGGAGCTCGTACAACTCTTATCACAATCTATCCATCCATCCGTTGTGTCAAGCACACTTGTACATTTGTTGCCCTCATCATTCTCAAGACATTTGCTTTCTGCTTGAGCCCTTGGTATCAGCTCCTCATTTTTTACCCCCCTTCCCCGCTCCCCCTTCCCTCATGAACCTTTGATAATTTACAAATTACTATTATTGTCATATATTATTTCACCCTTCAGCTCCAATGGTAACTCTTTACAGGTGTAGAAACCCTCCTCTCAGAGGAGTTGCTGGTGATTCCAAACTGCTGACCTTGCAGATTGTCACCACTACACCGCAGGGCTCCTGCATGATACGTTACAAATATTACATGACATTACATCACATATATTACATTACATACATTACATCACAACCACAGGTGTTTGAGTTAGGATTCCAACATATTTGGGGGGTGGGGGGAATACAGCTTAATCCATCTGTGAAGGGCTTGCACCCTGGTCCCTGGACCCTGCTTGTATCCAAGTCCCAGTGCTGCCGTACACTAGCTAGTGGGCTTTGGGTGAGTCCTTTCACCTCTCTGTGCCTCAGTTGCTCACCTGTAAATCAGGGGGGATGATCAGGCCTACCTGAAAGGATGAGTGTGTGGATCCAATAAGCGGAATGTCGCCTGACACGCAGCAAGCGGCCCGGTGTCAGGCGCAAGTTGAGATGTTGTTAGCGTTGTGACCTCTCCCTCTCCCTTTATCGTAGAACTGACAGACGAAGAATACGATTGTGCTGCTGAAGTGTGAGCACCTGTCCTGTTGGCCTACGAGGTGATAGTGGGATGGGTGGGGAAGAGGATCCTGGGACTGGGGGCAGGGTGAGGTTCCCAGCCAGGACTCCCTAGGAGACCTCTGCCCTCCTGGTTTCCTCTTCCTTTATCTGTGAGATTTTCAATCTTGTTGGAAGCCCCCAGGGGCTGCTTTTCCTTGCCTCTTGACGCTGCCAACACCCAGCTCATCAATACCCAGAACTCACTTAGACAAGGCGACTCTGCTGTCATTGTCCAGTGCCATCGAGGCGGCTCTGACTCATCGCGACCCGGTGCACAACAGAACCAAACAGGGCCTGGTCCTGAGCCATGCTCCCAGCGGTTAGCATTTGAGCCCATTGTTGCAGCCACTGTGTCAATCCGTCTAGTTGAGGGTCTTCTTTGGTTACTTGACCAAGCACGATGCCCTTCTCCAGGGACTGGTCTCCCCTGACCCCATGTCCAAAGTCATCTCCAGCTCTTTAAAATCCTTGGGCACCAAGCAAAAGAAATTCCTTCAAGTAGGTGAAGGTAGTGGGGGAGTGGAATGTGATGGAAGCATCCAGGAAGATGACGGGGAATTCCAGGGTGGCATGCGCGTTTGTTGTGGCACAAACACAGGCCCAAACTTAGTGGTTTGAAACAACAACCATGTCTTTGGCTTACAATTCTGCCAGTCATGTGGTTGGCAGGCGAACCAACACTGAACCAAGGTGCCTGGAATTCATAGTTCCCTCTCTCTCTGCAGATGAACTCCTTGTGCTTCTCGGTCTCCAGGGCACAGAGCCCCCATTCGAGGGAAATGACCCGATTTATCTCGGATCCCATTGCCTTGTAAGGAAGCTCCTGGAGAAGGCACCCAGTTAGCTTACTTGGGCCATGACCCATGTGCCCTCGTTTGATTCAATCCCAGTGGCCAGCATTGAGGCAGGGCTGAGCTGTGTAACCACCCCTGGTTCCTGAGACTGCATATAAAGGCATCTGATTGGCTTACTTGAGTCAGGTGCCCACCTTGGCCCAATCACTGTGGCTGTAGGAGGGGCTGGGGCAGGGATGGGTTCTTTAATCAGAGCTCCTTGGGCTCAATCTTGTCTGTGGGGTGAGGGTGGGGAGGAGGGGGTCTGTAAGGGAGGACGAAGGTGGGGGAGGGAGAAGGGTAAAGGGAAGATGGGGGGGGGGGGCGAGGGCCAGGGAGCAGCCAGTGTTCAGGAAACAGAGGAATAAAAATATTGCCTCGTATCGGATTAAAATAGAAAAATGCCTGGG
>NW_022104553.1:27273266-27276539 GCF_000313985.2 Echinops telfairi | reverse complement strand
TGGTTGGTTGGTTGGTTGGTTGGTTGGTTGGTTGGTTGGTTGGGTCCTTGGGTTGGGTCTGCCTTGAGCATTGGACTCTTTGAAGAATCATCTAGATGGGATCAAATTGACAAGAGCAACTCCAAAGAGAGCTTAGGGGTCCGTTTATGACCATGGAAGAGAAACTGCTCAGAAAAGGAAGGGGGCGGGGAATGGTGGCACAACTCGGACGAAGGTAAATCAATGTCCTTACATGCTACAGTAACAATCAGGGTCTTGCATAGGTTGGCTGTGGGCACGTTGCATCGCACCCTGATCTGCGGTCCTGCGTAGGATTTTAAGCCAAGGAGAAAACACTCACCTTTGTCCGACTCAAAGATGGCAGCCAACCACACCTCTTCGAACGTGTGTGCCCTCCAGTGTCTGGCCAACAAGCCCATCTCTCGCTTTGGGCGCCTAAAAGCTTCGGGAGGAAGGGCTGAGGCAGGACTCGTGGTGAGAAACAATTGGCAGGACGTGGCAGAGCAACGCATGGGGCAGAGAGGTTTCCTAAACCCTAAAAACCCTGCCATCGAGCGGATCCCGCCTTTCAGGATCTCGATCTAGGGTTTCAGAGGCTGTAAATCAGCCGCTCCAACCTTCTGGCTAGCAGTCCAACGCTGGCCGGGCAGCGTTCGCTGATCCCTACTGGAGTAACATGCGAAGGGGCAATCGATTTGGTTTGCCGTTTAACGCATCAGGGGCTCTTACTGAGGAGGGCAGTTACTGAATCATTCTGAGCCAATTAGAGGATCCCTGATAGAAACTAGTGAATCGGTGCATGTTCGGCTGTGTAGACAAGCAAAGAAATAATAATAAAGTTTGTATTTTTTTAAATCAAGTACAATTCCAATGGAAAAGAAAGCATTTCTGGCCTGGGTGCTGAGAGTGGCAGCTCTGAGTCCGGCTGGGTTACACTGCATGCCCTCCTCCAGCAGCCCTCTGTCCCTGGGAACCGCTGAGAATGCTTGTGGCACAAACACAAGCAATGAGAGATGGAGGGGGAAAAGAGAGGAGCTGATGCCCAGGGTTCAAGTAGAAAGAAAGTGTTTTGGAAATGATGATGGCAGCCTATGTATAGGTGTGCTTGGTACAATGGACTCCCAGATGGTTATAAGAGCTGTAAAGAGTCCCCTAATTAGATGATTAATAAAATAAATAAAACTTTAAAACGGAACTAAGAAATTGTACACATTTCCTCAAATGGTCACCCGTTATCAATTCAGTCTCCTAGTCAGACACGCCCATAGCACAGATGTCCCTTGTCTCATGTATTGCACTGCATCATTAGACACGTATGTGAACAATCGGACCTGACTCCCCTTTCTCCACGTCAAGCACCCTGAGACCCGGCCCTAACCCTAAACCCAACCCCAGTCCACAGCGTCAGGTCGTTCCGGCTCGTTGGCGCCCCCAGGTGTGACAGAGTGGAATTGCTCCATAGGGTTTCTTGGCCTCCTGGTCTAACGTTGAGCTGCTAACCAGAAGGTCAGCGGTTTGACACCACCGGCCCCTCCAGGGGAGAACAAGAAGGCTTTTGACTCCCATAAAGAGTGACAGTCTCAGAAACCCACAGGGGCAGTTCTACCCTGCCCTATCGGGTCACTACGAGTCAGAATTGACGCAATGGCAGTGAGTTTGATTTTTTGGTTGAATCTTTGTGGAAGGACCCCTGGAGGGGTAGTGGTTACACACCGGGCTTGCTAACTGTGGCTGAAGACACTCTTACCACGACGTGGTGCGGGCCATTTTCACCTGACTGGAAGGTTGGCAGTTCAAACTTGCTTGCGATCGTGCCACAGAAGAAAAGGCTGGCGATGTTTCCAGACATGTTAAAACTCCAAACTCACTCCCATTACATTCAGACTTGTAACAACCCCAGAGGGCAGGGTCCAACAGTCCTGGTGGGTTTCTGAGACAGTAACTTTACCGGGGTCAAAAGCCTCATCTTTCTCCCTTGGAGAGACTGGTGGTTTCGAACATGACCTTTTGCCATCAGCAGCACAACATGTGGCCACTCTTGGAACAACACAAATCAAGGATTTCTTTTCTTTTCAGGAAGCCGGTTTATCAGCCTCCGACTGCAGAAGACCTGGGTCTCTGAAGAGTTAGGGAAATCGTCCAACTCGCACTGGTTGACCCTGTGGATTTCTTTTGCATGAAAAAAATAAACTGCTATCTTATTTGTAGGACCCATGGCAGTGTCCTGGTTACCCATTGGGCTGTGATCCACATGGTCCCCAGTTTGAATCCACCAGCAGCTCCTTGGGAGAAAGACGAGGCTTTCTGCTCCCTTAAATAGTTATAGTCTCAGAAGCCTACAGTGGGGTTTCCTGCCCTTCCTGCCCCATCCTCACAACCGTTTGTTGTTGTTGTTGTTTTTCTGTAGTTTTTTTTTTTTAATTTTATTAGGGGCTCATACAACTCTTGTCACAATCCATACACACATCAAATGTGTAAAGCACATTTGCAGATGCATTGTCCTCTTCATTCTCAAAACATTTACAAGCATTGTTTGACCCCAATGCTGCAGCCGCTGTGTCGTGTCAATGCACCTCATGGAGGGCCTTCCCCTTGTTTCGCTGACCCTCCAGTTTACCAAGCATGACGTCCTTCTCCAGGGACTGGTTTCTCCTGATCACACGTCCCAAGTGAGACGAAGTCTCGCGGTCTTTGGCTCGGAGGAGCACTGTAGCGTTACTTCTTCCCAGACAGATTTGCTTATCCTTTTGGCAGTCCGTGGGACTTGGCATGGTCTTCACAGCCACCCTCATTCAAATGCATCGGTTCTTCCTGGCTCTTCTGGATTCCTTGTCCAGCTGTTTTGGATATGCACGTGAGCTCATTGCAAACACCGTGGTTTGGGCCAGGTGCACTTTAGTCCCCAAGGTGACTGACATCCAATGCCGTTAGCATTCAGAGAACAAAGACCTCACTGTATACACCTGAGAGCTTGCCTTCAGCTACCTTTTGCTACAGCGGAAAAGAGGACTCCTATGGCCATTCAGTAACCGGAAATGAAATCCTTGCTGACGTCACTCATTTAAACCGGAAATGAATTCCTTGCCGCCGTTACTGGTTTAAACTGGAAATGAAAAACTTGCTGACATTACTCGTTGTTTTCTTTCTATTTTATTTTTTATACAGCATTTTATTGGGGGCTCTTACAGCTCTTTTTGTTTGTTTGTTTTTGGTTTTTTTTCTTTTCTTTTTTAACATTTTATTAGGGGCTCATACAACTGTTATCCCAATCCA
>NW_022104553.1:27270608-27271866 GCF_000313985.2 Echinops telfairi | reverse complement strand
TCCTCCCCCTCTCCCATGTCCCCCCGGAACTGTCAGTCCCGTTGTTTTCTCCTCCAGATTGTTCATCCAGCCTGTCCTATCCAGACAGGCCGGCTCTTACAGCTCTTATAACAATCCATCCATCAATTGTATCAAGCATATTTGTACATAGGTCGCCATCATCATTTTCAAAACATTTTCTTTCTACTAGAGCCCTTGGTATCAGCTCCTCTTTTTCTCCCTCCCATCTCGTGAATACATGACAAATTATAAATTATTATTTTGATATCTTACACCAATCCACTGTTTCCCTTCATCCACATTTCTGTTGCTGGTTCCCCTGGGGGGCAGGGGGGGATGTTAATACATCCCCTTCCTCCCCCCAGCTAATGTCTCTCATTTATTCATACTTTCCCCAACTGCCTGAGCTGTGTACAGCCCACAGCTGGGCAGGGTGGGGACAAAGCAGTTACCACCACCATGGGGACCTGCCCTCCTGAAGTTCGCAGCCCAGTGGAGAGATAGGCCTGCTCCCACACACACACATGAATGACCCAGAGTGGTCAGGGGTAGGCCAAGGAAGTCCAGGGGCAACTCTTGATTTAGGCTGGAATTCAAGTGGGCTTCCTGAAGGAGGTACCCACAGTGGGAGAAAGGCGAACGGATTAAGGCCATGAACAAGAGCAGCCTGGCCTCTGGAGGGTGAAAGTTGCCTAACACTGTACTAAGGGTGCAGCCAATTATCCCCCCAAAACCCTAGAAGGTGGGTGATTTCCTCAGCTCCATCTTACAGAAGAGGAAGTTGAGTGGTCACTTCCTACCACTGCAAGTTCCATCACCAAGGGCCTGTCATCATGAAACCCACAGCCCCATGGGTGACGCAGACCTGTCCCTTGAAAGTGGCAGTTCAGAGCAGACAGGCGGGGGCGGGGGAGACTCTTTCCTGCACCTCCAAGCCAGCTGGGTCTCCATGGTGATCAAAGAGGGTCATAACCCAGCATGGGGGGGGCTTCCTCCAGGAAGCGGCAGCTCAGCTGTGTGACCTGCCCTGTACCTTGTTATTGGTGCCACCCAGCTGACTCATGACAACCCAAAGGTGACAGAGCAAAACTGCCCCCATAGGGTGTTCTCGGCTGTCACTTTTAGGGTAGGAGCCCTGGTGGCACTGAGGAGAAAGCGGTGGACTATTAACCACAAGGGTGGTGGTTCAAGTGGGTCAAACACCCGCGGCTCTGCAGGAGATGAGGCTGTCTGCGACCAGAAAGATGTATTGGGGGGG
>NW_022104553.1:27250729-27270343 GCF_000313985.2 Echinops telfairi | reverse complement strand
CCCCCACTGCATAGGCTGCTCTGAGCGCCATACTCCTGCTAAGTTAGCTGCTGCCTGCTCCTTGTAGCCACCATCAGGATCATCTACCGCAGCGGTTCTCAACCTATGGGTCTCGACCCCTTTGGGGGTCGAACCACCTTTTCACAGGGGTCGTCTACGCCTAAGACCACTGGAAAACACATATTTTCAATCATGTTAGGAACCGAGACACCGCTCCTCTCCGTCTCCAGGTGGGTCTGCCCACATGCAGATAGATATGCCCACATACGAGCTCCTGGTGTGAAGACTTACCCGTGCGACACCATGCTTCGAGACAAAATTTCATTTATTCGTCATTAGAAATAAATATTGCCCGGCCTATAATGACATTGTTTTTGCGATTCATCACTCTGCTTTCATGATGTTGAATTTGTAACCATGAAACTACATCCTGCCTATCAGATAGTTACATGACAATTCATCACAGTAGCAAAATGACAGTGATGAAGTAGCAACGAAAATAATGCTATGGTTGGGGGGTCACCGCCACATGAGGAACTGTATGAAAGCGTTGCCGCATGAGGAAGGTTGAGAACCGCTGGTCTACCCGGACCTCATCTTTAAATGTACAAGAACTGGGAGATCTCAGACCGGCCGTGCCTGGAAGTGGAAGGGGAAATGTTCTGCAGGACAGAAGGTCACATCGCGGACTCGCTCGCTGGTGGCAATGCCTCAGTGAGAGCCCTGACTGCCATACATCGCTTGCAGGAAACAAGCCATCCCAAAGCCGTCCACAGGAAATACATCAAAGATGACATGAGCTCACTCAAAGGCAACCTTGACGAGCAGAAACCAGAAAGAGCCAAGCCTTTTATGACGGGCTGCCGGAGCACAGCCTTGTGAACTTCAAAGGCGACCAGGGGGCATGGTTGTTCAGCTGGGCCACCAGGAGGATGGTGTGACCCCATCTATGATCGTTTCTAAGCATGGCTTAGAGATGGAGAAACACGGACACAGCAGGGAACTCACGGATGATCGGCTGCTGCTCACCCACGGGCCACCGGGACAGACAAACGGAGCTGATGTTGTCTTGAGCGCTTCATTTACTTTTGACCTTGATGTACTTGGAACAGAGGCGTTTTCTGTTTATTATTGTCTGAAAACAAAATGCATTTAAACACACCCGCGGAACAGAGGCGTTTTCTGTTTATTATTGTCTAAAAACAAAATACATTTAAACACACCGGCCCGCTGCCTCCATCCCTCTACCCCAGCATCAAACCTGAGGGCAGGATTGCCCATTTTGGGAGACGGCTAAGTAGTGTAGTCTAGTGGTATATGCACCGGGGCTGTGAGCCATGCGGTCAACAGTTTGAGCCCATCAATTGCCTTCCAAAATAGGAGACTTTAGGGAGCCCTGGTGGTGTTGTGGTTACTTGTTATGTGGTTACTTGTTATGTACGGCAGTGGCAATGAGAGCGAGGGATAAATTAGAATTGGCTGGGGGGGAGGGGGGGCAGTGGGATTTTTCTTTCTCTTGTGCAGGCAATTGGCAGCTCTTTCTCCACTCAGCCCTGAGCAGCTAATGCTGAACCCTTGCATTCCAGGCGGGCCACAGAGGGGAAGTGAGCCAAACAGAACCACCCCCCTGACGCAAACCTGCAGCTGTCATGTCCACTCAGACTCTGGCAGGCAGCCCAGGCTGTGTGTTTGTTAGAGAAAGGCCCTGTGGGGGGTTTTCCCTGCTGTCTTCTTTACAGGGGCTGATCTCAGGGGTGCCAGGAACATTCTGACTCACAGGGGCTTCCCCTGGATAGAGTCCGCTCTCCCTGTGAGTTTCCAAATGGGAAACGCTTTACCTAAGCAGACTGCCACATCGTTTTCCTGAAGTGTGGCGGGTGGGTTCCAACCTCCCACCCTTTTCCGTTGGTGGACAAGTGCTTAACCCACGGCACCACCTCACTCCCTGCCCTTGAGGCCAGTCTGACTCACAGTGACCCTCGAGGACAGGGGACAACTGCCCCCTGTGGGTTTCTGGGACTCTATGCATGGGAGTAGACAGCCTCATCTTTCTCCAGCACAGCGGCTGGTCGTTTTGAACTGCTGAACTCTCAGTTAGTGGCCCACATGGCCACCACTATGCCAGCAGGGTTGCTTATGTAGCGTTCAACCACCTCAACAACAACAACTGCTCTAGAATCAACAGGACCCAACAGGGCAGAGTAGACTGTGCCCCAGGGTTTCCACGGCTGGAATTTTTAAGGAAGTAGGGCGCTCCTTGCCCCTGCTGCTCCCCTAGGGGGCTCCCTCCATTCAGGGCAGAGGGCACTGCAAATGCAAAAGCTGGGTGCCCTGAGAGCTGGGTTCTTACAAAGGGACAGCAGGTGCCCCTCTTAGCAGGCGCAACCTTGGGCTTCGCAAGACAAAGAATTCATGCCCAAGAGTTGGCCTTCCTATGGCAGGCTCCTATCTCCGCTGACTGGAGAGGCGTGGTTGAAGGTATTGGCCTAACTCATTGGCTAAGTTTAAGCCTGGGTGATGTCAAGTGGCTAGGCCCTGGCTGGGCCCACCCTGTGCACATAGGTAGGCCTCCCACCTGGACCTAGGGGGCTTGTGTCTGAGTATGCTCACTTGGGGTTTTCCCATAGGTGTCTAAGGGCTGCCTGATTTCTTTCCACCCCTCTATATAGCCCTTTGCAGGCACTGGGGAGACCACCCCCACTGGTCCCTAAATCTTGGTACCTTTCAATGTCACTTCTATGTAAGCAGAACTGTCACAAAAGCACTTCAATCCCTAAGGTACCCCACCCACCCATCCCCTGATTGGCCTTACCTGGTCTAGGTAATCTGTTTTAGCATCACAGTGGAGTGCAGGTCTGTAAGTGCCCTTAGGGTAATTCTTGTTTAAACATCCCCTCTCTCCTTATGAAAAAAAGGAAGTCTTTCTCCCGGGACAAGGAGAAAGCAGAAGGGGGGAGGGGAAGCTGAAAACGAAATCCAGGAATAGGATCCTAACACAAGGCCCCTGAAATTGACCTAAATACACTTTTGTTTTTCTTCTGTCCAGACCGCTCCCTTAGTGATATCTGACTCTGAACTTGCTTTCCCTTCTGCTTTCTGTTTTCCGCCCTCCTGAATAATAGGAAAGACGCTTGGCCAGAGAAGACGGGCACTACGGTGTGGTGGGTCGATCCTTTGAACATCCCCTCAGCAGGCCAGGCTAGCCTGAGAAAAATAAAGTCTTCACATAATTTAAAGTGAACATGGTCGTGGGCCTCAGTTACTGGAACCCGCAGCATTTGGTGACTGGACTGGGGAGACGATTGTGCCCTAAGGGCCTTCTCCTGGCTGCTGCTTGAGAGGGCATAGACTTTTGTCGGGGGTGGGGTGGGAGGGTAGGTGCACCTGAGAGGAGCACAATTCCTACGGAACTCTCAAGCTCTGAGCCTCCCCAGGTAGGGCAATTTCTACCACCACCACCACCCCATCGGTGACTGGTCAAAACAGGTTTGACTGGGAGAGGGAATTGGATGCTGTTCGAATCCTCTCCAGTCCCTCCTCCTGGAGAAGTCTATCGGGTTCTGTTCAAATAATTGGCGATCTGTAAACATTTTGTTTGAGTGAGTGTGTTAGGTAGCTAGAGACCGGGGGCAGGGTGGTTCCACTACAGGTCTAAAGGCCCCTACAGGAGGTTGGAAGCCAATGCTCCAAATGAGCATGCTCCAAATTCAGGCCCTGAGCCAGGGAGGCAGTACACCTGGGTGGGCCCAAACGAGGCCAGGTGGGCTTAATTCAGCCAATGGGGTCAACCAGTACCGTGGACCACACCTCGCAGCCAAGAGCCCTAACAGCCGGAACCGGAAACCACAAACCTCTTTTTCTCTTCTGCTGTTTCTCCGCTTTCTGCTGGACTGTGTTGCGGTCTGTCTCTCTCTGGCCCCAGGCCACCACGTGTGGGTGTGCAATCCCACAAGGTTGCTCCTGTCCAGTGACTGTAAAACCTGAAAGGTCTTCAGCCCTTTGTTAAAAACCCACTTGGGTCACAAAGCAGGCTTCGGCGTGAATTCGTTCTCTTGCAAAGCCCAGGACTGAAGTGCTTCCCACCCATAAAATCTAACAAGTACATTGTTGTCCGAATGGTCTTTGTTTTTCTGTGCTTCCCCGGTCTTCCTCTGTCGTCTAATCAGGATGCATTATTAGATCCGTCCTCTCGTCCTCATCTGCCCTCAGTGTTTGTTCTCTAATGGACGAGTGGCCCCAGGCCCCAGCGATTGGAGTGGGAGGGAGAAGCTCACACTGAAGCTAACGTACATATATTGGGGTTTGCCCTTAGACTGCCGTTTTTACTAAGTGACCTCCCGTTCTCTGGCTCTTCTCAGTTAACCTCCATCTCCCCTTTCTCCTCCCCGCCCCTTCTTTCTCCTAGCAAAATGAGCAATTTTAGATCCGCACCTATGGGGGATTATGTAATAAGGTCAGCCCAGTGGTCAGCTTTCGGTGTGAGGTGGCTGGGCACCAGACGTCGGTACCTATGACCCTCTCATTGTCCAAGTAGAGTGGGACAAGGTCACAGAGCAGTTCACATATACAGCCGTGTGGCTGAGTCTGGTCCAGAGCCCTACTACCAATCTGGCCTGCTGGTCACACTGTCTGCCCCTGCGACAACCTCCAGTCAGAGACGTAGGAGCCCTGGATAAGCACCCTTCTCCCTGTTCCTGAGGACCCTGAGTTACCCCCTCCTTACAGCCCCCCACCCCCACCCCGGCAACCCACAGTCCCAGGTATAGGAACAGAGGCTCTGCCCTGCCCCAACACACTTGGATTGGGGCCCCGCTTGGGGTTCGGGGGGCACTAATTTGCCCCTGAGGGAGGCATCCCCCCGTGGATAGGACCTGCATGGCCGACCCCCTTTATGGTGTACAGTGAACCCTCGCCACTTCGCGCTTCGACTTCCACGGCTTCACTCTATCGCGGTTTTTGCATCACAGTGCATGCTCTGTCATTACTGCCACTGATTGGCTCATACTGTACATGCTTGATGCCATAAATAATATAATAGATAATAAATAATAATTGTAACATCCAAAATGTTTTACTGTATTTTCCCTTTTTCGTTTAATAAACTGGGTAATACGAGTGTAATGGTGACTAAAGGGTGTTTTTTCATGTCCTCTATGCTCTAACTACGAAAATATTTGATTTACAAATAAGGAATCCTACTTCGCGGAATTTCATTTATCACGGTAAGGTCTAGAACTGGTGAACCGCGATCAACGAGGGTTCACTGTATGCCCCTGTATGCCCCCTTCTTATCCACGGACTTGTAGAACTGGAAGAACCAACATTCCCGCCCCACCTTCTCATTAGGCTGCTGGAGACTTAGCTTCCAGACTCACTGCGCCCCCTGGGGATGGGTGGTTCTGTGGACTTCCGGAGGAGAGAAGCTGCAGTCCCCACTGAAAGCTGTCCTAGGACTTTTAGTGGGAACGGCAGAAGAAAACAGAGATAGACTAAAAGCAGTGTTCCCCGGAACAAGACCAGACTGTGACCCAAACACCCAGGGGGGTTAAAGGCCTTGCAAAGATGATCAGCCACTGCAGTTATCAGGAACTTGGAGGGCAACCCCAGAAGCCCATGGACCTCTCTAAGTTCATGAGGTCAGCCAGCAGGCCCCCAAAAATCAAAGGGCCATTAACATAGCTTTGTCACTGAATCAGCTCCTGACGCTAAAGGAAAATTGCAGAAATTGGAGTGGGTTGAAGGGAAAAAAAAATTGTCTGAGCTGGCTGAAATAGCAAGAAGGTTTTAAGTCATCAAAACCCACTCAACGAGGTTGAAAGAAAGTTAATGGCCCAGGCTATAGTAAGTGTCCTAAAGGAATCTGACCCCACCGGCACCAGCCCCCAAGGACTGGGTGAAGTGCCAAGGGGAAAGGGTGGGACCTCCTAGAATCGGAAGGCCACTAGGGGGAAAAAAAAAACAAACATTGTGTGCAGGGAGGAGGGGCACTGGAAAAAATGAATGGGCCTCCACGAAATGACACAGCGGATCGGTCCCATAGCTATGCTTAATCTAACAAAACCAAGACTAGAGCAGGCTGGGCTCCAGCCCCTTGAGCCCCCATGAGCCAAGGGTCACTGCAAAAGTAGGGGGCAAGCCAGTTCACTTTCTGGTAGACACAGGGGCAACCCATTGAATTGATTTTTTTTAAGATCATTTTCTTGGGGGCTCTGACAACACTTATCACAATCCATACATCAATTGTACCAAGCATATATGTACATATGTTGCCATCATCGTTTTCTAAACACCTGCTTTCTGTTTGAACCCTTGGTATCAGCTCCTCTTTTTTCCCTTTGCACCCACCCCATCCCTCACCCTTTTGACCCCTTGATAAAAGATAAACTATTATTTTCATATCTTACACTGACTGCTGTCTCCCTTCACCCACGTTTCTGTTGTTCATTGCAATTGATTCCCCCTTCCTCCAGCTACCCTCCTGGTCCCATTCAACCTTAACAGCACCTCTGGGACCGCCCTCCTCGGATTCCATAGTTCAGGAAGCCACTGGAAAAACCTCCCAGTGCTGATAGACTACCCAATGGAGTGTTAACCTGGGGGACCACACTGTCACCCACTCTTTCCTACTAATGCCAGACTGTCCTTACCCTCTGCTGGGGAGAGACTGGCTTCAAAAACTCAGGGCAATTATTTCCTTTAAGGAAGAGGAGGCCAAGCTGGTTCTTAGGCCTGACTGTGGCCTGTCAACTTGAGTGGAGAAGTGGAGTCTAGCCTGTCAATCAGGTCATAGCCAATGAGGCTTCTGTGTGGGCCTGGCCTTCTCCAGAGGATTCTGGGAACTCCTGTCTTTTCTCGCTGGAGGCAGGACACACACACCCACTCTTCCTGAGAGACATTCCTGTTGACAAGCCATGTGGGACTTCGCTGATGGAGCCAGAGCTCTGGAGCTGGAAGAGCCACGTGGAGACCCACTCCAGTGCTGAGATGTTCCCACTACCACTGGATCCACAAGACCTTGCTCCCACTGACCTGTGATCTTCCTCCATTCAGCGTCATTGCAGGTGTTGCGTGAGTCTGAAGAGGAATTTATACATTGGTATCGGACAGATGGACTACCGTTGGACTTCTGGACCTGATTTGGACTGGGCTGGGATGTTTTCTCAATAGCCAACTGCTCTTGTATATAAAGCTCTTTCTTATACACCTATAAGTGTCTATGCATCTGTTTCTCTAGTCTACCCAGACTCACACACTGCCCTGCCCTCTTGGAGGAGTGTATGTTGCAGGCCCCAGCTCAGACGCTCCCGGATGCTGGACATGTCCATGGGTATGGACTGAAGACAACTGACCGGCCTAGCTCACTACTAACCACCGGTGATTGTGCAACTAAAGGCCAGTGCCATGCCTATCCAGGTAAAGCAATATCCACTGACTCAGGAGGCAAGGGAGGGTATCACCCCCACATCAGACGACTCCTGGCCACAGGGATCTTGATTAAGCACCAGTCTCCATAGAATACACCACTTTTGCCAGGGTCCAAGGTTGGGGACCAATGGTTTCAGGCTAGTCCAAGACTTGCGAGATCAACAAGTGGACAGAGACCATTCACCCCACTGTTCTGAATCCTTACAGTCTCCTAAGTCTCCTGGCTCCCAGCTGCCACTGGGATACAGCCTTAGACCTAAAAGATGCTTTCTTCTGTATCTCTTTGGCCCCTGTCAGCCAACCCAGCTTTGCCTTTGGACAGACCCCAAGCAGGAGTGACTGGTCAGGTTTGCTGGACTCAAATTCCCCAGGGTTGGAATTCCCCCATCTGTTTCATGAAGCCCTCCACCTGGACTTAACCTTTATGACCCAATGGTCACAGTGTAATATGTTGTTACAATATGTGGATGACCTATTGTTGGCAGCCGATGACCCAGGGAGATGGGGGCAGGCTCCTGAGGCTCAACTTGCCTGCTCACAAGAGTTAGGCTCTCCAGTCTCGGCCAAGAAAGCAACAGGTCTCATACCTGGGTTACCCCAGGAAAACGGGCTTTATCAGCCTCACACATATCTGCCATCACCTCAATCCCAGTTGCCACAACCAAACATCAGGTACGAGGATTCTTGGGCCCAGTGGGGGACTGCGGGTTGTGGATTCTAGGCTTCACTGAACTGGCCAAGTCCCTCAATCAAGCTACCGGGGGATCACTTAAAGCAGGCCCTGCGTCAAGCTCCGGCTTTGGCCCTGGACCACCTCTCCAAGCCCTTTCTCCGTTTGCCCATGAGTGGACAGGAGTAGCCCGCAGGATTTTGACCCAGAAGCTGGGTTCATGGGACAGACCGGTGGCATAACTCTCAAAAAGACTTAGAACCCGTGGTGGCTGGGTGGCCTTCAGGCCTGAGGACAGTAGCAGCTACAGCCCTTTGTCAACAGACACATTGACCATGGGACAAGAGCTGGCAGTGCTGGCCCCACATGCTTGGAAGCCCTGCTCCAGAGTCCACCAGACAGGTGGCTGATAGACACATGCACAGGTCTCCAATACCAGGCTTTGCTGCTAAAACAGTGGTTCTCAACCTTCCTCATGCCGTGACTCTTTAATATAGTTCCTCATGTGGTGGGGACCCCAACCATAAAATTATTTTCATTGCTACTTCATCACTGTCATTTTGCTACTGTGAGGAACCGTCATGTAAAGATCTGGTAGGCAGGATGTATTTTCATGATTACAAATTGAACATCATGACAGCATCGTGATGAATTACGAAAACAAGATGTCATTCAATCGTGTGAACTATTTCTTTCTAATGACAGATCAATGACATTTTCCCTGGAAGCATGGTGTAGCATGGATACCAGTCCACACCAGGTACTCGTAGGTAGGCGTATCTGCATGTGGGCGGACCCATCTGGAGACGGATAGAGGACCGGTGTGCCAGTTCTTAAAACCATGGGAAAGATGTGTTTTTGGATGGTCTTAGACGACCCTGTGAAAGGGTCATTCGATCCTCAGGTTAGATCCTCCCAGAATCCATTTTCTCAAAACTGCAATTTTAAATCCTGCTCCAGGTCTGTAAGCGCCCTTAGGGCAATCCAGCTTTAAACTACCCCTCTCTCCTTATCAAGAGAAGCTCTAAGTCTTTCTCCCCAGGGACAGGGAGAAAGCTGGAGGGGGGGCAAGCTGAAGAGGAAATCCAGGAATAAGATCATAAGAAAAGGGGCCTGAAACGTTACCTAACTATATTTTTGTTTTACTTCTGTCGATACAGCTTACTTAGTGATAGATGAATTTTAATTTGCTTTTCTGTGAGGTCCCAGCCCTCACAACTGAATGGACCCAGGAGGTAGTTGTGTCATGGAGGGTAAAATTAAAGAGACATCAGACAAGGCGTGCAAGGACTCACCTCCGGGACCACCATGGCTTCAGGAGCCAGGTCTGCGCAGAGAGAGAGACTATATTTCCAACCAAGGCTTATATGCACTCAGGCGTGCAAGTCCCCCTAATTACAGATAACCACATATGTAACAAAGTGGGCTGTGCCCTAATCCTAAAGGTCCCTGAGTATATTGGAGGAGTTACCTAACATCAGTACCCAGGGCTGGTAGGCGGAGTGGCTGTCTTCAGAGCTTAGAGAGCAATAGCACACGTCTGCTCCTATAGTTAAAACTGCCGGCTAGATAGCCATCAGCCATGTGCTTGTAAGAGGTCACTTTAAGGCAGCGCTATTATGGGAGGATATAATGGGGAACAATATTCATGATGAGAATGTGATTGGGACTCATCTCCAACTCACAAGGGTGAAGGCCTCCCTCCACCCCAGCGACCCAGCCTGCCAGGCTTTTAATATATGAGAATAAAAGATTCATCCTTAAACACTCTTCCCTATCTCTGCCCCCCACACTTTCCCTTCTGCTTTCTGTATTGCGCCCTCCCTGAATAATAAAAAAAGGCTTGGCCACAGAAGACGGGCACTGCAGTGTGGTAGATCGAGCCTTTGAACATCCGCTCAGCAGTCCAGGCTGGTCTGATAAAAATAAAGCCTTCACATAATTCAAATTGGATTCCAACTCGCGATATTACAACATGTGGAGCATCGCCAATGGCACTGCATTCTACGTGGAGAAGTTGTGGAACTGAAGAATGTTTTGTGGGTTTTTTTCTGGTTTTTGCCACAATTAAAAAAACAGTACTTCCATGAATCACAGTGAGGGCAACGGAGAATATGTTCTGAAATTGATTGTGTTGATCATTGTACAACTCGTCTTCATATGGTGGAACATTGGGTTGAATGACACGTGGAGGAAGTACCAATAAAACGGTACAAAATACAATAAAATAAAGATTTGAAAAAAGCACGTTGAAATCTCCATCCCTGTGCGGGGCAGTTTATCTGGCCAGGAGGCACTGACAGTTGCTATACTAAGGGGAAGTTTTGAACGTGGAGAACAAATCCATCTTGTTGACCATCTGCTTCTGCTGTAACTCTCTCCAAAGCCCAGAATCAAACTCACTGATCTGACTCACAGAGCTCCAGTTGAACAGAGTAAAGCTGCCCCTGTGGGTTTCTGAGGCTGATACTCTTTGCAGGAGTAGAAAGCCTCCTCTCTCCCTCTGAGTGGCTGGTGGTTTCAAACTGTTGACCTTTTAGATAGCAGCCCAATGCATATTCCACTAAGCCACCAGGGCTCCCTTGGCTGTAAAGATCACAGTCAAGAAATCCTCTGGGGCCCACACAGTTTTCCTCTGAGTAGTGTAGACACAACAGCAATGGACTTGCTGGTGTGTTTGTTTGTTTGTTTGTTTGTTTGTTTGTGGAAGGTTAACCTCACACTGAGTAAGTGTGGGAGTAGGTGCTAGTGAGGAAAGAGAGGAGAATGCCAAGCGATGGCTCTGGAAGCTAGCAAGGGTCGCTGTAGATGCGGTACATGGTGCGACCTTGTTGCCTCAGCTCTTTCTTGCTTTGGGCCCAGGAGCCCTGGTGGTGTAATGGGTTACACGTTGGCCTGCTAAGCCCAAGGTCAGTAGTTCAAATCCAACCAGCAGCTCCAGGGGAGAAAGATGAGGCTTTCTAGTCCTGCAAAGAGTATCAGTCTCAGAAACCCACAGGGGCAGTTTTACTCTGTTCAACTGGAGCTCTGTGAGTCAGATCAGTGAGTTTGATTCTGGGCTTTGGAGAGAGCTACAGCAGAAGCAGATGGTCAGATTTGTTCTCCATGTTACACTGGATGCAAAACTTTCCCCTAGTACAGGAACCGTCTCAGAAACCCACAGGGGCAGTTTTACTCTGTTCAACTGGAGCTCTGTGAGTCAGATCAGTGAGTTCGATTCTGGGCTTTGGAGAGATTTACAGCAGAAGCAGATGGTCAGACTTGTTCTCCATGTTACCCTGGGTGGATGCAAAACTTTCCCCTAGTACAGGAACCATCTCAGAAACCCACAGGGGAAGTTCTACCCTGTCACTCTTTACAGGAATAGGAAGCCCAGTCCTTCTCTCGAGGAGCAGCTAGTGGTTTTGAACTGCTGAGCCTGAGGTCAGCCGCCCAACTCAGAACCACTACACCACCAGGGATGCTCTATTGCAGATAAGGTTGGGTTAAAATGTAACATAGTCTCTTTTGACCCATTTTTAAAAACTTTTCTAGTTTCTATTCTGCCTTCACTTGGATTTAGGTTTTTCTGTTCGATTTTGCCGCTGTTGTTGGGGTCTGTTGTATGAGTTTCTGTGTAGGCAATGCAGGCTAGACCAAGCTGTAGAGACAGTCATAGCGGAACAGTCCCGTAGGGTGAGGGTAAGGGAGGTTGCGGGGTCATGGGACGCTAAGAAGAAATGGTGCAAGAGTGAGGGCAAACAAAGTTCTAAAATCGATCGTGATGATTGCCCAACTTTGCTTCATATATTGAAACCATGGAATGGTAAGGCACATGGATTCTGTATCCATAAAACTGTCTTTAAAATCAACTCTCAAGAAAACTAACATGCTGTGTAAACTTTCAGCCACGTCACGATAAAGATGACTAACATTTCAAAGGCCCTGAAGTCCTTTCAAGCACAGGTCGTCGTATTGTCACCGTTTGGAGATTAGAAGCCCCAAGCATTGCACTGCCCGTATGGACGAGTCCTTCAGTCAGTCGTTGCCGGGCAGTCGCTTGACTTTCCTTGGCATCTGTTTCCTTCCCAACCCACTCTGCGTGTCTTCCTGTCTATTTGGTTTTCCTTCTCCTGTAACTCAGAAGGGCGAAGGCAGAGGTTCTCCACCTTCCTCAAGCCTCGACCCTTTCATCCAGTTCCTCATGTGGTGGTGACCCCCCAACTATAAAATTATTGTCACTGCTACTTCATCACGGTCATTTTGCTACTGTGATAAATCAGGTGACCCCTGTGAAAGGGTCGTTCGACCCCCAGGTTGAGAGCCGCTCGGCTAAGGCTGATCAGGCCCAACCTGGTATGATAATGACCTTATTAACATCAACCAACGTAGCCCTGGTCTTGAAGCAGTGACATATAGTTACAGCCATGGGGCGGGGGGGGGGAGGGGGGGGGATGCAAATTCATTGCCAACGAGTTGATGCCAATTCCTGTCCCAACCCTACAGGACAGAATAGAACTGTCTCCCGAGTTATTTCTGAGACTGTAACTCTTCACAGGAGGAGAAAGCCCCATCTTTCCCCCTGGGGCAGCTGGTGGTTTCAAACCACTGACCTTGCCGTTAGCAGCCAAGTACATAACCACTAAGCCACCAGGGCTCCTGTGGACAGATACCCAGGGGCTAGAATTTCTACCCATATTTGTACAGAACCTCGCAAGACCTCAACAAACACATGTCTTTTGGCCCAGAACCTTCCCCCACCCCCCACCCCCACCCCCCGGGGATGGAGGAGATATATCCTATCCTGCTCTCTCGGAGAACAAAGGAGATGCAATGAACCAGGGACAACACTGGGGCTAAGGGTTGGAAACACCCAGGAGGGCCAGCCACTGAGAACGAGGTTCAGAACCAAAGGGGGGGGGGGTCTCAGCAGCGGGTCAGGGCACAGCGCTGCATGTTGTGAGTGACCAGGAGGCAGCTCAGTGCCCCCTCCTGTGCAGAGCTGGAAGGGAGCTGCTACCAAGATCAACTATAAAAAGAGGACGTGGCCGAACAGAGGTGTTTTTCCATCGTAACTAGGGGAGGAGAGACCACCGGGTCAGTCTTTTAGGCCGGGAAACTGCAGAGACAGAATGATGGAGTTCAAAGACAAAAGTCCGTTCACAGGAAACCCTCATTCACTGATTTAGCTTTTCAGTCGATATGAAGAGAGGACGTGGTGGGAAAGGAGTGAGGTTGGACCCGCCAGCCACTCCTCGGGAGCTTTCTTGCTCCCATAAAGACTGGCAGTCTGGGGAAACCCACGGGGGTAATTGGACTCTGTCCTAACCAGTTACCAGGAGTCCGAATCGCTCAACAGCAATGGGTTGGGGTGGATGAAGGGAAGTATTTAGGGCTGGTCCCCAGCCTCCGGGAACTCAGAGCCTGAACAAGGAGACCTTTCTTAGCAAGCAGGTATGGCTAAAGCCAAAGAGCCTGGTGACCTCATGGGTTAGGAGTCGGGCTGTTAATCACAAGACCAGCAGTTCGAACCCAGCAGCGGCTCTTCAGGAGAAAGATGAGGCTTTCTGTTCCTGCAAGGGTTTCCAGCCTCCAAAACCCAGGGGGATATAATTCTACACTATAGGATCAGTAGGACTTGGAGTTGATTTGATGTTAGTGAATTGGAGGAGTTTGGGGGTTTGGGGTTTTTCGTTGGTTGGTTATGGGCCAAACCAAACTTCCTTTTCATTCCAAAATTGTTCCTTCCGCCATCTTCCCCATTTGGGTAAAAGAGATCACCTTCCTTCCCTTCCTCAGGCTAGAACCTGAATCTCTGAGTTCCGTTGGTGGTCTCTGCGAGATGTTGCAACAAAGAATTCTAGAGCTCCACGTTGGAAGTGAGAGTGTGTGCGGGGTGGGAGGGTTGATGTTAGCGATGATGGGGTGAGGGGTGCTGCACCTCAGGCAAGCTGGCTCTTCCTCTCCAGTCCCAAGTTCAACACAGGGGTCACCCCCCCTCGTCTCTAGCTTCAAGCTTCATTCAGCACTGTGCATCTTCATGTGAAGGTGGTAACCAGGAGACTGGTATGAGATGCCGGGGTGGGGCTGGCAGACCCACAGGGCTAAAGACTTGGAGCGCTGGCCCAAGCCAGGCAGAGGCCAGACCCCAGCCAGACCCAAGACTCAAAGAAGAAACTAGTCTACGGGACAAAGAGTCTACACAAACTGCAGCCGCCTGGGCCCTGAGCTCTGAAGAACTAGATGGTGCCCAGCTTCTGTGACCCACCATTCTAATCAGCAACTCTACAGATGGGCCCGGATAGAAAGGAAGAGAAAATGTAGAAATAACCCAAACGCTCTTATTTCCAAGCAATAGAGTGGAGACAGAAGGGGACAGCTCACTGTTAGAAGAATGTCTTCCTGTCTCACGCTGTCGTAACACAAGTCCCCCAGGGCAGGTGCCTTTAATGAGCAGACATTTCTTTTCTCCCAGTTCAGGAGGCTGGAAGTCCAAACCATGGTCTTGGCCTTGTCAATGTTCGTGTTTGGGGTTGGCGTCCCTGGGCGTCCCTTGATTCCTTGGCTAGTAGAAGAGTCCCCTGTTTAAAAACCAACAAACCAAACACGGCCACCAAGTCAATTCCGATTCACAGGGCCCCCACCTAGGACAGAGTCAGCGGAGCCGTGAAACTCACCGCTGTCCAGGGGATGTCCACCTCACCGCGTCTGGATAAGGCAAAGAACTGCCCCTTGGGGTTTCCGAGACATGGCATTTTAATAGAAGCAGACAGCCTCATCATTCTCCTGTGCATTCTCCCGTGGATTCGAACCACTGACTTTGTGGGGAACAGTTCAATGCACAGCCCACTGGGCCACCAGGGCTCCTTAGAGGAGAGAGTAGAATTCTGTGCTTCTTTGCAGGAACAGAGGGTCTCGTCTTGCTGGTGGTGCTGGGACGTGAGCATCGGGCTGTTAACCCAGAGGTCATGCTTCTGACCCATTATCCACGCCTCCACTGCAGACGACGGGGCTATCTGCTCCCGCCCAGATCGACGGCCTTGGAAATCTTGTTCAGGGTCACTGTGAATCCAACTGATTGGACAGCAGCAGGGGGAGCCGTGGCTGAGGCGGTGTGTGAAACAGTGGTGGGGAAGTCCTGGGCAGAGGGGGAGGCCAGACGCAGGCAGCCTGGCTCCACAGAGGAATGAAGCCAAACCACAAGTTCCCCCATCGGAAATAACTCAGAAGTCCAGAATGACCATGGCAGAAAGTGGGTCCTGGAGATTCCCAAGAGGCCAGGTTCTGTGTTTCCATTCAGAAGGTGGCGGGCAATGACATCAGAACCCACCCACCCACCATGGCCTTGCACCGAGTGGGCAGAGGGAATAGCCAGGGACAGAATCCTCCGGCCTGGCTCTGTGAGATTCCCAGAGCTGCCCCAAGAGGATTCGGCAAGTCAGGTGACTCATTCAAACAGACATGTATTGTCTCACAGCTGTGGAGCCTACACGTCCAAATCGAGGGGTCAGTCACCCTGACTCCTCCCTGTGAGGGAGATCCTGCCCCGGGCCTCGCTCCCCAGCCTCTGGAGACTCCAGGGTTTTCCTGATGTTTCGTTGACACGCAACTTGAGTTGTGAGCCAGACTGCAGCTACGTGTAAGTATCAGGAGCCATAGAGACACAGTGGGTTATGCCTGAGCTGCTCGCCACAAGTTAGCGGTTCAAACCCACCAGCCGCTCTGTGAGAGAAAGATGAGACTTTCTGATCCCCCAGGATTGGACAGCCTCAGAAAACCAGCGGGGCAGTTCGGGTGCTGTCCTGCAGGGTCTCTTGTGAGTCAGAATCAACACGATAGCGGTGAGTTTGGTCTTGGCCCTCCCGTGTGGCTTCATGTGACCTCAGGCCAACTTCAAACCAATGAGGTCACAGTCACAGGTGCCTGAGGTTAGGGCTCTCTGACCTACCATTTCGAGAGACATCATCCAATTCGGAATACAGGGGCTAAAGCCCCTGTCTTAGTTACCTCAACTCACTGTTATTTGACTCAGTGACCCCGAGAGGGCAGGGGAGAACTGCCCTGTGCGTTTCTGAGACTCAAACTCCTTTATGGGAGCCGACAGCCTCATCTTTCTCCTATAGAGCAGCTGGTGGGTTTGAACCGTTGGCCTTGGGGTTAATCCCCAGGTAAATCCACTATACTACCAGGGCTCTTTAGCATTGTCCCAACAGAAATACCACTAGTGCGAGGTTTTAACCATCGGAAATGTATTCTCTCATACATGAGGATGCTAGCAATCAGAATTCAGGGCACCAGGTCTCAGGGAAGTCTCTCTCGCTCAGCTCTGAGGGAAGGTTCTTGTCTCCTTTCAACACCTATGGGCCCCAGAATTCCATGGAGATCTCCCTGTGTCTTGGCATCCTTCTTCCCTTGGGCCTAGGAGGTTCTCAGCGCAGGAACCCCAGGTCCTAAGGACCCACTCTCTCCCTGGCCCTTCTCTCTTGGAGGAAGCCATGGTTGGCTTCTGAAGTTGGTCAGACCTCAGTTCTTGGCTTTCCAGGATGAAAGAATTCATGCCGAAGCCCGTCTTGTCATCCAAGTGGGTGTTTATGAAGGACGGGAGAGGTTTCAGTGTGGGGGGAGGTCAGATGCGCAGGCATTCCCTCCACTGAGGGCAATCAGTTGCCAGACTGCTGTCTCATCCCTCCACAGGGGTGGGCCTGCTCCCTCTCTCTGGGGACAATGGACAGGCTCCTGTAGGAGGGATTTACACCCTACTGATAATGTTCCTCTGGAGACCCAGAGACCACCCTCTCATTGCTGTGTAGCCTATAGTGCAACCCCTCCCTGTGACTATGTCTCTACCTGTAATTAGTGGGCTGACTTGCCCCCAAAAGGTATATAGGCATGGGTCAGCAATATAGGCGGGACTTCTCTCCCCGACTCTGAGCTCCTTGCTGCTCACTCCCTGGTCACTCCCCTCTCCCTTGTTCCCTTACCCTCCTTCCCTTCCCCCTCTCTCCACGTGGACCACCAAGCTGGGCTGAGGTGAGCAATGTTGCTATATATCATGCCTGACTGTATTATTGTATTATCTCTCATGCTCTTGATGACTTTAATATAATACTTCTATATCTCAACCGTACAATTGTGCATTACTGATCCCAGAAGTAGTATTACTGAACTCGTAGGAGTAGCAGCGGGTGGGGGCTGGTCCCCTCACCCCACCCTCCGTCCGCGCAATTTTATTTAATACTACAGTTTCAGGTTTTACAGTCTCAAAGGGGTTCACAACTGGGCACGAGCAACCAGGTGGAAAGAACACCCAGATGTGCAGATCTTGGGGGAATCCCAGGAGGCCAGAAGCCCAAGAACCCTAGAGGCTGAGAGCATGTGGGCCAAGAAGCTGTGGGCTGAGTAGGACCAGAGCAGGCTCATGTGCACCCACGAGGGAGAGGGCGACCCTCTCCTTCTACCTGCCTCTGACCAGGCGAGGGGTAAGAAAGCGTCCCAGAGAATGCTCCCTGTCTTTATTCTAGCGCACCCCCTGGCTGGGGGAAGGCATGGTGGATGGTATGGAGTGACCCCATTGGTTGAGTTAGGCCCACCTGGGTGATGTCATGAGCCTGGGCCTAGTTTGGACCATCCAGGTGTGCCTCCCACCCAGCTGGGGGCTTGAGTAGGAGCATGCTCAGTTTGGGGTCTTCATAGGGGACTAAGGGTTGCCTGATTTCTTTCCAACCTCCTCTATGGGGCCTTTGCAGGCATGGTAGCTCCCTATGCTAGCTCCCTAACAGGCAGGTCTCTGTTCACTTCTCTCTCCTTTTACCTCTTGTAAAGTAAGAGGTGGTGCAGGCTGCAGCCCCAGGAAGCAGCCCTTTCATACAACTAGGGCTCAGATCTGAGTCAGGATGTTGCATCCCACCCGAATCCCCTGACAGGACCAAAGCTGATCACACCAGATCCCACCCCGGGAGAACCAATTACATCATTACATGACTGCCACGTGACTTCCTGCAACGGCGGTCACGTGGCATCATTATGTTAAGTAGCTAGAGAAAGGGGGTTGCCCCTCCCATTCCTGTACAGGCCCCTAGAGGAGGTTGGGAAGGAAACCAGGCAAGCATTAAACACCTATGAGGACCCCTGAAATGGGCATGCTCAATTTCAGGCCCCAAGCCACGCTGCCCTGAAACAGCATGTACTCTTCTGAGACTGTAGAGCCTGAAACCTCTCCCGTCCTTCATAACCACTCACTTGGATGATAAACCGGCTTCAGCGTGAATCACTGAAAATCAGAGCCCAGCCAAGCTGACACTCACTTTCCTGGACAGAGGGGTGCGTGTGACACTTCCATCCATGACAGCCGCAAGAGGGAATTTTCTGGGACACAAAGGATGCATGAAACGGGGGGCCAGAGCTGCTTGCTAGGGGGCCCATGGGAACTGTGACCAAAGTGGAGACCACTGGGGACCACGAAGTCAGAAAGTTGGTAGGGAGATTTCCATTCTCTCTAAAGCTTGCCCCCCCCCCCTTCCCTGCCTTCCCCCTGGAATCTTTGACCAGGAGCCCTTCTTCCCACTTCTTGGCCTCCGTCTTTCAACTCTCACCTCTGTCCTTGTCTCTCTCCTCCTGTAACCGGCACTGTCCTGAGTTCAGTACAGAGACAGTATGAACAATTTGTACACAATTCTTTTTTGTGTCTTCTTCTAATATTTGATGAGTTTCTTTTATCTTTTTCAAGGTTCTGAAATCCAGAAACAGCATTGCATGTACGGGTGCGCGCGCGCGCACACACACGCAAAGGAAAACAGATACATATATTCACACGAGAGAACGTCAAAAAAGTTGTAGGAAATTTCCAGGATCTTTTTATTCTAGTTTCATAGTGTGTGTCTCCTATCTAAATCAAACTACATAAAATATATTGTTATATTCTTAATGATCTAGATGTGCGTTTAAATGTATACATAACATGTAAAAGGAATGTAGAGAATATATTTTTTTTTCATTACTAGTTGTAGTTCTTTGTGGATTTAAAAAATTCTTTTTCTTTTTAAAAATCATTTTCTTGGGGGCTCTTACAGCTCTTATCACAATCCATACATACATCCGTTGCTGGACACAACTCTTAATGCACGTACCCAAATCCTAAAGTGGCATGTGGACGCAATCCTCTCCTAAATTCCAGTGACTTTCCAGCTCTCAGTTGGAGGCAGTTTTTTCCATTTTTTAAACTTTTTTTAAAAATCGCTTTATTAGGGGCTCATCCAACTCTTATCACAATCCATACACACATCCATTGTGTCCAGCACATTGGTACATTCTTTGCCCTCATCCTTCTCAAAACATTTGGAGGCAGTATTTTCAAGCGTGTCCTTGTCGTCAAATGTTGATACGACACTGTTGCATTGCAAGTCCCGCTCACCCACACACCACACACTGCACACTACAGTGTTCGACCCTTCACGGCGCACAGCGGTTATCGGGAAAACTGGACTCCCACCACCACACGTCTTACACACAGTCTGACAAGGAAGCTGTGAGGCCGCTGGACC
>NW_022104553.1:27249321-27250629 GCF_000313985.2 Echinops telfairi | reverse complement strand
CTCCATGCCCACAGGAGGTTGGAAGCCAATGCGGGCTAAGGGGCACACCCCAATTCAAGCCCCAGCCTGGTGGGCTTCATTCAGCCAATGGGCTCAACCAGTACTGTCCACCAGGCCTCCCAGAGGAAAGTCCTAAAGGCCGGACCCTGGGGACCACCGCCCTCTTTTCCAGCAGCTTCCCCTCCACCAGATGTGGAGCTGTCTGTCTGTCTGTCTCTCTCTCTCTCTCTCTCTCTGGCCTCAGGCCGCCAAGTGTGGGTGTGCAGTCCCACGAGGGTGCCTGTGTTCAGTGGCTGTAAAGCCTGAACCGTCTTCTATCCCCATATAAAAACCCACTTGGATCGCAAACCAGGCTCCGGCGTGAGTTCTTTCTCCTACGAAGCCAACGACCGAGGTCTTTCCCACCTGAGAAGCCTAACACAGCCATGATGACAGGCGTGGCTTTCAGACAATTCTAATGTTGAACAAACAACAAAAATTGAAATGCTCGAGTCATACAAATGCATGACCAGGACTCCAAATGGCCATTAAGTATGTTTTGTATTAGGGATCCAACCCCTGCCCCTCCCCCATCCCATGGAATGTTATGTTGACACCCAAGACAGTCAGATCTTCCCACAATTCAATATTCCACTTTTTTCTGGTTCTACCAAAAGCTAAACAACCAGTAAACGATTTCACATCTTTTTTTTTAAAGCATTTACACTTTAAAAATGGGAAGAAGTGGGATTTCCTCCTCCTTCAAAGTATTTCTAGAGCTACAGGAAAACTTCCCTTTACAAAATCATTGATAAAAATATTCCTCTGGCTTATACAAGGAGGGAGCTAACACGGTCCACCGATAAGACCCAGTGGATAAACACGTATCGGACTGGGCTTCTTTTTCTCCTTCAAAGACCGGACTCTCCTTTTTCCTTTCTGCGTTTTCCGCAGGGAGATCTTTAGCTCCTTGATGAATCACTCCGGCCGGTTTCCCTTAGCTGCTCTTTCCCCCTTTGCTGACACGCTTTGTCTGAAGATTCGTGCTTTCCTCCCGGGCCCTTCCGGGGTGCCCTCTCTACTGACACGGTGCTGGTCTCCCTGACAACCTCCCCATCGCCTCTTGGGCTCCTCCTTCAGCAGAACCCACCTGCCTTTGGTGCATCTTGGTTGTGGGGAGGGCGCTTACCAGATGCCTGCAGACCACGGAACGCAGAGCGCTTTCTGGCGACAGTCATTCTGCCCTCCGCCCAAGCTGCTAGGACCCGTGGGCGGGAGAGGTCTATCCTCATAGCTTGCTTCATTCCATTTCCCCCTCCCCTCCCCTCC
>NW_022104553.1:27242371-27247993 GCF_000313985.2 Echinops telfairi | reverse complement strand
CCCTCTCCTCTCTCTCCTCCACATTCTCTCCCCATCCCCCAGTCTCCATCTCTGAATGTACGTGTCTAGTCTTTTCTTCCCCATTGCTCTGTCTCTGACGCTCTTGGTCTGTGGGACACTAGCACAGAGGGAGATAGGCCAAGGACTAGATTCCCTAACTGATCCCAGAGGGAGTCTGGAAAGCCGGTCTTCCACGGTAGGAGAGCCTCCACTTTGGTCAGTTAGAGGTAAAGTCCAGGTACATGATCCTGCTTTAAATGTCATTCCCACAGATTCTCCCCTAACAGCTCTGCTGCCTTAAAGGGAGCACAGGGTTGATTCTATCTCCCTACAGAAGCAGACATGATCCTTTTGCTCTCTTTCCACCGTGACACCCAGTCCCCCTTGTACCTTCCCTCACTGCAGGTTTCCTCACCTGTGAGCTCAGAGACATTAATGTAGATACCATCCACTTTGTGACACATGTAACTATTGACTATGCATGTCTCAAGGCTGCCTATAAATGTCCCAAGATAATAAAGTTTCTCTCTGTCTTCTCCCAGTTCCATGGGGACCATCAAGAGGGACTGAGGTGAGCATGCTACCATACACTGTGTCTGACTCCTTTCTTTTACTCTCTCTCCTATCTTTCTCGTCCTCTATGACTTTACTATCTTCTTCATATATCATCGCCACATAATTTGTCCACTGGCCCTTTGGTTGTTGGAGGCTGGTCTCTAACATTTTGGTCTTGTCTCTCTGTCTCTTTCTCCCTATCTCCCCTGTTGTCTCACCACCACTCCGTCCCTCCCTCCTTCCCTTCCTCCCTCAGCTCCACCACCCTCCCAGGCCCTGGAATCCTCCCTTCCTGACTCCCCATCACTCCTTCCACCTGTTCCTTCTCTTCTCTGCAGACCATCTACCTCCATCCACCCAGTGCTCCCAACGTACACCCTCTTCCAGTTGGAGGGTTTGCAAACACTCACTTCTCTCTAGGTCCAAACCCCAGGAGAAGTCCTGTGAGCCTTCCATCTGGGGGCAGACATATGACTAGTCCAATCGCAGGTGGCTGGAGCCTCAGCCTCCACAACCAAACACCACCTCTGGGGTTAAGCCTGTGGGTAGGATGTGGTGCTCAAGGTAACCCCCACACTTATTTATTTGGGAAGACATTTGTGGCCTGGTGGAGAGTGCTCCATTTCCGCTCAACTCCCCTTAACATTAGACACCAGTAGAAGACGGCGTGTGTGTCCCAGGACCCCTCTTGATTACCTAGTGCTGCGAGAAACAGAGACAGCACACGTCCATCACTGGCTTTTGTTGCTTGTCAAGTGCTGCCAAGTTTGTTCTGACTCATAGCAATCGGATGCACAGGGCAGAAGGAACCACTTCCTGATCCTACACAGGCCTCACAACCATTGTTGTGTTTATCGTGGTGGAGACTACAGTGTCAACCCATCTCCTTGACTGGCTTCCTCTGTTTCTCTGCCCCTCTGCTTTACCAAGCAGGATGTCTCCTTCTAGGGCCTGGTCTCTCCTGCTCACAGGTCTGTAAGGTTCAGCCTTACAATCGAGTGGGTCCTGAGGAGCGGTGGTGCAATGAAAAGGAACGAATAAAGGACAACCGGCAAAGCGTGCAAGGGCTCACCTCTTCCATGTAACCAGGAACAAGAGAGAGCGGATGCATTCCTTAACAGGCTTAGGTAGTCTTGGGACATGCAGGCCCCATCAATCACATACATATTGAGGTGGGCAGTGTCTTACCCTAGATGTTTCTGGGCTCATCGGGGCAGTAGCCCAATACCAGTCCTGGGGACAGGCAGAGGGGAATTGACCACCTCTTGAGCAGGGAGAACAATAGAAACATGACTGCTTGTGGGGAACAGAAGGATTTCTCTTAAGTTGTCTCCCCAAAATATATACCAGACTTAGCTGCTTGAGAAGGACTTTTCTTTAGGCAGCGAAAGTAGGTCAGAGGTTATTCTCCTTAACATCGGCCATCTATAGTGGCTAGACTATTAGTCTGACTCACCCTAAATAAGACCCACTCCCTTCCGATAAGGATAATGGTGGTCTGTTCACTTGCAGGAGATACCAGAGAGGGCAAACCCGCCCAAGGGTGACCAAGGTTAGATAGTCATTATCAGCTGTCTAGATCATGCAGACACCACTATTTATTCCACAACCAATGTGGGCACACCCCTAGGTGATTCCCCTCCTATTGATTGTATTGCTTATGTTACTACCCCTCCCGGTGACTCAGGTTATTGTCCGCTATCAGGGAACTTGCATGCCTCCCAGAATAGTAATTGTCTGTTTTATTATATGAGACATTAGAGTGATCAAACTTGTTCTAGAATGAATTGTATTGCCCCTTTCTGTGATGTATGACTCTATGATGCGAGGTTAGCAATAAATAATGAGGCTCCCTGGTTCTCGGGAGGGTGGCCAGAAGGTGACTAAGGAGGATGAAGCAGCGGCTTCTTCTCTGACGGCTAAGCCCCCTCCACGTGGACCATCAAGCCGGGCTGAGGTGAGCAATGCTACCATGAATTGCGTCTGACTCCATTACTTGACTCCATCCTTTAACTCTCATGCTCTCTATGACTTTACTATAATCTCTACTTATTATCGCTGTACAACTGCGCCTACCGAACCTGTGATGTTTTGTGCGGTTCCCTCTTCCCCTAAACCCCACAACTGCTTCTCTACCTAAGGCCTCCAGCCACATATTCATCATCCATGCACCTGTAAGAAATGTCTTCATTGGAGCACTATTATGGGGGATGTTGTGGGGAATGATTTTTAGTTAGCAGAATGTGCCTGGGATTCATCTCCAACTCACAAATGTGAAGGCCTCCCTCCACCACAGCCTTGGCCTTCCAGACTCTTAAGTATGAGGGTAGAGAACTTGTCCAAGTACACGCTCTTCCCAGTCCACAGTTTCCCACACACATCCAAAGTACATCAAGTCTCAGCGTCTTCACTTCGAAGAAGCATTCTGGTTGTTACTTCTTCTAAGTCGGACTTGTTCGCTCTTCTGGCAGTCCACGGTGTTTTCAATACTCTCTGGTACTTTCGATACTCTTTAGCAGTATCGCAATTCAAACGCATCGGTTCTTCATCGGTTTTCCTTATTCAATGTCCAACTTTCGCATGCCTGTAGGCAATGGCTGGGTTCAGGTGGGACCTGAGTCTTCAAAGTGGAATCATTGGTCTTAAACATTTTAAAGAGGTCTCTTGTAGCAGTTTCGCCCCGGACACTACATCTTTAAATGTCTAGACTGCTGATTCCATGGGCATTGCATGTGGGTGACTTGGATGGACTGGAGTTTGCAACCTCGTAGTTGAGGAGACTGGGCGTCTACATTCAGGACACTGACTCAGGGGAAGGTGTTTTCTCTCTCTTGGCTTAGGGGGGAATTTCCTCGGTTCTTTACCAGCCTCTGTTCCTGGCTCCTTTGTGAACTTCATATGCCTTTGCCGTCTATCTTCCCCGTTGTATCAGGCCGGGGTGACTAGAGAAACAAATCCAGTGACACTCAGATAGGTATAAGAAAGAGCTTTCCATCAAGGAGGAATTCTATATCAAGAAACATCCCAGCCCAGCCCAACTCAAGTCCATAAGTCTGGTATTCGTCCATATGTCCCTTGGCAGAAAGCAGGAAGATCACAAGCCAGTGGGGGCAGAGTTGTGTGCATCCAATGACATCACAGGGCAGCCAGCAGGAAGGTGAAGGCAGAGAGAGAGAGACGGGGAGGTTTCCAGGGTTTTCCTTATGAGAAGGCCACGCCCACAAGGAGGCACCATCAGGCTGTGACCTGATTGACAGGCTAGACTCCACCCCTACATTTTTATGTATCTTCAAATGGACAGGAAGCTATGTAACTACTGCACCCATCTCTGCCCGCTTGTCCAAGCTCTTCTATATCTCCAAAGGGAAAAAGATGGGGCTGTCGGCTCCTGTAAAGAGTCACAGACTCAGAAACCCAAAGGGGCAGTTCTATCCTGTCTTACTGGGTCCTTATGAGTCAGCATGACCTTGATTGAGGCAGACGAGCAAAAGAAACACCATTTTTGTTACCTGCTGAGTCACTGGCCTGGTCCTGACTCCCATCTCTGAAAGTTGACTGCTGGTTGACCAGCCTGTTCTCCCTCCCCTTCTGGGAAAGTCTCTGCTGTGATTCATTTTAGAATGTGCTCCCATGTCCCCAGGTTCTGGCCACCACAATTAGTTTCAATTATTCTTCAAAATATCGTTTGTTCTGATTCAATATTGTTCTCTTCGATGTTGTAATCTGAATGGTGTGGTTAAGTTTGTTATGGTAACTAGGATGTTCTAATCAATTTTGGTATCGTTTCTTTTATGATAAGACATGTACCTTGTAACGCATGCTTACTCTTCTTGAAGTTACAATGAATCCATTAATTTTGCTTTCCGCTTCTGTTCGTGCTGGCTTGAACCCTAGACAGGGGATCACTGAGTTTTTCAGCCTTAAAGATGGACTGAGATGTGGATTCGGGACTGCAATCAAAGAACCGCTTTTCGATTCTAGCAGTCCGGTTATAGCTGAATAAAGGCTCTTCTAAATTATCAAGACATTACAGTGGCTGTCATTTATTCGAATCGCAACATTTTGGTTCCCTGACCGGGACAGCCACTGGGTCTTGATGCCTCCACCCGGCAGCTGCCCCTGGAAGTGTGGGACCTCTAGGGAGGCGCCCCCTGGTTTCACCAGGGCCCATGACTCCTACCTTCCCAGTAGAGCGGCTGTCTAGGGACGAATTTTGGAACTTGGCCTGGTCGTCTGTTCCTCCGGAGGTAAGTTTAACTGTGGGATCGTCTTCTGGTTTGACTTGGGAAGGGTCTGAACTCTTCCCGGTCGCTTCTCACCAGGACGCTGACTGAGGAGTCCGGTAACTTGTTGAGCTGGAGGATGGTCTTTTCAGACCATCGCTTAACAAGTCTGATGCCTTGAATTGGCAACTGGTTTGGTATCTTGTTGAATTGGCAACTGGTTTGGTATCTTGTTGAATTGGCAACAAGCTTGGTGCCTTGAATTGGCAACTGGTTTATTAGCTTGTTGAACTGACAACAAGTTTGGTGACTTGTTGGGTGGGCAGCTTATCTTTTAGACAGTGCTCAGGTTTGGCTAGCCATGGCTGTTTGTCTCTTTGTGCAACTTGGTCAGTTTCATTATTGTCCTCTTTATATAAATGTCTATGTGTGTAATGTCTGTGTGTGTGTGTGTGTGTGTGTGTGTGTGTGTGTGTAAAATGTCTATATGTTTCTCCTGCAACTCTGGTGTATGTGTGTGTGTGTGTGTGTGTGTGTGTGTATTTTTTTTTCTCCTTTCCTTCCTCCTGGTGACGGGTTTGCTGGCTGTCAGCCTCCCAATCACAGACTGGACATCTGGGCAAACAAACAAACAAACAAAAACATTTCTTTGGGCTGTTACTTTTGTGCTTTCTATTGGCAGGCTTAAATTGTTGGCTAAAAGAAAATGAATTTTAATCAGAACCAACCATCTTTTGTTTTATAAACTTAAAACCTTTATGTGGTATTTTTTTTTAAAGACCACGGAGTGTCAGGCCTGTCTGGATAGGACAGGCTGGATGAACAATCTGGAGGAGAAAACAAC
>NW_022104553.1:27238919-27240793 GCF_000313985.2 Echinops telfairi | reverse complement strand
AAAAAAAAAAAAAAAAAGACCACGGAGTGGTTTTATCCACAAACCTGGGGTTTGGACAGACTGAGTGAATATGAATCTAATCTGCCAGGGCACTTGGAAGGTAGGTTTCTTTGTGTTTGTAAAAATAAATAACAAATTTATTTTTAGACAGAAAAAGGTCTGGTTTGGCTTTCCGTTCTCCTGGTTTAATTTTTTGTACAGTACTTTTCCTGTGGCCTCGGAAGATCTTTTGTTTTTTTAAGGTTTTACCTGCTTTGCAGTGTTGCTAAAATATACAAACTGTCGAGTTGAGTGTCTTTGTTGAAAGACTTGAAGCTGTTTCACCCAGAGGTTTGGGAACTGAAATGAGTTATTAATCTTTGCTTCCAAGAAGTCTAAATTCAGCTTGTAAAAGGAGTTTTTCTTTACTTTGTTTATTTTTTCCTGGCAACTATCTGTATTTTCTCATCTTCAGAAGGAAATTGATGGTCTTTAATTGATATATATTAAGATATATAATATATGTATATGTGTGTATATGTATGTATATGTAGGTGTGTGTTTTGCATCAAATTAAAGCTCTAACCTGTGGGTCAGGCGAGCACCTAAATGGTTTCACTTTCAGTGGAAGTCCCCTCCTATTTGCATCGTACCGAGAGGGTTAAAAATCATCTCAAGAACCACCCTGTAAAGTGTCTGTCTCCTCCTCCCCCGCAGAATGCAGTCTCATTCATCTTGGTTAATTCTCTTTTTGGGGGTCACACTTTTTGGCTGCTCAGTGTCCTTCACTTTCTGTACAAGAGCTTTCTGCCGCTGCAAAAACACTCTGAACTCAGCAGCTCAGGGTGTTCTCTGTAACACCCCGGGATTCACCTGCACTCCAAACTCCATTTGTAAAATGAAAAATTCTCTGCGGTGGCCCCAAACCCTGCCAGTCTACTGTGACTTCCTGGGTAAAGCCCCTCCGGCCTTGCCTGACTCTGTTTGCTGTGGGCTCTGTCCCCAGTCCTGCACAGGCCGCACCCACCCCCCTTCCCTCATCCGTGGAGAGCAAAGAACAGCCACAGACGCTGGCTGCCTGCTCTCGCCTGCAGAGAGCAGACACTGGCTCCCTGCTCTGCAGAATACTGCTTTTGTTTTTGTAAACGTATCGCCCCGCGTGAAATGACTGCCAGCAACTAATGCTTGTGCTTTTTGTCTCGTCAAAGAATCAGAGACATACTCGCTACGAGGCCGGAAAAGCTGTGTGGACCTTCAGCAGGGCTGGGACATGAAAGGAAATAGAAACTAATTTAATTTTTTTTTAATGAACAAAAATTGCTCAAAGAGTTTATAATGCCTAAAGAAGCAAGCGAAAGGGCTGTAACCTAAACTAGTCGTGGTCTTTTAAAAAAAAGCAGGTCAAGACCCCTCAGAAGCCTATAAAACCAAAGATAGAGTTCGGAGTCAGAACAGGTGACCCAACAGTTCTGAGGAGACATGGGAGAGGGGGAGGTGAGGGTACGGTAGTGGTGGTAACAAACCCAGGGACAAGGGAACAACAAGTGATCCAAATCGGTGTTGTGGAGGGTGTAGGAGTCCTGGTAGGGCATGATCAAGGGTAATGTAACCAAGAGGAATTACTGAAACCCAAAAGAAGGCTGAACATGATAGTGGGGCAAGAGGAAATTCAAAGGAAATAAAGGAAAGAGCTAGAAGGCAAAGAGCATTTATAGAGGTCTAAATAAAGGCATGTACATATGTAAATATATTTATATTTGAGGATGGGGAAATAGATCTATGTGCATATATGTATAGATTTAGTATTAAGGTAGCAGAAGGACATTGGGCCTCCACTCAAGTACTCCCTCAACACAAGAATACTTTCTTCTATTAAATTGGCATTCTATGATGCT
>NW_022104553.1:27227871-27237856 GCF_000313985.2 Echinops telfairi | reverse complement strand
ATGAGGGCAATGAATGTACAAATGTGCTTTACACATTGATGTATGTATGGATTGTGATAAGAGTTGTATGAGCCCCTAATAAAATGATTTAAAGAAACAAAAAGTTAAAAAATAGCAGGTGACCCTTAGGAAGGAACCAATTCACATTTAGAAAAAAGAAAAGCAGTAATAATAATGATAATTAAAGATTAAAATCTTTGTTCAATCAAGGGAAAAGTTGTGTTTGTATTTCAACAGATTTTTTTTTTAATGTATAAATTTCTCTTTGATGTTTCTGCCTTGTTCCCAGAGTGTAGTATAAGGTTGGGGGAAGCCAGCCCCCCACCGCTAATCTCGGGTTCAGTAAGCACAATTGTACAGTTGAGATATATAAGTATTAAAGTCATCAAGAGCATGAGGGATAGAAGAGGTATTACAATAATGCAGTCAGACACATTACATGGTAGCATTGCTCACCTCAGCCCCCCTTGTTGGTCCACGTGGAGAGAGGGGGAAGGGAAAGAGGACAGAACTAGGGAGAGAGGATGAGAGAAGAGAGGGGGAAGAGAGGAGAGACCAGCGAGAGGAGGAGGGAGAGGGATCTCTATTGCTAACCCAGGCCTATATACCTTTGAGGGGTATGCCAGCCCCCCAATTACAGGTAAAGACATACATCACAGGAAGGGGTTACACTATGGGTTATACAGCAATGAAAGGGGGTGGTCTAGTGACACACACGCACTAGGAAGAGGAGGGATTGGGGTATACATGTGACCAGATGGGCGGATCCTAGATTTAGGATAGCAGCTTAACTTTGGATGTCACAGATCCGGCTTGACCTGTTCCTGGCTCAACTGATAGAGACCATTCTCAGTAGGGCGTGAACTCCACCTACAGGAACCAAATTGATGACTGCAGGCCTGCCCATTGTCTTTAACGGTCAGGGAGCGAGGGCCACTGCAGTCTGGCAACTGATCTCAGGGAGGATGCCTGCTAGCATCTGACCTCCCCCCACACCAGAGAGTCCTACAAGGACAGTCTCGGTCAGAGACCTAACAATTTCTCCTAAGACGCCTGAACGCGTGTTTCTGACAGTGCTTGTTATTTCATCTAGAGTAAGTGCAGCTCACTCTTATGGGGCTTACATTCCTCATACAAATTGTTAGATAGCATTTGCCAGGACCTGTGGTTTCCACCAATGACACTCCATGAACTCCAGGACCGTGGGAAGATGGGGAAAAAAAGTTGGTTTCTCAAAATAAAGGACATGCTTTGAACTTTAGTTAGGTTATAACACTTATCCATTGTGTGTGAGATCTGCAAAAGGTTGTCTTAAAGCTAAAATGCAAGTATCCATGTCTTAGTTATCTATTAACCAGACTAATTATAGATTTTTCTCCTTAGCAAGAGTAACTTTAGTTAAATATAAAAATAATACTGCACAGCTTGGCAAATAAAATAATGTTTTGTTGAGGGTGGGGTGGAAAGGGGGAACCGATTATAAGGATCTACATGTGACCCCCTCCCTGAGGGACGGACAACAGAAAAGTGAGTGAAGGGAGACATCAGACAGTGCAAGATATGACAAAATAATAATTTATAAATTATCAAGGGTTCATGAGGGAGTGGGGAGAAGGGAGGGAGGGTGAAAAATGAGGAGCTGATGCCAGGGGCGTAGGTGGAGAGCAAATGTTTTGAGAATGATGAGGGAAATGAATGTACAAATGTGCTTTACACAATTGATGTATGTATGGATTGTGATAAGAGTTGCATGAGCCCCTAATAAAATGATTTAAAACAAAACAAAAATAAATAAATAAAATAATGTTTTGTAAAGTTTCCACTTATCATAAGATTGTACAAAAGGAGTGGCATTAATTTCGCTGACAAGGCCACTATATATATATACAGAAAATTCTGTCACTATTGTTAATTGGGATTCTCATAAAATCTTTTCCAAAGGTATAAATACAACTATTTGTAATTATGTAAACAGTGCTATTTAGAACTATGTGGAATCTTTTTAGTGGGCTAAAACTCCATCTTTTTTGCCCCTGAACAGTGAGACTTCTAAAAATTGCTTGTAGCTACACAGCCAGAGGTCAGATAAAGCCACACTGTTTATGCAATTGTGTTATAAAAAAAACATAACAAGTTAAAGTTTTAATTCCTAAAAGTTATCTTTGGGCTCAAGTAGAAAGCAAATGTTTTGAGAATAAGGATGGCAAAAAATGTGCAAATGTGCTTGACATAGTGGATGGATGTATGGATAGTGATAAGAGCTGTATGAGCCCCGAGTAACAAAAGGGGGGGGGGGAGTTATCTTTGGTTAATCCTGTCTAAGTTAGCTAAATAAATAAATGTAAGTTTAAACTAACGGGGCAAAAAGACCCCTTAAACCTCTCTGGAAGAAACCGTACTGCTTAATCAAAGTGGCTGATGGAAACTCAAGGTGGCTGATAGCGGACCCTGCCCTGGCTTAAGTCAGTCAAACGCCTAACACCATATTTCGAGTCAATAAACGTTTTAAGTAAAAGTTAAAATAAAATAAATAAAAATTTTGTTTTCAAAATTGGGTTTAAAATCTGGCTTTCTTTGGTCTATACGGTTTTATTTTAACTATTGTTCTTAATACAGTAATTGATAAAAATAATCATTAAACAGTAAGAGAATAGAAAGTTTGCAAGCCTGTTTGCTTTCAGCCATCGATTTGAATCTTTAAAATGGGTACAGGCCACAGCTGTAAAGAAGGCTCTGAAACGGTCAACCCCGCTCGGTGCTTTGAGTGCTCTGGACATTTAGTTACAGACACTGGTGAAAATTTCTGTTAGCAATAAGAAACCCTTTTGGTTTCCTTTTACACTTTAAACTAGTGATTTGGACCTAAGGCTAAAAAAAAATTTGTAAAGCAATGAAGAAACTCTACTCTCTCGGACTAAACAGTAAAAGACGCCTGGGAGCAGCCTGATTCGCTTGCTAGGTGACCACCTGGGTGCACTTGTGTGGAGATGGGAAGAAATGCAGCAGTAAGAAAACAGGTTCAGTCTGGTCACTAACACCCGAGAACCTGGTTCCCAGGAACTAAAGAAGAAGATGAAAGCGGGTTGGCTGAAGCTCACGGCCCAGCCCAAGGAGGCTAAAGTTGTTTTTTAAAAAATTCTGACTGGGCCCATGGTCAAAGGCAAGGTGATGAATGGGCACCCTGGTGAAGCCCAGTAAAGAAGCGCACATTGAGTTAACCAAAACCTGTCCAGATAAAAAGAAGACTTTTAAGCCTGTAAGTTGGTTCATATTGCTCCTGACATTAGGAATAACCTGTTCTCATTTAACCTTGCTTCTGAATGCAGATTCGCAAGGTTCCAATCAGAATGAAGATTTTTCACATAAAAAACTTGCTTGTCTACTCAAAGCACTAGATTAATCTAAGTAGGCAGTATAGAAATTAGAGGCCCAACATAGGGGGTGGGTGGTGGGTGGGAATAAAGGCATAAGGTAACCAGCTTACAAACTTTCATAGATAAAAATATAAAATATTTTGTTTTGATCCCTTATAAAATATTATGTTTCAATCAGGGTAGTACATTTCAAACTGTACATATTTCAGGTTTATTTTGTTAGAACGATTGTCTTTGTTTTTAAAATTGTATGTGGCTAAAAAGTTGTCTAAGGACGTCATGTTGATCCGACACCGACCCTTTGACTGTCCCAAGGACTCCTGCAGGCAGCGATTCAGGTTCATGGTTTGCTGAAGTCTCTCAAACCTGACAGCTTGTCCAAGATCAACTCCACAAATCCTTGAGGAAGGCAGTACCCCAGCCACCAGCAAGCAGCCTACTGTGCACCCATTCCAACCCGGTGCCTGTGTCCTTGGAAAGCGGGCCTGCCCACTGGACTCACACCACGTTGATAGAGGCCTTTACCACCATGCTCACAACTCTGACCACGGTCAAGGTGAAGGGCCTTGTTGCCTGAGCTCACCCCTAGCATCACAAGGCTGCACTGCTGACACAGAATGAAAGGTTCATTCTTCCATAAAAGACCCGTTAAACTCAGACTATCTCAGGTTTCTTAAGACTTATCTCAGGCTAGCTTTTTGCAAATTGCAATCAAACTATTCAAATGTGTGACAATAGATCATAAATGTATTTTAAGGCTTTCCCAGAAACGTGGTTTTCTTGCTCTTTCTGCCTTACCCCCTGCCTGTCTCCTTGTCTGTTTGACTACGAGGTGTTGCAGATTCTGCAGCCCCAGCTGTCTCTGCACTAGTCATCCAGAGTCCTGGCTTGAAAGCCATCATTTTTACATTGTGAGAACAAATTCATTAGGAGAGTTTATCCAAAATCATACAGAAGCTGTTAAACTTATGATATTAAAAACCCCATGTACCAACCTAAGGGCAGAAGAAGTTACTGATGAATCGAGTTGATTCCCAAATAAAAAGAGTAGGGAATGAGGCAGGCTAGCAAAAGAAACTCCAGTTTTGTAAGCTGCTAAGTCACTTGCCCGTTCCTCCCTCCCATCTCAGAAAGTTGACTGCTGGTTGACCTGCCCGTTCTCCCTCCCACTCTGGGAAAGTCTCTGCTGTGATTCATTTTAGAATGTACTCCATGTTCTCCGGTCTGGACACAACAATTAGTTTCGATTATTCTTCAATATATCGTTTGTTCTGATTCAATATTGTTACCTTTGATGTTGTAATCTGAATGGTGTAGTTAATTTTGTTATAGTAACCAGGATGTTATAATCAATTTTGGTATCGTTTCTTTTCCGATAAGACATGTACCTTGTAATGCATGTTTACTCTCCTTAAAGTTGCAATGAACCCATTAAGTTTGCTTTCTGCTTCTGTTCGTGATCAATGAGACAGGTGATCAATGAGTTTTTCAGCCTTAAAGATGGACTGAGATGTGGACTTGGGACTGCAATCAAAGAATGGCTTTTAAATTCTAGCAATCTGGTTATAACTGAATAAAGATTCTTCCAAATTATCAAGACATCATAGTGGCTGTCCTTTATTCGAATCCACAACAGATGACTGTGTTTTCTTTTTTGGTTTTTATCTCCAAAGAGAGGCAGGCCCTCCATGAGTTGGACTGATACAGTGACTACAACAATGATGTGATAGGTAGGTTTATTGTGCCAACCTGGCCAATAGGAACAGTGGGATTAATCAGGTTGCAGTTTGATTGGAGGGCAAAGAGATAAATGTCTCTGCAAGGCCCACCCTCTTTCTTTTGCTCTCTGATGAGCAAATGCTGCGTTCTGCCGCTTTAGCTAGTTCTCTGCCTCAACCTGTGAGTTACACTACATGTGGGCCAAGCCAACCCATGGATTGTGTTGCTAGAGCTTGAGGTTCCTTTGAGACCTGCTCCACCACGCTGCTGGTGCGTACATCACTAGAGTTTGAGGCTGGGGAATCCTGTCTCGTTGCATTGCTTGAGTTCAATGTCCCCTCTGGGACTGCTTCGCTAAGCTTCTGAGCTACTGACTGTTGCTGACCCACCCTGCTGTTTGCTGCCTGGGCTGCCTACCTTGCCCGAGGGAGGACTCCGATGTCTGTTTCCTTGACCTTGGACCTGGCAGCCCACATGAGTTGAAGGACCTCCAGTATATTAACTGTTCCATGAAAGTGAGTTGAACTGAGCCCTCTCTACTGCTGTGTGGATTAATTAGCTGTTCTATTACATCTCTTTGTATAAACCCATCCTCATCCATATATATTCTCATCCGTGTCCTGGTTTTGTTTCTCTAGAGAATCTTGCCTAACACAATTGGTACCAGGAGTGAGGTACTAGAGAGACAAACTGCCGCATGGTAGTTTCTATTCTTTCAGAGGTCAGATGTGGTCATGCAGTTTACTGGGTGGTTTTCTGGAAAGAATATGGGGAGTTAAAGTTTTGCTTCTTTTGTTTGGCTGTTGTCTTTGGTTATTCCTGTTTGAAATGGTGAAAATGAATGTGATTCATGTACATGTTGAGCTCAGGGAGTGAAATCTCCCCTTGAATTTCTCAGAGACCATGCTGCTTAGTGAAAAGGCTGACAGAAGGTCAAAGGCTGACAAAGGGCCCTGGTGTGATGCAGTCAGAGGCCTAAAGGCCATATTTTGTATCAATGGAATCGTTTAGACAGGATTAAGATAAGATAGATAAGGATTGAACTTGACTATTCTAAGAATTGAGTTTAGGATCTGGCTGTACTAGGTTTAAACTGTTTGTTTGTTTGTTTGTTTGTCTGTTTGCTTGTTTTGATATAATGATTAATACAAATGATTCTTGGGAAGTATAGATGTTTGGCCGGTCTGGACCGGGCAGCCCCCACCACCTCTCTGGCTCCTCAGGACCTATTGAACAAGCAACTGCTGCCCCAGCACCCCAGGAAGCTACCTTCCCAGGTTGATCTGCATAGTCCCCTCCCCCAGCACTTCAAAAAGCAAGTCTGCAAACAACAAGATAACCTCCCACGGATCAGATCACATCCTGACTCAAGCCCCTGCAGCTGCAAGTAATAAGCAATAAAGATTCTCCCTTCTTTTAACATATATTTCCTTAGCTCAGACCCTATATAACTCCCATCGCCTCTCCGCCATCCGACAAGCTGTGAGTTCCCTGACCTAACTCACCTAACTCGTTGTGTCCCAGTCCCTTTCTCTGCTCTCCCTTCCCTCCCTGGAGTTCTTGCCCTGTCTCAATAAATCTTTCCTAACCTCTTATTCCTGACTAAGCCTCATTTCTGTCTGCACCTCCATTTCCAACCTCTCAATAGAGAGTTTGTAAGCTCACTCTTTCAGCCACCAATTTGAATCTTTAAACGGGTGTAGGACCTGCCTGCAAAGAAGGCTCTGAAAGCTAAGCCCCACCCAGTGTCTTGAGTGTTCAGGACATTCGAAGGTGAAGAGACTTGCCTAGGGGGCTGTTGACAGATTTTTTTTAAAAATCCTATGTTTTTTATAATTTTGAACTAGTGGTTTGTTCCAGAAGCTGGGGAAAAAATTAATCTGGAGTAACAGAGAAACTCTCCTTTCTAAGACCAAATATTAAAAGGAGCCTGTGTAGCCTTTTTATGAGGCTTCTGGGAACTCCTGTCTTTCTTCCTGGAAGCGGGACACACTCTCTGCTTCATCCTCCTGTTGACAAGCCACATGGAGACAAGAATTGCTGAGGTGCTTCCTCAAGACTCTCCACCCACCGGTCTATGATCTTCCTGCTTTTGGCATCATTGCATGTGTTGCATAAGTCTGAAGAGGAATTTATAAACTGGAATTGGACATATGGGGTCATATCGGGCTATGGACTTGATCTGGACTGGGCTGGGATGTTTTCTTAGTATACAATTACTCTTTGATATAAAGCTCTCTGTTAAACACATACGAGTGTCTCTGAATTTGTTTCTCTAGTCAACCTGGAGGAACACAAATGGGTTCAAACATGACAGGGATTGTGACAGGGGCCGCGCTCTCTCATTTCTCACTGCCATCAAGTTGATTCCAACACACAGTACCTCTGTAAGACAGAGCAGCACTTCCCCTGTGCGTGTCAGAGGCTGTCCCTCTTTACAGGAATATAAAAACCTCACCCTTCTCCCGAAGAGCAGCTGTGTGGTTTTGAACTGTGAACCTTTTGCGTCACAGAACAATTCATAACCACAACCCCACCAGGGGTCCTTCAGGAGGATGGGCCAGGACTGGGCAAGGTTCCATTACCTGTGCTCAAGGTTACTACCATGAACTTAAACAACAATAGCTCACATCTCTTGACACTAATACTCTGTACCAGGGACAGACCTACAGCAGTCAGTACAGAGTGTTCCTTGTGAACATCAGAAAGGAAGCGCCTTCTCAAATGGCTATTGGTTTCTGAAACTGTACATCTTTCTTTCTTTCTTTCTTTCTTTTTTGTAACGATAAATTCAAAAGGTTTATTGCACCAATGCCTCAAAGAAACAGATCAAAATAATACATGAATAAGCTTTGAAATTTTGCCACTCATTGACATTAGTGTCTACTCCAATGATCTAAAATATAAAGTTCTATCAACCTGTCTTAAGTAAGGGAGCTTCAATAACAACACAACCCCACAATATTCTCCTTTTTAAAAAAATGCAACTTAAATGTAAGCATATTGCAATTTTGCTCCCAAGATAAATGGAGGCTGTACATCTGTAGTGGGGGCTTTCTACTGAGGAGCAGCTATGGCTTCAAACTGCTGACCTTGTAGTTAACAGTCCAATGCCTAGCCACTACTCCACTACCACATGAAATCATCCCACTCCCTCCCTCTCTCTCTGCCCTCATCCGGCTGGGTTTTCTTCATGGCACTGAAATGATATGATTCGTTTGCTGGCTCCCCAGTAGACGGAAGGGATGTCTGTCTGTCTCATTCATAGCTATCTCCCTAGCACCAGAACAGTGCCTGGAATAGTGTAGTAGATGCTGGCAGTGGGGTGGGGGGAGGTATTGAAGCAGAAAAGGATGACAAAAAGGAAGGCAGGGACGAAAAAGGAGAAAAAAGAAAGATCAAAAAGAAGGGTGGATGGAGGACAATTTGTTTTGAGGTGGATGGAAGTCAAGTCAGATGATTCACAAAGTAAAGATTTGGGTTATATAGCTGTGATGTCTCACTTTGACCTTCTTAAGAACTGTCATGGAGTAAGATTGATTGTAGTGATGATGATCCAACTCTTCTCAATATGATTGAACTGTTGACTTGCATGACAAGCGAATAATATGCCAATAGCCCTTAAAATAAATATATATATATATATAAAGGACTATCATGGGATAAAATTGATTGTGGTGATGATCAAAGAGCTCTTCTTAATACGATTGAACTATTGAATTGTAAGCTATGCTAATTATTAGACAACTGTTAAAATGCATAAACAAATTTCAAAAAAAACTATGAGAGTGGGGGACCATCCTGGGGGGGATCGCCAGGGGAGCTGATATCACAAGGAGTTCAAGGAGGAAGAAAATGTTTTGAAACTGATTGTAGTAGCCATTGTACAATGGCTGCTGGGTGTGATTGAACTATGGGATGGTACGATGCCTATAAAAGCTCCCAATCAAATGGTTTGGTGGGATAAAAAGAAAACCAACATTCTCGCAACCAAGCCAATTGACAACATCATGACCGAGGCACAAAACACTGAAGATGTTGAGCATGTCATTTTGCTTGGATCCAACATGCATGCTCTTGGAAGCAACAGTCAAGAATCACAGGACTTATTGCTTTGGGCAAACCTGCTGCACAAGACCGCTTTAATGTGGTGAAGAGTAAGGAGGCCACTTGGAGGACTAGAACACCCTGACCCCAGCCACGTGGGGATTTCAATGGCCTCATAGGCTCACGAAAGCTGGAAAATGAATGAAGACGCCTGAAGAAGAATCAATGCGTGTGAGTTGTAGAGCCAGCTCAGAATGCTGAAAGGACCATGGATTGTCAGAAGAACAAGCAAATCGGCTTTGGAAGAAGGTGTGGTGGTTACATAATCTGTTGTCAATCTGAGACTTAAGAGTGAAGGGGTGGAGTGTAGCCTGTCAATCAGGTCACAGCTTGATGACCTCATTTGAAGACGCTAAGGAGATAAATGGCTCGCCGGAGGCAGGACATGCGCTCACTCCCTGCGAGGCATTCCTGTTGAGAAGACACATGGAGCTACACTAGAGCCCTGGAGCTGAAGGAGCCACGTGGAGACCCCTGTCAGTGCTGAGATGCATCCACTGCCACTGGATCCGCAAGACCTTCCACCCACTTGCCTGTGATCTTCCTGCATTCAGTATCATTGCATGTGTTTTGTGAGTTTGAAGAGGAATATGTGGACTAGTATTGACATATGAGGTAATATCAGATTTATGGACTTGATCTGGGCTGGGCTGGGATGTTTTATTTTCTTTTTTTTTAATTCATGTGGATTATTCTAGCTTTTTAAAAAAAATCATTTTATTAGGGGCTCATACAACTTTTATCACAATCCATATATACATCAATTGTGTAAAACACATTTGTAC
>NW_022104553.1:27223631-27226068 GCF_000313985.2 Echinops telfairi | reverse complement strand
TGTTCTGTTGCACCCTCTTAGTGTTTTGCCTCGGTGTGGTGGGATCAGATCGGGTGCAATTCCCACACTGTGTCTCCAGTGTTGTCCCCTGTAGAGCTATGGGTCAGTGAGGGTCGTCATGTCGCATAGTGGGCTGGCCATGTGGTCCTCTCTGTGGACTGGCTGCTCTAATTGGGATCATTATCCTTAAGGCCTGGTGGGCCAGGATGTGCTCTACTCTCTTGTTCTCCCCCTCCATCTGCTCCTGTGTGCTCCGATCAGATATGTCCTTCTCCTGGAGCTGCAGGAGCTGCTTTAATGCCATCCTTTGAAATAAATTCTTCTGGTGGGAGGGCCAGGTGTGCACGTAGTAGTTGGAACTGGGGCCGGCGCCCCAGACCTCTCCACTGGTTCTCTACTCCACGCCAGCATGCTGCCTTCACATCTTGGAACACTGGGTTGAAGTCTGGTCCCTCTTTCCCTGTGGAGATATAAACAATACCCTCCCCTTGCCTGGGTTAGTGCCTTGTGCCCCCGTTACCCACTTCTTTATTATTTTTTTTTCCTTTCCCCACCTCCTTTTCAGTTGTCTACCATGTGTATGGGACGTTTTCTTAATGTACAGTTGCTCTTTGATATTAAACTCTCTCTTATACACCTATGAGGGTCTCTGAATTTGTTTCTCTAGTCAACCCAGACCAATACAGGACAGTCAGAATGACACCAACGGGGAGGCTCTTTCTCCAGTACGTTGAACATCATCTGGAGGGACCAGTCCCTGAAAAAGGACATCCCGCTTGGTTAATAGATGGTCAGTAAGCAAAAGACAGACCCTCCAGGAGATGGACTAACACAGCAACTAGAACAGCAGCTCAAGAATCTCACAATGAGCATGAGACTGGGCAGGACCAGACAGTGTTTTGTTCTGTGGCTGTTAAGGGTTGGAGTCAACTCAATGGCATCTAATGATAACGACGTCAGGATGTGGTTTTACTAACCTTTCCTCTGTCTGCAGCTTTGCCTATTTAGGGCATTTCTCGCGAGTGACATCACATGCTGCAAAAACCAACAACAAAAACACCCAGCAGGGCAGGCTGGGGAGTGAATTTGATCCCCTCTAACTTGCCAAGAGAAGGTGAAGAATCACCAGCATCAAGGCAAGGCTGAAACCTCCTCCTTCCAACCTTCTTGCCCATTCCGTCCCACAGCACTGTCTGCTCCCTCACCTCGGCTTTACGATTAGTCGCAGTGGCCGCACAGAGCTCCCAGGAAATCCTCACGATTGTGGGATGCGGAGGGAAGTAACGGATCAGAGGGAGCCCCCGACGTCATGCGTGATGCATTAGGTCAGCAGCTCAAAACCACCAGCTGCCCCAGGAGAAAAGGCGAGGCTCTCTACTCTCCTAGAGTTCCAGTCTCGGAAACCCCCCGGGGAAGTTCTACCCTGTCCTACAGGGTCACTAGGAGTTGGCATCGACTCCGTGGTAGTGACTTTGAGTGAACAGTTCAGGATTCAGGAAAGCTTGGTAAAACTACAGGGGTTTTCTTGTTTGCTTTTGACGGAGATATCTGGCATTTTATCAATTGCTTTGAGATCAGTTACAGACATGATGAACAATTTGTATGCAATGCTTGATGCATGTACCCAAATCCCAAAATGGCATGTGGATACAATTCTTTCCTAAATTCCAGTGACTTTCCAGCTTTAAATATAGAAGCAATTAAAAAAATAAAGCTTATCAAGAACTATTATCTGCAGATGCTGATTAGCTGTCACACCTCAAGTCCCGCAAAGTCACAATTGAATGTCACACATTCCAATGTTCAGCCCTTCACAGCACATTGCAAAGTTATCGGGAAAATGGCCCGACCACGACCAGAGGTGTTACAGAATGTACACAATTCTGACAAGGAAGTCATGATGATGGAATTTCCAGTAAGTATGTGTTGTACCAGGGAAACAAAAACTCCACCCTCCCCCATCCCATGGAATGTTACGTTGACATCCAGACAGTCAAATCTTACACAATTCCACATCCCACTGTTTTCTGGTTGTACCAAGAAAATAAACAACCAGTAAATGATTTCATGTCTTTTAAAAAGCATTTACACTTTAAAGATGGGATGAAGTGGGATTTCTTCCTCCTTAAAAATGTTTCTAGTACAATGCCTGGTACGGTTTGATCAAAGGCAATGTAGCCAAGAGGAATTACTGAGAGCCCAATGAAGGTCAAACATGACAGTGGGACAGGAGGAGAGTATAAGGAAATAGAGGAAAGGACTAGAGGCAAAAGACATTTATAGAGAGATAAATATAGGCATGTATATATAAATACATTAATAGATAACCATAGGGATATAGGTTGTGTTGGTCTAGGTACTTTAGAGAAACAAATCCACAGAAACTCATGTATAAGAGAGAGTTTTATATAAAGGTTAAGTGCACATCAAGAAAACA
>NW_022104553.1:27222303-27223258 GCF_000313985.2 Echinops telfairi | reverse complement strand
CAAGAGACCCTAGAACTAGAAAGGCAAGGCTCACTGCGCCCTTTATCCCTCCACCCTTCAATTAACCCCTCATGTGTTTATCAGCCAGGTTGGCACAATAAGCTAATTACCTCATAGGTCTATGTACATATATTTATATGTTAAGTATCAAGGTAACAGATGGACATTGGGCCTCTACTCAAGCCCTCCCTCAACGCAAGAACATTTTGTTCTAACAACCTGGCAATCTATGATGCTCACCTTCCCAACACAACTGCTGAAGTCAAAATGGGTGCATAAGCAAATGTGGTGAAAAAAGCTAAATAGCCCAGCTATTAGAAGATATAGCATCTGGGCCCTTAATGGGCTAAATAGCAAAGCTATTAGAAGATATAGTATCTGGGCCCTTAATGGCTTGAAGTTAAACAAGGGACCATCTAGCAGGGAAGCAACAAAGCCCACATGAATGCAGCACACCAGCCTGTGTGATCACAAGGTGTCAATGGGAGCAGGTATCAGGAATCAGAAGACCCAAAGCAAGCAATCATGTTGATGCAATCCTGGTGGGTCAGAATGGAGACCGAAAGCCCCTCTGTAGACAACTGGACATCCCCTCACAGAAGGGTCACAAGGAAGAGACAAGCCAGCCAGGGTGCAGTGTTGGATACAGAAAGATTTCTCCCAAGTTGTCTCTGCCAAATATATGCCACACCTAGTTTCTTGCTACACATGGCAAACAACTATACACTTGGAGGTCGATGAAAGCAGGTCAGAGGTTATCCTCCCTAAGGGTGATCAGCCATCCAGAGCAATCAGACTATATAGTCTGTCCGACCCTAAGTAAGATATGAAAGTACTTTATAATTTATGAAGGGGTTGGGAGGTGAGATAGTTTATTGTGCCAGCCTGGCCGATAAACACAAGTGGGATTAACTGAAGGGCAGAGAGATAAATGGCTTGGTGAGCCTCGCCTTTC
>NW_022104553.1:27215893-27221067 GCF_000313985.2 Echinops telfairi | reverse complement strand
TTTTCTTTACATAAAACTCTCTCTTATACATGAGTTGCTGTGGATTTGTTTCTCCAAAGTACCCAGACTAATACACCTTGATATATTTTAACTGTACGATTGTGCCTCGTGAACCCACGATTAGTTGTGCGGGGCTGGTTTCCCCACAGTGCAGGATAGCACCAAGGAAACATACAACATTCTTCTAGTTCATTAATGCTTCGTTCCCCCTCTCTGCCCCTGCCGCCGCCCCCCTCTGCCCACGATCATGACCCCAGTTCTGCCTTACAAATCCGGCTAGACTGACACATGTGCACTGGCACAGATAAGAGCTCTTGACACAAGGAATCCACGACAGATAAGCTCCTTAGGAACAATAATGGGAGTAGTAGCAATACCATGAAGGAAGGGGAAGGTGTGGGAAGAAATGAGAGAAAGGGGGAGCTGATTGCAATGATCGACATAGAGTGCTCCCTCCTCAGGGGGGACGAACAGAAACATGGGTGAAGGGAGACAGCCAACGGTGTAAGATATGAAAGTAATTTATAATTGATCAAGGGGTTGGGAGAGGAGGGGAGGGAGGAGGAAAAAGAGGAGCTGATCCCAAGGGCTCAAGGAGAAAGAAAATGTTTTGAAACTGATGATGGCCACATAGGCACAAATGTGCTTGATACCATTGATGTATGGATTGTTATAAGAGCTGTAAGAGCCCCCACTAAAATGTTTATATATTTTTTAAAATGTTTCTAGCACTACTGAAAAAACTTGCCTTTACAAGATAGTTGATGAATATTCCTCTGGATTGTACAAGAAAGGCGAGAACGAGGCCCACTGCTAAGACACGGAGGATAAACATGAACCAGACTTGGCTTCTTTCTCCTTCTCCAGAGGCTGGACTCTCCTCCTTCTTCGTTTCTGCATTTTCCCCAGGGAGATCTTGGTGAGCGACTCTGGCCTGTTTTCCCTTTGTGCCCCTTTTGCCGCACTTTTCCGTCTGAAGATTTATCCTCTCCTGCTGCCTTTTTGGGCTTCGTCTCCACCTTTGCAGGTGCAGGTTTTTACGGACAACCTCCCCATCCCCTCTGGGGCTCCCCCTTCACCGCCCCATTCCACAGAGCTGAACTTCCTCCTGAGCATCTGGGGGAGGGCGCTTGCAGGATGCCTGCAGCCCTTGGGGCACAGAGCACTTCCTGGAAGCTGGGTGGCCTGTCCCCTCTGAGCTAGGCCCCACACGGGTAGGGGTGGGGGAACCAGACGGAGTCGGATTGAGAGCACACCCCCTCCTCTCCCCTTGTCACTTAGCCGAGGGTGCCCCCTCCTTACCATCAGGTTCTCTGCCTCCCCAACGTTGGTGATTGGTTGCAGGGGTCATGGTCAAGTGGTTCCCCACTGCACAGCAACCACAGAAAACATGGCCCCATCCTGGGCCATCCTAGTGGTTAGAGCCATGACTGCAGTCACTGCGTCCGTCCGTCCGTCCACCGCATGAAGATTCTTCCTCTTTTTCACTCCAGGGGCTGCTGCCTCCTGAAAACACACCCAACGTACAGGAAACCAAGTCTCTGCACACTGACTTCTTTTGTTCCCCCCATTTTATTGGGGGCTGACACAACTCTTTTCACAAGCCATCCACCCATCCATTGTGTCAAGCACATTTGTACCTTTGTTGCCCTCCTCATTCTCAAAACATTTGCTTTCCACTTGAGCCCTTGGTATCAGCTCCTCGTTTCCCACTCCCCTCCCCACCCCACCCCTTCCTCCCAAACCCTTGATAATTTATCATTTTGTTTTTCATGTCTTACATTGTCTGACGTCTCCCTTCACCCACTTTTCTGTTCTCCATCCCCCGGGGAGGGGGTTATATGTAGATCCTTGTGATCGGTTCCCCCTTTCTACCCCATCTTCCTCTTCCCCTCCTGGTATCCCTACTCTCATTATTGGTCCTGAGGGGTTTATCTGTCCTGGATTCCCTGTGTTTCTAGTTCTTATCTGTACCAGTGTACATGCTCTAGTCTAGCTCGATTTGTAAAGTAGAATTGGGATCATGATAGTGGGGGGAAGAAGCAGTGAAGAACTAGAGGAAATCTGTATGCTTCATCCTTGTTACACTGCACCCTGACTGGCTCCTCTCCTCCCACAACCCTTCCGTAAGGGGATGTCCAGTTTCCAGACTGACTTCTAAGGAACATTCTGGCTGCATGGAGGTATCACAAAGTATGGCTACAAACTCGCAGAAACGGTTATGAAGGAAAACACATCAAAAGGTGAAGCCATTGTTTCTCAACAAGTCTCCACCTAGGTGTATGTATCTCTGCACTCCGACCGCGGAGTTTCTCTCCCTCACAGAGCCATGGCTTAGATGCCAGTGGCATCCAGTCAGCTTTGAACCTTCCCCTGCACACAACACTGAAGGGCTGGTCTCCACAAGACAATCACACCATGTTCCTTTTAAGGGTTTTTTTATTTGGTTGGTTGGTTGGTTGTTTTGGCACCTGGGGAACAGAAAGAAGTCTGAAGGGACAAGATCAGGACTGTAGGGTAGGTGTGGCTAAGGTGTCTGTGGTAGTTACATAATCTGTTGTCAATCTGAGCCTAAAGAGTGAAGGGGTCGAGTTTAGCCTGCCAGTCAGGTCACAGCTTGATGACCTCATTTGGAGGCGCTAAGGAGATAAATAGCTCACTTGAGGTGGGATACACGCTCACGCCCTGGGAGACACTCCAGTTGAGAAGACACAGGGAGCTAAGCTAGTGCTCTGGAGCTGCAGGAGCCACGTGGAGAGCCACACCAGCGCTCAGATGCGTCCACTGCCACTGGATCCACAAGACTCTCCACCCACTGGCCTGTGATCTTCCTGCACTCGGTGTCATTGCATGTGTTGCGTGAGTCTGAAGAGGAATTTATAGATTGGTATCAGACATACACTATGTCTGGTATCACTTATAGACTTGATCTGGACTGGGCTGGGATGTTTTCTCAATATTCAATTGCTCTTATATATAAAGCTCTCTCTTACACACATATGAACCTCCCTGGATTGGTTTCTCTAGTCAACCCAGACGAATACAGTGTCCCTGTGAAATTCTCATAGGACAGCTCTAGCTACCCTGGAAGAATGGCCAGATGCCTTCTCATGCTGGGAAGGAAAAACAAAATTCCAGAGCAATGCTTTGGCCTTTTCCCCACCAATGTCGTTTTCTCTTCGGTCTGAACTTTCCGCTTTTCTGCCAGCTTGTCCCTCTGGCTTTTTTTGTGGGGCGAGGGAGTGTCTTTCATTTTTGAAAGCAGGTCTTATGTAAGCGGCAGCTCATGGTTTACCCTGAAAACATCAGCAGTGGAAACAGGACCACTGGGTAGCGGCCATAGGACATGAGGTCAGGCAAGAGGAACCCTGGCAAGCTGGAGTCACCCAACAGCAAGTCAGGGCAGACCTCTGAGTGAGGTAGCGACCTCCCTGTCCCTGAGAGCATTCGAGCAGAAGCTGTTAGGAGTTGAAGGGCGTCTAAGAATCCTCGCAGACTCTGCTTCCTTGCTCTAACTAAAAATACTGAACTCCCTTTCATCAAGTCAATTCTGACTCACGGTGAGTCTTACAGGGCAGAGCAGAACTGCCCCTGTGGGTTTCTGAGGCTGGACATGTTTACGGAAACAGAAAGCCTCATCTTTCGTCCACCGAGCGGCTGGTGGGTTCGAACTGCTAACCCTGTGGGGAGTAGCCCAACACGTAACCCACTCTATGCCCCCAGGGCTCCTTGCTCTAATCTAGCACTATGAAAAGCTCCATCTCTGGGACTCAATGTGAGTCTGCAGAGAGTGAAATCTCTCGCCCACGTTCCTGACACACAGCAGACCACACCCACCTTTGCACTGGCTGTTCCCATTCCCTGAACCCTTCGTCCCCCAAACATCCATCCCCACTCCCTCACGTCATTCTGGCCTTGACCGCCCTCCTGGAGGCCTTCCCATGGAACCCTTTAGAGCCCCTGCTACACTCCAGCACCCTCCAGCCCTCTTCCTGCGGGACGGTGCTCCACGGCTCTTAGGATCACTGACTGTTGTCCACTTTCCTCCACTAAGGGGACGTTAGCTCCAGGAGGACAGAAAATGTTGTCCATCTGTGTGTTTGCGCCTGCTTTCTCCACACCCCCACCCAGAACGCTGCCTGGCTTTAGCAAGACAAGGAAGCATCCAAGAGCTCATGGAAACATGGGATGAAAAGATTATGGCATTGGACAGAAAATGTAGTCCATCTGTGTGTTTGCTCCTGCTTTCTCCCCACCCCCACCCAGAACGCTGCCTGGCTTTAGCAAGACAAGGAAGCATCCAAGAGCTCATGGAAACGTGGAATGAAAAGATCGTGGCATTTTCCCACCAACTTTTAGAAGGCTCTATCCCCTTAAATATTGAATGAAATATGAATGAGTGTCCCCTCTTACTTGCATGATTCTCCAGGGACACCGTGAGGCAATTCTGGCTCACAGAGACCCTACCGGACAGAGTAGAACTGCCCCCTATGGATTTCCAGAGGCTGCAAATGTTTAGGGGAACAAAAGACCTTATCTTTCTTCCATGGCATGGCGGGTGGTTTCAAACTGCTGACCTTGAGGCTAACAGCCTGACGACATCTAACCTACCACACCAGGGTTAGACATCCAACCTACCTACTCAAAGTGACCCCATAGAAGGTTTCTGAGACTGTAAGTCTTTATAAGAACAGACAGCCTCATCTTTCTCCTACAGAGCAGCTGGTGGATTTGAACAGCCAACCCTGCAGTTAGCAGCCCACGGCCTAACTATATATGATACATTAGTGATCATGAAGTTGTTATTACATCTCTATTAATAAGGCCGCTGTTGGGGCAATGGTTCCAAACCCACCAGCAGTACCACGTAAGGAAGGCCTGGCAGTCTGCTTCCATAGAGATCACCGCCAGGAAAAAGACATGGAGCAGTTCTGCTCTGTAGCAGAGGGGCCGGCTAGAGTTGGAAGCAACGGGACAGCAAAGGGTTGATTTGTTTGGCAATTTGAACCCACACTGGTATGGTAATTATATTTATAATGTGTTATATACAGTGAACCCTCGTTTATCGCGGTTCATCGGTTCTAGACCCTACCGTGATAAATGAAATTCCGCGAAGTAGGATTCCTTATTTGTAAATCAAATATTTTCGTAGTTAGAGCATAGAGGACATGAAA
>NW_022104553.1:27213763-27215408 GCF_000313985.2 Echinops telfairi | reverse complement strand
GTGAGGCCAACTAACTCCTCATGATCCTCAGGAACCTCTGACTGCTCTTCCGTCTCCTCCTCACTTTCAGACTTAGCTAGTTCCACCAAATTCTCATCATTTAAATGATCTGAAGACTCCAGAACCTCAAATACGTCATCGCGGTTCATATCCTTGAAGCCCTCTCCTTCCAGCATCTGGGCTAGTCTCACTGTGTTATCCACCGCCTAGTTTCTGACTTCTTCTAGGGTGAATTCTTCAGATTCCTGAACAATTACAGGCCACAACTTCTTCCAGCTGGCCTTTGTCGTCTCTACCTTCATGTCTTTTAAAGTGGCCTGGATGTTCTTCAGACAGGTCGCGATGGCATACAGAGCATGCGCTGTTACGCAAAAACCGCGATAGAGTGAAGCCGCGGAAGTCGAAGTGCAAAGTGGTGAGGATTCACTGTACTATATTACAAGGAACCCTGGTATGGTGGAAGGGGACACACTGGACGGCTGGCCTGTTGGACATGCTGGACACACTGGACTACTTAATCACAAGGTCAACAGTTCAAATCCACCGGCCATTCATCCAAAGAAAGAATAGGCTATCTACTCCGGTCAGGAGCCCGAGTGGGGGGGTGGCTATCCTTTGGGCTGTTCAGTACAAGTCCAACAGTTCAGAACTACCAGCCGTGCAACAGGAGAAAAATGAGACTTTCTTTTTTTTATTTAAGATGAGACTTTCTACCCTCAAAAAGAGTTATAATCTGAAAGGGGAAGCCTATCACAATGATCGATGTACAACACCCCCCTAACCCCCACTCCAGGGGGATGAACAACAGAAATGTGAGTGAAGGGAGACAGCAGATGGTGTAAGATATGAAAATAAAAATAATTGATAAATTATCAGGGATTCCCACGAGGGTGGGAGGGTGTGGAGGGGAGGGGAACAAAGAGGAGCTGATCCCAAGGGTTCAAGTAGAAAGAAAATGCTTTGGAAATGATCATGGCGACCTATGTACAAATGTGCTTGACACAATTGATGTACAATTATAAGAGCTGTAAAAACAAAGAGCTGCAAGAGCCCCCCCCCCCCAATAAAATGATTTCTTTCAAAAATTGTTTAAAGAGTTATAGTCTCAGAAACGGGCAGGCCTGCTCCGTCCGACAGGGTCACTATAAGACACATCCACTGGAAGGCAGGGAGTTTTACACTTTGTCCTGGGCTACAGGACAAACGTTTTTTCATTGGTGGTGGGTTGGGGGTGGGGGGGGGGGGCCCTGGGACCTGAGTAATTTTTTTTCAGAGTCTGCATGGACCCACAGCAGTGAGTTTCAGTTTAGCTACTCTGGCAAAGAGTTACGGCATTGGGAACCCCATATAGGGTCACAAGGATGAGTCGGAAGCACTCAAATCTGGTGGGTTTGGTATGTACTACATTATATCGGTGTCTTATATTGATGTATCAATAAATGTCCGAGGGCACCTGACCCTCCCCCCAGAAGAATTTATTTCAAAGGACGGCACTGAATCTGCCGCTCAGGGAGAGGGACATATCTGATCGGAGCACTCAGTAGCAGATGAGGGGGAGGAGGAGAGAGTGGAGCACATCCTGGCCCACCAGGCCTTGAGGACGATGTTCCCAATTAGAGCAGCCAGTCCACAGAGAGGACCACAT
>NW_022104553.1:27201379-27212566 GCF_000313985.2 Echinops telfairi | reverse complement strand
GATGAAAAATACAACTTTCTTCTAGTTCCTAAATGCTCCTACCCCCCTACCCCCACTATCATGATCCAAATTCTACCTTGCAAGACTTGCTAGACCAGAGGATGTACACTGGTACAGATAAGAACTGGAAGCACAGGGAATCCAGGGCGGATGATCCCTTCAGGACCAATGGTGTGAGTGGCGATACTGGGAGCATAGAGGGAGGGTGGGTTGGAAAGGGGGAACGTATAACAAGGATCTACACGTGACCTCCTCCCTGGGGGACAGGCGACAGAAGAGTGGGTGAGGGGAGATGTCAAACAGGGAAGATATGACAAAATAATAATTTACAAATTGTCAAGGGTTCATGAGGGAGGGAGGAGCGGGAAGGGAGGGGGAAAAAATGAGGACCTGATGCCAGGGGCTTAAGTGGAGAGCAAATGTTTTGAGAATGATGAGGGCAATGAATGTACAAACGTGCTTTACACAATTGATGTACGTATGGATTGTGATAAGAGTTGCATACGCCCCTAATAAAAAAAATGTCCAAGGGGGCTGCAAAACGTTTGTTCATGAGGAAACCCCGCTCTTTTCTGTTTGTTTGTTTGTTTTTTAATCCCACTCTTTCGGTTCCATTTCCCCCGCGAATTTTTTGAAGCCCCATCGACTATATTTCTTCCTTTTACTTATTAGAAGTGCTGTTTATTGAGCCCCAATGAGGCACCCAGATTTGGGGCAAGCAGCCATTTTTCCTCTGAACCTTAACAATGAGCCCTCTTCCCACCCCACGCCCCACCTCACTCCTCTCCCACCCCCAGCCCTGTGAGATGAATCCTATTAGCCGGCCATTGGACAGACTGGGGAAACTGAGACACACACGCACACACGCACGCACGCACGCACGCACGCACACCATGAAGAGAAGCACATTGCCCCGGGCGAGCCCGCAGCGAAGGTAGAGGAAGTGTCTGGCTCTCCAACCTTGGTATGAGCCCTTTCCAAGAGCCTCAGCCTTTATTTTTAGCGCTCAGCGTGCGCCTGACTCAGTCTCTGTCCGGAAGGGAGGGGGCTGCCGCGCAGGCGGTGCCAGGTGGCTGGGTCCTTATTAGCGTCGTCGTCCGCCGCCGCCACTAGCGCTACCACCAGGGGCAGAAGCGGGTCGGGGTGCCCAACACCCCATCCGGCTCCGCGGACGCCGGCCGGCTAACAGTGGAGCGGTGCCAGCGGCCAGATAACTTGCCATGGGGCAGGACCCTCAGCTTCAGCTACTCGGACTGGGTCTGCTGTTGATGGCCCAGGGACCCCTGAGAGCCGGTAAGTGACTGCTCCCTTCTCCCCTTTTCCTCTCTGCCCCCCTCCCCCCACGCGCGCGCACACATCGGGGCATTCAAGTTCCCAAGACTGGCCTTCCCCAAGAACATGAACTCCATGGCAGCGAGTTTGGTTTGATTGTTTCTACAAGGCGTGCAGAGGGGCGAGGGGGGTGAGGTCAAGGGGGAGGGTGAAGGCTGGGGGACTGGGGTGGGGGTGCGGGTGGGAGGGCAGACCGTGGACGTCCACTGTGCTAGCCGGCTAACCCAAAAGTCACCAGGTCCAACTCCCCAGCTGAGTCCCCGTCCGCTCCCCAGGAAAAGGGTGGGGCCATCAGTTCCCCCAAGATAACCTTGGGACCTCTGGGCGGCATTCCACACTGTCCCCGGGGGTCCTTAACGGATCCGCTGCACCCCTCCTAGGGTTGGAAGGAGTATAGGGGAAGGGGGGAGCTGAGGAGGGGCGCAGATGCTGGGCCGGCCCTGGTGCCGTTTCATCACTGAGAACTTAGTCTGGGTAACCTCACCCCCCCACACCCACACCCTGCTCCGTGACACACCCACATGTGAACCTCAGATCCAAGTCACCCACTCTGATCCTCCATTGAGGTTGGTTGTGATGCGGAAGGCAGCGGGCGTGGGGGGGGAAACACCTCACTTTCAGCTGCAACTGCAGGGACTTGCTGCGGCTCTCCATTCATTCCGCGGCGTTCATAAAAGGAACCACACCCATTGTGGCCCTGCTGGTGGTGTGTGTAGTGGGTAGGCGTTGGGCTGCGATCCCCAGCAGCTCCTCGGGAGACAGACTGGGCTATATTCCTGTAAACAGTTTCAGTTAAGGGAACCCCCAGGGTGGGGGGTCCCTATGAGTCAGCCTGGATTCCATGATAGTGAGTTTGATTGGTTTGGGTGTGTCGGCCAGCAGCCTACGTGCCCGGGATGGGGTGGGTGGTGGGGAGCCTCAAGCCAGAGTTTACTGCCATGGGGACCCTGAGAGACCTGCGCCCAGTGAGTTTAGGAGATGGGACCGCTTTGACCGAGAAACAAAGCTTTCTCTTTCTCTGCCTGGCCCCTGTGATTTCAGAGAAGGTTGCCCAACCTCTCGCGCTGTTTCTCAGGAGGGTGACCCGATCTGCCTGGGTCTTGGGGGACTTTTTAGGGCGTTGCCCTCATAAACCCTGACTAATGGCAACAGGTGTAAACAGCAAAAAGTTTGCTCTTCCTCTCCCCGCCCCCCCCGCCCCCCCCCCACTCGCATCCCCGTCCTCCGTCCCCCATTCCTTCCGCCCCCAGCTCAACATTTCCCCAAGGGCTTCTCAGATCGCAGGCTGGGCGCTGCTGCGCTAGAAACGGAGAAGTTTGGGGCGGGACCTTGAGACTCCCAGCCTGGCCGCGTGCACTTGGTCTTGACGTCAGCAGGAACTAAAGCGAAACCCAGACCTTGGACACGCGTGAGCTGCTGACACCGGACAGATCTCAGGGGCCGCGCGGTTTAGCCAGGGCGCATGATAGAGCCCTGAGGCTCTGTTTCCCCTTCCTTTCAATGGGTGTGAGAAACTTAGTTTCTCCTTGGGGCTTGGAGGAGCCCCCACCCCCACCCCCACCCCCGAGGAAGTGGCTTTTCCAAGAACACCCGAGGGACCAACCAGCTGTCCCAAGGGGCCACCCTGCCAAGGGAGGCGACCCTGGCCTCTCTCTAAGAAGAGGAAACTGCACGGGAGGGACTCGCTCCCCCAGACCAGAGCGCTCCCCACTCCCTTGCCAGCCTGTGCCCCAGCAGTGCCCTGCCTCCTTCCAGCCACCCTCGCCCCTCTGCCTGCTAGCTTTTTCTTTCTCATTTCCTTTGGCTGTTGTTGACTTTTAACTTTTCACGGTGGCTTTAGGTAAGGGCTCACAGAGCCGACCATCGTTTTTTATATACAAGAATTTATCACAACTCCCAACGTCTTGTGCTGGCTACCATCATTTTTGCCCACCCCCCTCTTGGAGGGGAATCCTGGTGGCAGTGGTGGGTTATGGCCTGGGCTGTTAACCAAAAGGTCAGCAGTTCAACCACACAGCTGCTCTTTGAGACAAAGATGAGGCTTTCTGCACTTGTAAAGAATTTGTCTCCTAAACCCACAGTGTCCTTATGAGTCAAAAAGAGATGGCTGGGAGTTTGTGTCACCTGAGTTAACAGCTGTCTATGCTGTTAGCCTGTGCCTCCCCCCTTCTCCCTTCTCACCCTTGATAACCATCAAAGTCTCTTACTTTCGGTGTGAAAAAACCTTCATCGGTTTCTTTGCTTTGACAGCAACAGTGGCAGACAATGTTTGTCCTTCGGTGATTAACTACATCCGTTCAAAATCATGTCCCCCAAAACCATCCGTGCCATAGGGTGTTTCAAAGATTCATCATTCTTCTTTAATGTTTGACAAGTAACCCCCCAACCCCCATGCCTGTGTGAATAACACAGACCCAGCTTCTCCAGTGATGACTGTTTTTATAAAGCCTCTGACAAGTTTCCAAAATAATCTTTATCAGAACAAGGGGAAAGCACCCATTTCATTATGTGAATGAAAAAATAATCAAGTGTCTCACACATATTCATAGTGTGGGTAATAATAAATGATGCCTTTCTGCCATTCATGAACAGGATCTCTCACGAACCTCTCAAGAGTTTCCTATTTTTATTAAATACTTTTATTGGGGGCTCTTTTTTGGGGGGGGGAGCTCTTAAACTCTCATCACAATCCATACATTCATCCATTGTGTCAAGCACATTTGTACATATGTTGCCATCATCATTTTCTTTTCTTTTTTAAAAATATTTTATTTATTTTTAAAATTTATTTAAATCATTTTATTGGGGGCTCTTACAGCTCTTACAACAATCCATACATCAATGGTATCAAGCATATTTGTACATATATTGTCATCAGTTTCTAAACATTTACTTTCTATTTGAGCCCTTGGTATCAGCTTCTCAAGAAATTCTTTTTTTTTTTTAATCATTTTCTTGGGGGCTCGTACAACCCTTATCACAATCCATAGCCATGACCAAAGAGCATTTCCCTTCTACTTGAGCCCTTGATATGAGTTCCTCATTTTTCCCCTCTCCACCCTGTTCTTATTTTTTAGAAGTAATCTTTTTACTATAAGGAGATATTTCCCAATATTTCTGTGAATGACAATTAAATGAACCACTTTCCCTCACTCAAGAACATAAATTCAGAAATTACACTATTTTTCCATGTTTCAAAGTTTCTCCCATGGATTACAAAAATACAGTTTTATGATTGGCTACTGGTGAGGGATATAGATTTGTGGACCGAGTTACTGAGAGGTTATATAGACCCTCGATTTATAATAATAATAATAACAATTAATATACAATGATAAAGTGTTTCCCATTCATATTCATGAAGAAAAATAATGTCCTTTTTTTTTTCAAAATGGGAAGGAAAATGTTCATACGGAGGTGCTCTCACTCATGAAAACAAAACAAAAGTTTCACTCTTGTGAAAGATTCTTTAGATTGCGGGGATGGGAGACATTTCAATAGCCTGTGTAAACAAATGCACCAATAGGCCCATCCAAACAGTGGGGCAGGACCCAGGGTCGGTGGCCCAAAGAGAGTGCTGAGCTTTTGCTGTGCATGCTTAAAAATGCAGATTCAGGGATGAATTTAAGGGTTTCCACGTGGATTCTCTGGTCACTGAACACATCCATGTGAATAAAGCCCCCAAGATGTGTTGCCGGACTGGGCAGAGATGGTTTCTCAACATACAATTGCTCTGTTATATAACGCTCTTATACACATACGAGTGGCTATGAATTTGTTTCTCTAGCCAACCCGGGCTAACACCAAGCTTAAAATAAACGTTAATGAAAGTTTAAAGAGAGAGAGCAAGAGAGAGTTACAGTCTTGGAAATCCACAGTGGGGAAATCCCTAGAGGGTCTACATGAGTCAGAGTTTGACTGCGTGGCAGTGAGTTGAGTTGTCAGCAGTTCGAATCCACCAGCGGCTCCATGGGTACAAGACAAGGCTTTCTACGCCCATGAAGAGGGAGAAAAAGTGAGTCTCAGAAACCCCCAGGGGCAGTGCTACCTTGTTCTATAGGGTCGCTATGAATCAGAATCAATCCCTGACAGCGAGCTCACTTTTCTGTCTTTGTAATACAATTTGGGAAAGTTTCTAATCCACATTTTTATCACTCACTGCCGCCAGTCGATGCCAACTCACAGAGTGACCTTCTCTTGCCTCATAAACTTGTTTCCCATCATGTAACTCTTGTTTTGTTTAATTGTTTTATTGGTCGCACTTACAGTTCTTACCACAATCTATCCATCTATCCATTGTGTCAAGCACATTTGTACCTGTGTTGCCATCATCATTTTTAAAACATTTTCTTCTACTTGAGCCCTCGGTATCAGCTCCTCATTTTCCCCTTCCCTCCCTCATGAACCCTTGATAATTTATAAATTATAATTAGTTTGTCATGTCTTACACTGACTGATGTCTCCCTTCACCCACTTTTCCGTTGTCCATCCCTCTGGGAGGGGGTGTGTTAGACAGGGTTCTCTTGAGAGATAAAACCAAATTGCTGATAATTTAATATATTTATTTATAAAGATAATTATATATATAACAAGAAATGAACTGTGAAATCATATACAGATAAATATATAATACAAGAAATAAACAGTTAAATTATAAAGCACTACAAATGGCTCGGTGCAACTCATGTCCGTGAGAGAGAGTTGTGAGAGACTAGCAGTCCTTCAAGTCTAGTCTGCTGCCAGATCTTCCTCTATTTGTAGAAAGAGCTAGGCTATGTCAGCACAGCAGCCAATCACAAGGCAGGTCACCAACCGCCAGTCCCCAGCTCCAGAGATGTCTTAAAGGGACCTCAACTTACAGCGATACAGTCCACAGGCTAGGCGTCCCACAGGTAGTGTAGCCTTTAAATTGAGTCACAGAACAAGCAAGGCAGCCGCACACTGGTCCGATGATCAAAGAGCGAGAGACAAGAAAGGCGAAGCTCACCAAGCCATTTATCTCTCTGCCCTTCAGTCAATCCCACTTGTGTTTATCAGCCAGGCTGGCACAGTAAACTATTTCAGGGGGTTATAGGTAGATCGTTGTGATCGGTTCCCTCTTTCGCCCCCACCCCCTTCACCTTCCCCTCCTGGGCTCACAAGCTTTTAAGACCCCAATTGATACTCACCCAAGTAGGAGATAGTACAATTTATCCCAAAATGGAGGATACCACCCCCTGGGGAGCACTGGGATGATGGAGGGTGAGGGACTATTAAATCAGGACCTACACTTGACCCTGGATTACAGGCTATAGTACAAAAGTTTTTCAATGCCATGGGGGTGCCAAGTAACTCTTTCTCTGAAAAAGGGGGCAGTAGGCCATGCAAGTTCAGGAACCTAAGGTGTTAAAGCTCCCCAGCACCCTTGTCATCCTGGGGGCAGGGCGCCGGTATCACCCACTTGGGGAAACACTGAACTAGAGGGTCCCACACACACAATAGGGCCCAGGTTGCCACCAACACTGTGCAGAACTCTTCCATCCGTCACCCCCCGCAGCCAGGTGCTCGCCCACCCAGAGCCGGGGCGCCCAGGCCTAACCCACTTCGTTTCCCCACAGGGACCCAGGATGTCAGCCTGCAATCGCTCCCCGAGGTGCTCGGCTACCAGGGCGCCAACGTCACTCTGCCGTGTAGGCTGCTGCTGCCCCAGGGCCACGGGCAAGTGACGCAGGTGCAGTGGCAGCTCCTGGGGGACACCCCCACCAACGTGGCCATCATGCTGTCTACCGGGGAAACACACTTTTCGAACCCCAAGAGGATGGCATTCCACATCTCAGGGACGGCAACTGGACTGCTGGACGGGTCTCTGGTCCTACGGGAGCTCAGCTCCAAAGACGAGGGCAGCTACACCTGTGAATTCGTCTTGTTCCCACAGGGCAGCCTGAAGGACCGCGTCCGGCTCCGAGTGCTGGGTAAGGAGGCAGGAAGAGAAAGAGGGGAGTAAGGGGGAGATCAAGGGTATGGCATGGGGCGGGGGGGACGAGGTTTGTCTTAAACTGCCCTCCCCACCTAGCAGCCCTGCGGAAGAGAGGCCTGGCTGACTACTTCCGTAAAGATCACAGCAAGGCCTATGGGCAAGTGTGCTTGACACACTGGATGAATGGATGGATTGTGATAAGAGATGTAAGAGCCCCCAATAAAAGGGGGGGGGGGAGATCACAGCCAAGAATGCCACAGTGAGTAATAACGCCCTGGGGGTCACCATGAGGCCGAATGGACTCCACCGTTGTGGGGTTCGGAGTTTGTCTTGAGTTTGAATCCAGAGCCCTGGCAGTGCAGCGGATTCGACAAGGGGCTGCCAACTGCAAGGTCAGCGGTTTGAATGCACCAGCAGCTCCTGTAGAGAAAAGAGGACGCTGTGTGTTTTGGTAAAGCTTACCAAACAAGAGGACCAAACCAGAAGCCAAACTCAGGGCCATTCGGACTCTTAGCCACCTGGGAGTTTCTGAGACTGGAACTCTTTCCGGGAGAAGGGAGCCTCATCTTTCTCCAGAGGAGGGGGCTGGTGATTTCGAACAGCCGACCTCATGGTTAGCAGCCCAACACAGAGCCCACTATGCCACCAGTTTGGAAATCCTATAAGCCCCGAAGCTCACCGCACTGCCGTCAAGTTGATTGCGACTCACTGCCATCCTGTGTAAGGTTTCCACGGCTCTGGGAGTCTTTACGGCGCCAGCATCCTCAGCTTCTCTTGCCGAGCAGCTAGGGGGATCGAACCACTGACCTTGGGCTTAGCAAACACCTACCTTCCCATCAAGAAACCCTGTGGAGTTTCTCCTCTTTTCTGTGGTCACTATGACTCAGGACTGACTCAGTGGCAGTGAGCGTGGTTGGTTTTTGTTTGTTTGTTTTTGATGACGATGGTTATCATCAAGGAACCCTGGTGGTATTAGTGGGTTATGAGTTGGACCACTGCCTTCCAGGCCAGCAGTTCAAAACCCCCAGGCGGTCCAAGGGAGAAAGATGGGGTGGTTCTGTTCCTATCACGACTGACAGCCTCAGAAACCCACAGGGGCAGTTGGACTCTGCTGTCGGATCGCTGTGGGTCCGAATCAGAATCGACTCCAAATGTCCTCCGCTGTATGGATCGGAATGGGCTTCCGGGGAGCCTGGGTCTGGATTTGAACAGGGCGAACATAAAACCCTGCTTGTTCAAGTTGCCCCCTAGTGGTGTTTCTGTGATAGCTTAACTTAAGAACATTCTCTCTGTCTCTCTCTCTCTCTCTCCTCCCCACTCCCCAGCCCAGCCCCAGGTTCAGGCATTGGCCCTGCCAGTAGACATCCCGCTCAGCCCTGCGCCTGTGCCCCTGGCCCTCTGTGTCACCATTGGGGGCCGTCCACCTAGCAACGTTTCCTGGTCCCTGCCCTGGGACAGGAATATCAGCCAGAAGGCCCAGACGAGCCAGGGGCCTGGGCCCCTGCCTGGCACAGACAATGTCAACAGCTCCTTGATGTTGATGCCCCAGAGTTGGATGGATGGCAAGAATGTTACATGTCGAGTGGAGCATGAGAGCTTCAAGGAACCCCGAGAGCTCCCGGTGATGCTGAACATCCGTTGTGAGTAAGCTCTGGGGTGAGCGGGTTCAGATCAATAGCCAGGCTGCCCCCACCCTCCCATGGGCTGAACTCAGTCCGAAATGCCCACCCCCATTATTCTCTCAGCTCTCGAAGTGGTGGTCTACGTGCCCCCACCCCTGCTGTCTACACTGGCTGCTCTGAGTCACAGGCCACACTGTCCTTCCATGTCTACACCAGCTCCTCGGACCACAGTCTATGTATGGGGCTCCCTGGTGGGCTGGCTCCCCTGGCCTTTGTCCGCACTGGTACCCCACAATCCAACCTTACCATCTTCAGCAGTCTACACCGCCCCGGCACATTGCCTAGCCCTGCTTCCCTGGGGAGCTGTCTATACTGGCAGTCCTGGTGTTGCTACTCTGGTTCCCCACCAATACCTTACACCCACTCCCTGGTCCCTGCAGTACTCGGCCTTACCCCCAGAGCCATGGGTAGCACTCACTGCATTGCCTACACCAGCTGTTTTCAGCCCTCGCTGTTGTCTGGACCAGCTCCCCTAGCCACGATCTACACCGATACTACAGGTCCAACGTGGTTCTCTTGTTGCTAGGTGCCAGCGAGTTGATTCCGACCCATACCCACCCTGTGCACAATGGAAGGAAACTGTGCCCTGACCTGTGCCCTCTTCACCATCGTTCAGATGGTTCCTGGCTCACTTACACCCTGTCTAGACTGGCCCCTGGCATTCCCTGCACTGAATCTCCTGTAGAACGGGGCACACTGGGTCCTACACACGGTCTATACCCCTGCCCTGGAGCCTCCATTGACTGCTGAAACACCTCCACTGGGTACCGGCTATGTAGCTTGTTCCTGCATTGTCTACACGGGGTCCCTAAGAGTCTACATCGCACCCCTCCCTCTCCGTGGGGTGGTCTACACTCCCCTCTTTGTCTACACTGGCTCATCGACCCTCTCACACGGCTACCCCAGAGTCTCTGGGTTGACACAGCCCCATCCACGCTCTCTACCATGGTTCCACACAGCATCCCCTCCTTAACACATGCATCTTCAGTGGTTACATGGGTCCCAAGGTGGGTGGTATCTACAGGAAGCTCCCTGAGCTCACAGGTGAGGAAACCTAATACCCGCATGGGGGAAGGTAGGAGGGGAGCTGGGTGTCATGGCGGTAGGAGAGAGCAGAAGGATGTCTGCTTCCATAGGGAGATAGAATCAACCATGTGCTCACTTTAAGGCAGTGTAGCTGTAAGGGGGAAATCTGTGGGAATATTTAAAGCAGGATAGTGTACTTGGATTTTACCTCTAACTTACCAAATGGAGGCTTTCCTACTGTGGAAGACCAGCTTTCCAGACTCCCTCTGTGATCATTTAGGGAGTATAGTCCTCGTCCTAGTTCCCTTAGTGTTCGTTTCCCACAGGTTCTCCCCGACATCACCTGCTTCCATCAGGGCTGTCCAATGGGAGGAGGATGCACGCTATCTGGTGGTGGTATTAGGAGCCCTGAGGGCATGGGGATTCCGCATTGGGCTGCGGTCCTCAAGGTCAATCGTTTGAAAAGAATTATAGTCTCAGAAACTCAGAGGGGCAGTTGGGTGGCTGTGAGTCGGCCTCCACCCAACCGCAGTGAACGAGTTGTCGTGAGATGCCGTTCAGTGGGTCTGACTCCCAACGACCTTGTGTACACAGAACAAGACACAGCCTGGTCCCCCACCAGCCTCACAATTCCCTGAGGTCTGGGCCCACGGTTGCAGTCACAACCCATTTTGGCGAGAGGTCCTCGTTTCCAAGGACCCTCTCCCTTACCAAGTGGGATGCGTCCTTACGAATGATCCAGGGGGGCCCTACAAAAGCAGATACCTCTACTTTATCCGTAGGAGCCTTGGTGGCCTAGTGGTTACACCTTGGGCTGCCAATCATAAGGCCAGATGTTTGAAACCACCAGTCGCTCTGTAGGAGAAAGATGGGGCTTTCTACTTCTGGAGAGAGAGTCTCAGACACTCACAGGGGCCGGCCGCTCAACTCTATCCTATAGGGTCTCTTTGAATCAGGGCTCACTCGAGGGCAGGGAGTTTTGATACTTTATCCTGGGTTGTGGGTTATAAGGCAGATGTTTCTCATTGCCAGGAGGCGTGCTGAGTTTTTGGGGGGGATTTGTTTTGCTTTGCTTATTGTTGTTTTCTGAAAAGAGGAGGTGATAACAAGTAAGTTTGAGTCAGTCCCCTTAAGCAGTTGCTACACTGGGTCTCAGGCACTGCCTTCCCCCGACCTTGGGAGGTCTGAGGG
>NW_022104553.1:27184021-27197906 GCF_000313985.2 Echinops telfairi | reverse complement strand
GTGATCTCACAGGCTGGTGTGCTTCTTCCATGTGGGCTTTGTTGTTTCTCAGTTAGATGGCCCCTTGTTTATCTTCCAGCCTATAGGACCCCAGATTCTATACATTTTGACAGCCGAGCACCGTCAGCTTTCTTCATCGCATTTGCCTATGCACCCGCTTTATCTTCAGAGTTCGTGTCGGGGTAGGCTGGTGTGCTTCTTCCATGTGGGCTTTGTTGTTTCTTACCTAGATAGCCTCCTGTTTATCTTCAAGCCTTTAAGACCTCAGATGCTATATCATTTGATAGCCGGGTACCATCAGCTTTCTTCACCACTTTTGCTTATGCACCCACTTTGTCCTCAGCGATGAGTCGGGTAAGGTTGGTGTGCTTCTTCCATGTGGGCTTTGTTGTCTCTCAGCTAGATGGCTGCTTGTTTATCTTCAGGTCTATATCTTTTGGTAGCCGGGCACCATCAGCTTTCTTCACATTTGCTTGTGCACCTATTGCCTTCACTCAGCGATCATGCCAGGAAGGTGAGCATCTCAGACTGCCGAATTGTTAGAACAAAGTGTTCTTGTGTTGAGGGAGTACTTGTGCAGGGGCCCACTGTCCGTGTGTTTTATTAATACTCAACCTATAAATATATGTACATAAATCTATTTCCCCCCATCATGAAATATATTTACATCTTTATAGATGGCAGTGAGTTTTATTGTTGTTTTGAGCCCATGCAATCTGTCATGGGACGTCTTGAACATGGCTTTGGCAAGTGTTGATTGTGGGATGGAACGACACTCTAGACAACGTCGGCCTTTCCCCCTTTGTCATCATGTTATTTGTGGATCCCAGGGGGCGAGAACTCGTTTTCTTTACATTAAGGTATAGCCCACACAAAGACCTTGAAAACAAGGTTAGAAACCAAACCTCCAACAGAGCATTTGCCATCCAGTCAGTCCTGAGAAACAGCGCAGGCCTATTATAGAGGGAGCTCTGATGGCGTGGGGGGTTATGTACTGCGCTTCTAACCACGAGGTCGGGGGTTTGAACCTACAAGCCACTCCTTGGGAGAAAAACGAGGCTTTCTATGTCTGTAAAGAGTTACAGCCTCGTGGGAACACCCAATTTGTAGAACGTTATGGAGGGCAGTGGGATCCTAAAACCCATCTGCAGAGAATGTACTCAGATGAAGCTGCTGGCAGACCCTCCATAGACAGCTCTACTATCAAAGATCTTTTTTTTTTTTGTTTTAATCTTTTTATTGGGGGCTCATACAACTCTTATCACAACCCATACATATATCAATTGTGTAAAGCACATTTGTACACTCGTTACCCTCATCATTCTCAAAGCATTTGCTCATTGTAATCGTGATTCTATTGGATCGACCCTGATACTTGGTCAGTTGACCTCCCTATTGATCCAGCCTGAAATTGTTCTAGGTGCAAGTCTTTCTTGCTTGTTCCGTGACAAAAACTTCTTCCCTGGCTGTCTTATTCGTTATTTGTATTTGTATCTTTGTACTAGTATTGCTTTATCCTTATCACCTTATTTTGGCTTTGTATGTTGTTTCTGTTGGGTTTCCAGTGTGTGAAGCGCAGAAAGAGTGGACGCACAGAGATAGTAACTAATGCAAAGGCTTATAGGGGATGTGGGGGGTTGGGGGAGCAAACAATTCATGCAGAAGGCTGAGGGAGCACTAGAACTGAATGTGATGACACAACTCACTTTAAAAGTAATTTTTAAAAAAAGATCATCTTACTGGGGGCTCTTAAAGCTCTTATAACAATCCATATATCAATTGTATCGAGCATATTTGTACATAGGTTGCCATCATCATTTTCTAAACATTTACTTTCTATTTGAGCCCATGGTATCAGGTCCGCCCCCTTTGTGACCCCTTGATAAATTAATACATTATTATTTTCATGTCTTACACCAACCGCTGTCTCCCTTCATCCACGGTTCTGTTGTTCATCCCCCTCAGGGAATGGGGGTGGGGATGTTATATGTGTCCATCATTGTGATTGGTTCCCCCTTAAAAGCAAGTTAACCATGAAAAAAAAAGAAGAAATTGATTGGGGTAATGATTTTACAATTCTTCTCAATATGATTGAACTATTGAATTGTATGATATGTGGATTTATGTGCCAATAGAAAAAAGTTACAGCCTCAGAAAACCACAAGGGCAGTACTGTAGGTGGCTGTGAGTCACAATCAACTCGATGGCCAAGCGTTTGAGTTTTATTAGAGAGGAGAACTGAGCAGGGAGGGACTGACCCTCTGCTGAGGGGGGACAGACTTAGGGAGGGGGCGGATGATGGACACCGGGAACCCAGAGGGGAGGCAGAGAGGTCAGACCAGCATGGCAGCCACATGTCAGAAGACAACTGAAGGGCCAGTAGGCACAACTGTACCGCGATCACACATGAAGGTCACAGCAAATTCATCGAGGAAAGGAAAGACAGGAGAATAGGATAAAGGAGGCAGACACATTTTATGGTCGCATGCTCACCTCAGCTCCTCTTGAGGGTCCACGCCCGTGGAGGTGGGATCAATGAGAGCGAGCCTTTACTCTTTGGGGACATTTATTGGCAGCCTTAAGACATGCATATTCAATAGTTACATGCATCACAAGGTGGGTGGTATCTACAGTAAGGTCCCTAAGCTCACAGGTGAGGAAACCTAATACCTGCATTGAAGGAAGGTATGAGGGGGGCTGGGTGACACGGAGGGGGGGGGCGGTGGCGGAAGAGAGCAAGGGGATAATGTGTGCTTCTGTAGGGTCACTTTAAGGCAGCAGAGCTGTTAAGGGAAGAATCCGTAGGGATGATATTTAAAGCAGGATCATGTACTTGGACTTCACCTCTAACTTACCATAGTGGAAGACCAGCTTTCCAGATTCCCTCTGTGATAAGTTAGGGAAATAGGCCTCATGGTTCCCTCAGTGTTAGGTTCCCACCGCCATAGAAGCACTGAAGATAGACTGAGACAGGTCTGATGATGGCTGAGGCATGGGCAGAAGTCCCTGACTGGCACAATTAGTTAAGCCCTCAACTACTAACCCCAAGGTAAGTGGTTCAAAGCCTGCCTCCCCCCAGAAGCACTTCAGTAGAAACACTTCTGGTGCTTGGCTTCCGAGAGGCCCCACCCACCACCACTGAGTTGATTGTGACTTGTAGTCACTCAATCAGTTCGGGACCAGACAGCCTCAACTTTTTCCCACAGAGGGGCTGGTGGGTTTGAACTGCCAACCTTTTGGGTTAGCAGCCTAATGTCTAACCCTCAGCACCACACAGCCATGACAATCTAGGGAGGAGTCCTACTCAGGTTGCCAGGAGCCAACAGTGGGGTGCTAAACATGGGTGCCAGAGAAAGAGGGCTCTACTCCCAGATGCCTGGGAAGTTCCTGGGAAGAGTGAGTGTTCAGTCCCCTGTCACTCCAGGTTCCCAGGAGAGGTCACCTTCCCCCTGCTCTGTCTCCCCAGGACCACGGGCCCCCTGCCTCCCTCAGCTGTGGACCAGGGTCACCGGCTCCTGATCCGGACTGTGGACGAGTCGGTCAACACAACTTTTATCTGCAGTGTCACCAACACGTTAGGGACTCGCTGGGCAGAGAAGACCATTCAAGTCAAAGGTAAGCAGCTCCCAGGGTCGGGAGACAGGGGGCCCAAAGTCTAAAATTGTCAGGGTAGCCAGCCCTAACAAACCATCACAGGCCAGCGGGCACAATTGTACAGCGATAATATATAAAGATTAATAATGAAGTCATGGAGAATGAGAGATAGGAGAGAGAATAAAATAAAGGAGTCTGACACATTTTATGGTAGCATGCTCACTTCGACCCACTTGATGGTCCACGTGGAGATTGGAGACCGAGAGGAACATGAGGGAGAGAGATTTCTAACCAAAGCTTATATATACTTAGGGGACGTGCAAGCCACCTGATAACAGGTAATGACCTACGTCACAGGAAGGGGTTGTAGCAAAGGCCATGCAGTAATGGGAGGGGAAGGATCTACGGATGCATATGCAATAGGAAGAGGAAGGATTGGGGTACACATGTGACAAGGTGGGCGGATCCTAGATGCAACGTGCAGCATAACCTTGATTGTCCTTGAGCTGGAGACTTGATTTATTCTAAGCTTTCTAAGGAAAGGAATCCACTGCCCTTAACGGCAGAGGGAACTCAACCTAAACAATAGTGTCTGATTGCTCTGGATGGCTGAATGCCTACAGGGAGACTCTCTAAGCATCTGACCTCCCACCATGTTCTGGCAAGCAGCCTCTTAGGTTAGGCATATATTGGGGGGAAAAGCTGGGGAAAAGTGTTTTTATATCCCACATAAAATGACCCCAGGAATCCCTTGAGAGGAGAGTTTTGGAGGTGCTCCTAGCTGGGGGAATCTTTCAGCTCTCTGACCCCCATCCTTCTCTCATGGAAGGGCCAACAGGGTCAGCCTTATTCTCCCGGTAATTCATGATCGGTACCATTGGTCCCTGGACACAGCCCCATTCACCCACGGCCGACTTTCATTGATCCAACCTGGATCACAGCCCACTTATGAGCCAATCCCTATGGCCAAGCTGGGGTTCTTTGTGGGAAGTCTCCCCTCCAGGGACTGACAAAGGCTTTTCCAACTGTATAAGCACAACTATTGTGCTTGAAAGAGCATGACTCAAAGCCACCGAAGTCAAAAAGGGACCTTGTTAGGAAAGGCACACCTTCAGGTGGGGTTAGATCCAGGTGCACCAGCTGTGTAGCCTGGGAACTTTGTTTCCATTGCTTGCCTCTTCTTTCCTCTACCCTGGTGTTCTTCTCAGACAGACTTTGACCCTTAGGGGAGGCAGAGAGGCCCTGAACAGCTTCAGGCTCACAGGCCACTAGCTCAACTCCCCAGGGAAAGAATAAGAGGGCACATACATTCCATAGCCCCAGCCAAAGCCCCAGGGTTGACTCTTATTGACCCAGCTTAGGTCCCTCCCATCCTGTAAACCAATCACAGTGGCCTGGGGAGAATGGAGTGCTCTCATTAGCCAGGAGACTGGGCCAAAGCCCCATCCTAGGAAAGAGAGGGTGGGTCCAGACCATGTGAACCTTATAAACTAAGGAAGGTGGAGGAAAGGCAGCTCCTTAAGGGAATTATGGAGTGCCCGGTACAAGGATAAGGAGTCGTTGTTTGGGGGACCGTGAAAGTCCACCCAAAAGTCTTCTTAACTAAATGCCTTCTTCTTCTTCTCAGGCAAATCTGGGGAGCAGTCCACTTCATTCAACCTGCATTGGCTCATCATCAGCATCAGCATCAGCATCAGCATCCTGGTGATATTAGTGATAGCGTTCCTGCTGGTTTACAAAATCAGGTGCAGATGTGAGTCTCCTCCTCCTCTGCCCCCTACCCCCACCCCCAATGCCTGTCTGCTTCTCAAGTGCCACTGGGCAGACCACACCGCCCACCTGGCCATTCACAGCAGGCATAGTCCCGTGGCAGTCCCCAGGCGCCCCACATCTGTCACAGTGGGGATCCTGGTCTCCTTGTGCGACCCTGTCACAGAGATCACAGGTGAGCGTTGTCTGAGAGCAGAGCTGGGGAACCTTACAGCTGGGGTGGCTGAAAGCCCACCCCAGGGTATCCACCGTGTAGATGGCTGAGGTTCCTTGGCTCCTTGTAGGCAATCCTCACGTGCTGTCAGTCCGCCCTCTCCCTGGGAGTCTCCTAGTTTAATCTACTTTTTTTTCATATATATATATCCGTGTCCAAAGAGGATCGTATTGATATTGGTGTGTTATTGCCATTGAGTTGATTCCAATTCAGGGTGGCCCTACCTATATGGGCAGAGTAGACTAACTGCCCCATGGAGTTTTCTTGGCTGTTATGTTTACAAAGCCAATTCCCAGGCCTTTCTTCCACTGGGTAGGTTCGAACCACCAGCCTTTAGGTTAGCAGTTCTGAAGGCAAACCTGCCATTGAGTCGTTCAAACTCATAGTGACCCTCTCATAGCAACCCTATACTGGGGTTCTGAGACGACCCATCTTTATGGGACCCATCTTTCTCATGCGCAGCAGCTGCTGGGTTTGAACTGCTGATCTCTTGGTTAGTAGCCCTGTGCGTAACCCACTGTGTCACCAGTTGACTCTGACACAATGTGGCTATTATATAGGGCTTCTAAGGCTGTAAATCTTTATAGGAACAGTCTCACCTTTCTCCCTCAGAGCAACCAGTGGGTTTGAACTGCCGACCTTGCTGTTAGCCATCCAACATTTACTGAACCATCCCACCAGGACTCGGTAGGGAACACTGTTACAGGTCTAAGAACCCCACCCAACCCAGTGCTCGCAAATCAATTCTAACTCATAGCGAAGCTCTGAGACACAGCGGAAGTGCCCCATGGTGTTTCCAACACGGTTGTCTTGATAGAAGCAGATGGCCCCAACTTCCTCCCGTGGAGGAGCTAGTGAGTTCTACCACCAGCCCTTTGAAGCTGGGAAATCCTTAGCCACTGGGCCACAAAGCTCCTCTCCTCGAGGAGAAAGCCAAACGCAAGCCATGGCCATCAAGTCGAATCCAACGCATGGTGACCCTGCGGAACAGAGTGGAACTGCCTGCTTGGGTTTCTAAGGCTGCCTAGGGGTTTTGAGTTGGGCTGCTAACTGCAAGGTCAGCAGTTCAAAGCCATCAGCTGCTCCGCGGGAGGAAAGACAGGGTTTCTTACTCCCGTCAGTAGTTACAAAAACTGTCCTCACAGGGGCGGTTCATCCCTGTCCTATAAGGTTGCTGTGCGTCATTATTGACAGGATGGCAGTGAGTTTGGGTTTTGTTTTGGGGGGTGTTATTTTTTGTGGGGGAGGTACACTCCACCACAGCCGCCCTTGTTTCTAAATATTGTCCCTCATTCTCCTGTCTCCTCAGGTATGAATCGCAACAGGGCCGCTGCGAACAGAGGAGGTGCCAATGGGGTGAGTGCTTGGGGCGGATCCCCAGGGGCACTGGGGAGGGTGTGGGTGGCCCACACAAACCATAGATCATGGCTGGTGGCCCTCCTGGGGAGGAGGAACCCTAGTGGCATCGTGGTTAAGCCCTGGGCTGCTAACTCAACGGTCGGTGGTTCGAACCCACCAGCCACTCCATGAGGGAAAGCTGGGGCCATCTAATTCTATAAAAGATGAGTGCCTTGGAGAAGCCAGGGGGCCAGTCCATCCGGGCCTCCAGGGTCGCTGTCAGAATCAACTCAATGGAGGAGTTTTCATTTGTTTCCCAGGGAGGGGACAGATGTCTCCGGCCACCTGCAACTCTTAACCCCAGCACAGCCATGTGTGGCTCTTGTGCCCTTTACCTAAGGTGACCAGACGTCCCGCTTTTGGCGGGACAGTCCCGACTTTTAACAGTTTTTCCCACGTCCCGCGGCATTTTTTAAAAGTCCCAATTTTTGGAAAGAATGCACGAAAACCTAGGGTCTACGGTTTTCGGCTGCCATGTGGCTGTTTCGCCAGGATGGGAGTTTTATCAATGGTGTCCCGCTTTACCAGTGTTAAAATCTGGTCACCTTACCTTTGCCACCAAGTGAATTCCCACGCCCAGGGTGCAGAGTAGAGCTGCCCCATCAGAACGGGCAACGTTTGAATTCTGTTGGATTTCTTTTGTTTGTTGTTTGTACAGTGTTTTTGACTACTCATTCTCATACATTGGCCCCGTTGAAGCCTATTGGAAAGAATGGTGCAACCATCAACATCATATCAAGACCCTTGGCTTCACTTTGGTCCTTCCCTGGAATTAGCTCTCCGCTTCCCCACAACCTCCCCTGAGGGCTGTGACCTTTGGGAAGCAGATTGTCAGCAGTTTCTTCTAAGGAGCCTCTGGTAGTGAGAAGCCATCCACCTGGTCGAGTGCCGCTTCTAGACTCCCGGAATCCCCTGTAATGTGCTGAAGTACCCGTTTCCCAGAATCCCCTGTAATGTACTCAGGGGCCCTTTTCCTGGACTCCACTCTCTGAGAGCCAAGGCTGGTGGATGTGTGACAGGGTAGGGGATCTGCATGTGTGTAAGTGCTTCCCTCCCCTAGCCCCAGAGTGGCCACACCTGGAGAAGGCTGGCCACACCTGGAGAAGGGGAGGGAAAGGAACACCAAGCCCACTGCCGTCAACGAGTTGATTCTGAGGAAGAGCGACCCAGCCTCGACTTTCCCCCGAGGAACAGTTAGTGGGTTTTGAGCTGCCAATCTTGAGGTTAGCAGCCCAAGACATTATAGCTCACCCGGCCCCTTTTGGTGAAAGTTGAGCATCCTGCCCACGGCTGTTGGCACTTTGAGTCTCCAGTCTGATTTCCCGTGAAGGGGCCCCTGAGCTGACATCTGACAAAGATCTCTTCTTGACTGCCTCCTAGTCAAATGCAGACCCCTCGCTCCGCCTAAACCCTGTTTCTGGAGAGGCCGGGAGAAGAGAGATGCTGGCGGATGAACGAAGAGAGAGACTGGAGCTGCCAGGGCCCAGCCCCCACTCCCCGGGGAAACACTGCCTTCAAAGACAGTAGCCAGGCCGCCGGAATGTCCCCTCTCCTTTGCAGGCTTGGGGCTCTCCAAAGCCTACCCGCAGTGCAATTCCATGGGGAGACCAGAGAGCTCAGTAAAGCTAACAGCTCAGGGACAGCACAGGGGCTTGAAGAGGTCCTAGCTCCACCTTCCAGTGCCCCCCGATGGCATGTGTGTCCATCAGAACCCTCTCCCCAAGTCCCTTACTACTACACTGGGCTGCATCGACTGGGCGGGGCATCCCACTATAGGCCCAAGACACCACCCCACCCCCACCGCTACCACCACCCCACCCCACCCCACCCATCCCACTAAACAAATCCCACCCAATAGTATGTTCCTCCTCCAGAGAGGCCCCCATTCAAGAGAACGTACGAAGTTCTAGGCACTGAGTCTCCCGGGAAGGACTCCTGGGTAGCATGGTCGTTAAAAAGCCATGCCAGCGACCAGTCGGTTGGTGGTTCAAACCCAGCAGGCACACTGTGAGAGCACGCCGTAGCAGTCGACTTCAGGAAGCATTAAAACTCAGTCTGAGCTGGTCGCCCAAAGGTTGGCCAGTTCGAGCCCAGCCAGAGGGATCTCAGAACAAGGCCCAGAGATCACTAGCCATGTTCTGGAGCCATGTTCCTCTGTGACAATCCACGGGTCTCCTTGAATTGTTTCTGTGTGTGTGTGTGTGTGTGTGAACTTTATATCGAGTTCCTTATTTTTGTTATAATTTAAATCATTTTAATGTACAGTCTGGGAAACCCTGTGTGTGTTTGGAGTGGGGGGTGTGCGTGTGCGGTCCCCTCCCCCCCATCTTACCGTGGCTATGGAGCCCTGCTCAGCCTGCTCACTCACCAGGTTGTGTGCACTGTGTCCGTGTCCCCTTGTTCCTTCTCTCGACATACCTCCCAGTGTCTCCGTGAGACGGGAGCCTGACGATCCAAGCTGCCCGTCACCACCGAGCCAAAGAGCGGAGATGGGTTGAAGCATTTCACCAGTGCTCTGGGCTGCGACCTCACCAGGGCAGCGGTTGGAAACCACCAGCTGCTCCACCATAGAAAGACGAGGCTCTCCACTCCCAGAAGAAGTGACAGTCTGGAAACCTCACCAGGGCCGTTGTGCCCTGTCCTGTCGGTTGGCTACGGGTTGGGGATTGACTCCGTGGCAATGAGTTTGGTTTTATTTTGATGCCAGCCAGCTGAGAAAGTGGTTGACAGAGACCCTGAGAAACCACCTTTCACAACTCATCTCAAGCCAACGGGTCTCATGGGCTAGAGGAGGGAAAACTAAAACCGAACCCACTGGCATCCAGTCAATTCCGACTCCTAGCAGCCTTAGGGGATAGAACAGCCCCTATGGGTTTCCAAGACCCATAGGAACCCTGTAGGACAAGATCGAACGGCCCCTGTGTGGTTCGGAGACTGTAACTCTTTACGGGAAGAGAGAGCCTTGTGGTTCGTGGTTTTCAAACTGCTGACCTTGGGGTTAGCAGCCAAACACATAACCATCACATCACTAAAGGGGGTGAAAAGGACACCGGACTGAGGCCATCTGTGTAGGGACTAAGTTGAGCTGCCCCCTACCCCACTACATGCACACGCACATACACACACACCTGGATACTTGAAGACCTTGGTGTTTTTGTTGGGTTTTTTCCCTACCTGCCGAAGTGCCTGGAATTCAGATGTTCACTTTAGGGTTGAAGTAGGTAGTTTTTTGTGCCAACCTGGCCGATAAACACACGTGGGATTAATGGAAGGGCGGAGAGCTAAATGGCTCGGTGAGCCTCGCCTTTCTTGTCTCCTGCTCTTTGATCATCGGACCAGTGTGCGGCTGCCTTTTTGTTCTTTGCCTCAATTTGAAAGCTACACTACCTGTGGGACACCTAACCCGTGGACTGAGTCGCTGTAATTTGAGTTTCCATCAAGACCTGCTTCACCACACCATTGGGATTTACATCTCTTGAGCTGGGGACTGTCGGACCCTGTCATCTGGCTGACTGTTGGTGACCTGCCTTGCTGTTTGCTGCCTGTGCCCGGATGGCCTGAATTGCTGTACAGAGGACTACCCAGCCGCCCTCAAGACTTGAAGGACTGCCAGGGTCTCACAACTATCTCATGGGAGTGAGTGGCACCGAGCCATTTGTATTGCTTTATAATTTAATTAACTGTTTATTTCTTATGTTGTGGGAAACAGAAGGATTTCTCCCAAGTTGTCTCACCCAAATATATGCCAAACTTAGCCGCTTGCGGGTGACTATACACTTGGAGGTCATCAGAAGTAGATCAGGGGTCATTCTCCCTAAGGGTTATGAGCCATCTAGACCAAGCAGACATCACTGTTTATCCCACAAGTATGGCTTCTGATAAGTTGTCTGTTTCCTTGTAGGAGACCCCAGAAAGGTCCAGCCCGCCTAAGGATGACCAAGGATAGGCTGCCATCATGAGTCTAGGGACCACCCATCTTGTCACATGTATCCCCCTAGACCTTCACATTCCTATGGGCACACTCCTAGCTCATCCCCTTCCTGTCATGCTTATGCCTATCATGCATCCCCTTCCTACAATGTGTATGCCTATTGTACTGTCCCTTCCTGTGATGTGTGGTTACCTGTAATCATGTCCCCCGAATGAGATATAACCCTTGGTTAGCAATAAAGTGGGGGCTCTCCTGCTCTCGCTCCCAAGGCTCTCTCCTCTCATGGCTGGGCTCCCCCCACGATGACCACCAAGCAGGGCTGAGATGAACGTGCTACCATGAATTGTGTATGACTCCGTTATTGCAATCTCTACCTCTCATGCTCTCTATGACTTTACTATAATCTTTACTTATTATCGCTGTACAATTGCGCCTACCGAACCTGTGATGATTTGTGGGGGACCCTCCTCCCCCCACATTATGTTATATATAAACACATATATAATTATTAGCATTCTGGTGTTGTTTCTCTAAAGAACCCTAACACAATTACTTTCTATTGAGCCGTTGGTATCAGCTTTTCTCACCACCACCCCCTTGTGACCCCTTGAGAGATGATAAATTATTGTTTTCATATCTCACACCAACCGCTGTCTCCCTTCCCCCATGGTTTCTGTTGTTCTTCCCCCTGGAGGGGTGTGTGTGTGTGTGTGTGTGTTGATCATTATAGTCCTTCAAATCTTGAGGGCCGCTGGGTAGTCCTCTGTAAAGCAATTCAGGCTCTCTGGGCACAGGTAGCAAAGAGCAAGGCAGGTCACCAACAGTCAGCCAGGTGACAGCCTAACACAAGGGTCCTCCGGATGGATTAGCATTGCTCTGTTTCTGGGAGACCAACGTCAAGGCTTTCTGTGACTCAACAGAGACTTCCTTTCTATGAATCAACGGATGCTGTGCTATTCATTCCTCCTCTTCTAGTGGTTCCCCTTGGTTCCTGTTAAGAAAAGGCACGTTTCAGCAATGAGTGAAGTTTCATTCGTACAGACTCTAACCTTCCCCCACGGGTAATCATTACACCTCAGGGTGGTGAGATTTGGTGTTTTGTTTTGTTTTTAGGAAAATACTAATTTTGATGTTCTTTTGTGTCGCTGAGAATCAGAAAGCTTGCAACTCACTGCCTTTTTTCTTAGCTTTTTGAACTTCTTTCTACAGCCTGTGAGGAGACATTTACATGATTTCCCAGGTCAGGCTTATATTGAGTAGGAGGACAAGAAGGGGTAGCAGGCTGGCTTTTATTAAGGCCCAGATCTCTTGTGACCAGAAGAACAATGTTGATGACCAGTTCGTTAATTCAGGGAGAAGGGGGACTGTAAGTGGGTCAGGTGTCCTAAAGCCAAGTTGTGCCTTATCTTGTGGTAGTTACATAATCTAGTGTCAATTTGAGGATTAAGAATCTAGGGGTGAAAAAACAAACAAGAATATAGGGGTGGAGTCAATCTGGAGGTAGCCAATGAGGCCTCTGTGTGGGCATGGCCTTCTCCTAGGAATTCTGGGAACGATATTTTCCTCCTTGGAGGTGGGAGACAGTCTCACACACAGCTCTCTCCCAGAAATGATGCTCTATGGACAAGACACATGGCGCTACGCCCTGGGAGCTGGAGAAGCCATGTGGACCTACCCTGAGGCAACCAGACCTCTGGAGCTGGAGAAGCCATGTAGAGACCCCTGCCAGCGCTGAGATGCTTACAACGCCACTGGATCTAAAGACTTTCTACCCACTGGCCTGTGATCGTCCTGCATTTGGCATCATTGCATGTATTTTGTGAGTCTGAAGAGGACTTTATCGATTGGTATCAGACATATGGGCTAATATCGGACTTTCGGCCTTGGACTGGACAGAGTTGGGATGTTTTCTGCATATTTAACTGCTCTTGTAGATAGACATATGAGTGTCCATGGATTTGTTTGTCTAGTCTACCCAGACTGACACACTTGTACAACCGTGGCTGTTTCCTCTCTTTGCTATTGTGCCCATTGCTGCACTAAACACAGGTGTACATCACCCTGTTCGTGTTAGGACATAGTCCAGATAACATACCATTCAATAGTTCAGTCATCTCCAACAGTGTAGTACAATCGCTACCACAACCATCTTCAGAACACCTCTATGTCTCTTAGGGTATACATACACAGTAGGGAGGTGGCTGGGTCATAAAGTAACTGTGTATGCATGGAAGGAAGCACCCAACTGATCGCCAGAGTGGTCGCACAGGTCCACAGTCTCACCAGCAATGTATGCTCATGCCTCTCCAGCACTTGTAATTTTTTTAATTTTGGTAAAAGCATCGGGTGAGCTGGTACCTCCTTGTTGTTTTTGTTTGTATTTCTCTCATTGCTAATGAATGTGAACATTTCTTCACAGGGTGGCTGGCCCCCTGAATGTTGTCTTTAGTCATTCGTTTATTCATGTCTGTGCTTTTTTTTTTTTTAATCATTGTATTGGGAGCTCTTACTGCTCTTACAGCCTTCCCTTCATCAATTGTAGAGAGGGAGAGCCATATTTATGGAGGGTTTAGGGAAATATTAGTACTGACTTCATTTATTGAGATAGGCTGTGCCTCTACATAGAATATGCTTTTTTAAAAACCGAGATAATGAGCTGATCCCAAGGGTTCAAGTAGAAAGTAAATGTTTTGAGAATGATGATGGCAACAAATGTACAAATGTGCTTGACACAATGGATGGATGGGTTGTGCTAAGAGTTGTATGAGCCCTTAATAAAATGAATTTTTTAAAAAGAAAGGAAAAAAAGAGTGGTACAAACCCCGATAAAATGATTTAAAAAACAAACAAACAAGATAATGGCACATAACCACACCACCCCCTCCAGCGGGGAGAACAACAGAAACCACGGGGGAAGGGAGACAGCAGTCGGTGTGAGATATGAGAATAATCATTTATAATCTATCAAGGAGCCATGG
>NW_022104553.1:27174375-27183158 GCF_000313985.2 Echinops telfairi | reverse complement strand
GGGCGCAGTCGCTGGCGCTCAGGTCAGTTTCAGCCACGTGGTGACGTCATCCTCGGGCGGGAACCAAGACGGCTGCTTCCTCCTGGCAACGCGTCCTGAGCAACCGCGCAGCCGTCCTCCATGAGCGTCTCCGTAAGCAAGGAACCCGTGGGCCAGCAGCGCCGCCTCTGGTGGTGATGGGCAGCACCGCCCATGCCCACCGCTCAGCCAATCCCTGGCCGGAATGAGACGGTTTAGGAGGTTCGGTCCAATCAGGACCTGCCCTCTGGGAATGGTGGGCGGGGCGGGGGATGTATCGGGTGTGGGAGGGAGATGATGCAAACCGTTCAAAGGGCTTGGCTGTGAACCAACAGGTGGTGATTTCGATTTCTGCCCAGAGGCGCACGGTAGCAAGGCCTGGCAACCTACTGCAGAAAAGTCAGCCATCGACATTCTGCTGTGACAAATGCGGGACCCTGTCGGTGGGCGTGAACTTCTAAACAAGCGCTGCTTGTTTTCGATTCTTGTGAATTCGCCAAGGAATCTGTCTTCCTATAAGAAGACTGGCGTAAAAAATAAAATAAAATAAAATAAGAAGACTGGCGTGGAGTTGATTTCCACTCATGGCGACCCTATAGGACAGGGTAGAACTGCCCCTGGGGGTTTCTGAGACGATAACTATAGGAGTAAAAAGCTTCAATTTAAAAAAAAAAATATTTTTAAAGCCTCAGCTTTCTCCCCTAGAGCAGCTGATGGCTTCCAACCGCTGACCTTGCGGGAAGCCGGCCAACACGTAACCACTATGCCAGCCAGAGCTGCTCGCATATGACCATGCATATATATGAACATAAATGAAAATCTAGTTAAGAGTCATGGTGTGGGACAGCACAGCCCTAGACTCCTCAGCCCCCAAGCTCCGCTCCACCCCGGGTCTACCTCCTAGGCAGTCTGAGCTCCCTCACATTTCCATGATCCCTTTACTGAGCCCAGGGTGGCGCTGTCGGATAAGTGTTGGGCTGCTAAACCACCAGGTCAGCTGTTGGAAACCACCAGCTGCTCCTAGGGAGACAGATGAGGCTGTCTGCTCTGGAGAAGAGTCCCGGTCTTGGAAATCCACAGAGGCAGTTTGACCCTGTCCTATAGGGTCGCTAGGAGTTGGGATTGGCTCCCTTGCAGGGAGTTTAGTTTAGTTTAGTTTATTTGGGTTTATTCTGCCTGGTCCACCTCACCCCTTCTCACCTCATCATCTGCCTCCCCCTTACTCCAGGTCTCCGCTCCCGTGTGGTCTCCTCCAGGAAGTACTCTGGGACCCCAGGCTGGGTCAGGCATCCCCTTAAACTCCACCAGCCAGCCTTGATCTTTCATTGTCTGGGGACCACACACACGTGTGTCTCGCCGTGGGCTGAGGGCAGGGCAGGGCAGGAGCTGTCTCCATCACCAGTGTGTCCCCAGCACCGCCCAGCACAAGCCTGGGCACATGGAGTGCCTGTCATGATGGGCCATTGCCACAGGAAGACTTCAGAGTGAACCAGCTCTGGGCCATCGCCACCCTGGGCCACCTCTTTATTGGTGGACTTGGCTTTGCGTCATCTGTGAAGTGGGGACCTGTAATGGCAATTGGAGGAGGTGGTGCGCGTTGAGTCTGCTGGGCACAGGGTGGCTCCCCAGGGCCACCGCCCACAGTCACCTAGTGAGAAGGAGAAGGTAGAGGTGAAGGGAGGATCCCTAAGAAGTTCCCTGTCACCCTGAGAAACTGGTTCAACTGGTGCTCCCAGTCCAGGGCGCACAGACAGTCTGAGAGTCTCTGGAAAGGGGGTACTGAGCCCCGCTGGCCTGGGCCTGATCCCTGAGGCCCCTGGGGCCCCCCACTTGGCAGGCCATTTCAGACATCCAGGACTCAGCCCCCCTGGTCCCCTCAGCCTCCAGCAGGCTTCCCCGTGGGATCCTCACAGGACATCAAAATGGAGCCTCCCAGGGGTGCCCGGGCCTGCTTCTCAAAGGGCCTCCTGCTCTCAGGTAAGGAGGGGACATCCCCCCACACCCCACACAGGGCGAGGGTGGGACCCAACCCTAGAGGTGTGTTTCCTGTCTTGGGAGAAGGAGGGAAAGTTGGGATTATCAGCATAGGGAGCAGGGATCAGGCAGTAGACTCCGAATCCATCCTCATTTTAATCTATGGAATTTTCTAGAATGTCAAGACACCTAGAGGGTAGGGATTTATTTGTGTTTGGTTCACTGGTAAATCCCCAGTGGCTAGAAATGCAGGGGATTGAGAAGCATGGTGTTGGTGTTGCTAAGCTCCTGGGGTCAGTTCTGACTCTCAGCAACCTGGTATACCGCAGAACAAAGCACTGCTCGGTCCTGGGCCAGCCTCACAACAGTTCCTACCTTTGAGCCCACTGTGGCAGCCACGGTATCGATCCATCTTCTCTGGGGCCTTCCTTTTGATCGCTGCCCCTGCACTTTACCAAGCGTGGTGTCCTTCTCCGGGGACGGGTTCCTCCTGATGACATGCCCTGAAGTCTCACCATCGTCACTTCTAAGGAGCACTCTGACTGTTCTTCTTCCAAGACTGATTTGTTTGGTCTCCGGCGGGTCCAGAGTACGTTCAGGATTCTTCACCAAAACTATCATTCAGAGGCAACCATTCCTCTCTGGTCCCCCTTAGACGGGGTCCAACATTCACACGCATATGAGGTTCCTGGAAAAACCAGGGCTTGGGTCTAGTGCCCCTTAGTCCTAAAAGTGATATCTTTGCTTTCTAACAAGAATATATCATATAGCTATATTTTAATAAACATGCTATATACAATCTCAAATTCACTGCTATTTCGTGGATTCTAGCTCATAGCAATTCTAACTCATAACCCTATCAGACAGGGCAGAACTGTCCCTGTGGGTTTCTGAGACTGTAACTCTTTATGGGAGTAGACAGCCTCGTCTACCTCCCGCAGAGAGGCTGGTGGTTTTGAACTGCTGACCTTGCTCTTATCAGCCCAATGTGTAACCCACCACACCACCAGGGCTCCTGCAATCTATAGTACAGACCCCCAAACCAAATCCATTGCCACTGAGTCGATTCTGACTCATAGTGACCCTATATAGGGGTCCAAGGCTATGCCTCTTTATAAAGCAGACAGCTTTCACTTTAACTTTCTGGTTACATGGACTAGGGGGTTTGAACTGCCAACCTTAGGGCAGCTGTCCAACGCTTACTCGACAGCACCACCAATCCAAGGGCACTTCAAAAAGTTCGTGGAAGACTTCGATTGTGTTTCAATTGCACTTTTCCACGGACTTTGCAAAGCCCCCTCGTGTATACGACTGGTTTTGTGAGATCGATCGCTGTTAGGCTCACCCAACATAGCCCTGATGCAGAGCTATGTGACTACATCGGCTGTTCGATCGACTGCACAAGATTGGTTTAAAGTGTGGAGGAGGGGAAAACAATTTTTTTAATTAAAAAACAAAAACAAAAATTTTTTTTTAATTTTTACAGTGTGGAAGAGATAATAATAATAATAATAATAAAGTGGCGAAGCGCACGGAAGTCCCTTTGAGGACTAACGTGTGCCTGATCCAAGCCACGGTCTTTTCAATCCTCTCCTATGCGAGTGAAAGTTGGACGCTGAATAAGGAAGACAAAAGAGAAGCAATGCATCTGAATGACGGTGCTGGCGAAGAATATTGAAGAGACCGCGGGTTGTTAAAGCACCAATCGATCTGAATGCTCCTTAGAACCGAGGAGGGTGAACGGTTATCTCCTGTGCTCTGGACATGTTCTCAGAAGACGGCAGTCTCTGGAAGAGGACATCGTGCTTGGTAAAGTAGAGGGCAGTGGAAAAGAGGAGGGCCCTCCACCAGATGGCTGGACACAGTGGCTTCATCAATGGACACACACAGAAGACCCATGGTGAGGATGCTGCAGGACCGTGTTTTGTTCTATTGCACCTAGGATCGCTATGGGTCAGGATGGACTCCATGGTACCAAACCACATGATGCTCCTAGAGCAGTGGTCCTCAACCTTCCTCATGCCACGACCCTTTCATACAGGTCCTCCTGTGGTGGTGACCCCCCCACCATAAAATCATTTTCGTTGCTACTTCATCACTGTCATATTGCTACTGTGATGAATCATCATGTAAGTATCTGATAGGCAGGATGTATGTCCATGGTTACAAATTGAACATCATGAAAGCACCGTGATTCATCACAAAAACAAAATGTCACTATATATTGTGCACTATTTATTTCTAATGACACATCAATGAAATGTTGTCTTGAAGCATGCTGTCGCACGGGTAACAGTCTTCATGCCAGTTCTCGTAGGTGGGCGTATCTGCCTGTGGGCGGACCCGCCTGGAGATGCAATAGAGGAGCGGCGTCTCGGTTCCTCAGACCGTGGGAAAGATGTGTTTCCGATGGTCTTAGGCCACCCCTGTGAAAGAAGGACCCTTCTACCCCCCAAAGGGGTCGCGACCCACAGGTTGAGAACTGCTGTTCTAGAGCAAGACCGACTAGGAACTTGGTCATATCCTTCCAAAAATCAGCCAATGAAAGTCCTGTGGATCACAAGAGAGTATTATCCAATCCAGAACCAGTTGAGAGGATGGTGGAGGACTGGGCAGTGCTTCACGCTGTTTGACATGCAGTCACCATGAGAATGGGCAGGGACAACTGACAACAAATATTGGTTGAATGAGTGAATTTGGTGAGTCCCAACAATTGATAAACAGACCACTTATCTAGTACGTCAGGGCAGTGACGCCCTGAGTCACAGTGGAATGGCTAATCTGTGGCCTGTGTTCTCCCTACCTGCACTCAGAGCAGACATCACCAATCAATGCCAGCACTGTTTCCTGAGAGCAGGGCTCAGAGGGCTTCTAGCAGTCCTTGCTTTACACCCCCAACCTCAGGCCTCCTCTGTCGCTCCCCACAGCCTCAATACTCTGGACGCTCCAGAGCTCCCAGGCGGACCTCTACATCCAGAAGGTTCCGGAAAAGCCTCTACAGAACGAGCACCTCCTCCTGTCCGTCCAGGGCATACCAGATGCCTTCCAGGATTTCAACTGGTACTATGGAGAGCGGACTGACGGTAGCACCATGCTGTTCTCCTACTTCCCAGGGCTGCAGCAGCCCCAGAGGAACGGCGACGCCAAGGGACAGCGTGACATAGTTGGCTTTGCCAATGGCTCCATGCTGCTGCGTCGCGCCCAGCCCAGCGACAGTGGCACCTACCAGGTGTTGGTCACCATCAAACCCTCCTGGACCATGCATGCCAACACCAGTGTCCAGGTGGTGGGTGAGTGCTGAGGGTTCTGAGAGGGCATGGGGGAGGGGAGGCTAACATGCCCTAAGCACCTACCGTAATGTGCCAGCTCATTGAAGGCCTCTTTCATCCACTCAGGGAGCCTGGTAGCATGGGTTGCATGTTGGGCTGCTAACCCAAAGGTAAGCAGTTCGGGCCCACCAGCTGCTCCATGAGAAAAAGATGAAGCTTGCTGCTCCTGTAAAGTGTGATGGCCCACAGGGGCAGTTCTACTCTGTCCTATAAGATCAATCAATGGCAGCGAGTTTGGTTTCTCATCCACTCAACGCTTATTAGTTGAGCACCTACTGTGGGTCCAGGCCCCACAGATAGACAATATTGTTTAATCTTCACATGCATTAATTATCTACTCCCTTATACCAGCGTGGAACATTCCGCAATTTGTATTCCTTTTGTTTTAAAGCATCGGTGGCAATCTCTTCAAAATCACAGCCTCCTTCCCACACCCTCTCCATGGGCATGTGCCTTTCTTTCAGGCCCAATCTCACCTCTGAACTTCATTTTGGAGTGAATGCTGACCTTTGGGGGAGCCCTATCCTCATGGGGATTGCTATTCACTTTGTGCTGTTGTGAGGTGCTATCAAGTTTGGACATTTAGTGACCCTGTGCACAACAGGACGAAACACCTCCTGGTCCTGCGCCACCCTCACTATTGTTCCTGTGCATGAGCCCATCGAGGCAGCCACTGTGTCCATCCACCTCATCAAAGGCCACCCTCTTTTTGCTGCCCTTCCACTTTACCAAGCATGATGTCCTTCCTGAGGAAGTGGTCTCTCCTGACAACATGTCCAAAGCCCATAAGATGCAATCAAGCCATCCTTGCCTCTAAGGAACATTCTGACCGCACTTCTTCCAAGATAGATTTCTTTGTTCTTTTGGCAGCACCGTAATTCAATACATTGATTCTTTTTTGGTCTTCCTTATTCAAGGGTCAACTTTCACATGCATAGGAGGTGATCGAAAATATCATGGCTTGGGTCAGGCGCACCTTTGTCCTCAAAGTCACCTTCCTGCTTTTTCACACTTGAAAGAGGTCGTGTGCAGATTTGCCAAATGCAAAGTGTCTATTGATCTCGTGACTGCCATTTCCACGAGCATTGGTTGTAGATCCAAGTAAGAGGAAATCCTTGACACCTTCAGTCTTTTCTCTATGTACCATGATGTCACCTATTGGTCCAGTTGTGAGGACTTGGGCTTGCTTTACGTTGAGTTGTCATTTAGACTGAAGGCTGTCATCCTTCATCTTCATCAGCAAGTGCCTCAAGCCCTCCTCACTTTCAGCAAGCAAGGTTGTGTCATCTGCACATCGCAGGTTGTGAGCTATTGCTCAGCTAAAAGTTATTCCCGGGGGTAAGTTCTCTTCCATGCTTGAAGGATGTTTAAGGGCCATAGTCTCAATGTTTCCACCCGTCTCAAGTAGACCAGTGAAGTCTAATTTTTTTCTTCCACAGTTTTATTGGCATAGAATTCATATATCCTACAATTCAATCGTCCAATCACATCAAGAAGAGTTGTGCAATCATCAGCACTGTCCGTTTTAGCACGTTGTCTTCATTCCGGTATTCATCGTTATTAGCTCCCCCGTTTGCCCCCAAGTCTAGTCTTTCTTGTGATTTTGTGTTTTGTTCTACCTTTTTCTCCCACTCTGTCTTTCATTTTCTACTGTGATCCTAATCAGAGCCAGTTAGTCATGGTAGCTGGGCACCGTGTAGTTGTTCTGGTCTCAGGCCGGGGGAGGCTGGGGATCATGTCGCCCCTCCACTCTTTGGACTGATTGTTTCCTTGACTCTTTGATCACCTTCACTTTTCCAGATTGGGAGAGACCAATCAGTTGTATCATAGATGGCCGCTCATAAGGGTTCTACTCACCAAAGTAGGATGTAGAACATTGTCTGTATTGATTAAATCATGCCAGCGGACCCTGACGTCTCCTTCCCATAGAGGCGTCCAGCCAGCAACCTTTTGGTGACTGTGTTAGTCTGGATAGGCTAGAGAAACAAATTCATAGAGACTCGTAGGTGAATAACAAAGAGGTTTATGTACAAGAGCAGTTAAATATTGAGGAAATATCCCAGTCCAGTCCAAAGCAAGTCCATAAGTCCTATATGAGCCCATATGTCTGATACCAATCTATAAAGTCCTCTTCTGACTCATGAAACACATGCAATGATGCCAAATGCAGGAAGATCACAGGCCAGTGGGATGGAAGTCTTTTGGGTCCAGTGGCAGCGTAAGCATCTCAGCGCTGGCAGGGATCTCCACATGGCTTCTCCAGCACCCAAGGCTGCATCAGGGTAGGTCCAGCTCAGGACACTAGCGTAGTTTCATGTGTCTTGTCAATAGAGCGTTGTCTCAGGAAGTGAGCTGAGAGAGAAATGTCTCCTGTCTCCAAGGAGGAAAAACAGGAATTCCCAGAGTCCTTAGGGGAAGACCATGCCCACACAGAGGCCTCATTGGTTATATCTGCACCCCTTCACTCATAATCCTCTCAAATGGGCACCAAATTATGTAACTACCACAGTGACCTTGTATATTGCCAGGCCTTTCTTCTGAGGCTCCTGTGGGTGGATCGAACTGCCAACTTCTCAGTGAACAGCCACACACTGAACACTTTGCCCCACCTGGGGACTCCTTGGTAGCCCCCTAGGTACTCATTAAACACTTGGATATTTGCCAACAACATCTTCTATCTGTGGGGCCTTGGCAATGCGTGAGCTGAGCATCCCGCTGACCTCTGACCTCACTCATTTAAGCCCCACAAGAACCTCATTACAAAAAAAACCTGGTGATGTCAGAGCTCCAACTTCACGGGGAGGAGAGCGAATCAATATCCGCAACGACCCAAGGTGAATTCCTAAGAGGTGAAGGTCAGACATCCCTCCACTGGTTCTGACACTAACCGTCCTCTCTCCCACCACATGCTCCACTTCTCTGCTGGGTTCAGCCTTCCATTGCCATGGCTATACAACACCATGGACCATACTCACAGCTGTAGCAGTTCATGAGGAAGTAACAGGATCCGCTTGGAAGGGACAGGCACCACTCAAGCAAGACACAGGATGTGGTTCTTTGATGGAGACAGCTGCTTCTTGGCCAGGCCGGCAGATAGGCCTCTGCCACTGACCTGCACATGCCTGGCAATTGCTACAAAGCTCTTTAGACACCCCAATCCTCCTGCCTAAAGGCACTCAGCTCAGCCCCTGTAACTGCCTTGCTCTGAGGACTGGGAACCCCATCGTGTCATCTCATGTGCATCTGCTGGCCCATCTCATTTGGTGGGAGTTTCAAGACTGCGGCTAGAAGGGTCATGTTAAAGCAATTCACGACACCATTCCTGTGGTAGCAACCCTTCCCATTTTACAGAAGGGAAAACAAGGCGGAGAGGCTGGACTACAGTGGACCCTCGTTTATCGCGGTTAATCGGTTCTAGACCCTACCGTGATAAATGAAATTCCGCGAAGTAGGATTCCTTAT
>NW_022104553.1:27172022-27174082 GCF_000313985.2 Echinops telfairi | reverse complement strand
GTCTTTTTCCTCTGAAGGAGCGGGTGTAGGCAGTGGGTGCTGTTACGCAAAAACCGCGATAGAGTGAAGCCGCGGAAGTCGAAGCGTGAAGTGGCGAGGGTTAACTGTATATGAAGAAGAAGATGGCATTAGGAAGGAAGGCTTATTAACAACCTGCGGTATCCAGATGACACAACCTTGCTTACTGAAAGTGAGGAGGACTTGAAGCCCTTTTCCAGATTGGGAGAGACCAATCAGTTGTATCATAGATGGCCGCTCATAAGGGTTCTACTCACCAAAGTAGGATGTAGAACATTGTCTGTATTGATTAAATCATGCCAGCGGACCCTGACGTCTCCTTCCCATAGAGGCGTCCAGCCAGCAACCTTTTGGTGACTGTGTTAGTCTGGATAGACTAGAGAAACAAATTCATAGAGACTCATAGGTGAATAACAAAGAGGTTTATATACAAGAGCAGTTAAATATTGAGGAAACATCCCAGTCCAGTCCAAAGCAAGTCCATAAGTCCGATATGAGCCCATATGTCTGATACCAATCTATAAAGTCCTCTTCTGACTCATGCAACACATGCAATGATGCCAAATGCAGGAAGATCACAGGCCAGTGGGATGGAAGTCTTCTGGGTCCAGTGGCAGCGTAAGCATCTCAGCGCTGGCAGGGATCTCCACGTGGCTTCTCCGGGCACATGCCAATATTCTTCTCCAGCATCACAATTCCGGTGCATTGATTCTTCTTTGGTCTTCCTTATTCAGCGTTCAACTTTCACGAGCCTAGGAGGTGATTGATGACCATGGCTTGTGCCAGGAGCATCTCAGTCCTCAAAGTCACCTCCATGCTTTTCAATACTCTACAGAGGTCTTAGGGTATTGAAAACCACTACCTGGTGCTGTAGTGGTCAACAGGTGGCGCTGCAATCTGCATGGTCGGCAGTTCAGAATGACCAGCAGCTCCGTGGGAAAAAAGACTGGGCTTTCTACTCCTACAAACCCACAGGGTCTCAGAACCCACAGGGAGTCGCTCTGAGTCAGCAATGACTAGAGTGCAGTGAGAGAAAGAGGTCTGTTGCGGTAGACTGACCCAAGTTGGCTTATGATCTCTTGTGAGGGATGTTGGTCTTCCTTACAGTGAGTTGTCATCCAGACTGAAGGCTGCAACCCTCGATCTTCATCAGCAAGGGAGGGCTTCAAGAACTATGATCTTCACAGAGGGTGAGGCATTCATACAGCAGGACAATGACCCCACTTGCCCTCACCCTCCAGACCTCCTTGTCTGAGTGACCCAGGGCCCCTGAAACAGAAATCCCATGGGGAGTGACTAACAAACAGTTGTTTTCTCACAGGGAGTCTGTTGTTAGGAGCCATCGAGTCCTGACTCAACGCGACCCCCATGTTCAACAGAATGAAACACCGCCCGGTTCTGGGCCATCCCCACAATGGTTCCCATCCTTTGAACCCAACAATGCGGCCGCTGTGCCCATTGGAAGGTGCGTGAGGCTGGGTTGACTAGAGAAACCAATCCAGTTGGCATTCATGTACGTCTAAGAAAGAGCTTTATCTCAAGAAATACCTGTCTATCAAGAAAATATCCAAGTCTGATCCAACTCAGGTCCCTAAGTCCATACCAGTCCAGAAATCCCTCTTCAGACTCCCACAGGGAAGATCACAGGCTGGTGGGTGCAAAGTTGTGTGGATCCAATGATGGTGGCTCTGGCAGCAATCCAGTCAGCCAGCAGGAAGGTGAAGGCGGAGAGGGGGCAGGGAGATTCCCAGGGTTCTCCTTATGAGAAGGTCACGCCCATAAGGAGTCACCATCAGGCTTTGACCTGATTGACTGGTTGAACTCCGCCCCTACACTTTGATATATCTTCAGGTTGACATGAAAGTATGTAATGACTACAGGAGGCTAGATGTCCGAACGAGGGCCGCCAGCTCCAGGGAAGGCTCTGGGTGACGGTCCTTGTTCTGTTCAGTTCACTCCTGGGTTTCTGCATCCTAGTTTCTGCAGTATATTGCCTATTGGATCTCTCTCTCTCTCTCTCTCTCTCTCTCTCTCTCTCTCTC
>NW_022104553.1:27164459-27169715 GCF_000313985.2 Echinops telfairi | reverse complement strand
CTGGCTGGCTGGTTGGTTGGTTGGTTGTTGGGTGGCTGGCTGGTTGGTGGTTGGTTGGTTGGTTGGTTGACTGGTTGGTTGGTTGGTTGGTTGGCTGGTTGGTTGATTTGTTGGTTTGTCGGTTGTTGGCTGGCTGGTTGGTTGGTTGTTGGTTGGCTGGCTGGTTGGTCGATTGGTTGGTTGTTGGTTGGCTGGTTGGTTGCTTGGTTGACTGGTTGGTTGGTTGCTTGGTTGACTGGTTGGTTGGTTGTTGGTTGGCTGGTTGGTTGGATGGCTGGTTGGTCAATCTATTGGGGGGAATACAATTCAATTCATAGCCTTCCTTATACTTGGCATTTCTTGGAAGCAATTATCCAGCTTGAGAGTCAAAGCTGGGTGATCTCCAGGCTGAAGGTCAGGTTAGGGGCTGTCCCAAAGATGGCCCAGTCCCACTCAAGAATCCTGCACAAAACAGCAGAGAGTCTTCCTGAGTGAACACATGGGTCACCAACTGAGGTGGGAAAGGAAGTCCCTGGGTGGTGCCAACAGTTGATGCTCAGCTACGGACCTGAAGGATGGTGCTTCAAATCCACCCCAGAGGCAGCATGGAAAGAAGGGCTGGCGGTCTGTAAAGATGGCCACCAAGAAACCCCTGTGGTGCAATTCTGCACCGTGATGAGGCATCTCTATGTGTCAGAACTGACTGGATAGCAAGGATTTTGAGGGTTTGTTTGGGTTTTAAGGTGGGGCAAATGGGGGTGGCTGGTGGGATATGGAGGGAGGCAAGAGGTGGACTTCATCCCCGGGGGGTGTGGCAACAGAGAGGGGTCCAGGAAGTCCTAGGGAAACAGAGGTTTGGGGTCAGGGGGCAGCCGAGGAGTTCCATCTGGGACAGGCTGAGCCTGGTGTGCAGCGCTGTCATCAGCTGCTGGGGGACCAGGAGGTAGCTGAAGAAAGCAGGAGAAAACTAGGGGCTGAAAATAGACACCCCTCAGAGGTGCTCTATGGGTAATCACCAGTGCAGTGTGGATAGTCACTGGTGCATTGTGGGTAGCCACTGGTGCAGTGTGGCAGTCATCAACCAGGGCACGATAGGTAGGTACTGGTTACTGATACAGCATGGGTAAGCACCAGTGCAGCCTGGGTAGGTTCTGGTGCACTATGGGTAGAAACTGGGTGCAGTGGAAAGGGTGCTCTCGCAACTTATCACACGGTCCTCTCTCGCCCCCAGAAAAGCTCCAGGAGCTGCCCAGTACACACTTACCTATGGACATCGGTATGGTGACCGCCATCATCATCGGCTCTCTGGCCACGGGGGCCCTCCTCATGGGCAGTCTTGCCTATCTCCTAATGAAGAGACGTTGGGAGAACCAGACCCTCAGGTATGGGAGCCCCCAGACCTCTCTCTCTCTCTCTCTCTCTCTCCTGGCCCCCACCCCAACCCCCGTCTCTTCATCCTCCCATCTCAACCCCATGGAGTCTTCCACAAGTCATCTCATCGTGGTTCATACGCAATCTCATCCCATCCAGGGACCTGGGAGGGGAAGAGACCCTGCCCTCTAGTCTTAAAGAGACTGCGTGCCAAGGGACAGAGAGCCTGGCCTACAGAAACTAGGCATTTTTGCCATTCTGCACAACTGAGTAGCTTCAGGTCTACTAGAGTGGGGCACTCACTTCTGTCAAGAAATTCCTCTACACATGAAGGGGCTTCAAAAGGTTTTAAATGCCATTGTTGTTTTTTGTAATCACTTTATTGGGGGCTCTTACAGCTCGTATCACAATCCACACCTCCATCCATTGTGGCAAGCACATTTGAACCTAGGTTGCCATCATCTTTGTCAAAACATTTTCTTTCTACTTGAGTCCTTGGTGTCGGCTCATTTCCCACCCACCACCCACCCTCCCTTCCAAGTCATTTTTCATATTGTCCTCCAGCATCACAATTCAAATGCATCAATTCTTCTTCCAGCTTCCTTATTCCGTGTCCCAGCTTTCACATGCACAGCAAAGGATTGAAAAGACCATGGCTTGGGTCAGGGGCACCTTAGTCCTCAAAGTAACCTTCTGGGGACGGTGGGGGAGGGAGGGGGTAAAAGTGAGCAGCTGATCCCAAGGGCTCAAGTAGAAAGCAAGTGTTTTGAGAATGATGAGGAAAACACATGTACAAATGTGCTTACCACAATGGATGGCCGGATGGATGGTGATAAGAGTTGTACAAGACGGGGAGGGAGGGGGAAAATGAGGAGCTGATGCCGGGGGCTTAAGTGGAGAGGAAATGTTTTGAGAATGATGAGGGCAATGAATGTACAAATATGCTTGACACAATTGATGTATGTATGGGTTGTGATAAGAGTTGTATGGGCCCCTAATAAAATGATTAAGAAAAAAAAGAGTTGTACAAGACCCCAATAAAATGATTTGAAAGAAAGAAAGAAAGAAAACTGTAGACCAATTTAAAAAAAAAAGGAACCACCTGGGCAGAGATGCTGTGTAGAAATACCGCCATGATGATCCGGGCAGTGATGGCTGTAATAGATCTTCCCCAAGAGAGATTAATCGCACGCCACGTAACAGAAAAGCCTCTGTTACAGCTGCTCCGAGAGGCGGCTAGAGTCTGGCAACCTTTCCACCCCGAACAAAGAAAACATGGGGTCTGGATCGTTAAGGCAGAGGCTGGCTTACAAGGGAGGGAAGTTTACCCCTCAAGGAAGCAGCACCCTGGGACTAGAGCAATGGTTCTCCACCTTCCTCATGCTGTGGCCCTTTCATACAGTTCCTCATGTGGTGGTGACCCCCGACCATAAAATTATTTTCATTACGACTTCATCACGGTCATTTTGCTATTGTGCTGAATCGTCATGTAAATATCTGATCTGCAGGATGTATTTTCATGGTTACAAATGGAACAGCTTGAAAGCATAGTGATGAGTCACAAAAACAAGATGTCATTCTAGATTGTGAAAGATTTCTTTCTAATGACAAATCGATGAGATTTTGTCTTGAAGCATGGTGTAGCATGGGTAACTGTCTTCAAGCCGGGTACTCGTAGGTGGGCATACCTGCATGTGGGTGGACCCGCCTGGAGACGGCTAGAGGAGCCCTGTCTTGGTTCCTAAGACCATCGGAAGTGTGTGTTTTCCGATGATCTTAAGCAACCCCTGTGAAAGGGTCATTTGACCCCCCAAAGGGGTCGCGACCCCCAGGCTAGGAACCGCTGGACCAAAGGGAACAACAGTTCCAAGTGATAACTCAGAGTCTGGCTTACATTTCTTACTGATTGGGAAGGTCCGGAGACATGCATCTCCAGAGTCAAGGTTTGTCAGCTGATCAGGGAGGGGAAGTGTGGGGATTCAACCCACATCCGGATGGGTCCTAAGGGACAGTTGTGTCGTTGAAGGGAAGAAATTAAGAGGCAGACAAAAGTTTGGGGGTGCTCACCTCCTCCGTGGCCTCAGGAACCAGGTCCGAGTGGGAGAGAGACAGAACACATCTTTCACCAACTTATATCGTCTTGGGCATGCAAGCCTCCCCAACCACAGACACCTACCTCCTTAACAAGGGGACAGCATCTTAACCTTGAACAGGCCCCTGAGCTCATTGTGGTGGGCCAGGGGGGGTGTAACCGAACACCAGTGCTGGGAGGCAGATAAGGGGGGGGGGGCTGTCCCCTGAGCAGGGAGAGCAAGAGCAACATGTCTGCCCCTAGAGATCTAGCTCCTATAGATATAGCAATCAGCCATGCGCTTCTAAGGTAGCGCCATCATGGAGGCTCTTGTGGGGACGATTTTTAAGTAGGAGACTATGATTGGGACTCATCTCCAACTCACAAAACTGAAGGCCTCCTTCCATCAGAATTAGGGGCTCCAGGTTTCTTCAACCTGAGAATAAATACACTCTCTTCCCGGGCTATCGTTTCCCACAGGGAAGGACGGGGTGGGGGCAGCTAGCGGGCAGCCAGAGATGTTGAAAGCATTCAAAACAAAACAGAGTTCTTCCTGCTAAGCTGGGGATGCCAAGGACAATATCGATACATCCTGGTATTCACAGTCGTCTTCTGCTTATCACTTCATTGATCTTCACAAAAATGGCTGCAGAGGGCAGGGAGGGCAGGAGCTGCCAATATATGCTGTAAAGGGCTGGGGAGTCCAGATTTCCGGCTTTGCAGACCAGACCATTTCTGCCACGGCTATCAGTTCGACAGCTGTGATGGGAAGGGCAGAGTCCCTGCGTGGTACAGGTAGTCTGAGGTCCCTGTCCGTGCAAAGGTTCCGCTGAAGAAAAGCCTGAGAGACACTCGGTCCCTGGAAACCCGACAGAGCACAGTCCTCCTCGGGCCCCCACAGGGTCCCATGATGCCAACTCATAGAGACCCTATAGGACAGGGTAGAACGGTCCCTGTGGACTTCCCAGGCTGTAACTCTTGATAGGAGCAGGTAGCCATGTCTTTGTCCTGGGGAGAAGCTGGTGGGGTTAGACCTCTGACCATTTCATAGCTCATCCACTAATGCTTTCTTTCTGTTTTCTTTTCTTTTGTTTTGTTGTTGTTGTTGTTGAGAAATTGAGTCATGTGCTTAAAAACAAACTTTCTTTCATTATTCGGTGGGGCTGCTAACTGCAAGGTCAGCAGTTTGAAATCACCAGCCGCTCTGAGGGAGAAAGATGAGACTTTCTCCCCCTGTGAAGGGTTAGCGTCTCAGAACTCCCCAGGGGCAGTTCTACCCTGTCCTAAAGGGGGGCTGAGAGTCGGCATCGACTCAGGGGCAGTGAGTTAGACTTTGGGGGTTTATTGTTGATTTGTTGAGATGGTTTGTACAGCGATACGGAAGATGTTGGTTTGTTTTATTCTTTAAAAACCGAAATAAATAAGGTTTACATTTTTTGAGAGAGAGAATGAAGGGTCACACAGCCCTAAAAATCCTCCTGAGTCAGGTCACAGGCATCAGAAGACCTAAAACAAACCAAAAAAACATATTGTTGAGAATGACGGGGGCTGGAGCAGAGACCCCAAACCCAACTGTAGACAATAGGACAGCCCCTCACAGAAGGGTCCCAAGGAAGGGATGAGTCGACCAGGCGCAGGACAGCACCGATGAAACACACAATAGTCCTCTGGTTCTTCGAGACTGCCTCACCCCCCTCTATCATGACCCCAGTCCTGCCTTTCCGTTCTGGCTAGACCAGATCCTGTAAATAGATAAGAGCTCATTACAATGGAATCCAGGTCAGATAAACCCCTCAGGAGCAGAATTGGGAGTAGTGATACCAGGAGGGTAGGGA
>NW_022104553.1:27158843-27164339 GCF_000313985.2 Echinops telfairi | reverse complement strand
CAGAAACGTGGGTGAAGGGAGGCAGCAGTCGGTGTAAGACATAAAAACAATAATAATTTATAAGTTATCACGGGGTCACAAGGGTGGGAAAAAAAGAGGAGCTGATACCAAGGGCGCAAATAGAAAGTAAATGTTTAGAAAACGATGATGACGACCTATGTACAAACAGGCTTGAAACATTGACGTATGGATTGTTATAAGAGCCCCCAACAAAATGATCTTAAAAAACAAAAAACCTCCGGACTGCTTACCCATCAGATGTAAACATTGGTGGAAGTGGAACAGGTGGAAAAGGCAAACAGAAGTGGACTTGGATTTTGGGGGGACAGACAAGTTCACGGCAAAGAAAGAACGAGAAAAGAAAGGCCCCTGCACCGCAGCCTGGGGTGGGGGTGAGGGGTGTTTAGTGACGGGTCTCCACTACATCCACTTGTAACTGGGGGACTGACTCCACCCCCTTTATGCAAACACCGGCCGCAGGCCCGTGCTACAAATGTAAACTATGGTTTGGCTTCCCGTCATTTCGTTGTGCGGTGACTTGCTACTTATGTCTGGGTTCGTGGTTTTCTTTTTCCTGTTTCCTCCGCTGACAATGGAATGGCTCCGGCTGTCTTCCGCCCCACCGCCCCCTTCCCAACCCCGCCCACCCCGACCCGGGCCAGTCAGCTCCCCCTGAAGCAGCCACAGCCTGCTGATTCAAATCCAGAAAAACTCTCACTGCTTTGAGCCCCTCTGACTCCTGGAGGCACCTGAGGACAGGGTAGAACTGCCCCTGGGGGTTTCTGAAGAGGTAACCCATTATACAGGAGTAGACAGCTTCATCCTCCCAGGGAGCTACCTGTGGTTTTGAACTGCTGACCTTGTGGTTAGCAGCCCAACACATAACCCGCTACACCACCAGGGCTCCTGCTCATTCAACGTATGTCCCCTCCAACCCCTCCTCAGATCAGAGCCCTCCTGGGCTCCCCACCTTCCTGGTAGTCAAGGTCAAAGTCTCCGCCACTGCCCACAAAGCCCTGTGGGATGCGTCACCCCTTCCCCTCCCCTCCTCTGTCACATCATGCACACTTTCTACCCCAGTCCCATCGGCCTTCCCCTATTGCTCTGACTCACTCCTGCCCCAGGGCCTTTGCACCTGCTGTTTGCTCCCTCTGCCCGCAACTCCCATCCCACGATCCATCCCATGATGTCGGCATCACTCGTCCTTTCACCAGCTCAGGCCTCCACTTTAAACTGTCATCTACACACACACACACACACACACACCATCCCTCCATCTTCCACTCCTCTCCTTCAGTTTCCCTTCATAGTAGGTCTCGCTGTCTGACGTCTTTCTAAGGATCACTGATTCCCATTGTCTCTCTCTCTCCACACTAGAGTGTCCCCTCCAGGAGGCCAGGGGTCTTTGTCCGTCTTGGTCCCAGCTGTGTCCCCGGTGCCTACAACAGTGTCCAGCGAATGGTCAGTACTGCATCAATATTTTGTTTGGTGAATTAGTGCGTTTTCTGGATGGGGGATGTCCAGTCCACAGGCTGGGTAAGGGCCCCAACATCATCAGTTCCAGCTAACATCACAGGTCTCACCAGAGATGCCCTTCTGCCCATCACATTAATTAAACCAAACTCTGCCATCCAGTCAATGCTGACTCATAGCAACCCTCTAGGATAGGGTAGAACTGCCTCTGTGAGTGTCCCGGAGGGTAGCCCCCCCCCTTTTTTTTTTTTACTTGATAAAATTGTATTTTTTTAAAAGTCGTTTGTACAATTTGTTACAAAACCATAGAAGACTACAACTTGTTTTTAATCATTTTGGGGGGGGTCAGCAAATATGTAAATATCTGTGTGCAATCATTATGTATTTACAGGGCCTCGTGTTAGTCATTTTCAATGATTATTGCAACACTCTGAACATAAGACATGGCTTAAGATAAATATATTCGTAAATAAATATTTTGAGAACATAAATGAAATGTGCTGCTATACATATACAGAATATACATAGGTTGTTTTCTAGCCTTTAAAACATTTTATTTTTAATGGAAATGATGGTAGCCCTTTACAGGAATAAAAAACTCTGTCTTTCTCTTGCGGAGTGCCTGGTGGTTTTGAACTGCTGACCTTGCAGTTAGCAGCCCAGTTAGTATCCACTACACTACCAGGGCTCTTGCTGCCACCACATTAGGGTAAGTGGGGTAATTAAATGTTTAGCCCAATATCGCAGGCTGACTTTTAAGTTGATAATATTGTATGACCCTTGAATGATGTTATAAATATCCAAATCACCCTTGGCAGAAAAAAATTTTCCCCACTGCTGAGAAGGACATGATGCTTGGTAAAGTAGAGGGACAGCAAAAAAAGAAGATTCTCGGTAAGATGGACAGACACAGTGGCTGCAATGGGCTCAAATATGACAGTTTGGAGGACGGCACAGGACCAAGCAGTGTTTGGTCAGTTGTGTACCAGGTCGCTATGAGTCAGAACCGACCTGACAGCATCTAACCCCAATACCACCTGTGATAGTCTGGGTAGACCAGAGAAACAAATTCAGGAAGACTCATGTATATGCAAGAGAGAACTTTATATCAAAGAGTAATTGTACATTAAGAAAACAACCCAGCCCAGTCCAGATCAAGTCCATAGTCCAATATTAGCCCATATGTCCAATACCAGTCTATAAATTCCTCTTCAGACTCATGCAATACATGAAATGATGCTGACTGCAGGAAGATCACAGGCCAGTAGGTGGGAAGTCTTATGGATCCAGTGGCAGTGGAAGCATCTTAGTGCTGGCAATGGCTCCTCCAGCTCCAGGGCTCTAGCATAGCTCCATGTGTCTGTCAACAAGAATGTCTTGCAGAGAGAGTGTGTGTCCCACCTCCAGGGAGGAAGATAGGCATTCCCAGAATCCTCAGGAGAAGACCATGGCCCACACAGAGGCCTCATTGGCTAGGACCTGATTGACAGGCTGGACTCCACCCCTTCGCAAGTTGACAGGAGGTTATTTAATTGCCACCCCACCCCTGATTTAGAGACTTCATTTAAGGACAAAGAAACAGCATTGAGGGTACTTTCTAAATCAAGAGCAGCCAAGTGAGTTGACTTCAAGAGAAAGTTTAACTCCTAGCAAGTGAAGATATTAAATCGGTTATCAAAAACCTTCCCGCCCTAAGATACAGCGATGGGTATCCTAGCTTCAGAGTAATTAAAAAACAACAACAACAAAGCCCATTGCCATCAAGTCGACTCATAGCGACCCCATCGGACAAGGCAGAACTGCCCCTGCGGGTTTCCCAGACGGTCAGTCTTTCGGAGAGTACAAAGTCCCAACGTTCTCCCTCCCTGTAGCAACGATTCAAAGAAAGCTGTCTCCAGGAATAAGAATCACAAGTGTTTCCCAAAGTGGGCGGTACCGCCACCTGGTGGGGATCCCTGGAACATCCCATCAGGACCAGTGGTGTGAGTGGCGAAACAGGGAGGGTAGGGGAGAGTGTGTAGGAAAGAGGGAACCGATTACAAGGAACTATATGTGACCTCCCCCCTGGGGGACGGCCAACAGACAAGTGGGTGAAGGGAGACGTCGGACAGGGCAGGATATGACAAAATAACAATTTATAAACTATCAAGGGCTCATGAGGGAGGAGGGAGTGGGGAGGGAGGGGAAAATTGAGGACCTAATGCTGGGGATTTAAGTGGAGAGGAAATATTTTGAGAATGATGAGGGCAATGAATGTACAAATGCGCTTTACACAATTGATGTGTCTATGGATTGGGATAACAGTTGTATGAGCCCCTAATAAAATGTTAAAAAAAAAAAAAAAGAGTTGTATGAGCCTCTAATAAAATGATTAAATAAAAAAAAACCCAGGGATGGAGTCAAACTGATTTATAGTGGTCTATAGGACAGGGTAGAACTGCCTCTGTGCGTTTCCAAGATTGCCCTACTTTGCAGGAGTAGAAAGTCCTGTCCTTCTCCCCTGGAGTGGCTGGTTTCAAGCTGCTGACCTTGTGATTAGCATCCTAACGCGTGGCCACTACACCACCCGGGGTCCTCCGGAGCAATCCTGGGGTGGAGTTTGGGGGGCTGCGAAAGCCTGGATTGGGGGCTATAGTATAAAAGCTTTGCATTGCTAGGGTAATTGTTGTTGCCGTTGTTTGCTTCTTACTCAATGTCCAGTTTTCTCGGGCATGGGAGAAAGGTGGGGATGGGAAGAGTTGGTTCCTGCAGGGCAGACCGATCGTGATCTCTTAGACCTGGGGGCCTTCTGGCTTCATTGGGTCTCTGTCCACCCACCTGTGATGGTTCCTGACCCCAGGTCCCTCCTTACACCCACAGGATGACCCCCACAGAGAAGCCAGAGCTGAGCCTGAATGGTAACGCTGGTAAGTGGGGACCCCCGAGACCACAGATCCCATCTCCCAGTGGGCTCTAGGATCACCTTCAGCAGAGACCTCTGCTTCTCCCCTCTCCCGGCTGGCTCCATCCCCGGCCCCTGTACACGCTCCTCTGTGACCCCCCAGGCTCATTCCCAGTGTACCCCCAGGCAGAGGTCCTTCTGAACCTCCTCTGCTCAAGTCTCCCATGTGGCTTTCCAGTGGCCTCAAGCCCAAATTCAGGCTCCATACCACACACTGGTGTGTTACCCACTGCCTCACCTGGCTTCCTGTCCCACTTGTAACATCCCTTGGGGAAACAACCACACTATGGATAACCAGACAGATCAAATATGGCAAACACGGCAGGCTCAGGCTCAGGCTCAGACTCAGGCTCAGGCTCAGGATCAGGCTCAGGCTCAGGCTCAGGCTCAGGCTCAGACTCAGGCTCAGCTTCAGGCTCAGGCTCGCCCTATCCCCACCACCCTGGCCTCTGCAGGCACTGTTTCTTCTCCTACCTTTCCATCATGCTTACTTTTTTACCCCATCCTCCAGGAAGCCCTCCCTGCCCTCCTCCGTCTAGGCCAGCAGTCCCTTCTGACCTCCCCTGCCACTTTGGGTCCTCGGTGTCGGGCTGCCTTCTCCCCCTGGACTGTGAGCCCCGGGAGGGCTGTCTCCGTCACCCATTGTCAGGGGAGCCAGCCCCTAACAATTCATCCCAGGCCCGGCAGGCGCAACGGTACAGCGATAATAAGTAAAGATTCCAGTAAAGTCATAGAGAATACGATAGGAGAGAGAGTGAAATAAAGGAGTCAGACACATTTCATGGTAGCATGCTCACCTCAGCCCCGCTGGGTGGTCCACGTGAGGATGCGGAAGGTGGGAATTTCAAGAGCAAGAGAGAGTGGGGAAGGAGGACAGGTAGAGAGAGAGACCAGGGGAGAGAGGACTGAGGGGGAGAGAGAGCGATTTATTACTAACCGAGGCTTATATATATATTGGGGGCATGCAAGCCCCCTGGTTACAGGTAAAGGCATCCATTACAGGAAGGGGTTGTACTACAGGCAATACAGTAATGGGAGGGGGAGGATCTAGGAATATACACACAATAGGGAGGGGAGGGATT
>NW_022104553.1:27156418-27158743 GCF_000313985.2 Echinops telfairi | reverse complement strand
TGGCCTCAAGCCCAAATTCAGGCTCCATACCACACACTGGTGTGTTACCCACTGCCTCACCTGGCTTCCTGTCCCACTTGTAACATCCCTTGGGGTCAGGATCAGGCTCTGGATCAGCAGACAGATCAAATATGGCAAACACGGCAGGCTCAGGCTCAGGCTCAGGCTCAGGCTCAGGCTCAGGATCAGGCTCAGGCTCAGGCTCAGGCTCAGGCTCAGGCTCAGGCTCAGCTTCAGGCTCAGGCTCGCCCTATCCCCACCACCCTGGCCTCTGCAGGCACTGTTTCTTCTCCTACCTTTCCATCATGCTTACTTTTTTACCCCATCCTCCAGGAAGCCCTCCCTGCCCTCCTCCGTCTAGGCCAGCAGTCCCTTCTGACCTCCCCTGCCACTTTGGGTCCTCGGTGTCGGGCTGCCTTCTCCCCCTGGACTGTGAGCCCCGGGAGGGCTGTCTCCGTCACCCATTGTCAGGGGAGCCAGCCCCTAACAATTCATCCCAGGCCCGGCAGGCGCAACGGTACAGCGATAATAAGTAAAGATTCCAGTAAAGTCATAGAGAATACGATAGGAGAGAGAGTGAAATAAAGGAGTCAGACACATTTCATGGTAGCATGCTCACCTCAGCCCCGCTGGGTGGTCCACGTGAGGATGCGGAAGGTGGGAATTTCAAGAGCAAGAGAGAGTGGGGAAGGAGGACAGGTAGAGAGAGAGACCAGGGGAGAGAGGACTGAGGGGGAGAGAGAGCGATTTATTACTAACCGAGGCTTATATATATATTGGGGGCATGCAAGCCCCCTGGTTACAGGTAAAGGCATCCATTACAGGAAGGGGTTGTACTACAGGCAATACAGTAATGGGAGGGGGAGGATCTAGGAATATACACACAATAGGGAGGGGAGGGATTGGGGGTACACATGTGACAAGATGGGCGGATCCTAGATTCAGGATGGCAGCCTAACTCTGGATGTCACTGAGCAGGTTTGACCTGTTCTCTGGCTCTCCATGGAAACGATCATTATCCTTATCAGTAGGGAGTGAGCCCCACCTACAGTGGCCCAGACCTTAGTCTGATGGCTGAATACCTTGAGGGAGAATATCTGATCTCCCACCATGTGCTGGCAAACAGCCTCTAATGTTTGGCATATCTTTGGGGGAGACAAAGCTGTAGGAAAGCCTGTTTGTATCCCACAACCCATGTTTCCCAGCACGGGGCCAGGCAAGAAGAGAGCTTTGTGGGAGTGTTCATTGAAAGAATGCCATGACACTGTGTCCCCTTGTCCCCACTGCAGAGGACGACAACATCTATGAGGTGATGCCATCCCCAGTCCTACTGGTGTCCCCGCTCAGTGACCAGGGGCTCAGGAACTCAGCCATGGTGAGTCCCCGCCCCTTCCCTAAATCCCACCTCCCCTGGGGAGTTGGCCACTCTGCCCTGGGCCACCTTGCTCCCCGAAACTCTTTAGAAACAAGAGTGGGAGGAAGCATCGACCTTCAGGAAGTGCTTGTGTCTGGAGGGGTGGGTGGGTGGTTCCATCCTTCTTGTCAGTGCAGCTGTGCTTTGCACTCTGAGCAGATCTCAGGGTACTCCCTCTCAGCCATGGGGTCCATTTGGACTCATAATGATCCTACAGGACAGGGTTGAACTGCCCCTGCCCTCCCCCCCAATCCCACAACTCCCCTGCCGTGGGTCTCAGAGAGTAAAAAGCCTCGTCTTTCTCCCGGGAGCAGCTGATGGTTTCAAACTGCCGACCTTGCCGTTAGAGACCCCAGCGCACAACCCACTGTAGCACTGGGGCTGCTTTTGCAGGGAGCGGAGCCATAAAACCAAACTCAGTACCAGGGAGCGGATGCCACTCATGGTGCCCCCGCGGCACTGAGTAAAACGGCTCCTCTGTGGGTTTCTGGGACTGTATGAGACCAGAGGGTCTCCCCTTTCTCCCAAGGAGCAGATGGTGATCTCAAATGCTGACCTGACAGTGAGCAGCTCCTCCTGCCCCCCTCCCCCTCTCCCCACCTGCCCCCCTCCACACACCCCCACCCCCGTGTTTAACTTCCTGGGCCACCAGGGCGCCTTTGGAGAGGGTCAGAGAGGAACCAAGAGGCTAATCCCCTCCTGCAGGGGCCTCCCAGTCAGGGAGTGGACCTGGGGAATTAGAATCCAGGTCCCTGGTGAGGGCAAAGGTCAAAGGCGAGAGGGCCTAAGACTTGGCTCCCCCACGCTCTTTCCCGCAGCCCCCACCCCTGCCCCTGCCCCTGCCACCGGACCTGGAGAACCACCATTACCAGGTGTGTAGCTGGGGGAATGAAAGTGGGAGGGGGGCGGGG
>NW_022104553.1:27154008-27155015 GCF_000313985.2 Echinops telfairi | reverse complement strand
CTCTGTCTCCCATCACTGCTGTCTCTCTCCATCTCTGGGTCTCTGTCTCCCATCACTGCTGTCTCTCTCCATCTCTGCATCTCCCCATGGCTGCTCTGTCTCACCATCTCTGGGTCTCTGTCTTCCCATGGCTGCTGTCTCTTTTCATCTCTGCATCTCCCCATGGCTTGTGTCTCTGTCTCCCCGTCACTGCTGTCTCTCTCCATCTCTGTGTCTCTGTCTCCTCATCACTGCTCTCTCCATCTCTGCATCTCCCCATGGCTGCTGTGTCTCTCTATCTCTACGTCTCTGTCTTCCCATGGCTGCTGTCTCTGTCCATCTCTGTGTGTCTGTCTCCCCATCACTGCTGTCTCTCTCCATCTCTGTGTCTCTGTCTTCCCATGGCTGCTGTCTCTTTTCATCTCTGCATCTCCCCATGGCTTGTGTCTCTGTCTCCCGTCACGGCTGTCTCTCTCCATCTCTGTGTCTCTGTCTCCTCATCACTGCTCTCTCCATCTCTGCATCTCCCCATGGCTACTGTGTCTCTCTATCTCTACATCTCTGTCTTCCCATGGCTGCTGTCTCTTTTCATCTCTGCATCTCCCCATGACTTGTGTCTCTGTCTTCCCATCACTGCTGTCTCTCTCCATCTCTGTGTCTCTGTCTTCCCATGGCTGCTGTCTCTCTCCATCTCTGTGTCTCTGTCTTCCCATCACTGCTGTCTCTCTCCATCTCTGTGTGTCTGTCTCCCCATCACTGCTGTGTCTCTCCATCTCTGTGTCTCTGTCTTCCCATGGCTGCTGTCTCTTTTCATCTCTGCATCTCCCCATGGCTGTGTCTCTGTCTCCTCGTCACTGCTGTCTCTCTCCATCTCTGTGTCTCTGTCTTCCCGTCACTGCTGTCTCTCTCCATCTCTGTGTCTCTGTCTCCCCGTCACTGCTGTCTCTCTCCATCTCTGTGTCTCTGTCTCCTCATCACTGCTCTCTCCATCTCTGCATCTCCTCATGGCTGCTGTGTCTCTCCATCTC
>NW_022104553.1:27143401-27153419 GCF_000313985.2 Echinops telfairi | reverse complement strand
GTCTCCTCATCACTGCTCTCTCCATCTCTGCATCTCCTCATGGCTGCTGTGTCTCTCCATCTCTGTGTCTCTGTCTCCCCATGGCTGCTGTCTCTGTCCACCTCTGTGTCCCTGCCCCTCCCCATCTCTTCGTCTCAGCCATTCCCTGCTCCGGGCTCTTCTGGAGCGCCCTGCAGCTTGATGTTACCGTCTTCCTGGCTGGATCTGCCAGCCCCTTTCTGGGTCTCTCCATGTCTCCCAGTCTCTGGAAAAATGCTGCCTCTCTATCTCCCTTCCACTCTCACCCCTAAATAACCATCTTTCTCCCCTCCCCCGCCTCCCAGGACCTGCTACACCCGGACCCTGCCCCTTACTGCCAGCTGGTGCCGGGCCCCTGAGGGTCCCTGGCAGGGCCAGGCAAGGGAAAATGACACTTCAGCCCTCTGCTGGTGGCTTCAAGAAGACAGACAGACACAGACAGACAGCAGGACCAGCCGGGGTCTGAGGATGAACTCCTCAGAGACAGCTCCCCGCTCACCACCCTGAGGAGAGTCCTTCAGTCAGCCTGGCCCAGACCCTGTCCTCAGACCACGGGCCCAGGAAAAACAGGCCTTTGCCTCCTCCCGCCCCAAGTCCCTCCATCTGGGAATTTGAGCCCACAGGGTGGTCTCCAGTCTCCCTCCAGCCAGACCGTGCACATCCCACTTGGCTGGGCACCCAGCTGTCCCAGGATAACCCCCAACCGCTGTCACCTCCAGAAGCCCTTCCTCTGCGGGGACAAGGCAGCCCTGCCACACAGGGCCCAGAGGGCACCGTGTGGAGCACCCCCCAAGCCCCATGTAGGTCAGAGTAAACCTGATCCTGAGGGTCTGCAGAGGCTGACCTTGCAGAAGGAGATGGCCAGGCCTTTCTCCCGAGGCTCCTCTGGTGGAACTTGAATCTGGAAGCTCTCGGTGAGAAGCCTGAAGCATCGCCACCACCAGGGCCTCGCCGTTGAGTGGATGCCGACTCTCAGCGACCCTATAGGCCGGGGTAGAACTGCCCCTGTGGGTTTCTGAGACTGCGTTCTTCATCGGAGTAGAAAGCCTCATCTTGCTCCCACGGAGCGGCTGCTGGGTTCAAACTGCTGACCTTGGGGTTAGCAGCCCAAAGCGGAACTGCCACCTGACCCAGGCGCTTCCGAGTCTCTCTGGGGCCTGCTGCCAACTTTGGACTCTTCCCCCAGCCCCCACCCCCAGCCTGCCCACGTCCTTAATTTATTCATTCTTTCAGCAAACCGAGAGCCCTTGTCCTGTGCCAGGCGCAGGCCGGCACCCTGGCTGTGGACAACACAGCTGAGAATGCCTGCCGTCCTGCTAGAGGAAACGGGCCAGGGAGAGAGTTGGGGAACAAAATAAAGAGCTAAACTATGAAGCGTGGCTGGTAGTGATGAGGGCCGCGGGTGAAACCACAGGGGGTGTGGACTGAGAGTGTGGGGGGTGGGATGGTGGAGGTGGTACGTAGGGATAGCAAGGAACACCCCCACGGAGAAGGTGGAATGAAAACAAAGACCGGGAAGAGTTGGAGGAGGGAGCCATGTGGGGCTCTGGAGGGAGAGCAATCCAGGCAGAGGAAGCAGCAAGTACAAAGGCCCTGAGGTGGAAGGACTGTGTATTCAAGAAGCCACTGAGAGGCCAGTGTGACAGCATGGTCAGACCGCAGGGGTCCAGGAGAAGAGAGCAGGTTGATTGGAGACATTCTAAGTCCATTCCTGCAAGCACTTGCAGAAGGGAAGCAGCACGTTCCCCCTCTGAGCTGTTTCAGAGTCCCGTCCTAATCCCACGAGTAAACATACAAGAAACAGGTTTTCACAATGATGATAGGAGGAGATTAACAGGGTTTGCAACGTCATCGTCACAGGATACAATCGATACTCTCAGAAGGCAGGTTCCGCAATGATCGACTGGAGATGATCTATACCTACATTTCTCCAGGGGCCATTCGGCTACTTATCTTACTGACCTTGGGAGTCTCCTTCCCGAGTTGGGACATCCCTGCTGATGAAGTGTAAAAGGAATTTTTACCATACAGGAAGGGACTGTTAGATTGTAGATATGTTTTTTCATCAATTTATTTGGGGCTGATAGAACTCTTATTACACTCCATACATGCTTCCATTGTCTCAAGCACATTTGCATATTCATTGCCATCATCATTCTCAAAACATTTTCTACTTGAGTCCCTGAGATCCGCTCTCATTCCCCCCCTCCCCCCCCCCTTCCCTCACGAACCAGTGATCATTTATAAATCATTGTTATTTTGTCATGTCTTACACTATCTGATGTCTCCCTTCACCCACTTTCCTGTTGTCCATCCCCCAGGGAGATGGTTAGCTATAGATCATTGTGATCAGTGCCCTCTTTCTCCCCCACCTTACCCTTACCCTCCTGGTATCGCTACTCTCGTTATTGGTCCTGAGGGGTTTATCTGGATTTTAGATGTTTAGCAAACTGAATCTTATTGTGTTGTATTTTCTGGTATTGATTTTCCTGTATCAACAGAAGCAGAGTGGAGAAGGGAGAAAAAGGTGGGAGGCCCTGTTACCCGGAGGAGGCTCAACGATTTCAGGCGAGGGGCAAAATTCAGATCAGCATCAGACAAAAGGGTTGAACAGAAAGAGTGAGTTTATTGAAGGGGCCGCTCTGGAAAAGAAGTCCAAAGGGCCCTTAGCTGGGCCAGTCAGAAGGTAGAGCTGGACCTGAAATTCCACTAATGGTGGGCCTGTCTCCATAGGCTGGCTCTCTGGCTGGTCTTCTGGTATTGGCTGATCCTCTGTGGTGTGTGTGTGTGTGTGTGTGTGTGTGTGTGTGTGTGTGTGTGTGTGACAGGACTCCTGATACCATGCTGTGCCCTTGTCTCCAGTCCCAGACCCCAGGGTCTTTCTCTTCAGTCATTGTGGGGGACCATGTGGACATCCCATCTTTCTCTACTCACCCTTTCACTATCTCTGGGTCTCTTCTATTGATAAGAGTCTTGAAAGACCATTGAAATGTGTCTTACCTGCCCTTCACCTTCCTTCATGCTGGGCAGGTGTGTGTGGAGATGTGTCTCCATCTCTCCTTTGTCTTATGATTTCTGCCAGATTCTCCCTATTGCCTGATCTTGTGGGGCAGTGGGAGGGACTATGGGTCCTTGGGGATTCTGTAAGGTAGACTGAATAATGTTAGGGGCTGTGTTAGTCCGGGTTGACTAGATAAACAAATTCATAAACACTCATATGTGTATAAGAAAGAGCTTTATATAAAAGAGCAATTGTATATTGAAGAAACATCCCCGCCCAGTCCAGATCAAGTCCATAAGGCCAATATTAGCCCATAGGTCCAATGCCAATCTATAAATTCCTCTTCAGACTCATGAAACACATTCAATGACGATGAATGCAGGAAGATCACAGGCCAGTGGGTGGAGAGTCTTGTGGATCCAGTGGGGGGTAGAAGCATCTCAGTGCTGGCGTGGGTCTCTATGTGGCTCTTCCAGCCCCAGGGCACTAGCATAGCTCTATGTGTCTTGTCAGCAGAAATGTCTCCCAGGGAGAGAGCGTGCGTCCCACCTCCAGCGAGCTATGTATCTCCTTAGTGCCTCCAAATGAGGTCATCCAGCAGCGACCTGATTGACAGGCTAACCTCCACCCCTTCACTCTTGATAGTCTCAAAGTGTCACCAGATGATGTGACAACCACAGGGGGCTGTCGAGTTGATTCTCATTCATAGCAGGACAAATACAACAGCACTGGACACGGCCTGGTCCTGCACCACCCTCACGACAGTTCTTGTGTGTGAGCCCTGGTGACAGCCCCTGGGTCCATCCCTCTGCTTGACTGTCCTCCTCTTTCTCACTGTCCCCATCCTTTACCAAGCATGATGTCCTTCTCCAGGGACCCGTCTCTCCTGCACACATGTCCAGAGTACATGAGATGAAGCATCACCCTCCTCACCTCTCTCCTTAGAAACAGTACTTCTCCATTCTGACTGCACTTCTTCCAGAACAGTCGTGTCAGTCCGGGTAGACTAGAGAAACAAATCCAGGGAGACTCATATGGGTATAGGAAAGAGCTTTATATACAAGAGCAATTGAATATTGAGAAAACATCCCAGGCCAGTCCAGATCAAGTCCATAAGTCCGATATTAGCCCATATGTCTGATATCAATCTATAAATTCCTCTTCAGACTCACAAAACACATGCAATGATGTCAAATGAGGGGGCTCAGTCTTGTGGATCCAGTGGCAGTAGAAGCATCTCAGCACTGGCTGGGGTCTCTACATGGTTCCTCCAGTTCCCAGGTCACAGGCTCTATCAGCTCAGTGCCATGTGTCTTGTCAGTAGAGCATCTCTCAGGGAGTGAGTCCAGAGAAAGTGTCTCCCACCTCCAAGGAGGAATATTGGAATTCCCAGAATCCTCAGAAGGCCACGCCCACACAGAGGCCTCATTGGCTATGACCTGATTGACAGACTAGACTCCACCCCTTCACTCTGAATCCTCAAATTGACACCAGTTTATGTAACTAGGTGTGTTTGTTCTTCTGGTAACAGCATGATGCAAACACACTCCTTCTCCTGTGATCTTCCTTGTTCATGGTCCAGCTTTTGAATGCACGGGAGACCACAGAAAACACCATGGCTGCTTTTCCCATCGCGGCCTGCGACGACCTGCCAAGATGATCCTCTACTCACTTGACCCAGAAAACCCCACAACATCATGCAAGTCCAGAGGGTCGAATCATACCCACATACACACATCCCAGGGGGACGCACAACGTAAGCCATGGGGGAAGGGAGACAGCGGTCAGTGTAAGATATGAAAATAATTTGTAATTTATCCGGAGATTGGGAGTGGGGGAGAGAGGGGAAAAAGAGGAGCTGATACCAAGGGCTAAAATAGAAAGTACATGTTTAGAAAATAATTGTGGTTAAAAGAAGAAGAAAAAAGAAAATAATTGCGGCAACATATGTACAGATAGGCTTGCTATAATAGCTATATGGATCATAAAAGCTGTAAGAGCCCCCCATAAAATGATCTTTTAATAATTAGAAATAAAAGGATTGAAGCTTCGGGTCCACTTTAAGAATACCCGTGAAACTGCCCAGGCCATCAAGGGTCAGCATATCCCAAAAGCCACCATGTCTTTGAAAGATATCACTTTGCAAGAAGCAGTGTGTGCCTGCTGACTTTACAGTAGTGGCGTGGGACAGGGGGCCCAGGCCAAACAGCGGGGCTGGACCCAGGGTCGGTGGCCCAAAGAGAGTGCTGAATTTAAGGAAGGAAAAAATTTTAAATGAGGAGCTGATACCAAGGGTTCAAATAGAAAGAAAATGTTTTGGAAAAGATGATGACAACATATGTACAGATGTGTTTGACACAATGGATGTATGTATGGATTGTGATAACAGCTGTAAAAGCCCCCAATAAAACAAAATTATTATTTTTTTAAAAGTGCTGACTTTTTGCGGCGCGTGCTTCAAAATGCAGAGAGTCAGGCTGAGCTGAAGGGTTTCGAGGGGGGTTCTCGGGGCACTGAGCACCTCCAGGTGAACAAAGCCCCCAAGATGCGCCCTGGGGCTCACGGAGCTCATGGTGGGATCCACCCATCCCTGGGCTGCCCCTGCCACCCTGATGTGATCCTCACTGAAAAGGAACAAACCGTTCCCAAAGCAGAAGAGGAAGTCGTGCAGGAGAAAAAGGTACCACAGAAGAAACGGAGGACGCAACAGTTTATGGCTCGCGAGTAAATTAACCTTAAAGTAAAAAGTTAATAAAAATTAAAGCTGAAAAACAAACAAATACCATGTCTGGGCTGGGTCAGGTCCTCAAAATGACATCCTTTCTCTGAAATACCATATATACTGAGTAAAGTCGACCCGAATATCAGCCTAGGCACCTCATTTTACCACAAAAACTGCATTTAAAATGTGCTGGAAAAAACTCGGCTTATACATGAGTATATATGGTAATGTAAGGAGGCCCAGTGCAGCAGATTTGCCCAAAGTTGTGCTTCATTTGATTTCTTGATTTCTGCTTCTGTGAGTATGGATTGTAGATCTGGTACTTAGCTAACCTAGGGACAGGGGGTTGTCCCTCCCAGGCCGGCAAAGGCCCTGTTGGAAAGAAATCAGGCAACCGTTAGACCCCTATGAAGACCCCAAACTGAGCATGCTCCTACTCAAGCCCCAGCCAGGTGGGAGGTACACCTGGGCATTCCAAACTAGGCCCAGGCTCATGACATCACCCAGGTGGGCCTAACTCAGCCAATGGGGTCAACCAACACCATCAAACACGCCTTCCCCCAGCCAGGGAGTGGGCTGGAATACAGTCAGGGAGCCCTGTCTGGGATGCTCTCTTACCCCGCGCCTGGTCAGAGGCAGTTAGATGGGAAGGGTCTCCCTCCCCTTGAAGGGCACACACGAGCCTGCTCTGGACCTACTTTGGGCCCACAGTCTCTTGGCCCACATGCCCTTAGCCTCTAGGTTTCTTGAGCTTCTGGCCTCCCGGGACACATTGAACAGAAGCCACACTCCAAAGGGCCCCATCCTGGATTCCTTTTCTATGATAGAACCAGGCTCGGCTGGTCCAAGAGTGGACCATAGCATGAGTGGCTACCCCAAGCTTCTGCGAGGAGGGATGGGAGGGAGTTGACTGTTAATGGGTCTGGAATTTCCTTTGGGGGTGGCTCCCCAAAAAGGGGGGGTTACAATTGATTATAGCGATGGTTGCACGACGCTGTGAATATACCAAAAAAAACAATCCATGGAGCTAAAGACTTTCAAGGGGTGGATTGTGTGGTCTAGGCGGTGAATCCCATAAAAACTGTGAAGACGGGAATTGAGAAAGGAGGGCGGGCAGGCTGGAGGGCCCAAGCCTTCATTCGGTTGGCGCCTGTTGACAGAAAAGGGGCACTGCTGGCACTGGGACCTGGGACAGTGGGCAGAAAGTGTGAATTTCACCACACACGTGGGTGGGGATGGGAGTTGGGGCCAGGAACTGGCCTCTCTCCTCACCCCCTTCGGTTTGGGGTCATTCTGTCCTTACTGCGGGACTTCCGGGCAGGACAGAATCTGCACTAAGCCAGCAGGGGGCGGCAGAGGACCACACAGAGAAGCCCATGGGGTGGGGTGCATGGTGTGAGTGTGAGTGTGTGTGTGTGTGTGTGTGTACCATCTGTTCTTCAATCCCTGTCTGCCTTTTACCCTCTCACCTGGGCACCCTAAGAGACCCACACAGCTAGTCAGTGCCCAGAATCCAGTGCCCCAGCCCCCTCTTTCACCTCCACTGTTAGACTCATTCCCTCAATCCCCACAGCCCCAGACCTGGATCAAAGTACAAGGTATCTTTCTGAAGTCCTGCCCCTGCCTGCTTATAACCCTCCGTGGTTCCCCAGGGCCCTTAAAGCCCCAGGAGCCTCACGACAGACAGCCCTACCTGGTCTGACTCTCGCAGGCCTCTCGGCCTCACCTCTCTTCACCCTCTAATACCTACCCCTCCTCGGCGGTCTGTGGTCTACCAGACGGTACGTCCCATCGTCCCAACACACCAAGTTCCATCTCACCTCAGGGCCTTTGCATATGCTGTCTCCTCTGCCTGGAACACACCACCCTACTTGACCCCCTCACCCCTGCCCCCTCCTCCGGATGGGCCTTACTTAGCATGGGCACCCTCTCCTCCAAGAAGCCCTCCCCAGTCTGCAAACTGGCCCATCAGCCCTGCCCCACCCCAGCCCTGTCCACTCAGGGATGCCAGTGTCTGGGGACCATCCTCACTGGACTGTGGAGCCGCAGGAAGACAGGGTTGTCTCCACCATCAGTGGGTCCCAGCACCCCCTCCACGCAGGGCAGGCGTTATTGAATGTGGGGAATCTTTTGGTCCCACATCTTTTCCCCTCCGATAGCTGGCTCTGAAGAGTTGATCCAGCACTGGGCTGCTGACCACAAGGCCAGCAGTGTGAAACCACCAGCAGCTCCGAGGGAGAAGGATGAGGCTTTCTACTTCTGCAAAGAGTGACCGTCTCGGAAACCCACAGGGGCAGTGCCACCCTGTCCTATAGGGGCGCTAGGAGTCGCAGGCGGCTCAGTGGCAGTGGGTTTGAGGGACTGTAAGCAGTTGGCCCATTAAGAGGAGACCAATGTCCTAGGACCCCTCGCAGGGTCACCGTCCCCTACCCCCACTCTGGATCCCCAGAATCTCACTGCCGGGGCTCTTGTCTCACGGAGGAGGAAGCGGCGGCCTGGAGGAGGAAGTGGATAGGGTCATGACCACCCTATGACTCATGGGGAAAACCCTTCCTTCCCCACCCAGCTTGGCTTTCATGAGTGCACAGGGATTGTGGGGTGAGGCTGGCAGGGCAGAGGCTGGCAGGTGGAGACTGGCAGGGGCCTCGTCGCCCCTTTGAGCCAATCCTCTTCCAGGTGGTCCTGTGTTCAGCCATCATTGAGGGAAGGGCGCTGTCCCTGTGTGTAGGGGTGGACGGGGGGAGATGAGGAAGAGTTGGGCAACGTGTATCTGCTCACTGTCCAGACTGAGGGCTCTTGGGGAAGAGTCAGTTAGAGGAAAATGCCCCACTGCTGGGGTAAAACGGACGAAACCTTTACCCATCCTGGGGTCCTGAGACAAACCGTAAAGAGAACATAAAGTTTCCACAGCGTCCTCAACCTTGTGACTTGGCCGGGGGCCGTAGAAGGGAGCTTCGGCCTTTTCGGGGTCCAGCTGCCGAAGGGGCTGGTCGCTGCTGAGTTGGGCCACTTGCAGCCCTGGGCCACTGCGTAGGAAGTGGGAGGACTCGCATCTCTCTGCCAGAAGACAGGGAGCCCCGCTGGCACCTTGAGTTAGGCACCGTGCTGCTGACCACAAGGTGGGTGGTTCGAGCCCACCAGCCGCTCCGAGGGAGAGCCCGGAGGCCTCCCGTACAGAGTGATGTCTTGGGCACCCAAAGGAGCCCTTGTACTCTGTCCTGGAGGGTGGCTCAGAGTCTCAATCCACTCCAAAGCAGTGTGGTTTGGACACTTTGGGTCAAAAAGTCTCTGGACAATGGAATTCACGGATTGTGGGTGTTCACCGCCCCCCACCCCACAAACGGTTTTGAAGCTCCCTTGTATTTGAAAGCAAATCGCATGGAGCAGATTGTTTTACTTGGAACTCCTTCAGATGCTAGGAGGCCCCGATGGCTTAGTGGTTACGCGTTGGGCTGCTAACCGCAAGGTCAGCAGTTCAAAACCATCAGCCGCTCCTCCAGAGAAAGATGAGGCTTTCTACTGGCATCAAGAGTTACAGTTTCCAGACTGGTGTTCCCGGGCCTGGGGCAGGTGGGACTGGGTCCTGCCCGGCTAGCGGGGTCAGACTGTGAGGCTCCGGCAAGCTGGTCTCTCAAGGAGGAAGTCTGGTGGGCAGAGAACGTCTGGAGCCCGCCTTCCCCTTTCCTGTGGGAGCCCCTGGGCCTGGGGAGCACACAGAGGTGCCCCGTGGGGCAGGCACCCCCAGGGAGCTGGAGCTAGGCTTGGGGCTGGGAACCAGGCATTGAGACCGCAGTGCTTTGGGAGACTCCAGTTGACTGTGTGGCAGCATGGCTTTCCGGTATAGCAGGGAAAACAGGGTGCAAGCCCAGAAACTGTTTCCCTACCTCCACTTGATGAAAACGGCACTGGAGGCGTCTCCAGGTTTGAACACACAGAAAGTTCTGCTGGTTTTTGCTTGGAGACCATTCCGTTATAAGTATCAAGACGAAAACCCTGGAACCTTGGGGGAAACAGAGGACCGGGAAGAGAGTGTACGGCGGATGAATTCTTTAGTCTCGTATTTTAAGCAGCCTGGCAGGCCAGGATTCTGGGTGGAGGGAGGCCTTCACCCTTGTGGTGACCAGACGTCCCGCTTTGGGCGGGACAGTCCCTATGTTTGGCATTTTTAAAAAGTCCCGATTTTTGGAAAGCATGAACGACAAGCTAGGGAATGGTCTATTTGGTCCATATACAGTGAACCCTCGCCACTTCGCGCTTCGACTTCCGCGGCTTCACTC
>NW_022104553.1:27136869-27142677 GCF_000313985.2 Echinops telfairi | reverse complement strand
TCGCCACTCACACCACTGGTCCTATAGGGCTCATCCGTCCCAGATTCCCTGTATTTCCAGTCCCCATCTATACCAGTGTACCTCCTCTGGGGTAGACCAAATTTTTAATCAAGAACCCCACCCTCACCACCACCACCACCCCACCCCCGGTCAATGGTGTCCTGCTTTAAATCTGGTCACCTTAGAGAGGAGTCCCAATCACATTCTCATAATTAAGATGAATTCCCCACAACAGCCTCCCATCATAGCACTGCCTTAAAGGGACCTCTTCCAAGCACTTTGTTGATCGCTATCCGGCCAGCAGCTTTGACTAGAGGAGCAGGCTCTTTGCTACTGCTCTCCCTGCTCAGGGACAGTCACTCCCCTTACCTGTCCCCAGCACTGGTGTTAGGTCACTCCTCCAATGGACTCAGGGACCTTTAGGGTTAGGGTACAGCCCACTTTGTTACATATGTAATTAGGGGGGTTTGCACACCCCTAGAGTATATTTAAGTCTTTGTTGGAAATACAGTCTCTCTCTCTGCGTGGACCTGGCTCCTGAAGTCATGGCTGTGGAGGTGAGCCCTTGCATGCTTTTTCTTGTCTGCCATCTCTTTAAGTTTACCCCTCTATTACACAAGCGCCCGTTAGACCCATTCTGTTGTGGGGGCTGGTACCCCATGTAAAAAAAGGGCAGGCGCTGAAGAACAGAATGTGAGCAAGAAGCAGAGGCCCCTAACTGCATCGCTTCGGGGCAACAGTGCTGCACAAACGGAGAACGTCCGTGTTATCCAGGACTTTGTGAGCATGCACCCGGAAGCCCACGTCCACTGGAGAAGGCTGACCACCCAGCGGTTTGCATTTCCTCTGCCTATGCTGTCAATCAGGCTCCACGGCCTGAGGATGCCTCTTTGTGGGCGTGGCCTTCTCATAAGGAGGGTCCTGGGAACCTCCCCCCTCTCTCTCTCTGCCTTCACCTGGCTGCTGCGAGCCCTGGAGATGCGTCCACCGCCACTGGAGCCGCAAGTGGATCCTCACCTAGATCAGACCAGCCGTAGCGTAGCGTATCCGCCTGATGGATGTAAGAATGAGAATCAGCAGGAGGTTATCAGCCATTTGTGGTCAAGGATTGATGAACCTACAGGGACAGCAAGTAGAATAAAAAGTTTGAAAGGTGGGGGAGAGTGAAAGGGAAACAATGTCAAGGAGTCCACGTAGAAAAGGAATGGTTGGAAACTGGTGGTGGTAGCACAACTGTGCAACTCTGCTGGACGCAACTGAAATGTGGAACGGCATGTTGTATGTGTTAAATTCCAACTAACTGGAAAAAAAGATAAATAACATGGAGGTTTAAAGTTAGGTGTTAATTGGGGGTGGGTTACAGTTTCAGAGTTACAATTCTTTATTCCCATAAAGAATTACAGTCTCAAAAAAAAAGACTTAGAGTGTCAAGAACCCACGGGGGCAGTTCTACCCAGCCATACAGGGTTGCTATGAGTCAGAAACAACTCTTGTGGCAGGCAGTTTGAGTTTGACTTCAGATTATATTTTTGAAAGATACTCCCCATCCCTCTCCCCCCACCACAAAAACCACACACACACACACACACACACACACACACACACACACACACACGTTCAAGGCTGAAACCTTCTGGAAGCTGATCACCAGGCCTTCTTGGGGGGGCACCTCTGGTATTTCTGACCTCTAATCTTTGGCTAGGAGTAGAGGGCTTCACTGTTTGGCCCAGCCAAGCTCTCAGTCTAACACACAAAGCCTCTTCAGAACATTACCCCCAAACAAACCAACCCATGGCCATTGAGTTCATGCCAAGCTTAGCAACCCACTAGGGCAGGGCTGACCTGCCCCATGGGTTCTTGAGACTGTAATATTTTTTTTGATGGGAATCAAAAGCCTCATCTTCCTCCTGAGGAGAGGCTGGTGGTTTCAAACCGCTGACCTTGCAGTTAGTAACCACTACGCCATCCAGGCCATCTTCCCAGCAAAAGAGTGAATTAGCAACCATTTCTTAATGTGTGAGGCCGGGTTAACTAGAGAAACAAATCCAGAGACACTCATGTATGTGTAAGAAAGAGCTTTATATCAAGAAGCATATATCAGGAAAACACCCCAGCCCAGTCCAACTCAAGTCCTTAAATCCAATCCCAATCCACAAATCCTATGCTAGACCCTAAGTCCCTCTTCAGACTAATGCACCCACATGCAATGAGGCAGAATACAGGGATATCACAGGCCGGTAGGTGCAAAGTCTTGGGGCTCCAGTGGCAATGGACACATCTCCAGGGCTCGCAGCAGCCAGGGTCAGCCAGCAGGAAGGCAAAGGCAGAAAGAGAAAGGGGAAGGTTCCCAGGGTCTTCCTTATGAGAAGGCCACGCCCACAAGGAGGCATCATCAGGCCGTGGCCTGATTGACAGGCGAGACTCCACCCCTACTTTTACATGTCTTCGAGTGGACATGAAATTACATAACTACCACACTCAATTCCAATTATCCAATATCCAGTCAGTGTTCAAATTTCCAAGTGTTTCACAAGCATTTTACATATCTATAGCAACTTCATACTATTTAAAAGAAGAAGAAAAAAGCACTGTGGGATTCAGCCTGGCTGATAGTGACCCCTTGTAGTACAGAGGAGACCCTGCTCTGTGGGGTTTGGGGGCTTAATCTTTAGGGAAGCAGGTTGTTGGGACTTTCTACCACGTAGCCCCTGTGTGGATTCAAACCACCAACCTTTAGGTTAGGAGTCCAGCACAAGCTGGCACCCCTCAGGTGCAGTGGCCCAACCCCAACCCCAACCCACCACCATCAGATCCAGCCTGTCAAGCTTGAAGGGCTTGCAGCCTCCTCGCTGCCCTACAGAGCGGCTGGTGGATTTGAACCAGCGGGTTCACAGCCCAACGCCTGGCCCCCACTGCCACAGCCTTCAGAGAGCCTGGTTTTAGAGCACCGGAATCCGCCTTCCCTCTCTCCTACCCCAAGCAAGGAGTGCGCATCAGGGATCTATGATGGAAGATCTTGTGTTCACGTCTACATGCACCCTGGGGACCCTGCTCCCTCACCCACCTCTGCTCACTTCCTCTCCCCCTCACTCAGCGCCAGCCACGCTGGCCCCCTAGCTGTCTTCACAGGCATCCGACATTCCTACCCCAAGACCTGCACTCTTACTGCACCTCATGCCTTCTGGAACCTTCCTTGTAGCCCTCCGTGTCCACAGCTCCCCACCCCCATGCCTTTCTTTAGGCTTCAGCTGAAATCATGACCACCCTGGGTCTCCCCAGCTAAAATAGCAACCTTTGTGCCCTTTCCTCTTGTCCTCTGTAATTGTTTTTATAGCTCTCATTGCTCCTTCTTTATGCTATTTCTTCTTCTTCCTTTTTTTTAGTACTTTATTGAATTTTCGGTGAAAGATGACACAGCAAATTGGGTTCCTGTTTGGCAGTGTCTGTCCAAATTGTTCAAGGAGCTGTGGTGCCAGAGGGGTGACACTGAATTCAAGGTCAGCCCTTTGAAACCACCAGCCAGCTCTGAGGAAGAAAGATGGGGCTTTCAACTCCCACGAAGAGTTACAGTCTCAGAAAACCACAGGGGGCAATACTCCCTCTCTGAGTCAACAGCACAAACTGGCAGGGCGTGGAGACATGGTTCAGTTGCATGAGTTAAGGTTCTTGTTTGTTTCACAAAGTGTCATGCTCTCTGTTGTTGCTGTCTGGTTGTTCCGTTTCCAGCACTCAAGTGTCCCAGCCCCCTTATCATCTCATCCTTTGACTGTCTGACTTCATACAGATCAGCCCACCATATTCAGGGCTAATACCCCGCATAAGAGGGCTTTCAAATGAAATGAAAAGATCATGGGATTTCTCCCGGAGTTTTTTGAAGCGCATCCCCCTCCCACCCCCCACCCTACCATTGTGTCCAAAAAACCTGAACTCACTGTCATGGAGTTGATGCCAATTCATAGCAACCCTATAGGACAGGACCGAACTGTCCCTGTGGGTTTCTGAGACGATCCCTCTTTATGGGAGTAGACAGCCTCAGCTTTCTCCTGCGGAGCAGCTGGTGGTTTTGAACTGCTGGCCTTGCCCTCAGCAGCCTGACGGGTAACCTGACACCACCCTTTGTGTGGAGGGCTCGAATTTTGCTCACAGCTCTTCCCAAAGTGGATACCGCCCCCTGGTGGATGCTAGAGCGAGCCAGACCCTGCCATCCAGTCCAATCCAGCTCATAGCGACCCAAAAGGACCGAGTAGAATGGCCCGAGTGACCGGGGGATGGCTGCAGAAGCAGATACCTACACCGGACCCTGGATTATGAGCTATAGGGCAAAAGGTGTTTTACGGTGGGCGGGGGAGAGGGACCTGAGGGATGGGGAGGCGCTAGCACAGAAGTTGTTAATGGCCAAGGGGACTGCTGAGTAATTTTTTTTTTCCTTCCTGAAAGGGAGCACGTACATTTGGAAACCCGTGTCTAAGAGGTAACCTGAGAGTGAGAGTCACGGTTTCCGTTCCGTTTCGAGGGCATCTCAGACCGATCGTCTTAAGGAATCTCAGAGTCTCATCTGGCCCTGAGAGCGAGCCTGGGGCTTATAAGAAGTGAGCTCCGCTCCAAGCTGTTCTTCACGCCCGTCTATCAGGTTCCAGCTACCGTGGCCTTGTTTCCTGAAGGTGTGACCCATTTCCCTCCACGAGGATTTAACCTCACAAAGAAAAGGGCTCTGTCTGCCTCCCCCACACCCGGAAGATGCCACCAGGCACTAGCTGGGGCCCAGGACATAGCTATTAAATGCTGGAAGGATGGGGGAAAGCCCAAGGGAATGGGGGAGGGGACGGGAGAGAAGGGTTTCCCGTGTGGAAAGGCTTGGAAGCTGGCTCTCTAGCCCACCGCCCCGTTCCCCCATACCCACCCTTGCACGGGAGCCTGGGTGCTCATTCCCAGGCGAGGTTCGAGGTCAGTCAGGAGACCTCTGACCGCACAGGGACATGCCAGGCCCAAGCCCGGCTTCCCAGGAAACCACACCCTGAGGTCAGACCCAGGGACAAATGCCACAGCAATCATAGCCTCACTCTGGTCTGATCATGGCAGCTAGGGATTGGCATCAGAAACCAGCTGCCCCACCCAGTGGGGATCGGACAACAGTTCAGCCACAGGGAGGCCAACCTACCAGGGGCCCAGGGCCACCGTCTCCGCCTCCCCAATATGAATGAGGTCAGTGGTGGGCAAGGCCGGGGAATTCAGATAAAAGCAAGAGAAGCTGGGCTGCATGGTGGGTTAGGTCTGGCTGTTAACTGTAAGGTCAGTAGTTCAAACCCACGTGCTGCTCTGAGGAGGAAAAAAGAGGCTTTCCGCTCCCATAAAGATGAACAGCTTCAGAACCCCTACATAGGCTGGAGATTGAGGCTGGATTTGTGCTTTGGTGAGGTCAGGGGGCTGGGGCACAGGCAAGAGGGGAGGGGAGAGCTGACCCAACAAGGTCCTAGAACAGCAGTTCTCAACCTGTGGGTCAAGACCCCTTTGGGGGTCGAACGACCCTTTCACAGGGGTCGCCTAAGACCATCTGAGAACACATCTTTCCCATGGCCTTAGGAACTGAGACACCGCTCCTCTATCCATCTCCAGGCAGGTCCGCCCACATATGAGTTCCCGGCATGAAGACTGTTACCCATGCGACACCATGTTCCAAGACAACATTTCATTGATTTGTCATTAGAAATAAATATTTTCCCCGCTCCCACTACCATGACTCGAATTCGATCTTGCAAGTCTGGCTAGACCAGAGGAGGTACACTGGTACAGATAGGAACTGAAAATACA
>NW_022104553.1:27122899-27135663 GCF_000313985.2 Echinops telfairi | reverse complement strand
TGCTCTAACTATGAAAATATTTGATTTACAAATAAGGACTCCTACTTCGCGGAATTTCATTTATCACGGTAGGGTCTGGAACCGATGAACCGCGATAAACGAGGGTTCACTGTACACCACCAGGGCTCCAAGCACACCGTAACTCACAGCCATGAGCCCATTCTGGCTCAGTGACCCCCACAGGGCAAGGTAGACCTGCCCTCCTGAGTTTCCGAGACTCAGTGATTGAGGAGAGTAGACAGACACGTCTCCCCCCCGCCCCCCACCCCCAACCCCGCAGAGCGTCTAGTGATTTCAGACAGCAAGACATCAGACTTTGCGGACATTGATGACGTCTTTATGAATTTGTGCATTGGGAATGAGCAAAGGCGCCCACCATGCAGGATAGCCTGTCCTGCAGCGGTCGCTTCACTGCGTCCTCCACCCATCAGCGCTCGCTTCCCCTTGCCTCAGCGGAGTCCTGGGGGCCAGTGTCTTAACCACCTACCCCTAGTTCGTGGAGATCCCTGCCCGGGCCACCTGGCTGCCAGCTCACTGCACTGGCAGCTGCCCAGGCCCAGCGGGTGATAGGAACTCGAATGCTGCAGTCCCGGATCTGGCCGAAAGGGGGAGAGGGAGAGATGGGGAGATGGGGATGGAGTGATAGGGCAGGATGGAGGAGGGGCGGGATGAGGCTGTAAGGGTCGAGGGCAGTCACTGCAGGGACTGGACAAAAGCCTGCTTCTGCTGGAAGCTTCTGGAAGCCAAGGCCTGGTCACATACTCTTCAGCCCCAGGGCCAGTCACCAGAAACCTGGGCCTCTCTGGGGACTCGCTGTGTGTTGTCCACCTCTGGTGTCCAGTTCCACAAGCCATCTGAGTCACTCTGTGCGGGACAGGGCTGGGAACACAGCGGTGACCAGGACAGCCCAGCCCTGCCCTGCCCTCCTGGGCTTTCAGTCCGGCGGGGCAGAGGGAGCAAACAACCCCAGACAGTGATGACCCGCAGTGGGGGTGCCCAGTGGGCACTGATCAAACCTGGGAGTACAGGTGAGCCTCCTGGAGGAGGCAGAGTTAGTGGCAGGCAGTGAAATAAGTCAAGCAGGCGCAGGTCCAGTGGGTGCCACTGAGCCCATGAGGCTGGTCGTGGGCCAGGCCAGGCCATGCAGGGTCTGTGGGCTCCTCCCGGGAAGGTGGGCTCTCTCCCGAGGGCGCTGGGGAGCCCTGGCATGTTCAGAGCAGAGTAGGGGCAGAGGAGGATTGTACTTTAGACAGAGACCTCTGACCACCAACTAGGGGCAATGGGGTCAGGGGGCAACTACAGCCTGGACAGCTCCCCTAGAGTTAGAGACAGGTAAGTGCAGCTATTGAAGAGGCAGGAGACACAGGATGTGGGGAGCTAGGGAGACTGGGCTGGGGGTGGGGGTGGGGTCCGACATGAAGGTGAGGCTCAGGTCGCTCTGTCCTGGTGACCGGAGGAGCTGTTCCGGGGGTCAGTTTGGGACAAAGTGAGAAAGATGTCCAAGGACGATGCGGGACATGGTTCCAGGGCTCAGGGGAGACGGCCCGGTCAGTACAGGCAAGGGTGAGGTGAGGTGAGGTTGAGGGTGGGGGGAGCAGGAGGCTTCAGGTCACCTGGTCTCACCTGCCTCCTCCCACCTCCCTCTTTGCTGCTGTCCCATCTCACCTCCTCGGAGCCCCGCCCCGGAGGTCAGCCCAGGACACAGAGTCAGAGAAAACCAGGACAGGTGAGCCACAGGTAGGGCCTCCCTGCGCAGAAGCAGCAGGACCCAAGGCCCTGGAGATAAGCTTAGTAATAACACACCTCTCACGTGCGTTTTCTCCCTCCCCTTCCCCACCCCACCCCTCCTCCCGTCTGCAACCCTCACCACCTTTCTGGCTCTGCCCTTCCCAGCAGCACCTGCCCCTTGCCTGATGGGGAAAATCGCTTCTGCTTTGGTTTCTCCCCTCGAAGGTCAGCCCCACAGGCAGGAGTCCCGGCTCTCTGGTACCCAGGTGTCATCTCCGGCTCCGCCCCCCTGCCTCCCTGATCCCCGGGGCCACTTCCAGAACCCACTCCGCCTCAGTTTCTTGGTCTGTCCAGTGCAGGCAGTAGCGGTGCCCGCCTCACAGCGCCATTCCCGAGAGTCGATCCTGACTCCCAGAGACCCTGGAGGGCTGAGTAGCCCCCCTGGTGGGTTTCCGGACCTGAAATTCCGTTTTGTTACTCCAGGGTGTTCGAGATCAGAGGAGCTAACCGTTCCGGGGGTTTCAGAAAGTTAGCATCTACCATGTGCCAGGCCAGGCGCTGTGGTCAGCAGGGCCCTCTGGTTTACCTTTCCACTCCCAGAAAGACTGCCAGTCTCAGAAACCCACAGGGGCAGTTCCACCCTGTCCTACAGGGACGCTGTGAGCCGGCATCAGCCCCACGGCAATGAGAACCCTCACGGGGAGGTGACCCAGTGGGTTAAATGCGGGGCGTCTAACCTCAGGGTTGCTGGTTCAAACCCACCACGCCACTGCCCAGGAGAAAGATGGAGTTGTCTGCTTCTGAAATGATGTACTTATTGGTTTGTCGGACCTTTCCCAGTTTCTTTTTCTCTTTTCCACGCCTCTGCCTTCCGTTCCCCACCCCTCTGCAAATCGTCGTATCAGACATCATACCATTCCATAGTTCAATCACATTGATCAGTAATTGTACAACTGTTCCCCAAATCCATTTCAAAACATTTTCTTCCTTCTCAAACTCCTGGACATCAGCTCCTCCTTATCCCCACCCCGAGGAACCATGATTCTACTTGTTGCCTCTGAAGGTTTCTCTAAAGATTTATAGTTTGACTAAGCCCCATGAAGACTAGAAAAGACAATGTTTTAAAGTGAGTTGTGGTGGCGATCATACGTTATTTTTCATATGGTTGAAGGATTGAATTGTATGATATATGAACTACATGCCAATCAATCTATTTGTGTATATGTATTATATATTATATATTTCTAGCTTGGGAAACCTTCAGTAGGATCACTATGGCTTGGAATGGACTCAGTGGCCACGGTCTAATCTCAAAAGCAGCGCTGTGTGGTACCCAGCGTAATCAGCCCTATTTTACAGATGAGGAAACTGAGGTTCCATGACTTGCCCAGAGGGAGGCAAGGTGGGAAGCTACCTCCAGAGCCTGCACTTTAAATGCCCATGTACACCCATCTGACCCCAACTCTGTCAGCCCCTGGCTAAATTCCTAGCACCCCTTACCTGTCCTCAGGCTCCCTAACTTTGCGTGCTCTCTCTCCCTCTCAATCTCTCAATGGGCCAATGGCACATGCACTTGGCCCAGAGGCCAAAGGAGACGCAGCAGCTTCTCCTTGGTGTGGACAAGTGCCAGCACAGGCAGCACCTCCAAACCTGCATCTACCCATTTGGCAGATTGGGGGGCAAGCAAAGCCGAGAGAGAGAGAGAGAGAGAGAGAGAGAGAGAGAGAGAGAGAGAGAGAGAGAGAGAGAGAGAGAACACGTGGATTGGCTCCACACTTGACATGTGTGGCCACCAAGCAGCAGAAGCCCGAGAAAGCAAGCCGCACTCCAGCTATCTCTCCCCCAGGCTCTCTCTGGACTCGGAAACGGAGCCAGGTTCTAATTCTCTTCACTTGCAGGAACTGGGCGAGTCAGAGTCCCTGCCTCGTGCCTCACTTTCCCCTTCTGCCAAAGGAGGAGCTCACACAGTCCCCATCTCACAAGAGTTTTCTCAACACTCTCTGAAGTGACACTTGGAGACCACCTGCTGCAGTGAGGCTGGGGAACATGGCAGTGACTGCCGGCTCGGCTCGTTTGATTGCTTGGTGACCCCCCTGTCCCCCAAGGGATGCCATACCCAGAGCCAGGCCATGGATAAGAACTACCTTCAAATCATTCCCTGCCCCCCTCCTCCAGCCCCTGCCGACCTGGTTCTTCTCCTGGTACCAAATCTGGGCCCTGGGCACAAAGAGGGTTAGGCAGCTGCCCCAAGAGGCCTGGCCGGGTCGTGCCCCCTGGCCCGGGCCTGCCACACCCGCCCTGGTGCCCAAATGGGGCCCCAGATCCTACGTGACTTGATCCCTCCAAATTCAGGTGATCTTCCCCCCTGTTCCAAATCACCGAACCTGCCCAGGTCCAGAGCCAGACGCAGCCAAAGCCCCAACCAGGAAGGAAGGACCTCGGCGAGTCTGGACAAGGAGAGAGACGCCAGACCCAGGTTTGGGCTGAAAGATGGCAGCGACCAGGTGCAGCTGGCTCCTCCTCATCAGTGGTGAGCAAGAAGGCAGAGGCCCACCCCCTGCCCCAACTGTCCCTGGCAGCACCTGGAGCCCCTCTGGTTCAGGGTGGGGAGGAGACCCCCAGGCATAGAAAGGGAAGTTGTGAGCCTGAGGCCCAGCAGGCTGGGAGGGAGTGCAGCTTGATTTTACAGAGTCGGCCAGGCCAGGTTTCTGAAAGGGGGTTTGAGCCAAGAGCCCCAGGGCCACCTGATGCCTGTGGAGCCCTGGTGGCACCATGGGCTAGGCGTTCGGCTGCCAAATGAGGGTCAGCTGGTCAAACCCACCAGCTACTCATGGGTAGAAAGATGAGGCTGTCTGCTTCCTCGAAGATTGACAGCCTTCAAAACCCGGTAGGGGGTCGCTGTGGGTCAGAATCAACTCGATGATAGTGGGCTCTTCAGCACCAGTGCTGGAAACCTTGTCTGGGGGGCTGTTCTAAGCAGCCACTCTGCCCCTCCCCGAAGAGGAGGCTTTGGGCTATTGCCTTCTTGGTCTCAGTTTCTTTGTCTATGAAATGGGCCTAACTCGTGTCTGAGGTCCCTGTACTAGCATGAGATCATGCTTACTGTGTGCCAGGGCTGTCCTCAAAAGACAAAGAACCTAACTCCAGCTCCCGGCCACCGAGCCCATTCCGACTCACCGGGATCCTGGGCACCCTATACACCAGAGTAGACTTGTGAATCTTTACAGGAGCAGAGAGCCTCCCCTCTCTCCCTCGGAGAGAGTGGTGAGTTTTGAACTACAGACCTCGTGGTTAGCAACCCATTGTGTGAGCCATTAAGCCACCAGGGCTGTTTCTGGACCTGTTCTAAACACTGTCATAGGGGACCAGCTACCCTCTGAGGGTGACCCCTTCATAACCCTCCACTTTGCAGAGGAGAACACGGGGGCTTATTCAGAGAGCTGGCTGGTGGCCACCCAACGAGGAAGTTGCAGGGTTAAGTACCAGACCAAAGCCCGCAGCCCTGGTCGGCTCCGTCAGCCTGGAAAGTTCCAGGCACCAGTCGGGGCATGTAGGAGCTTCCTCCCCGAGAATGGCCCGGTGACATCCAATCCAGACAAGCACACACAGCCCTGTGGGTTGAAAAGGGAAGAAGCAGGTTGTCTTTGTCACAGATGGACTCCCTGCCCTGGTTGGGCCAGAAGAGGCACTGGACTGAGTCAGGACCCAGGGGCAGGCCCCAAAAGAATTCAAACTCCCTGCCATGGAGGCGATTTTGAGTCATAGCAAGCCTCTAGGCCTGGGTAGAACTGCCCCTGTGGGTTTGCAAAACCACAACTCTTTAAGGCGGAATAGAAAGCTTTCTTTATCTTTCTGCCACAGAGCGTCTGGTGGGTTTGAACTGCTGACCAGGGGCAGGCACCCTCCAAAAAAAATCACTGCCATACTGACTCAAAGAGAGTCTCCTCTGGCTCCCGAGCAGCAGCCGGTGGTTTCAAACTGCTCACCTTGTGATTAGCAGTGTTTTAACCACGATGCCAACACCATCAGGGACTATAAAACTCGCTGGACTAGAGAAGCCAGCTCTGATCTCCTGGGGCTGGGTGACTCTCACCTGGACCCCCGTGGAAGCAAAAGGCCCAGGAGACGAGTTCTTGTGAGGTGTGAGTTAGGCTGGGTGGAGCTGCATCCTCGAAGCTCCTAAGGCTTGTTGGGCATTTGGCACTTCCTTTTGGCCCCCGACACCCTTCTAAGGGCCTTGCGTGCACAGTGCCCCCATGAGGTACGTGGTCCTGATCAGCGACATCTCTGAGCTGAAGTGAGCCAAAGCTACGCAGAAAAGCTCCAAGAACGAATCCGTGGTCAATTCGTGGGCACAGAGCCTCTGTCTGAGAGGGGACATGGAAAGCTCTAGAAAGGGCAGTGGTGGTTCCACGCAATATCGTGACTGTCATCCAGGCTCAAAGACAGGTCGGATGGCAGGTTTTAAAATCATATCCGAAGGGACTTCAAAAGTCAGTGGGAAAATTCCTTCCTCTTTCAGTTCCCTCCCCTCATTTTCCCATGAAACCTCCTGGTCTATTTTACCTGGGACCCTGAAGGCACAATGGTCCCAGCGCTCAGCATCAGCGGTTCAAACCCACCAGCAGCGCCCGAGGGAGAAAGATGAGGTCGTCTGCCTCCTTAAAGATGCCCCAAAAGAAAACAAAGCAAACTGACCGCCATGGAGTTGATGCCAACTCACAAGTAACCCTCTGGGACAGGCCAGAACGGCTCCCGGTGGTTTTCCGAAAATGTAAATCGTCATAGGAGTAGAAAGCTTCATCTTTCTCTTGAGAAGGGAGTCAAACTGCTGCCCTTGGGGTAAGCAGCCCACCGGGTCACCCACTACACCACCGGGCTGCTGAGTACCCATGGGCAGCCTAGATGTGCAGTTCTACTGTGTCCTCGATTAAAACCCAAACTCACTGCCATCAAGCGGAACCCTACAGGGCAGGGTAGAACTGCCCCTGGGGGGCTGAGAGACTGTAGTTCTTTATGGGGGTAGAAAGTCTCTTGCAAACGGGAGGTGGTTTCGAACGGCTGACCTTGCAGTTAGCAGCCCAGCCAGTAACCACTATGCCAACGTGGCCAAGATTCAGAATTAACTCAAGGGCCCACAGCAGGCAACAATATATCTTTGCCACAATCGAAAGGTTATCTATTTATAAACGGTGACTGCGACGTGGGGAGTCGGAAACCAGCTTCGCCTCGCACTGTCCTGGCACAGTGAACGTCATGGGCGGGGCGTCCTCCCCACCCGGACCCTCCCCCTTGTCTTCCCCAGCGCTGGTCCTGCGTGTGGGCGGGGAGATCACCATCACTCCTCAGCCTGCCCAGCCGGCTGAGGGGGACAACCTCACGCTGGAGGTCCAAGGTCTCTCCGGGGAATTGCTGGCCTATAACTGGTACGCAGGCCCCACGCTCAGCCTGGCCTACCTGGTGGCCAGCTACATCGTCAGCACGGGCGATGAGACCCCCGGCCCTGCGCATACGGGCCGGGAGGCGGTGCGCCCCGACGGTGGCCTGGATATCCACGGCGCGCTGCCCGGCCACTCGGGGACCTACATCCTGCAGACCCTCAACAGGCAGTTTCAGACCGAGGTGGGCTACGGACACGTGCAGGTCTATGGTGAGACACCCAACATACACCCCTTCTTCCCCCTCCTTTAAAAAAGAAAAAATCTAAAACGCTTTTTAAAATGTGCACCTCCTCCCGGACGGTTTCCGGGATTGCCTCCTGGCCCATTCTCGGCTAGGTGGGTGGAGGGACAGGGGCAAGACCAGGGTCAGTCCAGGCCCCTTGCCTGGGGGTGGGTGCGGGTGGGGAGCCTCGGAGCTGGTGGTGCCCGGGCCCCCTCCCCCTCTGTCTCTCGCTCCCACAGAGATCCTGGCCCAGCCTGTGGTGACTGCCAACCACAGCATGGCACTGGTGGAACACCGAGACACGCTGCGCCTGCAGTGTGGCAGCCCCAGCCCCGCCGAGGTCCGCTGGTTCTTCAACGGCGAGGCCCTGCCCATCACCGCCCGCCTCGGGCTCTCCCCAGACGGCCGGACGCTCACCCGAGCCGGCGTCCGCAGGGAGGAGGCGGGGGCCTACCAATGTGAGGTGTGGAACCCGGTCAGCATCAGCCGAAGCGAGCCAGCCAACCTGACCGTGTACTGTGAGTCCTTCTGGCCCTGCCAGACACACAGACCTGGGACCCCCAAAGCATGGATGGGAAGACCTGAGGCTGGGGGAGCAGCGGGGCGGAGCCCAGGAGAGCAGGGTCCCAGCCCAGGCTGATGCTCGGAACGCCCCTCCTCTGTGCTCTTACACGACGTCTAAGATGCAGGGTTCGATGCAGAAGAGGGATCGCTTCTTGAGAACCGATGGCCACTCACCACCCTTCGTTCCTAAGCAGCGGTTGCAGGGACGAGGGGTCACAGGGCTGCCAAGCGGGAGGGAGTCGGGGAAGGATGGGAGGGGTTAAAAAAAACTTAAATACAACCCAAAACACGGAGTCCTCCCCGGAGGCTGCGCACAGCGTGCTGCGGAATCGTAGGAAAACGAAACAATGAGGTATATACCAGAGCCAACTAAGTAGAAAAGCGTACCCCCATAATGCTTGCCTTCCGGATTTCAAAACCGCCCCATGCTAGCTTGAGAGAGAACCCTCGAGATCTCCGGCTCATTCTCAACTCTCCACGCCTCCAAATCCTAGAATCCTAGCCGCATGGCTTTCTAGAACTTTCTAGAATATTCTAGAGCTAGTAGCACCAACTCTGGCAGCCTATGAGTGTAGACTCTTAGTATGGCTTATCAGAAAGAAACAGAGAGAGAGAGAAATCATTTTTTGTTTGCTTGCTTGCTTGCTTTTGAAGCCATAGATGTCGGAAATGCCTTAGAATTCGTTGTCTGGCCCTGACCCCTTCCTTTTACAGAAAAGAAAACTGAGGTTCCCCTCCCTGTCCCCCTCCTAGAGAGGGGAAGTGAGTCTCAAGATGCTAGACTGACATGGGAGTCAGAAAGGCTGGCGCTCCCCCAATTGCCACCTTTGGGCCCAGTCGTTCTGGTGGAGAGTCCAGGGTACTCGCTGCTGCCCACCCCCACCCCACCCCGCTCCCCCTACTGCCCCCCTTTCTCTCCCTCCTGCCCCACAGATGGCCCGGAGCGTGTGGCCATACTCCAGGATTCCATCACCCGCACAGGCTGCACCCTCAAAGTGGACTTCAACACGTCCCTCACCCTGTGGTGTGTGTCCCGGTCCTGCCCTGAGCCCGAGTACCTGTGGGCCGTCAACGGGCGAGCCCTGAAGAACGGCCAAGACCACCTGAACATCACCAGCATGACCGCCGCCCAGGAGGGCACGTACACATGCATTGTGAAGAACTCTAAGACCCTGCTCTCCGGCTCTGCCTCGGTGGTGGTCAAGCTGTCTGGTAAGTGGCCCCATGCCTGACCCCCCCACACTGCCCACATCCCACTCACAGCTGGTGAAAGGTATGGTTGGCTCCCTGGTGAGGGGGGCAGGGCGGAGACGACACACATAACGTATCCTTTGAACAAGTGATAAAGTGGCATTGCAGGAGATGAAAAGAAGCAGCCCGTACCTGGTGGCTAGGGAACCAAACGGCAAATCTGAATCCCTTCCTTGAGGGGTGACCTAGGTGGGGGAGGGAGGGTCATCTTGACTACCTTGCAGGTAGCAGAATGGGAAAACAGCCAGATGCCCCTTTGGAAGGTGGGGGGCAAGGGGGGGCCTGTTGTCAATACAGGTGTTCTGGCTGCTTCCCATCATGCTGCCACGCAGAAAGCTGGACTGCGCAGCCCAGGAGATCACCTGGTTACCTGGCTACCTGGTCCAGGTGATGGCGTACCAATGTGAACCCGCGACCACACACCCCCCCTCATCCACTCATTCAGTCCCAGCCAGGCTCCGTGGTGGTGGATGGAAAAATCCCAGGCTGCAAACCCTGATTGCTTCTAGCCTGAAGTGCCCTGGTGTCTGAGCTATGGGGATCCTCGGGGGACATGCTTTCATTCCCTGGGGACACGGGCCTCATTAATTCCACCTCAGTGACTTCCCAAGTAGCTAATATCCACCACCACCCCCTGCCCTCAGGACAGTGGGCACGCCCCTCTCCCTCCTCCCTCCCACCCACTCACAGGCTGGGTCTCATCCAAAGGGTGGATCCTCTTTCACGCACAGCAGACAAGACGTTCCCAGAGGTAAGTGGACCTCCCACTTCCCTCACCCCCAAGGGTGGACAGATGACCACAGGCCCTCCCCCTGGACAGGCCAGGATGGGGGGAAGGTGTGCAGGTATGTGCACGGGTGGGAGCAAAGGGCCTCCTGAGATTGGTGCTGGGGACGAGACAGAGGAAAGGGAGATACCAGCCTCCCGCTTCTTGGAGGAGGGGCTGCTCTGATGGAGGAGACACACACACACACACACACACACACACACACACACACACACACACATCCGCTAGGGGGTGCTTCTGAAACAAGGTAGATAGCTCCACCTCATCCATGGGCTTTCCAGCGAGACCCGCCCTCAGCGAGCTTCGGGTCAGATGGAGGAGGCTCAGTCTACCTGTGGGGAAAATTGTCCATTCTGATGCGGACCCATGGTCTTGAGGGGAATTCCTCGCCGAATGGGGGCGGAAAAGACCCCTCTGGGGTTCCCATCTTGAGAGTACTCCCAATCTGATGGGGGAGTTCAAGCCCCCACTCTCTAGGAATTCTCCGTCTGATGGGATCGACTTGCCCTCCTCACCTTCTGGGGTCCCCCATAGTCTAATAGGAGAGAGCCAGTCTAATAATCTGGAAGTTCCCAATCTGACAGAGGAGGACCCTGGCCCCCCACTTGGTAGGACTCCCTAATCTGATGGAGGAGACACAGCCTCGCATGCCAACTTTCCATCTCAGTGGAGCTAATAGTCCCCACCTTCTGGGGTCTTCCAGTTCAACAGAAGCAGCATGGCCTGGGGGACACAACTCCAACGGTCTGAGTGGGGGAGACGCAGCCCCCGCATTCTGAGAATTTACATTCTGAAGGGAGAGACAGGGCTCCCATATTCTGAGAACTTACATGGGGAAGACACGAGCCCCATATTCTAAGGATTTGCAGTCAGATGGGAGACACAAGAACCCCTTCTTCTGAGAATGTACATGAGGGTGGAGACAGTGCCTCTTATGCTGAGAAATGACATGATGAAGATAAAAAGGGGACCCCGTATTCTGAGGCGTTATCATCTGATGGGGGAGACACAGACACCCCACCACCACCATGCAGATAGTTTACATTATGAAGACAAACAGAACAGGACCCCTGTATTTTGAGGTTTTGCGATCTGATGGGGGAGACACGGTCCTCTTCTTCTGAGGATTTACCATCTGAGGCGGGAGACATGGCCTTCATATTGAGAATATAAAATCTGAGGTGGGAGACACGAACCCCCTCTTCTGAGAATTTACAACATGAGCGGGAGACACGGACCCCGTATCCTGAGGAATAAACTATCTGATGGCGGAGACACAGCCCCCCAACCCCCAGTCTGAGAATTTACAATCTGAAGGAGACAGACAGGACCCTCATATTCCAAGGATTTACAATCTGATGGTGGAGACACACGGCCCCCCTATTCTGAGGGTTTACAGTCTGAAGGGAGAGGCAGTTCGGAATCTGAGGATTTATATAATCTGATGGGGGAGACAGGAACACCCCACCTATCACGGAATTTCCCATCTGGCAGGGGAGACACATGGTCCAGACATTTGGACAGTTTCTAATCTGATGGAGGAGACATGACCCCTACCCCCACCCCCACCCCGCGGGGGGCTTTATAGTTGAATGAGAGACACAGCCCACTAAAGGCTAGGCATTCCCAGTCTGTTGGGGGAGACGCAGCTCCCCCACCGTCACTGTTGACACCAGAGTCACTTCCGCGGGCCACACAAGTCAGCCCCTTCCTCTGTCTCCCTCTCCAGCGCCCGGGGCCCGGCCCGCATAGCGGAGCGCCAGCCGGCGGCGGGTGGCACAGATGTGTCGGCCGCAGGGGCGCTGTGTCCCAGGTTGACCCACGCCTGCCCGCGGCCCCCCTCTCTCCCCAGCGGCTGCGGTTGCCATGACCATCGTGCCAGTACCCACCAAGCCCACGGAGGGCCAGGACGTGACCCTGACTGTGCAAGGCTACCCCAAGGACCTGCTGGTCTACGCCTGGTACCGCGGGCCCGCCTCCGAGCCCAACCGGCTGCTCAGCCAGCTGCCCTCCGGGAACTGGATCGCGGGCCCCGCGCACACGGGCCGCGAGGTGGGCTTTGCCAACTGCTCGCTGCTGGTGCAGAAGCTGAACCTCACCGACGCGGGGCGCTACACGCTGAAGACGGTCACCCTGCAGGGCAAGACTGAGACGCTGGAGGTGGAGCTACAGGTGGCCCGTGAGTGTGGGAAGCAGGGGTGGGCGGGACGCTCCTTTACAGAAGGGGGCTCTGCCTCCTCCACCAGACTGAAGGAGGAGTCGACTAAGGATGGATAGGCCTCGCGCATCAGAGGGAAGGGAGAGGCTTTGTCTCGTCTCTCTGATGGGGGTGTCCCCAAATGGGGCCCTGTCCTCCTCTGTCGAATGGAGAGCCTAGATTAGGTATAGATCTGCCTCCTCCTTCAGACTGAAGACTCCCAGAGGGGTGCTGTAGCTTCTCTCTCATCAGACATAATGGGAACCCCAGGATGAAGGTTTTTAAAAGAGGGGACAGAGTCTGAGGGGGGAGCATCCCTTTTGGCACAGATAGCTGGGCCCCAGGACCATATGAAGGAAATGGGCTATGGATGGTGTTCCCTCCCCCATCAGATTGGAGGTGTAGAGTGAGAGTGGGGTCCTACCTCCTTCTTCAGACCAGGAGTTCCCAGAAAGGGGGGCATCACAGTGAGAATAAAGAGAGTCCGTCCGTCAGAAAGGGTGTTTATCTCCCAACCTGAAGCAGGGACAGTCTACGCCATCAAATGGAGATGACACAGTTCATCAGACTGGG
>NW_022104553.1:27111350-27121281 GCF_000313985.2 Echinops telfairi | reverse complement strand
TGTCTCCTCCATCAGACTGGGGGCTCCCAGAGTCAGGGACTGACTGTGTCTCCTCCATCAGACTGGGGGCTCCCAGAGTCAGGGACTGTGTCTCCTCCATCAGACTGGAGCTCTCAGAATCAGGGAACTGTGTCTCCCCTGTCAGACTAGGCATGCCCAGAAGTCCACAGAGCCAGGCTTCACCCACTGGACTAGAAGCTCCCAAAACTGGTGCCCCCAAAGGCCACATGTCAGGCAGGGATTTTGTCTTTCTGCCCAGAGACTCACTCTTGGCCAGGCACCTGCCCACCCTCACCCTCCTCCGTCCATTCACTTACCAAAGCCTGGCTGTCTGGGTCAACGTGATGAGAAGAATGATGTTTGGTGGTAGCTGCACCCCACCCCCGGAGGGAGCCTAGGGACCCCTTTTTACCCTGTTTCTCTTCTCGCAGTCAGCCTCCCTCCCTCGCGTGAGGACCAACGCCACCCTCCTGAACCTGAACCTGCCACAGGCTGAGCGTGGGGGATGGGCAGGGCTACCCAGGGACCCACCTGGGAGTGGGCAGAGGAGCAGGAAGGGTGGGGTGACGGGAACCTGGTCCTCCTCCTCCTTGACAGCCTCCTTCTCCCCCTGCCCTTCCTGCCCCCGCAGCCCTGGAGTAGTCTCATGGCCCTGGAGAACACCTGTGAGAAGAACCACTCCGCGTCCCAGCCTCCCTGCTGCAGCGAGGATGTCCCACCAGGATCCCGGTGTCCTCCTGTTTCCACCCTAGAGTTGGAGCCCTCGGGGCCGACTCCTCCCCTGAGCTGTGCGAGAGCCACGCAGGCCATAAACGTGCAGGTTAATGCACCCCCGTGTCCGTCTTTCCTTCCAGCATGTCCTGGGGGGCCACACTCCCTTTCCTACCCACGATTCCTTCTCAGTCTGGGTATGCACCTGGGTGCCCACATCCCACTAGTCCAAGCCCCCCCACTGGACAGACAGACCTCAGAGCCCTGCTTCCCTGAGGTCAAAGGCTGCCCCTTCTCTGGGACACCAAACGGAGCTGGCTTCTGGCCTTCCCCTACCCTGTGTCCCACTTCACCCCCCAGGCCCCAGAACAGGCCTGTTTGTACCCAGAGAACGAACCGAACCAAAGAAACCAAACTCACGGCTGTCCAGTCGATGTTCACTCCTCACGGCCTTATAGGACAGGAGAACCTGAGGGTTTCCAAGACCGGAACTCCTTACGGGAGTAGAAAGTCTCACCTTTCACCCACAGGGCGGCTGGCACTTTAGAACTACTGACCTGTGGATCTCAGCCCAATGCCTAACCACTACTCCACCAGGACTCCTCCAGAGAATGAACAGATGTCTCAGAAAGAGCCCCAGTACCATCTAGCTCTCATCTATGGCGCAAAAGCTCCCCTAGCATGCCCTCCGTGGTCCTAGAATCTCCTCAAATCTCTCTCAGACACCATCCGTTGATGTCAAAAAGCAAAATCAAGTTACTGCCATTGAGTGAGTTCTGACTCGCGGCAACTCTGATAGCACGGGACAGGACTGCCCCTGTGGGTTTCTGAGACTGTAACTCTTTACAGGAAGAGAAAACGTTGTCTTTCTCCCGAGGAGCAGCTGGGGGTTTCAAACTGCTGACCTTGCAGGTAGCAGCCCCACTCCTAACCGCGACACCACCAGGGCTCCCTCTGCTGCTGTTGTTAAGGTGCCACCAAATTGGTCATGATCCCTATCAACCCCACACACAATACAAGACACTGCCCGGTCCTGCACCAGCCTCGCAATCGCCGCCATGTCTGAGACCACGGGCGCAGCCACTGCCAATCCATCTTGTTGAAGCCTTGCTCTTTTCCCACTTTATCTAGCACGATGCCCTTCTCCTGGAACCAGTCTGTCTCTCGATAGCGTGTCCAAAGTCCGTAAGACAAAATCTGCCCGTCCTCCCATCCGTGGAGCCCTCTGGCTGTCCTCTGAGGCAGGTGTGCATGACCCTGAAAACACATCCCTACTGGAAAGAGTCCCCGTGAGCCAGAAGGCACTCGATGGCAGTGGGTTTGTGGTGGTCTCCCAGGGCCACCAAGAAAGCTCTGTGAATAAGTTGAATGCAGAGAGGACAGGAGTGGGGCTTGAGGGGAGAGAAATGGAGGGTGGTAGGCATAGAGGATATGCCTTTGTATTAGTCTAGGTACTTTAGAGAAACAAATCCACAGCAACTCATGTATAAGAGAGTTTTATGTAAAGAAAGTGTGCATCATGAAAACAGCCCAACCCAATGCTGCCCAAGCCCACAAGTCCAACATTAACCCATTAACACAACACCAGCCCACGAAGTCCTCCACCTCACAAAACAGAGGCAATGATGCCGACTGCAGGAGGAAAGCTGAGTCAGTGAATGAATAAGCATCTCAGCACTAGCAGGGGTCTCCACATGGCTGCTCCAGCACCCAGGGCTGCATTGGGATAGGTCCATGTAGCTTCTCCTTGGGGATGTCTTGTAGGAAGTCAATCTTGCAAGCTGAAGCAGGGAACTGCTAAGGCAGCTGCACCCAGGTGTGACCATCACAAAGCAAGAGACCCGAGAACTAGAAAGGTGAGGCTCACCACCCATTTATCCCTCTGCTTTTCAATTAGCCCCACGTGTGTTTATCGGCCAGGTTGGCACAATTAACTAACTCAACCTTCTAACGCCTCTCTGCTGAGCCACAAAGCCCCACCACCACCCTCACACATACAAGCTGTCCCACTAGAGAACATTTCTTGGTGTGGGTGAGAAGTCATAGTTGGGTAAAGGAAAAAGGACAAGAACAGAAAGCAACCGGATTCTTCAGAAACTTCCAGCACCGAGTTTTTCTGGAAAAGGTGGTGTTGACCACCCTGCAGGGTCATCAACAAGAATGAAAAATCTCAGAGCTGAGTTGGGATGATGAGTAGTGCTTGAAGGCACCCAAGAATAAGGGTTATAAAATCTACACTATAGCTACCAACACTTGCCACGATTCACTAGTTTGTCTATCAGTAAATTAAGGTGTTGTCTTGGGCTAGGTTAACAAACAAAATCCTCAAACTCACTGCCACGGAGAGTCAATTCCAAAGCCTAGTGACTATACGATAGAGTAGAACTCATTCTGGGAATGGAAAGCCTCATTTTTCTCCTGTGGAGGCTGGTTTCGAGCTGCTGACCTTGGGGCCATCAATATGTAAAGTAACGACCAGCATCAAATTGCAAGATACTATATACCAAACAGGGTAGGATGGGACCAAAGCTGTACTCAGAGGGAAAATTATAGCCTTGAATATTTAGAGGTATTTACAGGACTCAAAAATAGCAACAAAAGTTTGAAAATAAACAACACCAGTTTTTCACTTCGAAACTAAAATAATTCCTTATGCTCAAGATAAAAAGAAGTAAGGAATTAAGTGAGGTAAACACAGAAAGGAATTTAAAGAAATTTAAAGAAAGTCATTAAAACCTAAAGTTGGTTCTTCGAAAATGCCAATGAAACAGCCTTTTTGCAAGTGTGATCAAGGAAAAAGCAGAAACAGAAATATATAAGACAAATAAAAAAGAGACTCAACTCCCTGCCATGGAGTTGATGTCAACTCATAGAAACCCTAAGGGCAGCAGTTCTCAACCGGGGGGTTGCCACCCTTTTGGGAGTGGAACGACCCTTTCACAGGGGTTTCCTGATTCACAACAGTAGCAAAACCACAGTGATGAAGTAGCAACGAAAATCATTGTATGGTTGGGGGTCACCACCACCTGAGGAACTGTACTAAAGGGTCACGGCATTAGGAAGGTTGAGAACCACTGCTACGGGGCATAGAACTGCCCGAATGAGTTTCCAAAGCTGTAAATCTTAATGGGAACAGACAACCTCATCTTTCTCCCTCAAAGCTGCTGGTGGGTTCAAACTGCTGACCTTGCAGTTAGCAGCCCAATGCATAACCCACTGCACCACCAAGCCACCTTAAAAGATGATTGATGGATGGATGGATGGATGGATGGATGGATGGATGGATGGATGGATGGATAGATGAGAGAGGGAAAACTAATATACGTAAGACAAAGAAGAAACTGGTCTGGTTGAAATCGAGGGTGTGTTGTGTGTGTTGCCAGGTGCCATAGCGACCCTTGGTGACAGAGTAGAACTGTCCCCTAGGATTTGTAAGCCGATCATCTTTGCAGGAGCAAATAACCAGGGCTTTCTCTCTCTGAGCCAATGGCTTTTTAAAAAATTTTTTAAATAGTTCCCAGTGGTCCCTGGTTAGGAGCCCTGGTGGCGTAGTGGTTGTATGTTGGGCTGCTAACCCCAAGGTCAGCAGTTCAAAGCCACTGGCCCCTCCACAGAAGAAAACTGAGGCTTCCTGCTCCAGTAAGAGTGACCGTCCTGAAGGTGGAGGGTGTGGCCGACTCTGCTGATGACTCCCCAGCCCCCACTCCTCCCCCCTCTTCCCGAGGGGAGGTCCTGCCTCCCATAAGAGAAGCTGAAAAGGCTTTACTTTACGTATTTACTTTCCCTGACTACCTTGCAGCCAGTGGTGGTCACGGGACCACTTCTGGCCTCTAAAGGAGAAAGGCTAAAATGCATCCCCTGACTCTACCCCCCCTTGAAGAGACCCTGTGGAACATGAAGAGTCCCTGAGGTGGGAGGGTGTCCAAGTGGTGGCACAGCGGGAGGCAACCCCAGATCACACAGGTAGGAGGTGAGGATGGGCTTCAACCCACACTCTACCCAGCCCAGAAAAGAGAAATCGTATCGCTGTCCTCCCCTGGAATCCTGGGGTGGCACCAAAGGCCCACTGAGAGGCACCTCGGCAGAAAGGCCTGGAAATCCACGTATGATGCGTCAGCAGCCACTGAACCCCCTGGGGAGCTCGTTCGAGTCTGACACACGTGGGGCCGCCATGAGTCGGGATCAACCCGAGGGAACTGCTTTGAATTTGCATTTGTTTTATCTCCCTCCACCACCCAGATTCACACCAGAAGGTCAGTGACTAATATCGGGCTGGGTTCTGGGTAGACCTGTTAAAACGTCTCTTCCCCCAAAACCCCAAACTCTCTGCCAGCGAGTCAATTCTGACTCATAACGCCCCTATAGCACAGCGGGGAGCTGCCTCTGTGAGTTTCCGAGACTGTAACTCTTTACAGTAGTGGAAAGTCTCATTTTTTCTCCGAGGGAGCATCTGGTGGTTTTGAACTGCTGGCTTTGTGGTGAGCAGCCCAGTGCATAACCACTATGCCACCAGCGACTGAAAAGAACCCACAACGAGACAGAGAGGACAAGCCTATGATATAAAAGAGACAGGGGTATATGTTGGGGAGCCCTGGTGGGTTATGAATCGGGCTTCTCACAGCAAGGGCAGCAGTTCGAAGCCACCAGCCAGAGAAAAGAGGAGGCTTTCTGCTCCTGCAAAGTGGCGGCCTCCGAAAGCCGCAGAGACAGTGGTACTCTGTTCTATAGGGTCACGATGGGTCAGGATCAACTCGGTGGCAGAGTTTGGCTTGGGATATGTTAGAGCACCTCACAGAGATGGCGCTCACATAAAAAGAGACTGCTCAAAACTGGAACAGGTGACTTCACATTGTCACCAGGGACCCAGCTCTCTCTCCGCTCCGTCATCCTTAGCTGGGGCCTGGTTTCCATTCTCTCCAAGACTTCCAAGATGGCCACATCCACATTCCAGACCGGAAGCAGAAAGAAGGGCACAAAGGGCAAAACAGCCCCCAAGACAGTTTGCGGACTATCTAACCCATTGCAAGTTCTACCCAGCCACTTCTACCGACATCTGATTGGCCAGCTCTTAGGCACGTGGGCATCTTAGCCGCAAGGGAGGCTGGGAAGTGTAGTCTTTTCTCTGGGCCTACTGCTGCCAGGTTCTGTTAAGGCAGATCCCCCCTCCGCCCCCTCAGGGGAACAGCTGGCAGGTTCTGCCAGATCTCGGGACTCCTATCATCCCCACCCACCCACTCACTGCCAGCAAGGTGATTCTGACCCACAGCGACCTCGTAGGACGGCGTAGAACTGCCTTGCAGGTTTCCAGAGCAGTCCTCTTAATAGAAGCAGGTAGTCACATCCTTTCTCCCGGAACAGCTAGACTGTAGCTGCTAGAGGGTTCAATTTCCCCCACCCAGACTCCTTGTTACAGCCACAGACTCAGGGACCTGAGGAAGACTGGTGACACAGTGGCTGCGCATTGGGCTGCTACCTGCAAGGTCAGCTGTTCGAAACCACCAGCCGCTCCACAGGAGAAAGACGAGGCTTTCTACTCCCATAACGAGTTGCCGTCTCAGAAACTCACAGGGGCAGTTCTACCCTGTCCTGTGGAGTCGCTAGGAGTTGGCATCCACTTAACAGCAGTGAGTTGGAGCTTGGGGCTTCGTTTGGGTTTGGGGGTTGGGGACCGGTAGGTGGCAGCTGGGGCTGTCTTTGGTCCGGCCAGTCATGCAGAATGAGGCCAGCAGGAAGGAGGAGGGAGAAGGGAGGAGATGAGAGAGGGAGGCAGCTCAGGTTTCTAGGTCAAATCAGATTCATAGCCTTGGAGCCAGGAAGGCGCCGGTGTCCCAGGACCAAGCCTCCTGGTCCCTCTGGGCATCTCTGGCCACCTCTGCGGGAGCCTCCCAGAATGCCAATCCCCTTATAGAACAGCCCAGAGGAGAACAACAACAGGGGCAAGGGGGTGAGTATAGCGCCCACATCTCAGGGCGTAAAGAAAACCCAAACCCATCGCCTTCCAGAAGATTCTGTCTCAGGGCCACCCCGCGTGTTTCAGAGCACTGCTCCCGCAGTCTCCTGGCTTCTATCTCAGAAGCCAACTGCCAGGCCTTTCTCCCGGGACACCATGGGACGGGGTCTGGCCACTCTTAGCTGAAAGCCAACCAGGGACTTTATCGTGAGGATCCTACTGCCCTTCTAGAAGCCTGACATGAATGAATTCCATCTGCAACTCTCATGGGAGAGTTCCTGCCTGTGTTCTCATTGTACAGGTGAGGAGACTGAACACACACACACACACACACACACACACACACACTCCCCCTCCCAGGCTGGTGGGTGCCCCGTTGGACTTCTGGGAGGTCAAGGGCGCAAGCTGAGTCCAGGCGGAGCTGCGTTCAAATTCCAGTTCAGCCACTTTGAATGGTGGGGCCTTGGGCCAGTTCCTCCACTGCCCGTGCTTGCTTCCACATCCATCAAGTGGAGATGACAATGCGCTTGAGATCAAATAACAACAACCCAAGGACACCTGGCCAAGAGCCCCGAGGAAGGTTAGGCTATGGAGCTTTAGAGGGAAGCCGGAGGTTACAGTGTAGCTGAGCCGCCTCCTCCCTGGAGGCGGAATAGAACAAGAACCATTAGTTGTTGGTGCCTGAGTTCGAATCCTGGCAGAGTCCCAGGCCACCGGCACTTGACTAGCGTTGCCAAGCCTTCTTCCTGTTAAACATAGATTGGGGCAGGGGGTGGGGGGAACACCTTGCCCCAGAAATATATGCATGTTCAGGGAAGGACCTGGTTAACCTGAATCTGAAACTGTGAGGTTTCTCTGGTGGGTCAGACCTCAGTTCTTGGCTTCGCATGAGAAAGAATTCACACCGAAGCCGGTTTATCATCCAAGTGGGTTTTTATGAAGGACGGGGGAGGTTTCAGGCTCTACAGTCTCAGAAGAGTACACGCTATTTCAGGGACGCGTGCCGAGCCGCTCGGAAGGTCACCACTAGACAAGAGCCACCCCGTGGCACAGCGCACCCACACATGCGGCATGGAGGCCAGAGAGGGGGGCACAGCTCGCCCAAGCAAGCGCTGGGACGGGGTAGAAAGAGACTGGCCTTCTGCTGCCCGAGTATTTCATACCTCTGTCTGGGGCGGTGTGGTTGAAGGTGCAGGTTGACCCCATTGCTGAATGAAGCCCACCTAGGCCTAGTTTGGGCCGCCCAGCTGTACCGCCCACCTGGCTCGGGAGCCTGAGTTGGAGCATGCCCAGTTCGGGATCTTCATGGGTGTCTAATGCTTGCCTGAGTCCTTCCCAGCCTCCCTTCTGGGGACCTTTGCAGGCATGGGAGGGACAAGCCCCTGTCCGCATCCTGGCTACCTAACAAAACGAACAGTCCAGGTGGTTGCTGTCAGCTGGGACCAGGACAGGGGAGTGGGCGCACATGGAGGGGCTGTCTGACAAAAAAGGAAACAGAGGCACAAAGACAAGTTACTCAGCCAGGAAGGGACAAGGATCGGTGTCCCTCCCATCTCCCCCACAAAGCAAGGTGAGAGGCAGGTGGGCCTGGGGGCCCGGTTGAGGGCAGCCTCAGCCCCTCCCTGTCCCTGCTGGTCCCCCTCCCTAGGTGTCCTCTAGCCTCAAGTCGCTTCAGCAGAGATGGGAGAGGCTGCAGGGGAGGGGCCCGGGGCAGATGGCCTTGGGACCAGCACACACAATGGCCCAATCACTGCCTGGAGCCCCGCCAGGGCCCAGCAGGAAGCTGCTTCTGTTTTTCTTCCCCTGGGCTGACTGTTGATTCAGGAGAGAGGGAGAGAAGGAAGAGCAGAGGGTGGGATCCAGAAAAGAGGCTAGAAAGGAGAGAGAAAGGGCAGAGGGGGAAGGAGGAGCTGATGGGGAGGGGGGACACCGGACCCCCGCACCTCTGGGCACCAGAGCCAGGCTTGGGAACCAGCAGGTAGTCTGAAGCGCTCAGCTCACCTTGAATCCATCAGGGGCAACCTGGCTCAGGAGTGCCCCCCAGTCCTTCCCTGAAAACGGAGGACCACCCCCCTCCACAAGGTGAAGTCACAGTTCTGGCCTCTGTGGGACCCTCCACAGGAGCTTAGGATACAAGCCCTAGTCTGGCCTAAGACCCTGGGTGGGCCAAAGGGTCAAAACCTTGGGCCACTAACAGAAAGGTTCCCCTTGAAACCCGCCCAGCAACAGGCTCTGGAGCCAACGCTACTCTGCACAGAGTCTCACTCCGAATACAGACTCACCACTCCCTGGAGACCGAGGAGTAGTACCCCTGTGGGTTTTCAGAGACCCCTCTTTTTCCCCGGGGCGGGGGTGGGAGGTGGTGGCTGGTGGATTCCAACCGCCCACCTTGCCACTAGGCAGCCCTGACCCACTAGGGCACCAGGGCTCCTCAGCCCTGTTTAAGTTCAGCCAGTCTCGTGGCTCATCTGTTACCACGTGCTGTGGCTGCTTCCAGGGATCCACACCAAGGGTCTGGAAGGTTAATTGGTATCTGAATCCTGCTGTCAAGTGGAAGGAGCCGTCCGTTGGAAATGAAATGTCAAGGTCGAAGGCTCGAGAATTCTGCCTTCATGCCTTCACTGTGCTCAATAATGGCTTTTGATGGTTGGGAGAAATGATCACACGGGAATTTGGAATCACTGGAGCACCCACCAGTCGCGTTGATGGAAGGGTGTTCCCTTGGGCAGTCTCTAACTCAGTGGTTCTCAACCTCCCTAGAGCCGCAGCAAACTTTTAATAAAGTTCCTCATGCTGTGGCGACCCCCCCTACCATAAAATTATTTTCGTTGCTACTTCATCACTGTCATTTTGCTACTGTTATGAATCGTCATGTAAATATCTGATAGGCATGCTGTATTTCCATAGTTACAAATTGAACATCATGAAAACATCATGATTCATGACAAAGACAACATGTCATTCTGGATTGTGAAATGTTTATTTCTAATGACAAATCAATGAAATGTTGTCTTGACACATGGTGCGGCATGGGTAACAGTCTTCAGAACGGGTACTCTAGGTGGGCATATCTGCATGTGGCCGACCCGCCTGGAGACAGATGGAGGAGCGGTGTCTCATTTCCTAAGACCATCAGAAAGATGTGTTTTCCGATGGTCTTAGGCGACCCCTGTGAAAGGGTTGTTTGACCCCCAAGGGGGTCGTGACCCACAGGTTGAGGACAGCTGCTCTAAATAAATGCTTCTCTCTCTCTCTCTCTCTCTCTCTCTC
>NW_022104553.1:27100145-27111250 GCF_000313985.2 Echinops telfairi | reverse complement strand
TCTCTCTCTCTCTCTCTCTCTCTCTCTCTCTCTCTTTCTCTCTCTCTTTCTCTTTCTCTCTCAATCCTTTCTGTTCCCTCTCTCCCTTCCTCTCTCTCTCTCTGTCTCTCTCTCCCCTCTCTCTCCCTCTCTCTCTCTCCCACTTGGAGTGGTTATGGGTTGGCCTCCATTGCTCCGAGCAAGGACCCACTATTTGTGGTCACCCTGCTGGTATTCTTGGGCCCATGGTGATCTTGGTGTGGCAGAGCAGAGCTGCCCCACCCTCCCCCAGGGCTTTCTAGGCTGTAATCTTGACAGGGCTACGTGTTGGGTTGCTCACCGCAAGGTCAGTAGTTGGAAACCACCGTGGGGGAAAGATGAGGCTTTCTATTCCCATCAAAAGTTCCAGTCTCAGAGACACAGGAAATCCAGGACAGATGATCCCTTCAGGACTAGTGGTGAGAGTGGCGATACCAGGAGGGTAGAGGGAGGGTGGGTTGGAAAGGGGGAACCGATTTACAATGATCTACATATAACCTCCTCCCTGGGGGATGAACAACAGAAAAGTGGGTGAAGGGAAATGTCGGACAGTGTACGATATGACAAAATAATAATAACTTATAAATTATCAAGGGTTCATGAGGGATGGGAAAAAATGAGGAGCTGATATTAAGGGCGCAAGTAGAAAGCAAATGTTTTGAGAATGATGATGGCAACAAATGTACAAATGTGCTCGACAAGATGGATGTATGTATGGATTGTGATAAGAGTTGTACGAGCCCCCAATAAAATGATTTTTAAAAATACCTCAAATCTTGGAAACCCACAGGGGCAGTTCTACCCTGTCCTACAGGGTCACCATGAGTCGGAATCAACTCGATGGCAGTGAGTTTGGTTTTGGGGGTTCTGTTGTTATTGTATTTTGTTTTTCAGTTAACTAATCACTTTATTGGGAGCTATTACAGGGATCATAACATTCCATAGTTCAATCACATCACGCAGCAAAGTATAATTGCTACCAAAATCAGTTTCAAACCATTTTCTTTCTTCTTGAACTCCTTGATATCAACTCCCCTTATCCCCTCCCTCCCTAAGCCTACACTCCCAGAACCCTTCCCCCCCCTATATAGTTATTTGTGTGTGTGTGCGTGTGTTGCCTGTATTACACAATACAATATATCCATTCACATACAATTATTCTGCTGTTCGATCCCATCAAGTAGGGTTATAGAGTCATGAATGCTCTTTTCTCCACCTCCTCTTCCCGTACTGTTAGGGAGCCATTACTTCTGCTAGTGTTTCTGCAGGCTTCTCTATCTTGGCTTTCCTGCATGGAATAATCTTAAATATACAAATGAACATATGCAAATCTAACGTGATTGATGAGGTAAAACAGATAAAAACCATAATGGTAAGGGGAGGAAATATTAAAGAACTAGAGGATAGTTATATGGTTCATCAGTGCTATACCTGAACCCTGGCTTTATCATCTATTCCCTGTGGCCCTTCTGAGAGGGACTTCCCAATTATCTTACAGGTGGGTGTTGGGTCTCCATTGCAACCCTGCCCCTTCATGTCTATTTGGTTGCTTGTCTTTGAACTTCTGATACCTCTTCCCATTGGTGTGCTTCCGTGGGCTTTGTTGCTTCCCTGCTCAATGGCTACTTGTTTCACTACAAGCCTTGAAGACCCCAGATGCTCTATCTTTTGATAGCTGGGCACCACCAGCTTTCTTCACACTTGGTTATGCACCCATTTGTCTTCAGCGATCGTGTCGGGAAGGTGAGTATCATACAAGAACAAACTATTCTTATACCAAGGTAAGATTTAAGTAGTTTATTTTGTTTTGTTTTTTGACTGCGGGCCCACATATTGACTGACAGCATCTTCAATGATACACTGGTGGGGGGTGGCAATGGAGAGGTTACACAATTCAAACTATCATCAGTAAATATATATATATATATCCATATATATATCCTTTTATATATATATAAAACCTTTGCCCCGTTGAAAATCAGCTCCTGGATGAGCCAGTCAGGGTGCGATGTAACAATGATGAGAAATACAATCTTCCTCTAGTTCCTAAAGGTTTCCTCCCCGCTCCCACTACCATGACTCGAATTCTATCTTGCAAGACTGGCTAGACCAGAGGAGGTACACTGGTACAGATAGGAACTGAAAATACAGGGAATCCAGGACGGATGAGCCCTACAGGACCAGTGGTGTGAGTGGCAAAACAGGGAGGGTAAAGGGAGAATGGGTAGGAAAGAGGGAACCGATTACATGGAACTGTGTGTGACCTTCTCCCTGGGGGACAGAACCAAAAAGTGGATGAAGGGAGACGTCGGACTGGGCAAGATATGACAAAATACCCATTTATAAACTATCAAGGGCTCATGCGGGAGGGGGGAACGGGGAGGGAGGGGAAAAATGAGGACCTAATGTCGGGGGTTTAAATGGAGAGAAAATGTTTTGAGAAACGATGTACAAATGCGCTTTACACAATTGATGTGTGTATGGATTGGGATAACAGTTGTATGAGCCCCTAATAAAATGTTTAAAAAAAAGAAAATCAGCTCCTGGACAGCCCCTGTGTTTCAGCGCAGAACTGTGTGATCTGCAGGGTCTCGGGAGCTGGATTTTTGGACATTGATCTCCAGGGCTTTCTTCTGAGGTGCATTGGAACCTCCAACCTTTTGGAAAAGCTGAGGAGCACCCTCCAGGGACCCTCCAGCCCCAGCAGGAAAGACGGACCTGCCTGACCGAACGTAGGACCTGCCGGACCGGAGGCGCTGAGTGGAGAGCTGGCAGGGAGGGGCATTCCAAACAGAGGGCCAGGGCTGGGAGGCAGGAAAGCAGGTTCAAGGTCAGTGTGGTGGGTGTGGAGGAAGCCGGGGGAGCGTGGAGGAGGTGAGGGCAGAGAGGAAGCAGGGGGCAGAGCTTGCAGGTCAGGGTGGGCTCTGGTCCAGGGCCTTGGGTATTCCCCCAGGTGTTGTGAGCAGGGGCTGGAAGACACTGGGTCCAGACTCTAATTGGAGCCCGTCAGCAGCCTGGGGTCCGCAGTGATCACAGCAGCCCCTCTGGGCTGTGACCTTCACCTGGAGGGACCCCTGGAGGAGGGGCGCTAGCTCTAAAGGCAATGCTGGGGAAGAGGCAGGGAAAAATGTTTTCTAGGTCTAGGGAATGGCCTGTCTGTCCACAGACCGGAGGGCCAATTCTGAGTCTGCCCACCCCTGAAGTGCCCATGACTCAGGGTGGTTCAGATGAGGCTGTTGGAGGCAGAGGTGGGAGTAGACCATAGGGAATGGCCCTGGGGGTGAGCACAGGCCTTCCATGTGTGGCCCACGGGCTTGGCCAGGATGAGAGGAAGCCGAGAGGGGACCTGGGGTCTCCCAGTGCCCAATGTGAGCAGCACAGGTGGGGAGGCTAGAAGCAGCAGCAGGGGGGAGCTGCCTCTCTTCAGCATGAAGCCCATGAGGGGAGATTTCCCTGGGCCCCAAGGGACAGGGGCTCCAGGAGGGAAGTTGGTGGCCAATGCGCTATGTGGTTTTCACCCACCTCCAGGGGCCCCTGATCCTCTTCCCCAACTTCCCCTCCAGCCTTCCCGAGGAGCTGGCCTTGTTTGTCTCCTCATCCGTTTCACAATGGGGAGGGCTGGTTTTCCCCTGGCCCAGCAGGCACCTCGTCTGTCCCTCAGCCTCACCCCGGGAAGCCCCTAGATGGCCTCGCTAGAACATCCCAGCAGGTGGGGCTTCTGCCACCCTTCATCCAGCCAGATGGGCCCCCCGAAAGGGGAAGTGGGTCCCCCCACAGTTCCCCAGCCCTCGGGACTCCAGGGTCCCATCCCCACTACTGCAGTCCGAGGAGGGAGGGAAGGAAGGAACTGTCTCCCCTTTTCACACGAGAAAACAGGGGCCAGAGCAGTCAGGGCTTGTTCTACCCAAGGGGGCGCCAGGATACGAACCCAGGCCCTGGCAGGAAGCGGGAGAGTCAGAGCTGGCTAGCCCTGGCATCTCAGGGTCTTGCCGAGAGACTGACTGCCCGCAGCTGTACTCAGGGCTGAGCAGAGGGAAGCCAGCAGTTGGAGGAGGCCAGTGGGGGCACGGGACCCAGCCCGGAATCAGGGAGGACTTCATGGAAGAGAGGGCAGCTCATCTGAGACCTGGAAGACAAAGGGAGATCCATAGGAATGCTTCCACAGTTGACCTTGTCTCACCACTGTTGGGTTGGGCTGCTAACTGGACAGTCATGTCTGTGGTTCAAACCCACCAGCCACTCCAAGGGAGAAAAATGAGGCTGTCTGCTCCTCCAAAGTCACCTTTGAGTTGGAATCAACTCGGTAACAGTTGATTTGGCTTTGGTTTTTTGGAGCCCTGGTGGCGTAGTGTGTTGAACGTTGGGCTGCTAACTGCGAGGTCAGCAGTTCGAACCCATCAGAGGCTCCTCGGGAGAGAGATGAGGCTTTTTCTGCTTCCATAAAACATCACAGCCCCAGAAACCCTACAGGGGCAGTTGGAGTTGGAATCCACTCAGTGGCAGCAGATTGGGCTTGGGCTTATCTATGGCTGTATTCCTGGTTTTCCGTGGCGCCTTCCTCCAAAGTGGGCGGCCAACTTCTTCCGTGGTCTGTTCTTTTGAAAGCGTGGCGTGGAAAGTGCCGTGGACGGGAAAAGGCCAAACAAGAGGGTCTTGAAAGGCGTCCAGCCAGGATGGCGAGATGTCCTCTTACACGCTTTGGACTTGTCGGGAGAGACCAGTCCCTGCAGAAGGACGTCTTGATTGGTAACATAGAGGGCAGCTTACAGAAGAAAGGCCCTTAAAGGGACGGATGGACAGACACAGTGGCATCAACCAAGGGCTCCGGCATAGGAACCAGGGTGAGGATGGCACAGGACCGGGCAGTGTTCCGCTCTGTTGTGCTATGGGTCGGAACCGACTCAAAGGCACCTTACAACAACAACATGGGGCCTTGGTGGTGCAGGGGTTAAGCACTCAGCTGCCAATGGAAAGGTTGGTGGTTCAAACCCATGGCTGCTCCTGTAAGGACGCAGAGGAATGAGTCCACGCCCTTAAAGACACAGGGCAGTTATACGCTACCCTATAGGATGGCTCTGCAGCCCTTGTAATCTCTTTAACCTGCACCAGTTCTTTCATTTATTCGACAGACAAACTAAAACAGACAAACTAAAAGCATAGGCCAGGTCAGTCCCTATGGGGACATAGCAATGACCCAGCAGACCCTCTGGGCTGTCACGTTGACCTGGGGGTCCGGCAGGAGCTTCCAGATGGGAAGATGTCTCCTGCCAGCCTGGAAGGCAGAATAAGAAAGATGCTGGGGAAGCGGCCGGCCCTGGGCTTCCAGGCCCAGGGGACATCCTGTGCCAAAGCCCGAGTATGAAGTGTTCTTGAAATGCCCATCATTCAGGGTGGCCCTGGTGAGGCTGGCGAGGCCAGGCTGCGACCTTTGTGTGTGGCCTCCTTCTAAGGCACTGGGGAGCCGTGGAAGAGTTGAGCGCAGGGGACGCGTGGGGTCAGCCTGCACGTCACCTGGTGGATGAATCTAGCAAAGCCAAGGAATCGCAGCTTCGGGGATGGGGGACCCGGGCCCCACGGAGGGACGGTGTCCACCGCAGGGGCTCTGGTCCCGCGCTCCTCCCGCTCCGGGAGGCTCGCTGCAGAGACACCGCTGGGTGGCGCGAGCGCACCGCCAGCCAGGTGCAGCTCATTCACAAAAGAGCGGGGCCACCCCGGAGCCAGGCCGACTTCCCCGACTAGCGCAGGTTCAAATACCGCGCGCTCCCCCGGCGCCGCCGCTCCCCTGGCGAGGCCGGGGTCGGGGTGGGGCGGAAGGTGGGGTTTCAAGTGTCCAGGGGCTGCTCAGGGAGGCATGTCTGTGGCAACCTCAGACAGGTGCACCTGTCTCCCTCTTCAGACAGGAGGTGGGTGCCTACCTCTGCCACCAGGCTAAAGGAAATAGCAGGTTTCTGCTCCATGGGGTTATCCAATTGATGCCTAGGCCTTTCTTTCTCTAACAGTTTAAATGGCATATAATTCACACATGATGCGATTCATTCAATCGTTCAGACACGTCGAGGAGAGTTGTGCCATCGTCACCACAGTTTTAAAGACAATTGCTCCATTCCTGTACTACTCATCGTTAATAGCTCCGGGCCTTTCTAAATGAAGCACCTTCTGGGTGCAGGGGGACCTCGAAGCTTCCACCTAGCAGCCGAGCACAGGAACCCTAGGCGCCATCAAGCTTGTGATGTGAGATTATCTGTCCCCCACTTCATGCGAGGGCCCCCCGCATTTCCACCATGGTTGGGGAAGCTGTGCCGCTCACCCCCAGCAGCCTGGGAGGCCCTCACCTCCCATCATCTGCCTGAGGTCACCTGTCTCCCCCAACACATTAGAAACACACCCTCCATCTAAACAGGTCCTCCTTCCCTCCCTCTTAGGAACCCTGGAGCATAGTGGGTTCCCTGTGGGGCTGCGAGCCTCAAGTCCAGCAGTTCGAAACCACTAGCTACTCCTTGGGAGAAAGGTGAGGCTGTCCGCTCCCTTAAACAGTTACAGTCTCAGAAACCCCCAGGGGCCGTTCTATTGTTGGAATCGACTGGATGGCAGTGAGTTCCGTTCAGGTTCTTGCCTTCAACCCTCTGAAAACCCAGACCAACCCAGGACTGACCTCACTCCATGGGATTGCGGCCCCTGTCTCCACTGGATTGGGGAAAACCTCATCTTCATCTTCCCCGGAGGGTCCCCACCCGTGGAACCACGCCCATTTCGTCGAAAGGGAAACCGAGGCACAGAGAAGAGCAGTGGCCGACACTCAAGGCCCTGGGGAGCTGCAGATAAGCCTCCCCCTCCCCTAGTCCCCCTCCACCTCCACCCTGCCCTCTCCCCTCCCCGCGACCCGACCTGGGTAACTCCCCTGGCACAGGGCAAGGGGGAATTTTGCAGCATCCGGCTCGGCCTGCCTTATCGGCGCCTGGGGCTAAAGTCTGGGCCCCAGGCAGGACTCGGAGGGAGGGAGGGAGGGAGGGTGGCGCCCCGCCCGCCTGGCTGGGGCCTCCCCAGGAGGTGGAGGTTGGGAAGACAGGAGGCAGATAGCGCCAGGACACGCAGGTGGAGGTGTGATGTGGTTCCTGGAGGCCGCCTCTCTAGTTCCGGCTGCGTGGTCTCGCCCGGCGAAGTTGGTTACCTGTGGGCCTCAATGTGCCCCGCGACGGGAAGGAGCGGGTGGTGGCGCAGAGGTGAAGCACTCCGCTACTAAGCATAAGGTGGACTATTGACGGCAGCCTCGGAAACCCTATTGGGTGAAAGGGTCCCCTGTGTCTTCTGAATCTGAGTGGACTCCATGCGATGGCTGGGGGAATACACGGCGGAAGGAGGGGCAGGTGGTGGGTCAGTGGTAGAATCTCTACCTGCCATGCTGGAGACCCAAGTTCCATTTCCAGCTAGTTAGTGCACCTGATGCGAGTCACCTGTCTGCGGAAACCTGTGTGTTTCTATGAGCCAAGTTCCAGCCAAGGAAGACTAGGAAGAATGGCCTGGCGATCCGTTTCCCCAATGAGACCGAACTACCCATCAGTGGAACGAGAAATAATGGTGGGACCTGCGGACGATAAAACAGTAAATATTGGGGAACCAATTACAGGGATCTACATAGACCCTCCTCCCTGGGGGATGGACAACAGAAAAGCGGGTGAAGGGAGACATCGGACGGTGCAAGATATGAACAAATCATAATTTATAAATTATCAAGGGTTCATAAGGGAGGGGGAGTGGGCAGGGAGGGGTAAAAATGAGGAGCTGATGCCAAGGGCTTAAGTGGAGAGCAAATGCTTTGAGAATGATGAGGGCAACGAATGTACAAATGTGCTTACACAATTGATGCATGTCTGGATTGTAATCAGAGTTGTATGAGCCTCCAATAAAATGATTTTTAAAAACCAGTATGCATTGGTTTTACAGGTTGATGCAATCTTTTTACTTTTTTTTTTTTAATCAACCAGGTTTTATTTGTTTTTTGGTGTGTTTTTTTTTTTTTTCATCAACAGGGGTCTTATCCATGAGGGAGGGAACCGACCCAATGTTACCTAACAACAAACATGCTGGCCGCTGCTTGTGTTGTTCATCTGTGACGTGAAACCATGCCACCAGGTTGGCGAACAAGTCGACAAACAGAAAGGTCTTGTCCCTGTCGTGAAAGCCCAAACCAAAAGCCACTCCCTGCCATCAAGTCAGTTGACTCACAGGGCAGGGTAGCACTGCCCCTGCGGATCCCATGGAACTACATCATTCCGGGGAGCAAGACAGCCTCATCTTTCTCCATCCGGTCAGCTGATGGGTTTGAACTGCCGGCCTTGCGGTGAGCAGCCCATCGTGTGACCCACGACTCCATCAGGGCTCCTCTGTGGGGACTAGGAGGTCCCAATCCAAAGCTCTAAGACAGAATCCAGCCCGGTTCCCTCCAGCATCCAGCTCTCCAGCGGCACCGTACTCTGCCAGCCTCTGTCTGTCCCTGTGGGCCCCACCTTCTCCACTGTATTCTCATCTTCAATCCCCCTCTGCCTTTCTTTTCCACTTCTTCTCCCTCCTCTGCCCCGCAACCCTTTTATTGCAAGCTAACACAGATAGCATGTCATTCCATAGGTCAATCACATGGAGCAGAGCAGCGTAGGACAATTGCCACCACAATCAGTTTCAAACACTTTCTCTTCCATCTTGAACTCCTTGCCGTCTGCTCCCCACTCCATCCCCCACCCCCTGAAGAGACAGCCTTTGTCCTTGTTAGTCGGTGCCACCCAGTCTGTTCCCACTCACAGCCACCCCACATGCAGCCAGCCAACGGAGACGCTGCCCGCGTTGATCTTGTGCCATCGTCATCATCATCGGATATGTTCGAACCCACTGTGGCGGCCATTGTGCCCAGGGTCTGCATACAGAGCCCATTCTCCATTCACGTTTAGGGCTTATCCCTGGGTGTTATTGCTGTGGGGTGCCCACCCGACAGTTCGGACTCACCTCGACTCTGGGTACCACAGAAGGAAACAGGGCTCGGTCCAGCACCAGCATCTGAGCATTGTGTCTGAGCCCCACTGCGGCAGCCACTGTGTCCATCCGTCTGTCCCCTTGAGGATCTTCCTCTTGCTCACCGCCCTTCTACTGCGCTAAGCAGGATGGCCTCCGCCAGGGCCTGGTCTCTCCTCACCTGTCCATGGTCCTGGAGATGAAGGCCCGACATCTTCACCTGGCTGCCCTTTCTCCAAGACAGATCTGGTTGATCTGTGGCCATCCGAGGTGCTCTCCAAAATCTTCCCGAGGGTCCTTAGCTTAATTTGAAGGAGCCCCGATGACGTGGTGTGTTAGCCTTTGGGTTGCTTACTGCAGGGCCGATGGATCGAACCCACCAGCTGCACCTAGGGAGGGAGATGAGGCTTCTTCCTTTCCCATAGGTTCTCAGGAACTCTGTACAATAGGGGTGGAGAGCCTGGCTTCTGCTGTGGGCTGTTTGGATATATTGGTGGAGGTACTGGGGATCAAATGTTTGGATATTTATATATTGGTGGAGGTACTGGGGATCAAATGTTTGGATATTTAGAACATCATTCACGGGTTATACAACATTTTCAGCTTAAACATTCACCTGCTATATTTGGTCAAACATTTAATGAACTCACCTCTGATACGATGGCATGATCCCTGGTGACGTCGTGGGTCCCGTGTTGGGTCACTAACTACAAGGTCAGCCGTTTGAATCCACCACCTGGTACACAGGAGAAAAATGAGGCTTTTGATTCCTGTAAAAGAATTACAGTCTGGGAGGCGGTGGGGAGGAGCTGATGCCAAGGGCTCAAATAGAAAGTGTTTAGAAAATAATGACGGCAACGTATTTACAAATATGCTTGATACAATTGATGTAGGGGTTGGTATAAGAGCTGTAAAAGCCCCCAATAATAAAAAAGAGCCCCCAATAAAAAAGAATTATGGTCTTGCCCATATCTTAGTGAGGCTGCTGCGATGGCAGCTGCTCTCTGAGCTTCGTGATGCCTCCCAAGGACGATAAGAAGAAGCAAGATGCTTGGAAGTCAGCCAAGAGAGACAAAAACCTTATGAATAAACCCGGGGGCAGGGCCAAGAAGAAGCAGCGACCCAAAGGCAGCGTTTGGGACAAGCCCCATAACCTGGCCAAAGATGACAAGCTCTGTAAAGAAGTACCCAACTGTAAGCTTATCACCCCAGCTGTCTCCTCTGAAGATTCTCAACTCCTTGGCCAGGGCCACCCTCCTGGAGCTGCTGAGGAAAGGACTTCTCAAGGTGGGGTCAAGACGCAGAGCACAGAGTCATTGACTCTGGGAGCCCCAAGGGCAGAGACACCCCAGCAGCCGGTGAAGATGCATGCATAGGTCCAACCCACTGTGTCTTTTGAACAATCGAGTTTTACTAAATCAAACAATCGTCAGCATGATCATTACGGGCTTGGAAACCCCCAGGGGCAGTTCGACCCCATCCTAGAGGGTCCCCAGGAGTTGGAATCGACTCAGTGGTCGTGAGAGATGATGGCGGCAGGTGCTTCTCTTTGGCGGGACGTGTGACGTGAGCCGGGACGGATGGATGCTCAGCTCTTATGCCTTCCCCACCCCGCAGCACAGGCTCAGGATGAGTCGGAAACAACCCGGTGGGGGTGAGTTTTTCCATTAAGTATTATCTGCACAGACTAGTTTCCAAGTAATAAAAACGCTCACAGGTCCCAAGGGCTTAGATGTATCATTTTCCTCCCACTCTGCCAGGGTCAGGTACACGAGCAAGTCCGATGGGGGGCTTACAGACAGTTCACCAGGCCTTTCTTCCGAGACTCCACGGGTAGGTAAACCCACCATCATTTCTCATGAGCAGCAGAGTGCAAACTGCTCCGCCTCGGTACCTGTTTCACTCGCCTTGTTTGCCCTCTGCCCGCTGGAATCCATGGGGACCAGAAGGCACCCCGACAACACCTTTGTTGGCTTACTGTCAGACTCACTGCCATTGAGTGGATTTCCGACTCCTAGCGAACCTATAAGACAGGGTAGAATAAGATACAATAATAATTTATAAATTATTAAGGGTGTATGGGGGAG
>NW_022104553.1:27097555-27099969 GCF_000313985.2 Echinops telfairi | reverse complement strand
TATTGTGATGAATTGTATGAGCCCCAATAAATTGATTTTTTTTAAAAGACAGGGTAGAACTGCCCCTGTGGGTTTCCAAAACTCGAACTCTTTACGTGAGTAGAAAGCCTCATCTTTCTCCCAAGAAGTGCCTGGTAGTTTTGAACCACTGACCTTGCAGTGAGCAGCCCAACAAGTAACCACTACGCCACTAGGGTTCCCGGCTCACCATCAGAACCTGGCCTGACGTGCCCATGGGCACACGTGACCCAATGGTACTCGTTGTATTTTGAAGAGGTAAGACTCCATGTGTTTAAAATCGTTGGCGAGGAGGGCGTGAGATGCCTGGTAGGAGCCAAGGGCCAAATAGAAAATGTTTTGAGAATGATGATGGCAACATATGTATGTACCAGTGTTCTGGACACAATGGATGGATGGATGGATGGATGGATGGATGGATGGATGGATGGATGGATTGTGATAAGAGCTGTACGAACCCCCAATAAAATGATTAAAACCAAGAAAAACAGTTGTTGTTTTTTTAAAAAGAAACTCTGGTACATACACACATATGCATCCCTAAAAATAGTCATGCAGCCATGAAATCACCTTATGACACCGGGAGACCGGGAAACCATTCTACTGAATGAGGTTAGCCAGTCACAAAAGAACAAACGTTGTATAATTCCACGACTATACGTGCACACACCAAGATGAAGGGAGGGTCTGCTCTCCAATCTCGTAATCTACTCCAGGCTTCCAAGAAACGAGGTAGAGAGTCCGCCTAGTGCACCCCAGGAACCATCTATCACCCGCTTGATATGTCCGTCTTACAAACCACTTCCACAGAGGCGACCTCAGTGCAGCTGGGATCAGTCTCTGGAGATGGGGGAGAGGGAGAAGGACATTCAGTTGCTGCCAGATGACAGGGTGCTAAAGTCACCCCCAAATCAGCAAGCACCACAACAGGAGGGATCAGCGAAGATGTGTGTAGGGGGGGGGGAGTGGGCGGGAAGGGAGGACACTGTGTCTTGGGGATTATACTTCTGATGGTGGATAAACTAGGGGAGTAACCTGTCATGGGGGTTGGGGGTTGGAATGCTTACCAATCCTTATACAGAACTCAAGAGGCAAATACACCCAATACTATGTACCTAATTAGACACCTTGACCTAGTTTCTGTTCAGCCCTTGATGACCCAGGTCATATGCTACAGACTCCTGGAGTTCTAGACTCTGTCCTTTGGAGTCCTACAACATCCTTCATAGGCCACACCAGGATTCTACTTGGACACCCCACTGTGTGAACTGGGCTTTGCCTCAGACTCACCTGTAGCAGAATTAGGAACTGACATGCTCCCTGGGGCTTAAGGCTGTGTGGTAGTTACATAATCTGGTGTCAATTTGAGAGGATTAGGAGTAAAGGGGTGGAGTCTGGCCTGTCAATCAAGAGATGACCAATGAGGCCTCTGTGTGGGCGTGGCCTCCTGATAATTCTGGGAAATCCTGTATTTCCTCCTTGGAGGTGGGACATCTTCTCACTCTACTCACTCCCTTGGAGACTCTACTGACAAGGCTGACTCCCTGGGAGACATCCTGAGGAGAAGCCACATGGACCAACCCTGATGCAGCCAGAACCCTGGACTAGAGAAGCCACATGGAGACCCCTGCCAGCACTGAGATGCTTACAATGTCACTGGATCCAAAGGCTTTCTACACACTGGCCTGTGATCATCCTGCATTCAGCATCATTGCAAGCATTTCGTGAGTCTAAAGAGGACTTTATAGATTGGTATCGGATATATGGGCTAATATCAGACTTATGGGCTTGGACTGGACTGAGTTGGGATGCTTTCTCAATGTTCAATTACCCTTTATATAAAACTCTTTGATACACATATGAGTTTCTATGGGTTTGTTTCTCTAGTCTACCCGGACTCACACAAGCTGAGATGCCCTAGTGTGGGAAAAGCAGATGACTGCCATCCCAAGGTTCTCGATTAGGTTCTCTTCTTTGAGGGTGCTCAATGAATGGTGGCCTGGAACTGCCATGGATTTACTAGTGTAATGCCCTCCTTGCTTTCTTATGAGCTGTGTTAGTCCAGTAGGCACGGTTCTGTCTCTGTGAATGAGTACTTTTGACATATTTGCCCTATCCCCAACGTTCATAGTTCATATAAATAGCACCCAGTCACTTAAGCATTTAATCTGTGCAAGTTAAAAATGTGTGTGTCGCTATCAGAAAAGCTGGCCTATAGATGCATAATTTCCTTTCCTCGATAGTGTTTTAAAGTCTAGACTATTAGCTAAAGTAATGACACTATTAGTAGAATTACTTTATGACTGTATTAGTCTGGGTACTTTGGAGAAACAAATCCACAGCAACTCATGTATAAGAGAGAGTTTTATGTAAAGAAAATGTGCATCATGAAAACA
>NW_022104553.1:27095338-27096964 GCF_000313985.2 Echinops telfairi | reverse complement strand
GAAAATGATGAAGACAACAAATGTACACATGTGCTTGACACAATGGATAGATGTATGGATTGTGATAAGAGTTGTACGAGCCCCCAATAAAATGATTTTAAATAAATTAATAAATTGATTTGGGGCTCACACTTAATTCTAGCTCCAACCTAAGAACAACTAGTTCTTATGATATGACCCTACTCGATACTCACCCTCATGAAATGGTCACTGAAGATATGGGTGCTATAGCAAAGTATGGTGAAGAAACTAGATGATGCCTGGTTATCAGAAAGAATGGTGTCTTAAGGCATTGGGGGAACAGGGCACTGATCCACCATGGGGAGGGTACTATTTATGTCTCCACAGGAAAGGGAGAGAGGGATCAGCCCTCAGCCTTGTGCACCAAGCCTTGAGCAACCTACCGGCATGAAGCAGTGAACTAACAGATATGTCTGTGGGGCAGTCCCCTATCCCAGCTATGTGGACCCTCCTCCCCAGAAGACTGCACTACTACAGAGGACAGCACTGAAGATACAGCCTGGGGAGAGGGGCAGGTCTGCCCAGACCTCACAGGAGCAAACTAAGAGGGAAAGAGAGAGTGGACAGCATCCTGGCCCTCCAAGCTTTGAGGACAACATTCCCACTCAGAGGAGCCAATGCACAGAGAGAACTATAGGGTTGGCCTCACCACAAGACACCACATCCCCTTACAGACCCACAGAGCTACGGGCGGGGGTGGGGGGGGAGGGGGGCCAGCACCAACACAGTGTGGGAATTGTGCCCAGTCTGACCCCCCCACACCAGGGTGTCACACAAAGGGAGCGCAACAGAGCAGCAAGGGAGCAAAGCAACAAAGTCCCCGAGGAATTCTGGAAATAGACTTCAGACCCGGAAGCAAGGCTTGGCACTGTGTCAGAGCAGATCAGAAACCTTCATAAGGGTCAGCAGACAGACCTGGAACTATTCATAATTCCCCCATGTCTATCTATATAAGGTAGGCAAGATAAACAATCTGAGGAGAAAACAATGAAACTGATGGCTCTGGGAGTACAGGAGAGAGGAAGAGGTGGGGTAAAGGGAGTGGGGAGCCGACAAACCCAGGGATAAGGGAGCAACAAGAGATCTAAAATCAATGGCCAGGAGGGCTTAGAATGCCTGATAGGGCTTGATCAAGTGCAATGTAGCCGAGAGGAAGTACAGAGAGAGGAATGAAGGTCTAACATTATAGTGGGACAGGAGGAAAGTAAAAGGAAAGAGAGGAAAGAAGTAGGAGGCAAAAGACATTTTGATATAGAGATATAAACATAGGCATGTGCATATGTAAATATATTAATATATAATGATAGGGATATAGGTCTGTGTACATTTATTTAAATGTTAAGTATTAAGGTAGCATATGACAATGAGCCTCTACTCATGTCTTCCCTCAATGCAGGACCACTTTGTCCCAATAACCTGGTATTCTGTGATGCTCATCTTTTCAACACAATCACTGAAGAAAATATGGGTGCATAAGCTAGTTTGGTGAAGAAAGCTGATGGTGCCCAGCTATTAGAAGATGTAGCAATAGAGCAGCCAGTCCACAGAGAGGACCACATGGCCAGCCCCACTATGAGACGTGATGCCCCTCACTGGCCCATGGCC
>NW_022104553.1:27086933-27093145 GCF_000313985.2 Echinops telfairi | reverse complement strand
CCCCTCCCTCCCCACTCCCTCATGAACCCTTGATAATTTATAAATTATTATTTTGTCATGTCTTACACTGTCCGACGTCTCCCTTCATCCACTTTAATGTTGTCCATCCTCCAGGGAGGAGGTTCTATGTAGATCCTTGTAATCAGTTCCCCCTTTCCACCCACCCTTATGACCCCTGTTCTAGCTCACAAATCTGACTAGACCAGAGCATGTACACTGGTACAGATAAGAGCTCTCAATACGCAGAATCCAGGACAGAGAAACCCCTCAGGACCAATAATGAGAATAGCAATACCATGAGGGTAGGGGGAAGGTGGAGGGAGAAGGGGGAGAAAGTGGGCACCTATCTCAATGATCGACATACAACACCTCCTCCCCAGAGGGCTGAACAACAGAAATGTGGGTGAAAGGAGACAGCGGACGGGGTAAAATATGAAAATAAAAATAATTTATAAATTATCAAGGGTTCATGAGGGTGGGAAGGTGAGGGAGGGAGGGAAAAAAGAGGAGCTGATACTAAGGGCTCAAGTAGAAAGAAAATGTTTTGGAAAGGATGACGGAAACATATGTACAAATGTGCTTGAGACAATTGATGTATGGATGGTGATAAGAGCTGTAAGAGCCCCCAAATAAAATGATTTATTTTTTTAAACAAAGAATGGAGTCTGGAGTCTTAAAGGCTTATCTTCAAACAAGCAGCCAGCTAAGTGAGGTGTCAAGTCCACATGGAAGAAGCACACCAACTTGTGTGATCCGGGGATCGTAATGCTAAAATCCAGATCTGAAGCAGGGAATGGTATCAGAGCTAACGTTGTGAACACCCGGGTGGCAGAAGGCTGTGGATGACAGTGGAAGCCCCAAATCCATTTGCAGTTGCGGGTTCTCGCTAGGGCATCCTCTCTGTTCAAAGTCCAGGGATGTGAATAGCCTTGCTATCACAGGGTGTATTATAAAGTTAGATGGCGTATTGTAAAGCTGATCATGGCAGATGTAGGGAGGTTAAAATGTAACACCTTATCATTTGATCTTCCTCGTGACTCATTTTAAAAGTTTTTTTTCCGTTTTTAATATTCTCTGCTCTCTTTTCGACTGTTTTGTCGTTGTTGTTAGGCTCTTCTGTCTGCTTCCTGTTTATGTTTTGTATGGTTTTCTGTCTATGAAATCCAAGTTAGGTTAATTCCCGAGGGGCGTGGCAAGGGAGGCTGGAGGGAAATGGAGAGCTAACCACAAGGAGGAGGAGGAGGAGGAGAACATGTTCTGAACCTGTGGTGATGCCTGCTCTGATCTTCTCAATATGATTGAGCGGTTGAATGCCATGCTACATGAATTATAGACCAATCAAACGATTTCTAAAAATACTAAATACGAGTGCTGAAAGAACAAAGGTGTGGCTTTGAGGTCTTTTCTCTTGCCTCAGACTCACGTGAAGTCAGACAATGCATAAGAAGGACTGCTGAGGAACGGGCACATGTACGTTTTGGGGCTGGTGGAGAGGACTGAGCACACCATGGACTTAAAGGAACCAGCAAATCTGTCTTAGAGGAAGTGCAGCCGCATGCTCCTTAGAAGCCAGCGGGGTGGGGGGAGGAAACGCCATCTCATGTGCTGTGGACATGTTATCAGGAGATACCAGATCCTGGAGAAGGACATCACGCTGGGTCAAGTAGAGGGTCAGCGAGGAAGAGGAAGACCCTCCAGGGGATGGATTGGCACCGTGGAGGACGGCGCCGGAGGATGGTGCTGGACCGGCTCTGTTGTTTACAGACAGGGCTGCCAGAGGCGAAACTGACCCATGGGCACCTAACAGAAGCATACTGAGCGCTTTTGACCAGTCGACCCATTCACCTACTGACTACGAGTGTGGTTGTTACAGAAAATCTGTTGTCCATTTGAGAGGATTAAGAGTGACAGCAGGGAGTGGGGAGCAGGGAGGGAAGGGAAAAAATGAGGAGCTGATACCAAGGGCTCAAGTAGAAAGCAAATCTTTTGAGAATGATGAGGGCAACAAATGTACAAATGTGCTTGACACAATGGATGGATGGATGGATGCATTGTGATAAGCGTTGTACGAGCTCTCAATAAAATGATTAAACGTTAAAAATACAAATAAATAAATAAATAAATTTTTTAAGAGTGAAGGGGTGGAGGTTAGCCTGTCAACCAGGTCGCAGCTTGATGACCTCATTTGGAGGCGCTAAGGAGATGAATAGCTCGCTGGAGGCGGGACACACGTTCACTCCCTGGGAGACATTCGTGACAGCCAGCCACATGGAGAGACACACTTCTGGACCCAGAGCCTTGGAACTGGAGGAGCCACGTGGAGACCCAGCCACACTAGAGCTGAGATGCTTCCACTGCCACTGGATCCACAAGACTTTCCACACACTGTCCTGTGATCTTCCTGTACTTGGGGTCATTGCATGTGTTGCATGAGTCTGAAGAGGAATTTACCGACTGGTACTGGACATATTGGGCTTATGGACTTGATCTGGATTGGGCTTGATGCTTTCGTAATGTCCAATTACTCTTTATATGAGGCTCTTTCCTATACATATGAGTGTATAGACATATGAGTGTCTATGAATTTGTTTCTCTCGTCTTCCCGGACTAATACAACAAGGCTGAAGGTTTTGGTCCACCCAGAGGTATCGCAGAAGAAAGTCCTGGCAGTCTACTGCCCCAAACAACCAGCTATTGGTGGACAGCAAATAGAAGCTGTCTCTCGGCTAAGGAGCTAGGCAACTGGGAACCATGGTTTTGAATAGATGACCTTGCAGATTGAAGCCAAACATAAACAATTCTCTGACCCCCATGGAGTCACCATGGGTTTGAGCCATGGCCACCCAACTGGCCATGGATCTGGATGGTGGTCCTGACTTTTTAAATTAAAATATGTCTCAAGAGAATATGTCTCACCGCCTCAAGAGAAGCCATCATTCTGTGACTACCAATTTGTGTGGGTCAGAAGCAGCCATTCAGCAAGTAAGCAAATAAGCCCACACGCAAGAAGCACACCAGGCTGTGTGATCATGAGGTGTTGATGGGAACAGGTATCAGGCATCAAAGACCCAGAATAAAAAAATCATATCAAAGTGAATGAGGGAGAGGGCGAAGTGCAGACCCAAAACCCATCTGTAGACAATTAGACCCTCACAGAAGGGTCACAAGGAAGAGACGAGACAGTCAAGGTATAGTATAGCACCCACGAAACACACAACATTCCTCTAGTTCAGTGGTTCTCAACTTCCTAATGTCGCGACCCTTTCATACAGCTCCTCATGTTGTGGTGACCCCCTAATCATAAAATTATTTTCGTTGCTACTTCATCACTGTAATTTTGCTACTGTTGTGAATCAGGTGACCCTGTGGAAGGGTCATTCAACCCCCAAATGAATCGCGACCCACAGGTTGAGAACCGCTGCTCAAGTTCTTTAATGCTTCCTCTCCCCCACTATCATGACCCCAATTCTACCTTACAAATCTTGCTACACCAGAGCACGTACACTGGTACAGATAAGAACTCACAACACAGGTAATCCAGGACAGATAAACCCCTCAGGACCAATAATGAGAGTATTGATACCAGGAAGGTAGGGAGAAGGTGATAACACCCCACCCCCACTCCAGGGGGATGAACAACAGAAAAGTGGATGAAGGGAGACAGCGGCTGGTGTAAGACATGAAAAAAATTTATTTATAAATTATCAAGGGTTCATGAGGGAGAGAGGGTGGGGGGGGTGTAAATAAGGAGCTGATACCAAGGGCTCAAGTAGAAAGAAAATGTTTTGGAAAGGATGACGGAAACATAAGTACAAATGTGCTTGATACAATTGATGTATAGAATGTTAAGAGCTGTAAAAGCCCCCAATAAAATGATTTAAGAAAAAAAAGTGTAGGTCAGAGATTGTTGTATGTATATGTGTGTGTGTGTGTGTGTGTGTGTGTGTGTGTGTGTGTGTGTGTGTCCTCTAAACTCAAACTGCAAGTTTTGTTGGAAAAAAGCGTTATCTGGGCAAGTTTCCTTTTTCCAACCAAACAGGACACAAAGGAGGAGACAGAGGCGGGGCATTCTGGAATCCCTTATTCTTAAACTTCTGGGGTTCTAGAATCCTTTTGTGAGGTAGTTCACAACGGAAAGGCCCGCAGTTCGAAACCACCAGCCGCTCTGAGGGAGAAAGAAGAGGCCGTCTGAGGGAGAAAGAAGAGATGGGTAATCTAGGAAACTCTAATATAGGGGGGCTCTGAGTCAGAATTGTTAGGCGAGTGTAAGCTTTTGGTTTAGGAGCCAGAACTGACCCCCTGGTAGTGGGTTGGGTCTGGTTCAACATCAATACACCGTGTGTAAATAATTCAACTCTGGGGTATTAAAGAAAATTCATTGATCCTATTGGTTGTTTAATATGGACTTTTAATTCCTGAGCATCCGCGGGGCTGTTAGCTGAGACCCCAGGAAAGCCAGGGTGGAACTGCTCTAGGGGGTCTCAAAAACCTTTAGGAAGGTTTTTCTTGCCAGGTCTTCCTGCCCCCTCCCTCCTCTCTTGCAGCCTGAGTGAACCTGGGGGCCAGGGAGCTTCCTCTCCCCACCTTTCCTGTGCATCCTAGAATCCTGTAACTTCTTCAGGGCAGACACCCCGCCCGCTGTCCCAGCCCTGGGATTGGCTTCCTTTTCTGTGTCACTTCAAAGCCCAAACTGTGACAGAGGCCAGACCCGCCCTGCAAACACGTTCACCTCCTGCCAGCGAGGCAGCACTCCCCTGGCACCACCCGCTTGGGTGCCCCGCTGTGCCAGGCGCCCAGGGGGGCTTTCCACACCTGTGCCCGACCTACCCTGTCGCCCCACCTACTGCCAGGCCAGGCTCTAAAATCAAGCGGTTGTGTATCCCCAAAGCAGACGGGAGGGGGAGGGAGGCTGGCTCACCAGGCCCCATCAGGGCCCTGGTCTCTTCCGGGCAGGCTGAAAAGGATGAGGTGGCTTACTGAGAGTCCTTACGGGGCTGAAGGCTCACGCTGACTCACCGGTACTGGGCCATTAGTTTCATGACTCAGAGGGGGAAACTGAGGCTCTGTGAGAGCCGATGTTCTGACGTGGTGAAGTGGACACTCGAGCTCCGCCTGAATGACTGCAAAGCTTATTATCATTATCACTGGCTAGGTGCCCCAAGAAAGCAGAGGGTCAGTGCTCCCTCAGGTAGGGGGTGAAGGGTGCAAAGGCTCATGGGAATGCCACCTGAGCCGGGAAAGGGAAGGAAGCAGGGCGGGGTGGGGGTGGGGGTGCTCCACCAGGAGCAAAGAAGATCCCTTCGGAAAGCTGACCCTGACTGGCCCCTGACACACACACACACCAGCCCCCCCCTTGAAGGAGCTAATGGTAGGCTGCTAGACCACAAGCCCTTTCTTGAAGGGAGCCTGCCACTCCCAAGTCCCGCGTTAAGAACATCAATCACTTAAAAAGAATAAGCTCCCATTGACTGAGCGCCTTCCCCTTTGCCAAGCTGCCTGCACCAACACGTGTTCACTCCTTGACCTTGACCTTGTAGAAGGCAGTGGGTTTGCCCCCCATTTTCTAGGGAAGCAGCCAAAGTCCAGAGAGGGGAAGTCACAACCCAGACGGCACAGCTGGTGAGCAGCAGAGCTCGGCTCCGAACTCAGAGTCTTTGGGACAGCGAACCCCATCTCCCTGGGCCTCTCCGGCCTTACACCCGACTTTCCCAGGCACCCCTGGGTCACATACTGGTCCCCCTTTCCCTGAGTCAACCTTGACTGACCAGGAGCTCCGAGTGGGGGGGTGGGCGAGGGGGCAGGGAGAGCGAGTGTGTTGCAATGTTCTGACTCAGCATGGTGCGTGCAGACCAGGACGGCAGGGAGAAAGGGGAAGATTAAGTCTTGGCCCTAATCCCAGAAGGGCTGGTTCCACTCGGTGCCTGGGGATCTAGGAGCTGCCAAGGCCCCAGGGCGGGGAGGAACCGGGAGGTCCTGGCCTGGCAAGCCAGGCTCCAGGAAGCTGGCTTGCACTCAGCCTGGGGGGGGAGGAAGGGAGGTCGGGTGGACTTACAGCCCAGCCCGAGCCCAGACAGGAGGTTGTGTACCTTGGGCAAATCCTTCCTCCTCCAGGGCTCAGTGTCTCATCTTCCCAGCCTGCAGAATGTATATGTTCTTCTCTCCCTGAACCTCCATTCCCCCCTGCTGCAGAGAGAGAGAGAGAGAGAGAGAGA
>NW_022104553.1:27081452-27086833 GCF_000313985.2 Echinops telfairi | reverse complement strand
GCAGAGAGAGAGAGAGAGAGAGAGAGAGAGAGAGAGAGAGAGAGAGAAGAGAGTGAGAAATCATCCCCCGGGGCCTTTGCCACTCAGTGCCTCCGTTTCCCCTCACTTCTCCACTGAAAGGATCCCTTCCACAGGGAAACACAAACCATTGATGCAGAGTCATTCAGTTCAAAAGCACCAGCAGCTGCGCAGGAGAAGAAAGAGGCTTTCTGTTCCCATAAAGAGCGATCGCCTGGGGAACCCACAGGCATACCCGGTCCTGTGAGTTGGAATCAACTTGATGGCAGTGAGGGTTTTAACAAGTTATTTCTTTTAATATATACATCTCTTAACAGCGAGTTTTTAGTGTCCCTTAAAATAACAATCATGAACACATTACATGCTAAGACAAATAACTTTTTTTTTTCTTGAGGAGTAATTGTTTTCCAAAAGGAGAGAAAAGTCAAACAAGTGGCATTCTTTTGCATCCTTTTTATAAAAGTCTGGCTCAATCGGAAACCCATGGAATCCACCATTGGCTTCTGCCTCATTGTTGCGATCTATCGGGTCTAACTCTCTGTGAGCTTTTCAATGGTTATTTCTCAGGGAGAGATCTCCAGGACTTTCCTCAGAGGTACCTTTGGGTAGACTCAAACCGCCAACCCTTTCATTTAGAATTAGAGCTAGGAGGGATGCTGACCACCCCAATCAGGCCAATGGTTGGACTTAGGGTGCTGGGGTCCCAGAGGCCTGGCTGAGCACCTTGGCTTCTCCAGTTCTTTGCTGTGTGTGCCTCCACTTCCCCCTTTGCAGATGGGCCTTGGGAGACGGTAGGTAAATGAGTCCTCAAGGTGTTGGAAGGATTCAGAAAGGCAGTTCCCAGCTCAGCCCACCCAGGGTTAAGGGCCCCATCTGGCCTCAGATTGGGGTGGGGAAGGGTCACAAGGAGGCCGTGAAGAGGGCAAGGTTACGAAAGGGCAAGGTGGAAACAGGAATGGGCATCATTCCTCCGTCTGTCTGTCCATCCATTCATCCATTGCTCAAAAATCTCCATCAGTCGGGCGGCGTTGTCAATCACCACCAAGTCTCAAAGGCACAGAGAGGGGAAGCCCCCTGCCCAAGGCCACACCGCTAGCACACCGCAGAGGCAACGCTAAACCGCTCGCAGCCCTCTAACGCAGAGTAGAACTGACTCCAGAGGGTTTCCAAGTGTTGGCAATGAATATTGAAAGTACCGTGGACAGCCAAGAAGCAACACATTTGTCTTGGAAGAAGCACAGCCAGCATGTGCCAGACAGACAAGGATGACAAGACCTGGTCCCCGGTATTTTGAACACGTCCAAAGAGACCCGTCCCCGTCCCCGGAGAAAGACAGCCGCTTGGTCAAGTAGCAGGGCAGCAAAAGAGAGGGAGACCCTCAACAAATTGGATTGACACGGTGACTGCAAGCCAAGGGTTCCCACATAAAAACGCTCGTGAAGAGGGCACAGGACAGGGGGGGTGGCGGTTCCTTCTGTTATACATCTGGTTGCTATGAGCCGGAACTGATTCCATGACCCTGAACAACAACAGATACAGGCTGCCTCCTTTTTCTACCACAGAGCAACAGGTAGGGTTCCAATTGGCAACCGCTGAGCCACCCGGGTGCCTAGGATGTGGCTGAACCAGGACTCAGAGCCAGGGCTCTAGACCTATAGCTCACTGAACCCACTTCCCCAGCAAGATGGGGCCTGTCACTGAAAACTCGGTTTCATGAATAATTGTGGCAACAGGAATCCCAGTCACCCCAGTCGCTATAAGGAGCATTTTCCATGCTCCAGGCCTGCCAAAGTCTGTGAAGGAAAACACAGGATTTGCACTTGACTTTCCATTTAAGGAGCCCTGGTGGCATACGCACTGGGCTGCGATCCACATGCTTGGCAGTTCAAAACCACCAGCCGCTCCTTGGGAGAAAGATGGGGCTTTCTACTCTCATACACAGTGACAGTCTCAGAAACTCAAAGGGGGCAGTTCTACCCTGTGCTACAGTGTCACTATGAGTTGCCATGGCAATGAGCTTGGTGGCAGAGTGATTGCTCACTGGGCTGCTAACCACAAGGTCAGCAGTTCAAAACCACCAGCCCCTTTGCAGGAAAAAGGTGAGTTTTTTTACTCCCATAAAGAGTTACTGTCTTAGAAACCCATAGGGCCAATTCTATCCTGTTCTATAAGGTCGCTATGGGTCGGAATCAACTCGATGGCCGTGAGTCTTAGGGTTTTCTGTTTGAAGCAAGGCATGGCAAAACCAAAACCCTATCGATCGACCCTCTAGGACAGGGTAGAACTGCCCCCTGTGAGTTTCTGAGGCTGCAGCTCTTTCCGGGAGTAAAAAGCCTCATCTTTCTCCCACAGAGTGGCTGGTGGTTTTGAACTTCCAACTTTGTGGTGAGAAGCCCAACGTGTAACCCTCTTTCACAAGGCCCAGGAACTGAGGCAGATGGGAACCTCAGGTCTGATCAGCTCCAATCTTTCTTCTGAGATAGGGAAACTGAGGTCCAGAGAACAAGAAAGGCCCAAGCACCCATGACTCCCTGCGGACCTTGAACTCAGGACCTTTCTCACAGAGAGTGGGGTAGGGGGAGGGTGGGCAATGGGGGATAAGGATAAGGGGAGAAGAGGTAGTGGGGTGGGGGGTTACTGAAATAGCTCTAACGGGACACCTGCATGAGGAAGAGTGGTTAGACTCCAAGCAGGACTTTCGGGTCTTCTCTGGGAAGTTTCCCCGGAAGTCATCCAGGGACTGCCCCAGCCAGCAGGGGAGCAGGGAGGCCCAGAGAGGGGAGAGACCCCAGCCTTCCCTGAGCGGGGTGCATGGAATAAAGGGGGAAAAGAGGGGGTGGCCATCCCGGTTCTGCATCCCCCATTCCCGACACTGGAGGGAGGCGGCTGTGGGAGCTGGGACTTTCCTGAGCAGCAGGAGATTCTGGGAAATTAGAGACAGCTGCAGGGCGGGGCTGACTCCCAGGCTCCCTTCCCTGTCCCCCACCCCCTGGTCCCCGGCTGGTCCCCAGGCCCACCTACCTCTCCTCCCTGCAGAAGGCCTATCTCAAACTGCTCCTCCTCCTTCAGACCCTTAACCCCTAACTCACCCTACCCCCTCCCACCCCCACCCCACCCCACACACACTCACTCCTCCTTCAGAGCTGTTTCTCTGACTTTTCCTCCCTCCTGAGACCACCCCCCCTCAGACACCCACCTCTTTCTCCACTCAGACCATCTCCCTCCCCTGGAGAACCTGGTCCCTTCCTTTAGAGCACCCCTTCCCCTTCCAGTCCCTCAACACCCCCCCCTCCACCCCCCAGCCTTTCTCTTCCTCCCTCAGGCCTTCACCTCCCCCTTCAGACTCTTACTGCCACCCTCGGGCCCTCATCTCTTCCTCCCTGTCCCCAGGGCCTGTCCACCTCCCTCCCACCCTGTCCTCCTCCCTGAAGATTCTCCCCTCCAACCCTCTGTTCCCCTCTCAGGTTCATCACCTCCTCCCTCAGACCCTCTCCCTGTCTCTCCAAGACTTGTCCTCCTTCCTCAGATCCATCCAGTCCTCACCCCCTCCTTCATCCTCAGACGGGAGTCTCTCCCTGCCCCTGAACAACACCCTCTCTGGGTCAAGAGCTGAGACTCACTGCCCACCTCAGCCTCCCTGGCCCCAGACCTCTGGGCCACCTCCATACAGTATCAGGGAACCTGGGTGGTCTTCCAACCCTGCCTCTTGGTGTCCACTCCTTTCACAAGCCCTGCCCAGGAGGCCACACAGGTCTCAGTGTTCCTCTCTGTGCAATGGAGCAATGCTCCGCACTACACCCTCCTGTGTCTGAAGAGGTGGGCCGCGTTCTCTTGTTGTAGCCCCCACAATACCTGGGGGCAGGGGTGAACAATCAGCTCATTTTTCCAGAAGAGATGGGTCTCATGAGAGGAGGGGGCCATCTGAGGTCTCACTTCAGACAGAGAGAACTGGCAACAGAAGCACAGCAGCAGGCCAGGACAGGTATGGGGAGACGGGGACATTGTGCTTATGGGGAGCAGGGCAGATCTGACTCTGTCTCTTCCCATCTTTCTCCTGGGAGACAATTCCAAAAGGCACAAGAATCTCTTCCGTCTCACCGTTTCTCTTTGCAAGAGATGGAGGTGGGATTTGAACCCGGATCTGTGGGCCGGAATATTTCAGTTACAGAGAGAGACCGGGCAAAGAGCAAGACCCTCTCTCTGCACACAGCTGGATCTCACGACCGGATTAACGATCCACTAGGGTGAGGCCCATCCAGGCCAAAGTCCTTTTGTTGCCCAGACAGGGCCCTACACCCACTACCAGGTCCTAGAGAGATGCTTCCGGGGAGATCGCAACAAGATCGGGCAGAGATGTCAATAAGAGGGGTCTTGGGGTCCCTGGAGACTGAGAGGCACAGGCTGGGTCTAAGGCAGAGAAAGGGGGTCCAGGGAGCCCAGGGATTAAAGGGCAGAGGCCAGAGAAGGAGAACCCCCGCATTCCTCCTAGGCAGATCTGGGGTGCAGTTTCCATGCCCTTGCCGTGCCCTCTTCCCTCTCCCCCGAGCTGCAAACCTGTCCCCCTCCACCTGCCCTGCCAGGCCTCAGTGACCTGGACTCAACCCCAGCGTGGGCCCCGCCCCTAGGGAAATCCGGGAAAGCCCCGGCATCGCCGAGCCCCTCCCCTGGGCGGGAAAAAGGGAGGGGACCTTTCAGGGGGCAGGAAAGGGATCGCCTCTGTCCCCTCCCTCCCCGCCAGCTCCAGCCAGTCTGAGTCATGCCCCGAACTCGCCCGGCCAGTTCCCCGGGCACCAGCCCCTCCCCGGTGGGAGGGGAAAGTGGAGGAGCAGCGGGGGAAGCAGACCGCCCCCTCTGGCCTGCTCGCCTGGAGTCTCTCGCGGTCTCCAGGGCTCTCTGTAGGCACCCAGGATTCCCCGGACACCCACCCTCTGCCCCGCGGGGCGGGCTGGGTGCAGGGCCCAGGAGAGAAGTGCACAGTGAGCGTCCCCCGGTGCCCCCCCCCGCCCCCACCCTGCACAGTTGGTGAGGCTCGTGGGGGCAGGGGCGGCCGAGGGAGGGTTCCTGGGTGCCTCTGCACGCCCACAGAGGAGGAAGCGGCGGGCAGAGGGGACGTGCCGGGTCAAGGTCACCCGCGGAGGAAGTGGGAATCAGGATTCGAACCCGCGTGCTCGCCACTCGGTGGCTTCCTGGGATCGCTTCCCAGGGAGAAAGACAGAGAGAGGGTGAGCGGCACCCACAGAGAGACCCGAGAGACAGCGAGAAACCCCGAGAGACCGGGGCTGAGACCGTTGTCAGCCACCTAGGCAGAAACCGAGACGTGGAGAGAGACATCTAGCCAGAGACAAACCGGGTGCCAGACGCCC
>NW_022104553.1:27068804-27080880 GCF_000313985.2 Echinops telfairi | reverse complement strand
GAGCCCGCCGCCCCTCCAGTAGCTGCTGGCCCCGGAGCACCCCCGGAGTCCCTCTGCGGCGGTCCCGGGGCGCCCGGAGTGCCCGGGCCCCTCCACGGCCTGGCCCGGCCAGAAGCGCTGTACTACCAGGGTGAGTGGACCCCGCGGTTCAGGGCCGGACCGGGGCTGCACAGGGGTGCAGGGTCGCTGGAATCAGACAGCTCTCAGGGCTCAGGGAGTTGGAGGCCAGGCGCACAGACCCAAGGTCCCGGGGACACAAACTTGGAGGGACACGGAGCCTGGGACAAAGATAAGGATGGAGAGCTAAAGGGCAGTGCTCCTATATAGGGGTTGGATGGCGTCCTTGGGGGGGAGTCGGGTATCAGCGACACAGATATAGGGGGTTTCATAACTACAGGATCTCAAGGACCCACCTAATCTAGAGTTACAAGGAGTCAGGGCCTTTACTCAAGAAACTGAGGTTCTTGGCTGCAGATAGTGGGCTCAGAAGGAATGGGAAGCAGAGATACATGTTGGAGGATTCGGGGTGTCAAAATCGCAGGAACTCAGATCTCAGAGTGCATGAGGAGTCATGGGAGCAGAGTTTGGGGTACTGAAATCCAAAGAAACAAACAAGGATCCCCAGGAGCTGGGGGTCGGGTGGGGGTGGGGGGCCCACAGGCAGAGAACCATGGTTCTGGGCACCCAGTGATGCGAGGTGACAGGTGATCAGGGTCCCATCTGGGGTTGCAAGGACAGGACCTAGAGATGGCCAGCAGGACAAGGGCATTCTGGGACTCCAGGATCTAGGGCCCCAATGAAGGAGGGATTTCTTCCAAAGGCCTTAAGGTTGGATATGCAGGGAACTGGAAATTTGAGTAGGGGGGATTCTTAAAGGAAGGTTCCCTATGGGCAAATAAAAATAACGGAGGCCGCACATCACTCTCCCCACCCTAATCTCAAGGAAAAGCACCCACCTCATGATCCCCAAGTGACCTCCAAAGTTTCAGGGACCCCAGATTTTCTCACCACCACCCCAAATCTTCCTCCAGCTTCTGCACCTCCCACTGCAGCAGATTGCAGCAGATGGAGGGCCACAAGCTGTGCAACAGGAAGCCTCCCACCCTTCTCCCGTTTCCTGCAAGAGAACTTGGGCCTCAGCTCTTCCCATCTGTGCAATGGGTCCCTGTGGACTTGACTCCTGCCTTGGATGAGTTGGAATGGACTCCCAGGCAATGGGTTTTTTGTTTTGTTTTATGGTCTTTTCCAACCATTGCCTCTGGCCAGACTCCCCACACCCACTTTTCTTACCCTCTAACCCTCCCCTCTCCCCAAACCCAGGACCCCTTTGCCCCACACCCTTAGCACAGCTCAGCTTCCCATCTGCTGCTTGTCTCCCTTGGCCACAAATTCGCTTAGCAACCAGCCTGTGGGGTCCCCCACTGGAGGGTGATGGTGAGGCTCAGTCTACCCCCTTAAGGGATTCTTTGTCTAGGGGGAACAAGGTGCATTCAAGTGACTGAGTGCGTTGTGGGGACTCAGGAGGTATGGGGAGATGGGATCTGGGTTGGCCTCCTCCTGGCCTTTGAAGGCTAGAAGGAGATACAAAGAACCTGGGGACTGAGGGCAGACCGCCAAGGTCAAGACCAAGGCCAGGAGATGAAGGAGGGTTAAGGGCCTCTGCACTTGTCTCACCTGTATCCTTTTTCCGCCCCGCCCCTTCCAGGACCTTTTCTGCCCCTGTACCCCACCCCATCTATGGGCTCTCCGTTTCCTCTGCTAAGCCTGCCTACCCCCCTGTACCCCATCATATGCTCCATGGAGCACCCCCTGTCGACAGACATCGCCATGGCCACCCGCGCAGATGAGGATGGAGACACGTAAGTGACAGTCCCTCACCCACGGAGGGAGCGCAGCCCCCCAACCTGCCACACAACAGGGCCGCTCAGCTTGGGCTTTTGCTGGCTGGGTGACCATGAGCAAGACCGTGCCCCCTCTTTGAGCCTCAGTTTCCTCTTCGGGAAAAAAAAAGCAGGTGTTCAAGAGCAGCTCTGCCCTAGGACAAAAGGAAGCTAGAGTCTTGCAATTATTTAATATTATTATTATTACTGAGTCAGAACTCACAAGTGAGGAAGACACTGCATGGATTGATTTCCTTCCTGTATGCAGTATGCATGTAAAGCCCCTAGCACAGGCCTCCACAGACGGGCTGGGAGGTATGGTTAGTTGCTGTGAAACCCCCCTGTGTGCAGAGCCAATCTGCTCCAGAGGGTCTCCAAGGCTGAAACCTGTTGGAAGGAGATTGCCAGGCCTGTCTTCGCGTCGCCTCTGGGTGGATTTGGACCACCAGCCTTTCGGTCCATCGTGCAACCCTGGGGTGGGGGGGACCCCTTACGTGCTTAGTATGCATTTGTTATTATTCCTACGAACCTATAGACCCACACCACACGTACCCCAAATGTAAAATGACATAAAACAATACCCCGCCCTAACTCCGATAGGATCTGGTGTGATATTTTCTATTCTAGTCAGTTTCACTGTTTTTGCTTCTGGCCACAAGCCCCTCCATTAATTAGCAGACACCCTCAACTGACTTAACAATCCTTATGGTTTATGAATCTGTGCTTTTAAAGGACGTTCTCATCCTTCGCGTGAGGCTGCTGTGTGAGAAATATGAATTAAACATCCTGAGGGCTTTCTCTCTAGACCAGCACAATCGGTCTTTCTTCTGTTGGCCTAGCTTTGAATCTCTGCTGGCCACGGCTTTCTCGCTCCCGCTGTGCCTCAGTTTCCCCCTCTGCAAAAGGGGAATCAGAAAGCCAAACCAAACCTGGGAACCATAAACTGTGTGAGGGTCCCCCTGAAAAAGAAGCGAGGTGGTCTCTAGAAAGTGCTTATCTGGGGATTGGCTTTGGGCCCTTGGGAGCCACAGGTAGGACAGATGAGGGTGAACCGGACTCACCACTAGCCCGCTGGGTCACATCACTTCTCTGAGCCTCAGTTTCCCTGTCTGGAAACCAGGGCTTTGAATAGACCCTGTGACAATTAGGCTTCTGTGCAATACCAGCTACACAGAGGGGGCGGAATAAAGCCCCGTACATAGTGAGCTCTCAATACTCGGGGGTGGAGAGTGGTGGTGGTGATGGGGGGTGTTGTCTGAACAGAACTCAGACTGGAGAAAGTGCTGGGGGTGACCAAGAACCCCACAAAACCTGGTGGCCACCTGGCCTCAGTCTCTCAGCGGGGTGGTCCATGAAATGGGCTTCCTCTGTATCTGCCCCCAGAAGTGACTTTTTTGTGGCCTGGGAAAGCAGCCCCGCGCCCGCCCCACCCGTCCTCCCCCAATGCAAACACTTCTGCCTCAGCTGCCAGTTGGGGGAAATCCCTTCCCGCAGAGCCTGACCGCAGCCCAGCTGCTCTGCCTCCCCCACGTCAGCGCCCCGTCACTCACTCCTGCCTCCCCACTCCTGGCTCTCCCTCTAACCTTAACCCCTTCCGCTAGGGCCTGGGCTTTACCGGAATGGGCAGCCGGCCCAGCCCCAGGCTGTGTGCGCTTTGGAGGTGGGGAGGCCCCACTTCACGCTTGAGGGGATGGCGGGGGAGGAGGGCGCTGGGACTTTGTCTGGGCCCCTAGAGAAGCCTAGGGTTCCCAAGCTGGTCTTCAAGGGTACTCGGGCATCTATCTGAGCCCCTCTTCTATTCTCCCAGTCTGGGACTGGGGCGGGGAGGGGGGGCGCTCGGGATCACTATGAAGTTGAGGTGCTATATGCCTTGTTCCCCAAGGGGCTTAAGAACACAATGCGGGGCTGGAGGAGGCCTGTGGGCAGGACCAGGCGTTTAATTTGCTGAGCCCCTGGTAAAACGAGTATCTCCAGTCTCGGGTTCCTGGTTCAAAAAGAAAGACTTGGGGTCAAAAGAAGAGCTGATACCAAGGGCTCAAGTAGAAAATTGTTTTGGAAATGATGCCAACATATGTACCAGGGTGCTCAATACCATTGAACGATGGGTGGTTATAAGATTTGTAAGAGCCTCCCAATAAGATGATCGATTTAAAAGAAAAGAAGACTTTTGGGGTTGGGACTAGCGAAACATTAAACCCGCGCATGGGCCCTTGGAAGCGGGAGGTCTCAGTCCCAGGAGGTAGCCCTGCCTGGAAGTCTGTGCACCCTTCCACCCCCACCCCCCAAAATGGCCAAAGATTGGGGAATTGTGTTACTAGCAACGATTGTTACTAGCAACGATGGGGTGGAGGGCAGTTTGGGGAGTTCTAAATCTTCGCAGAACAATTGGGGTGCTCTATCGGAAATCCTAGGATATGGGTGCGGGAGGGGGGGGCGGGGGGGCCCTGAGAAGAGGTGTTCCAGAGGGGCTCAACGTTGGAGGGTTCTGCCCTCTGGGGGCGCTCATCTATCCGTGCCCTGTGCTCTTCGCCCTCCCTAGCCCCATTGGGGGATGGAAGTTGGGGTGTGGGGGGGAGATCTTTGGCAGGGCAGGCTTCCCTCCCCCGGGAGCAGGAAGCGGAGCCCCGCCCCTCAGACCTGTTACTGGAAGTCCGAGGGCTGGTCCGCCCCTCCCGTCCCCACTTCCTCCAGCCCCGCCCCACCCCCTGCGGCCCGCGCGTTTATGGGAACTTGGGCCTGGACGGTTTCTCTGAAATCATTCGCTCCCTCTGCCCTCGCTTAACCCTGCCCTCCCCGCCGAGGACCCGGGGCCGGGCGCCCTGGGAGATGCAGGGAGGGGAGGGGGCCCTTCCTAGGAACCCCACCCCGCCCCGCCCAGGGCTGGGCCCTCTCCCGACATTGCCTTTTTAAAATAGGCGCGCACCCCTGAAGGATCCAGGTTTCACCTGCCACGGTCTCTCCCTATGAGGCAGACGCGGTGCTGTGGCCAGGTTTACATCAAACTAGGAAAGGCATTGCTGTAGGATCGGCTCTGACTCATGGGACCTCCCTCTGACTACCGAACAGAGCTGCTCCGTAGAGTTTCCTTGGCCGAAACGGATCGCCAGGCCTTTCTCCCGCAGCCCCACCTGGTGTGTCAACCTGTAGGTTACCAGTCAAGTGCAAAGAAACCATTTGCGTGGCATAGTGGTTATGCATTGGGCAGTTAGCTGCAAGGTCAGCAGTTTGCGACCAGCAGCCTCTTGCGGGAGAAAGACTGGGCTTTCTACTCCCATAAAGAGTTTCAGTCCTGGAAACTCACAGGGGCAGATCTACGCTATCCAACAGGGTTACGATGAATCAGCATCGGCTAGATGGCCGTGAGTTTGGTTTGGGGGCCTACAGGAGGAGCCCCCGTAATGCAACCCGAGCTGCAAGGTCAGCAGTTGGAAACCATCAGCCGCTCTCGGAGGGAAAGGAGAGGCTTTCTGGTTCATACCTGGAGAGCTACAATCTCGGAAACCCCCCAAAGCACTTCTCCTCTGCCCTGTCGCTACACGTCGGTTTAGAGTGAATTAAGAGAGATGACACTTGACTGAGGTCAACACTGAGGTTTCAAGGGACTCTCTGGACTTTAACTGAGCCCCCGTGGCCCTGTGGTTACGAGTAGAGCTGCCATCTGCAAGGTCTGTAGTTTGAAACCACCAGCTAGCTGCTCCAAGGGAGAAAGATGGGGCTTTCTACTCCCATAAAGAGTTACCGTCTCAGAAACTTAGGGAGGCAGTTCTATCCTGTCCTGTGGGGTCGCTGTGAGTCAGAATCGACTCGCCAGCAATGAGAGAGGGAGGGGAAGAGGGAGAGACAGAGACAGCTGGGAAAGGGTGGCATTTGTAGCCCAGGCTTGCCTGTGCCTGTCCCCGCCCAGTCTCTGGGCTACAGGATGTCAGAAGCCTTCATCTGAGCCACCTGGGGAACAGGCTTAAGATGTAGATTCTGGATGCCCTTAAGAACTGAGAGAGCAGTTGATCTAGTGACTGTGAACTTGAACTTGTGTGAAAAGGTGCCCGGCCATGCAGTGCAGTACACTTGGTGCCCTCAGCTCTGCTCACAGTTGTGTAGACACACACACACACACACACACACACACACACACACACACACACACATCTCAGGTTGCCTCTTGCTCTGGGTGACTGTTAGAGATTGGGGTGCCTGAGAGCAAAGCAGGAAGTCTCTGGGGAGTACCTTCAGGATATACAAGCCTGGGGGTGGTGAGAAAGGGAGGCCTGTGCAGTGGGTGGGGATGGGGATATGGGCAAAGCTTGCTGAGGCCTCAGCCATCCCATGAAGAGCGCCAAGGTAGGGGTGAGGGGTGGCCTTCAGAGGTGTGACCCAGGCACTGAGCCTTCTAGGCCCATTGACCAGCCAGCCACTGGGTGGATGGTGGCTGCCCACCCCCTGGATGGGGAGTGACCTTGGGCCAGCAGCTCTCTTCAGCTCAGGGTGATTTCCACTGGGCATAGCCCAGCCTCTGTTAACCATGACCTTACTTAGTATGTCCACGCACCTCCCCTTGAAGCAAAATTCTCCATCCCCATGCTTGGGTGTCACGTATGTACATGGCCTTGGAGGGAGGCTAAAGTCCCACCAAGACTGGCTGAGAGGCCTTGCTAGCACCTCACTCACCGCCGTCCTTTTCACAGTTGAGACCATAGCTCCAATGACCAGGGTGACCCTAGAGATGGAGTCACGTCCCCAGCCTGTGTCCAAGGACCCCTGGAGGCCTACTGGGTTACTCTTTTGGGGCTGCTAACCGCAGTCAGCAGTTCAAACCTGCCAGATGCTCCATGGGAGAAAAATTGAGGCTGTCTGCTTCCATGAGGATGTACTGTCTCAGAACCTCACAGGGGCCATTCCACTGTGTCCTATAGGGTTGATGTGGGTCAGAACTGGCTCGATGGCTGTGGGGTGTTTTTTCCCCTAGTGTCCTAGGGAGTGTGCAGGGACTCGGAGGCAGCCCCCTGCCCTGGAGGACCTGGCATTGTAGTGGGGAATTTCAGACAGGGAGCAAACAAACACTACCCTGCCGGGTGATGATGGGGTGAAGGGAAACCTAGCAGGGTCAGGGGGGCAGGGACCGGAGTGAGAAGAGCGATGACACGAACTCCCCCCACCAAAAAAGTGGTAGTCTTGGGAGCTCTAAGGAGCAGGTCTACTGTCTGATAGTCAAAAGCCCTTCCATGGAAGCGGGGTTTGTCAGTTAGTCTGTTTTGAGCAAGGAGAACAAAGCTGAATCCTAATCCAGTTGCCTGTGTCGATCCTGACTCCAGGTAACCCCGAGTAGTACTAGAGCTGCTCCATCCAGGTTTCTTGACTGGTTTTTGAAAGAAGTACATCACCACGCCTTTGCTTCCTCCGCACCATTGGGCGGGGTTTGAACCAGCAACCTTTAGGCTAACCATGGAGTGTGGCGCATTTGCCCCAGTCTGGGACCCCTGAAAGCCAGCCCTGTGAGGGAGCACTGTTCCATGGCAGCGAGAACAGCGAGTGCAAAGGCCCAAGGAGAAACAGAGGCATGGTGTACTTCAGGAGGATGGAGAAGCCGAGATTACACTGGGCCTTATGAACCACACAGGAGCGCCCAGTTGTGAGCAGTGCGGGTCCCGAGTTGGGCTGCTGCTAACCACAAGGTCAGCAGTTCAAAACCACCAGGCATTCTCTAGGAGAAAGATGAGGTTTTGTGCTCTTGTCAAGAGCTTCAGTCTCCATAAGATCACTTGTAGGCGAGACTCTTAACTCACTCTCGGCTTTAGCACCCTCTTGGGAGAAACCTCCGAACCGTGAGAGCCAAGTGGAGGAGGAAGAGAATGCACAGACCCAACGTGCAGGATGAGGCAGATGTCCAAGTAAACTCGCGTGCACACCTCAGAAGCTACGGCTGAAAGACTATGGAGGGTCTGAGGCCAGGACACTGGTACAAGTTGTTGACTGGGTGCTACCTACCCTCTAGAACACTGGTTCTCAACCTTCCTAACCCCACCTCCCACCCCACCCTTTTATACAGTTCCTCATGTGGTGGTGACCCCAACCAGAAAATTATTTTCGTTGCTACTTCATCCCTGTCATTTTACTACTGTTCTGAATCATCATGTAAATAGCTGATAGGCAGGATGTATTTTCATTGCTACAAATTGAACATCATTAGAGTGATTGATCACAAAAACTATATGAAATCATATATTGTGAAATATATATTTCTAATGAAAAATCAATGAAATTTTGTCTTGAAGCATGGTGTAGCATGGGTAATAGTATTCAAGCCGGTACTCGTATGTGGGTGTATCTGCCTGTGGTCGGATCCAACTGGAGACGGAATAGAGGAGCGGTGTCTCAGTTCCTAAGACCATGGGAAATATGTGTTTTCCGATGGTCTTTAGGAGACCCCTGTGAAAGAGTCCTTCAACCCCCAAAGGCCTCGTGACCCACAGTTGAGAACCGCTGCTCTAGAACTCCTATGGATGTAGGACTTCCATCGCCCTCCATCTCCGCGAGCACTTGAGAGGCCCACCTTGCTCCTACCTAACCTGTTCAGTTTTGACCCTTTGCCCTGAACCTATGACATTCTGGATCAGTTCTGTTCTCTGTCGTGGCTCAATAGAATGTGCACAATAAATCATCCCTTCTGCTGGCTTAGTTAAGATTGGGGGGGGAAAGAGGGACGGTATCACAAACACACAGGGGCAGCTCTGCTCTGTCCTTCTGCCCCGATGGGGTTGTTGCTATGAGTCGACATTGACTCTTTGGCATTGAGCTTGGTTTTGGTTTTTTAAAAGGGTCCCTTTGACTTCTGTGTAGGGACAGCCTAGCGCAGTGATGGGTGCAGGGGGCCCAGGCAGGGGGGACTGGATTAGTCCAGGAGAGAGACAAGGCTGTTCAACCCGGGTGAAGGATTTGGGATGTGGGCTTCCAAAGGAGCCATCAGCTATTGGGGTTCACACAGTTACAAGAGTGAGGCGAAAAGCAAGCGGCGCCTCAGGTCTGTGGGTCTTCTCTCTCTAGGCCCCTCCACATCGCCGTGGTGCAGGGTAACCTGCCCGTCATCAACCGGCTGGTCAACCTCTTCCAGCACGGGGCCCGGGAGCTGGACACCTACAACAACCTGCGGCAGGTGAGGGCTGGGGCTGGGGCTCCTGGGGCTGAGGGAGGAGGCAGGTGGCTGGGACCCCCTGACTCTTCAGTGCAAACCAGGAAGTGGCCCAGACTCCTGGGATTGAGAAAAGACAGGTCAGATGCCAGAATCCCTGGTGGAGGAATAAGAGGAGGTGCCCCGAGGCTGGAGTTCAGCTCGGGGTGGGACACAGGCCCCCCAACACTGCCGTTCTCTCCCCTAGACTCCACTGCACCTGGCGGTGATCACCACGCTGCCGTCCGTGGTTCGGCTGCTAGTAATGGCTGGCGCCAGCCCCATGGCGCTGGATCGCCACGGGCAGACGGCGGTCCACCTGGCGTGTGAACACCGCAGCCCCACCTGCCTGCGCGCCCTGCTGGACAGCGCAGCCCCGGGCACCGTGGACTTGGAGGCCCGCAATTACGACGGTGAATACAATACAGGGAGAAGAGGGGGTGCGGGGCCGAGGTGTAGCTGGACCAGGAGTCCATCTGCAGCCCCAAGGTCACGGGCCTGAGTCTAACGGAGCCTCCCTCGCCCCCAGGGCTCACCGCCCTGCATGTGGCTGTGAACACCGAGTGCCACGAGGCCGTGCTGCTGCTGCTGGAGCGGGGCGCCGACATCGACGCCATGGTGAGCATGCGCGGGTTGGGGCGGAGCCAAGAGGGGCGAGGGTGTGGCTTGTGGCCGAATGGGGCGTGTCGTGGGAGGGGCTTGTGGGAGCAGGCTGGGGACTCAGGCCAGCCCAAGCGGGCGGGATGCGGGTCGCGGGCTACTTGGCAGAACTTCCCAAACCGGCAAACCAAGTCACTGCCATCAGTGGATTCCTACTCATCACGACCCTGTAGGACAGGGTCCTGTGGGTTTCCGAGGCTGTTAACTCTTTGCGGGAGTAGAAAGTCTCACCTTAAGCGGAGAGGCTGGTGGTTTTGAATTGCTGGCCTTGGCAGTGAGCGGACCGACGTGCAACCACTACGCCACCCGAGCAGAACTTAGGCTCAAAGATCCTGTCTTTCTCCCACAGGACATTAAGAGCGGCCGCTCCCCGCTCATCCATGCTGTGGAAAACAACAGCCTTAGCGTGGTGCAGCTGTTGCTGCAGGTGGGTACCGCCCCCACGTGGCCCCGCCCACGTGGCCCCGCCCCTCTGGCTCCGCCTTCCAGCTCTAGCTAGTTCTGGCTCCAGCCTTCCTTGAGGCATTGCCCCTTCATCCACCCTCCTTCCCCTATAAAAATCACTCCTCTGGCTGCGACCTCGTGTCGGATTCTTTTCCATTCCTTCCTCGGCCCTTACAACGCCCAGGCTCCTCCCAGCAATGGCTTTCTCCCTGTCCCGAACCTCCCGCCCCAGCTCCATCCTCGGTCTGGACCATTCCCTTCTCCGATGGGCAGGTCTGCCTGACCAAGCGCTGCCCGCCCCGGCCCACCCTTAGTTCTAGCGGTCACGCTCCTGTGACCCTTCCCCATGTCGACAGCCCGCGACCCCTATCTACCCCTTGCTCATCCACACCCCACTTGTCCACCTCGTCCACTCCCATCTGGCCTTCTGGCTCAGGTCTAGCTCTTCTACAAACCCATCCACACAGCCACGCTCCCTGTCCATCTCTTGCTCCGGCAACACCTCTCAGGGCCCGACCCAGCCCCATCCACCCTGGTCTGGCTCGCTCCGTGAGCGCACCCACCCCCATCTATCTGCTCACGCCCCTTTCTGACTCGACTCCGCCCCTCTTACCCGCCCTAATCATTTGTAACCCTGTCCATCCTTTTTTTAAATCACTTTGTTGGGGGCTTTCACAGCCCTGATAACATTCCATATAGCAATTGTATCACGCGTGTTTGTGCATATGTTGCCATCGTCATTTTCTAAGCATTTGCTTTCTATCTGAGCCCTTAGAATCACTCTTTTCCCCCTCCCTTCCCCCCTCCCACCCTCGTGACCCCTTGATAAAATATAAATTATTCTTTTCCTATCTTACACCTACTGCTAACTCCCTTCACCTACGTTTCTGTTGCACACCCCTCTGATGGGGGCGGGGGGCGGGGAATCCTATCCATCTTTATGAGCATGCCTCCGACACGCCCCTCGGGGAGGCCCCGCCCCTTTAGGCAGGCCCCGCCCACCAGGGGCTGCAGGTTCTGACCGGTCCCTTGCGCCCAGCAGCACGGCGCCAACGTGAACGCGCAGATGTACTCCGGCAGCTCGGCGCTGCACTCGGCGTCCGGCCGCGGGCTCCTCCCGCTCGTGCGCACGCTGGTCCGCAGCGGCGCTGACAGCGGCCTCAAGAACTGCCACAACGACACGCCGCTCATGGTGGCGCGCAGCCGCCGGGTGAGTGTGTGTGCGTGTGTCCGCGGGAGGGCGGTGAGGGTGCACGTGTGTGTAGGGGTGTGCGTGGAAATGTGTTTGGCCAGAACGTGGGTGGTAACGAGTGGGCAGGAGCGGCAGCGTGGCGCAAACGGTTAAGCACTGGACGAGACGCCTAAACCAGTACCACCCATCAGTTCTGACCCAGGGACCCTAGGGGACACCGTAGAACCCCGTCTTAAGATTCCGAGGCTATCAATCTCCTTGGGAACCAGCAACCTCCTCTTGGCTGGCTTGGCCCTTAGCAGCCCCGTGCTTATGCCCCAGCCACCTGCCCTAGAGCTGGAACGTTTGGCTTCTCAAAGGAGCAGTAGCTATTCTGCACGCGGGGTGGACACTGCAGCCACCAGCTACCATCCACCCCCCACCGCCAAGCAGGCATACGAGCCTTGGGTTTTAGAGAGCAGAGTGAGGCACAAAAGGAGGAAGTGACTGAGGAGTTGTTGGTCACTGACAGAGGCCATGAGTGGGAAGGAGGGAGGGTGTGAAGACCCTCCCCATGAGCCACCTCTTCCCACAGGTCATCGACATCCTCAGGGGGAAGGCCACGCGGCTGGCTCCCTCGCTACCATCTGAGTCGTTCTCCGAACGGAGCACCACCTCCCCCGAGAGCGGCAGCCGCCTCAGCTCCAATGGTAAGACCTGCCCCAACCCCAAGGTCTCTAGTCCTCCTCCTCCTCCTCC
>NW_022104553.1:27064332-27068689 GCF_000313985.2 Echinops telfairi | reverse complement strand
CCCCCAGCCCCCTCCTTTCTCAGACCCCACAGCCCAGGCCTCCAGTCCCCTCCTCTCTCAGACCTAGGATTCTAGGCCCCCAGGCCCCTCCTCTCTCAGACCCAGCAAGCAGTCCAGGACCCCAGCCCCCTCCTCTCTTAGACCCAGGATTCCAGGCCCCCAGCCCCCTCCTCCCTCAGACCCCACAGCCCAGGCCTCCAGCCCCCTCCTCTCTCAGACCTAGGATTCCAGGTCCCCAACCGCCTCCTCCCTCAGACCCTGCAGGTCCGACCTGCCCGCTTTTGTGTGGACCACCACTCCCACCCTGAAACGGCTTCTCTCTCCACAGGTCTTCTCTCTACATCACCATCCTCTTCACCTTCCCAGTCTCCCCCAAAGGATCCCTCCGGCTTCCCCATGGTTCCCCCCAATTTCTTCCTTCCTTCCTCATCTCCGCCTGCCTTCCTGCCCTTTTCTGGGGTCCTCCGAGCTCCAGGCCGGCCCGTGCTCCCTTCCCCTGCTCCAGGGGGCAGCTGAGAGGGATGGGGGGGGGCAGATCTTGGACTCATGAGGAGGGGTCTCAGCCCTGTGGGGTCAGCCCTCCTGGAAACTGTGAAGATCTCACTCTGCCCCCCCCCCAACTCCCAAATCTGTGGGACCAGGATTTGCACAGAGGCACATGCACCTAGCCATAAGTCCCCTGTTTTGAAACAAGATGTCCCCCTTCTCATGGCCCCCACAGCCCCTCACCCAGGATTCCGGCCCCCTTTCTTCTCAGGCACCAGGCCCCTGTCTGGAATTCCACTCCAATGTCCCCACTACTTCCTTGTCCTCACCCAGAGCTGGTAGGACCAGGGACAGCCACTTCCCTCTACCCAGGTGGACAAGGAGAAGAGAGGAGAGGTGGGCACTGATTAGCCATGTAAATTATTAGGTGTTTTGGTTGGATTTCTTTTTGTAATAAACTATTTTTGTACCATGTTGCCTGCTAGACTTGGCCTTTCAGGCGGTCTTGGGGGGGACGGGGGCAGCATGCTTGGGTGGGGACACCTGTACCCTCATCTGGCTGACTCCATGAGCAGCTACAAAGGTAGGTGTGTTAGGCCGGATTGACTAGAGAAACAAATTCAATGACATACATATAAGAAAGAGCTTTATATCAACAAACTTTATATATCAGGAAAACATCCCAGCCTGGTCCAACCCAAGTCCCTACTTCCGACTAGTCCCTAAGTCCCTCTTTAGTCTCACGCAGCCATTCGCAATGATGCAGAAGGCAGGAAGGTCACAGGCTGGTGGGTGCAAGGTTGTGTGGATCCAATGGCACAGTTCAGCATAGGGCTCTGGCAGGTCTCAGAGTGACTGTCTGGTATGAAGGTGAAAACAGAGGGGACGGATGGGGAGGTTTCCAGGACCCTCCTTAGGTGAAGGCCATGCCCATAAGGAGACACCATCAGGCTGTGATCTGATTGACAGGTTAAAATCCACCCCTACACTTTTATAGATCTTCAAGTTGACGTGAAATTATGTAATGGCCCCAGTAGGAGACAATCCCCAAGACAACCCTCATCTCTTACATCAGGGTCAGGGGTGGGGCTGGATCTCAGTCAGCTGCCAACAAACAGACCATCGGTATCTGATTGGGTGACCCCCACCCCCCACTCACAAGGGCCCTACGCATCATGTGACGAGTCACTGTCTCGCCTTGCATCCATCTCCACGCTGAGTTGAAGATCAGACCCCTGGGGCTTTCAGTGGCTGATTTTTGCAAGGTGATCTCCAGTCCGTCTGTCTGGAAGCTCGGCTGAACCCTGTTCAGCACCCCTGTCTAAGGAGTGGTTGCATTTGAGGTTCATTGTCCAGAAATGGGTCTCTTGTTCAGATGGCAAGGATGCCAACAGGGAGCTCCCAGGGTCCCCTGCCCCCTTCTTACCAAGAACTCCCTGCTCTGGAGTCGATTCTGACTCACAGCACCCCTATATGACAGGGGAGGACAGCCCCTGTGGGTTTCCAAGATTGTCACTTCCTTTCTTTAAAGTTTTATTGGTTTATAATTCACATAGCATACAATTCCTTATTTCAATCGTATTAAGCAGAGTTGTACAATCATCACCCCCATCGGACATTTTCTTCCTTCTTGTACTCATTGTTATTAGCTCACCATCCTGTCTCCCCCTCCCCCCCCACCACCCCACCCAACCTCCCCTATTATACTCCCAAGAAACCATTAAAGCAGTTACTGTCTGCGTCAGTCTGGGTTAACTACAGAAACAAATTGATAGACGCTCATATATGTATAGGAAAGAGCTTTATATACAAGAGCAATTGAATTTTTTTAAGAGCAATTGAATATTAAGAAAACATCCCAGCCCAGTCAAGATCAAGTTCATAAGTCCCATATTAGCCCATATGTTTGATACCAATCTACAAAGTCCTCTTCTGACTCATGAAACACATGCAATGACACTGAATGCAGGAAAATCACAGGCCAGTGGGTGCAAAGTCTTGTGGATCCAGTGGTATTGTAAGCATCTCAGTGCTGGCAGGGGTCTCCACGTGGCTCCTCCAGCTCCCAGGGCACAGGCTCTATCAGCATAGCACCATGCGTCTTGTCAGTAGAGCGTCTCTCAGGGAATGAGCAGAGAGAGTTGTGTCTCACCTCCCAAGAAGGAAGACAGGAGTTCCCAGAAGCCTCAAGAGAAGGCCATGCCCACACAGAGGCACCATTGGCTATGACCTGATTGACAGGCTAGACTCCACCCCTTCACACTTAATCCTTTCAAATGGACATAATGTTGATAAAAGTCCCACACTGTCTATAGATTTACCTATCCTGGATTTCATATGAGACTGCAACTCTTTCTCCAGTGAGAGCAGCCGGTGGTCTTGAACTGGGGGAAATTCCTCCTGCACAGACTCATGACCACATGGCCACGTGTGACACCACAAGCTCAAGTGTGCTAGGCTGAGGATGTGAATGCGACTGACGAGGTGACGTCAAAGGGCCCGGCCAGATTCCATAGAGATATTGGGTTTCTGTACGTGAGCTTATCTAAGGGATCTCATGGGTCCTCTTGTTACCAACGGGGTGTGTCAATTCCCTGGATTGCACAGCTAACACACCCAGCAGCTAACCAACAGGTTGGGGGTTCAAAGTCCACCCAGGGGCACCTGAGAAGAAAGATCTGGCGGTCTCCTTACCTCCACCCCTCCACTCTCCCCTCCCTTCCACCCCAAAATCAGCTGTTGAAGATCCTATGGATACAGTTTACTCTGACACTGGGTCACCAAGAATTGATGGTGACAAGGTGTCGACTTTAGAAAGAGAATCTTTTACTTTGCTATTGCTGTCAAGAATAGAAGGTGCCAGGGTGGCATAATGGTTATGCATCGGGCTGCTAACCCCAAGGCCGGCAGTTTGAAACCAACTGCCGGGCGGTGAGTGTGGTTTTAGCAAAAACACCAACTCAATCTTCTACACGTACAATCTTGTGGGTATTAGATTCTGGAGTCATGCGAGACCATCTATACCCTCCTTGAGGGTGTCTCCCCATTAATCTCCCTTCCCCCTGAGTTTCCAATCGTACCATTCAACTCGCTTGTGCCAATTTGATCCCATATCCATCCTCACTGCCATCTAGTTGACTCTGACTCACAGCAACCCAACAGGACAGGGTAGAACTGCCCCTGTGGGTCACCAGAACTGGAACTCTTAACAGGAACAGGAAGCCTCATCTTTCTCCCTTGGGGTGGCTGGTGGGCTTCAAACCACTGACCTTGTGGTAGATCCTAAGAGAGCATAACACTCTCTACTAAGTAAACTTAACACCTAGGTGGTATGAAGATCTGGTATAATGATTCTCTTAGGGCCATTATTTCAGAAGCAGACCACGTCTCCATAGCTCCAGAAAGTCTGGATTCCATGAGAAGTTGACTTTCTGCTCTGCCATCTTCCCCTTTTGAGCAGGATTTTTAAAATAGTTTTATTGGCATTAAAAACGTGATTGAAACAAAAAGAAGAAAAAAGTGATTGGCATAGTATTGCATTCGGTAAATCTGTTCCCCAAGGCCTCTTTGATGTGTTGAAAAGGAAAGATGTTAGGGACTAACGCCCACCTGATCTAAGCCATGGTGTTTGCAATCACATCAGACACATGTGAAAGGTGGATAGGGGATAAGGAAGACCCAAGAAAGGTCCATGCATTTGAACGACGGCTTTGGCAAGGAATAGGAAAAGTACCATGGACTGCCAAAAGAACAAACCTGTCTGTCTTGGAAGAAGCACAGTCAGAATCTTCCTACAAGCAAGGATGGCAAGCTGTCATCTCAAGGACTTTGGACGTGCGATCAGGAGAGACCAGTCCCTGGAGAGGGACAC
>NW_022104553.1:27054734-27064090 GCF_000313985.2 Echinops telfairi | reverse complement strand
TTTGTACATCGTTTCTCAAAACATTTTCTCTCCATTTAAACCCCCGACATTAGGTCCTCATTTTTCCCCTCCCTCCCCGCTCCTCCCTCCCGCATCGAGCAGTGTTTCATAATCGCATCACAACCACACTGGCGTAGACTTCACATAACAGACCACTTGGGGGGTGGGGGGAAAAAACAGACAACTTAATCCTCCCATCATATTAAGAAGAGGTATCCCCACAATCAGTTTCCTGGGTGGAATTCTTCTGTAGAATCTTTGATTAAAATGTTCAGTCGTGGTAGCTGGGCACCATCTAGGTCAGTGGTTCTCCACCTTCCTCATGCCGTGACCCTTTCAGACAGTTCCTCATGTGGTGGTGACCCCCCAGACAGAAAATTATTTTCGTTGCTACTTCATCACTGTCATTTTGCTACTGTGATGAATTGTCATGTAGATATCTGATAGGCAGGATGTATTTTCTTTTTTTTTTTTTTTTTTAACGTTTTATTAGGGGCTCATACAACTGTTATCCCAAAGGCAGGATGTATTTTCATTGTTACAAATGGAACATCATTCAAGCATCGTGATGAATAACAAAAACAAGATGTCATTATATATTGTGAGATATTTATTTCTAAAGACAAATCAATAAAATTTTGTCTGGAAGCATGGTGTAGCATGGGTTCCAGTCCACACCAGGTACTCATAGGTGGGCGTATCTGCATGTGGGTGGACCCGCCTGGAGATGGATAGAGGAGCGGTGTCTCGGTTCCTAAGACCATGGGAAATATGTGTTTTCCAATGGTCTTAGGCGACCCCTGTGAAAGGGTCGTTCAACTCCCAAAGGAGTCGCGACCCACAGGTTGAGAACCGCTGATCTAGGTCCTCTGGTCTCACAACCAAGGAGAAAAGTGTGCATGGGGACAGTCAGTCACATGTTTCATATCCTCTTCCTGTTCCTGACTCCTCTTCTGTTGCTTCAGGTGAGTAGAGATCACACTGTTGGCTACTTGAAGTTCAGCGAATTATTTAATATAGCCCTTTCGGTCTTTGTCATGCCCACCAAGTGATGGGTCAACCCTGGGTGAACGAGCGAGTGCTCAACCTACGCCTCAGCTTCCTCCGCTATAGAAGGGGATGAAGGCTCACCTTTCAGGTGGATGGGTCATGAAAGACAGTGGTGGCAAGCCTTCCACCCAAGCCCCAGCCCAGGGTGCACCCAGTGCATGTGCTAGGAGCCTCTTGCCCCTCTGGGTCAGGCTGTGGGGGATGCACCTCTTTGTGTGTGAGAAACTGTCCCCCAGCTTGGAGAACTGAACTCTGCAGTGACCTTGGTAACATGACTTCCCTAAAACAAAGGCCCTGGCCTCTCAACCCATGGAAATCCCCTCTCCGGCTTCTAGACCTTGGGACCAGGCGCGCCCTTGTCCTTCCACTCCCCTCCCAGTCCCAGTTCCGGGAGAGAGGCTGACTCCAGGGAGGGGAGAAGAGGAGTCCACATTGGCCAGTGGGGGTGGGGGAAGGGAGAAGGAGTTCTTACCCTGCAGTTTTCAACCGGTACGCCAAGAACACCTGCCACCTTCTCAAGCACCTACCCCCAGCCTTCAACATCAACCACCACCACCACCACCCCACCACCCACCACCTGCTCACCAACAACCGTCAAGGCCTCAACACCAGCTATGCCCACGTGACTCTTCTCCGTAGGGACAGTCCTAGGGTCCCAGGACTTTGAAGCCAGAAGCTTTAGAAACATGTCTGGGGGGTGGGGGGGTGGGGGCAGCTCCAGCCCCAGTTGCAAGCTTGCATTAAAGCCTTACCACCCTGGGTAAACCCAGCCAGTCAGTCAGTCAGTCTTTCTGTCAGAGACCTGGGCGAGAGTTGCCATCTTTCAAATCTTGGTGATCTACCCCAGAATGGTTTTAAAGAGCACGAGCGCGAGGCAGCTCATTTGTGGGCCGCCTGTGAGGGGAGATCCCCTTTACACAAAGGGAAACTGAGGGCCAGAGAGGGAAGGAACGGAGCCAGGGAGCCCGTGGGTCTGGGATTCCATGAGCTTCACAGTCCGGGGTCAACCTTAACCGAGGCCACAAAGGTGTCACCACTAACAGGACAGCCAGCGCCCGGGGTCCCCTGACAGCATGCCGTGAGAAGAACGTGACATCGCTTGTGTCTGTGTTGCCCGGCCACCTCCCACAAGCGGCATGAAATGCCATCCCATAAAACCCCGGCCCTTACAGATGCTGGAGGCCAGGACACAGCAAGTTGGAGACATTGCGGCCTGAAGGAGACCAAAGAGATGGAGAAGCAGATGCAACACAAGAGCCTGAAAGGGAGGGATGATCATATGTGTGCACACGTGTGTGTACACGTGTGTGTGCACCAAACTCACTGACATCGAGTCAATATCGACCCATAACCCCCCTCTAAGACCGGGTACAACTGCCCCTATTGGCATCCAAGACTGTAACTGTATGAGAATTGAAAGCCCGTCTTTCCTATATACAAAACTACAACTGCAAAATACCCATTTATAAACTATCAAGGGCTCATGCGGGAGGGGGGAGCGGGGAGGGAGGGGAAAAATGAGGACCTAATGTTGGGGGTTTAAATGGAGAGAAAATGTTTTGAGAAACGATGTACAAATGCGCTTTACACAATTGATGTGTGTATGGATTGGGATAACAGTTGTATGAGCCCCTAATAAAATGTTAAAAAAAAAAATACAACTGTTGTTGAAACGATATCGTTGTCGTTATAAAGAATAGTTTGGGGACAAGAGGCTAAATGGGAACACAAGCTGACCGCCCAGCTACTAATATCCTTATCAACGTTTAGTGTTGCCGGTTGCTTTGGGGTCTACTATTCCAGCGCAAGGCCACCCATGGGTGCAGAGGACAGCTGTGCCCCAGAGGAACTGCCAAGCCTCACTTCCAAGGAGGCACCCCTGGGGCGGGGGTGGGGGTTGAACTGCCAATCCTGCAGCTAGGAGTCCAACACTTAACCATTTTCATTACTCAGGGACCCCCGCGTCAAGGTTCAATTCTCTTCCTGACTGGGATCATTGTCCGGTGAGCGGCTGTACAAAAATATCCTTCCAACTTAGAAATGCACAGCAAAGTATTCCGAAAGAAAGGGCCAACATCGTTCTAGGGAATAAAAAAAAGACGTGGAGGGAGCGAGGTAAATTGTTCGCCATGGGTGGAGCAGGAGGGCAGTCAAGAATTCTCTTGTCTACGCTTGCCAGTTCTCTGCAAGGTCAAACGGCCTTCTCATGACTTCCAAAGTCTGTGGTCCTAAGGCTTTGTGTTTCTAAGTCTGTCTCTGAGTCTGTTGCACGCATCTGTGGTCAGAGTTCGGGTGAATTTGCTGCTGCAGACACTGTCTAGGGGCGCGGTAAAGACCTTAGCGTGCGGTTTAGGGCCAGAGAAGGAACGAGGGGCGGGGCGGGGGCGGGACTAAAACGTAGGAGGCGTGGCCAGACCTCGGAGGCGTGGCCAGGGAAACTGTCCCTGGGAGGAAGGGGATGCTGTACCTAGTGCGCCCTCTTGTGGCTATTCCAAGGTCTGGTCTCACCTGGTCCCCGTAGCACTTTTTTTTTAACTCCCCTTTGCTCCTTACGATGTAGCTGGGGTTAGCAGAGTGGATGCTGACTCCCGGTGGCCTCGTGTGTTACAGAGTAGGGCTGTTCTGTAGGGTGTTCTTGGCGGTGATCTTGAGAACCTGAATCAACCTGACGGCACGGGACAACAATCCTCATGGAAACAGGTGGCCGGGCCTTTCTTCTGCGGCGCTGGCTAGGTGGGTTCAAACCACCAGCCTTTAGGTTAGTAGCTCGTTATAAATCTTCCCCACCCACCCGCCCACCTTGCTGTTGATAGGTGCTGTCTAGTGCGAGCGTGGAATTACCCAACAGGGTGTTCTGGACTGTAATCATTAGGCAACCACTGATCTACTCTGGATATGTCCAAAAACGGGTCTTTTCATACAACGTGTGGTCTTTTGTGACTGGCTCCTTTTCACTTAACATGACGTTCTCAAAGTAATCTTGTAGCAGGCAGGCGAAGTGGAAGCATCGCCACAAGTGTTTCCAAGCGCAGACGAGTTGCCCATGGCAGACAGGTGTCACAGAGCTTCCGGACCAAGACAGATGAGGAAGAAGGAAGGGGCCGTCCACTTCTGGGGGATGAGCCACTGGAAACCTAGTGAGTGAACAGCTGCTGAACATTGTCTGAGGTGGTGCTGCAAGATGAGATTTTCAGGTTGGGGGAAAGGAAAAAAAACCCCACCTCACTGCCATTGAGTCGATGCCAACTCATAGCAACGCTATAGGACAGGGTAGAACTGCCCCTGTGGGTTTGCAAGACTGTAACTGTTTCTGGGCATAGAAAGCCCTATTTCTATCCCAGGTGGGAAGACACTCAAAATAGGACCATGGGAGAAATGTCTCCTCACCGTAGTCGACCTTAATAAGGAGGATAGAGCAAAATGTTTGGGACCCTCGTTTGCTGATGAGACCCAATTCAAACATCTGATCAAAACCCAGGCATGTACAGAGCATGAATCGAGGAAAATTCAAAGTTGTCAAAACGAAAACGAAACACATAAAGATCCTGAGACGTGGAGAAAGGATTAAAACTTGTCAAGAGTTTCATTTTTTTAAGGGTTTCATTTGTCTTGGAACCATGATCAATGCTCACGGAAGCAGCGGTCAAGAGATCAAAGGAAGCTTTCCATTGGCTCACGGCTGCATAAGATCTTTCGAAAGTGTTGAAGAGCCAGTACGTCACTTGCAGGTGACATGTCAGGATGACATGTTTTGAAAGCATTGAAGAGCCAGGACGTCACTTGGAGGTGAGCCCTGCTTTTGTCTGTCCTCTCCTATCCACGAGGAAGCTGGACAATGCATAAGGGGACCAGTGAAGAATCAAAGCATGCGAATGATGGTGCTGGCCAAGAATTTGGAAAGTACTATGGACTTCTAGAAGAACAACCAAATGTGTGTTGGAGGAAGGACACCCAGAGTGGCCCTGGGAAGCGAGGGCGGTGAGACTTCATCTCATACTTCGGACATGTTGTCAGGAGAGACCTGTCCTTGAAAAGGGACATCATGCTGCGTAACGCAGAGGGTCAGCGAGAACGAGGGAGACCTTCAAGGAGCTGGACTGACAGTTGGCTGCAGCGATGGGCTCAAGCACGGGAACAGGGTGAGAAGGGCACAGGGCTAGGCAGTGTTTCCTTTTATTGTACAGAGAGTCGCTAGCTGTGAGTCACAACCCATTGGACAGCACCGAACAACAACAAAAGTTGGGCTCTTGGGCATTAGAGAGCTGAACTGGACTGGGATGGGCCATTTTGAACTCTGCCAGAAATGACAAGTTCAAGAATGATGGCACATTCATCCTCAAGAACACTTCAAGGGCTGTCATGACATACAGTGCCATCTTGTGGGGGGAGGTCAGATGCGCAGGCATTCCCTCCCCTGAAGGCAATCAGTTGCCAGACTGCTGTCTCATCCCACCATGGGTGGGCCTGCTCCCTGCTTCTGGGGACAATGGACAGGCTCCTGTAGGAGGGGTTTGCACCCTACTGATAATGGTTCCTATGGAGACCCAGAGACCACCCCCTAGACCACCCCCTCATTGCTGTGTAACCTATAGTGCATCCCCTTCCTGTGACGTATGTCTCTACCTGTAATTAGTGGGCTGGCTTGCCCCCAAAAGGTATATAGGTGTGAGTCAGCAATATAGAGATCTCTCTCTGACTCTGAGCTCCTTGCTGCTCACTCCCTGGTCACTCCCCTCTCCCTTGCTCCCTTACCCTCCTTCCCTTCCCCCTCTCTCCACATGGACCACCAAGCTGGGCTGAGGTGAGCAAAGGTACCATGTAACATGTCTGACTGTATTATTGTAGTATCTCTCATGCTCTTGATGACTTTAATATAATGCTTATATATCTCAACCGTACAATTGTGCATTACTGAACCCAGAAGTAGTATTACTAAATCCGAGTAGTAGAAATAGTAGTAGTAGCGGTGGGGGCTGGTCCCCCACCTCCCTCCGTGCCATTTTTTTAATTTAATACTACACCATCTGATAAGGTAATAGCTACACCCCTACAGGGAAGACTAGTTAATACAACTATTATTCAAATGACGCACCAACCACTACAGTGCACGTACACACACACACACACACACCTCACTTCATCCCCAAGAACATTTCAAGGTCTGTCATGACATACAGTGCCATCTGATTAGGTAATAGTACACCCCTACAGGGAAGACTAGTTAATACAACTATTATTCAAATGACGCACCAACCACTACAGTGCACGTACACACACACACACACACCCCTCACTGCCGTTGAGTAGATTTAACTGCCCATGTGGGTTTCTGAGACTGTAATTCTTTATGGGAGTAGAAAGCCTCCTCTTTCTCCTGAGGGGCCGCTGGTGGTTTCAAGCTACTCATCTTGTGATTAGCAGCCCAACACATAACCACCAGGCTGCCAGGGCTCCTCCCACTACACTTTGTGACAAAGACACTGAAGAATTCTGCCAACAGCTTCCGTCCGGAATGACTCAAACTGCAGTCAGATGCGGGGATAATGACCAGTGACTGGAAGACACACGTTGGGAGCAAAGAGGACTGATCAGTCGTTTGAAAATAGGGCCTTGGTGGTAGAAAGAAAAGGGAGCGCACACGGGAGAATTTTGCAAGGCCACCAACTTCTTCCTCGCAACGATGTTTTTTTCAACGACCTAAGCGGGGACTGTACACACAGATCCTGCCAGGTGAAATACACAGGAGTCAAACGGACTGCATCTGTAGAAAGAGACCGTGAAGAAGCTCAATCTGAGCGGTCAAAGCCAAGGCCACAGGCTGCTGTGGAATGGACCGTGCTCAGATGCAAGTTCGGGGTGGAAGCTACAGAAAATTAACGCCAGCCCACAGGAGCCAAAATACGACCTTGAGTAAATCCCATCTCAGTAACAGAGTTGACGTGTTGAACCCTACGGATGGGAAACCAAATGAGTTGTGGGATGATATTAAGAACATCACACACGAAGAAAGCAACCGGTCATTAAAAGGGGGAAAAAGAAAAGACCAAAATGGATGTCAGAAGACACACTTAAACTTGCTCTTGAAGGTGGAGTAGTGAAAACGAATGGCAAAGTGATCAAGTGAAAGGGCTGAACAGAAGACTTCAAAGGGCAGCTGGGAAAGCAAACATCTTAATGAAATGCGAAAAGACCTCGAGTTAGAAAACCAAAAGTGGTGACCATGCTCGACATTTCTCCACCTGAAAGGACTGAAGAAAAAAAGCCAAGCCTGGAGTTGAACTAATGAGGGATTCTATGGGCAAAATATTGGGCAATGCCGGAAGCATCAAAAGAAGATAGAAGGAATACACAGAGTCACTGCATAAAAAATAGCTGGTCAGAATTCAGCCATTCCAACAGGCAGCATATGAGCAAACACTGATGGTTCTGAAGGAAGAAGTCAAGGTTCAATGAAGGCATTGGTGAGAAACTAGGCTCCAGGAATTGATGGAACACTAATTGAAATCATCCAAGACGCGGTGCTTGAAGTTCTCCCTCATCGATGCCAAGACACTTGGAAGACAGTTACCTGGCTAACAGACTAAAAGAAGGCCATAAATAATGATGACAACCTATGTACAAATATGCTTGCTACAATTGATGTATGGGTTGTTTTAAGAGCTGTAGAGCCCCCAATAAAATGTTTTAATAATAAAAAAGAAAGAAAAAAGGTTCATGTTTGGGCTCATTTCCAAGAATTCCAATGGAATAGGGAAATTATTGAACAATATTATTAATACCATATGTAGTATTAAATTTAAAATGGCGCGGGGGTGGGGGGGAGAGAGTGGGGTGCCAGCCCCACCTGCTGCTTGAACTCACTGGTTCAGTAATACTACTTCTGGGTTTAGTAATGCAGTAATACGGTTGAGATATATAAGCATTATATTAAAGTCATCAAGAGCATGAGAGATCATACAATAATACAGTCAGACACATTACATGGTAGCATTGCTCACCTCAGCCCAGCTTGGTGGTCCACGTGGGGGAACCCGGCTGTCAGAGCAGGAGCCGCCTCCCTCACGGGAGCTGCCCTCTCGTCCACCGCCCTCATGGGAGCCGCCCTCATGAGAAGCAGCTCTCCTTCCTCAGCCACCCTCGGCCAGCCACCCTTGGCCAGCCACCTCGCCAGCCACCTTTCGCGAGAACCAGGGAGCCTCATTATTTATTGCTAACCACGCATCATATTACTTTAGGGGGATACATCACAACATGTCACAGAGAAGGGCAGTACAATTCATCCTTGAACAGGTTTGATCATTCTGGTGTCTCATACAATAAAGCAGGCAATTCTATCCTGGGAGGCATGCAAGCCCCCTGATAGCAGATAACAACCTACGTCATAGAGAGGGGTTGTAACATAGGCAATATAAGTAATAGGAGGGGGATGAGCTAGTCATCTTAGCGTGGTCCCGGGCTTGCCTTTGGGCACTGCTTCAAGGGAACAATAACAGAAAGGAATGGGCCCTATTTGGGGTGAGTCAGACTATACAGTCTGGCCGCTCTAGATGGCTGATGTTAAGGAGAATAACCTCTGACCTATTTTCGCTGCCTAGGGAACAATTATTCTCAAGCAAAGTCTGGCATATATTTTGGGGAGACAACTTAAGAGAAATCCTTCTGTTCCCCACAACCATACTCAAGTAAAATTTTGCTGAAGATAACTCCAAAGTGGCTGATGCAGTGTATCAACAGGGAGCTGCCAGAAATTCAATTACATTCAAAAGAGGACATAGAATGAGGGATATTATTGCTGATGTCCGATGACTCCTGGCTGCAAGCAGAGACTACCAGAAAGATGTTTGCTTGTGATTTACTGATTATGCAAACATGCCACTGTGTGGATCATAACCCACTATAGCTCAGATTGTGAAGAATGGCCATTCCATAGCCCTAAATTGTGCTCAAGCTGAATTATATGAAGAATGCAGCATCAGGATTGGAGGAAGGCTTATTGACAACCTGCAATATGCAGATGACACCACCTTGCTTGCTGAAAGTGAGGACAACTTGAAGCACTTGCTGATGAAGACCAAGGATTTCAACCTTCAGTATGGATTAGGACTCAAAGGAAGGAAGACCAGAATCCTCACAAATGGACCAATAGATAACATCACGGTAAATTGAGAAAAGGTTGAAGTTGTTGTATTAGTCTAGGTACTTTGGAGAAACAAATCCACAGCAACTCATATATAAGAGAGAGTTTTATGTAAAGAAAAGGTGCATCACGAAAACATCCCAACCCAATGCTGCCCAAGCCCACAAGT
>NW_022104553.1:27047058-27053201 GCF_000313985.2 Echinops telfairi | reverse complement strand
GTTGGGCTGACAGTGGCTTCATCAGTGGGCTTGGGCATAGGAACAAGTGTGAGGACGTGTGGCAAACTAACACTGAGGGAAATATGACGAGGACTCTAGTCCCTCACTCATCACAGAGGGAATCTGAAAAGCTAGTGTTCCGTGGTAGGAAAGCCACCACTTTGGTTAAGTTAGTGATAAAGTCCAAGGACATGATCCTGCTTTAAATAGGGTTCCCACACATTCTCCCCTAACAGCTACGCTGCCATAAAGTGAGCACATGGTTGATTCTATCGCCCTAGGGAAACAGACATCCTTTTACTATCTCTTCTGCGCCATGTCACCCAGCCCCCGTTATCTTCCCCCAATGCAGGTATTAGGTTTCCTCACCTGTGAGCTCAGGAACCTTAATGTAGTTACCACCCACCTTGTGACGTGCAACTACTGAACCTACATGTCTTATGGCTACCTATAAATATCCCAAGTTAGTAAAGACACGCTCCCTCTTCTCTCTTCTCCCATCTCCCTGTGGACCACCAAGAGGGGCTGAGGTGAGCGTGCCCCCATAAAATGTGTTTGACTCTTTTATTCTACTTTATTCTCTCTCCTAGCCTCTGTGACAGCGGCTCTCAACCTGTGGGTTGCAAGCCCTTTGGGGGTCAAACAACTCTTTCTCAGGGGTCATCCGATTCATAACAGTAGCAACATTCCAATTATGAAGTAGCAACAAAATAATCTTATGGTTGGGGGGTCTGAGATAGTTAAGGTTTATTGTGCCAACCTGGCAGACAAACACATGTGGGATTAATTGAAGGGTGGAGAGATAAATGGCTCGGTGAGCCTTGCCTTTCTAGTTCTCTGGTCTCTTGCTTTCTGATGGTCGGACCAGGGTGAAGCTGAGGGAAATATGACCAAGGATATATTCCCTAACTTATAACAGGGAATCTGGAAAGCTAAAGTAGAGAAAAAGTCCAAGCACATTTCCTGCTTTAAAAGCACATGGTTGATTCTGTCTCCCTGTAGAAGCAGACATTCTTTGATTATCCTCCCGCTGAGGCACACATCCGCCTCATGCCTTCCCCCAAGGCAGATATTGGGTTTCCTCACCTGTGCGTTCAGGGACTTTACTGTGATGACCACCCACCTTGTGACCTATGTAACTCCTAAATATGCATGACTAACGACTACCTATAAAAGCCCCCAAACAATAAAGACACTCTCTCCTCAGGTCCTCCTTCCCCTCTCCCTCCTTCCCTCCTTCCCTGACTCCTCTCCCTCCCTCTCCTCCTTCCACACCTCCATGTGGACCATCAAGGGAGGCTGAGGGGAGCATGCTACTATGACATGTGTCTGACTCCTTTATTTTACTCTCTTTCCTATCTCTCTTATGCTCTATGACTTGACTATAATCTTTATATATTATAGCCATACAGTTGCACCTACCAGACCGTGAAGATTTGTTAGGGGCTGGCTACACACTCGCATGCACACACACACGTGGCAGGTATATATAAGAATCAACACAGCTGGCACTCTGATTGGAAGGTTCATTCTCCAGAACAGTAAGAAAATAAAGTTCTGTTCTTTAAAACTACCCCACTGTGGTCCTTGTCTGAGATAGTTTATTGTGCCAACCTGGCTGATAAACACATGTGGGGTTAATTGAAGGGCGGAGAGATAAATGGCTCAGTGAGTCTCGCCTTTCTACTTCTCTTGTTTTCTGATGGTTGGACCAGGGTGCAACTGCCTTTGCCAGTTCCCTGCTTCAGCTGGCAAGGTTCACTTCCTGCAAGACACCCCTGAGGAGAAGCCACACGGACCTACCCCGATGCAGCCCTGGGTGCTGGAGCAGCCATGTGGAGACCCCTGCCGGCGCTGAGATGCTTACACATTCACTGACTCGGCTTTCCTCCTGCAGTTGGCGTCATTGCATGTGTTTTGTGAGGTTGAGGAGGACTTTGTAGATTGGTGTTGGATCTATGGGGTAATGTTGGACTTCTGGGCTTGGACAGCACTGGGTTGGGATGTTTTCTTGATGTGCACTTACCCTTGATCTAAAACTCTATATGCGTTTCTGTGGATTTGTTTCCCTAGTTTACCCAAACTAACACAGGGTCACCACCACAGGAGGCACGTATTAAAGGATCCCAGCATTAGGACGGTTGAGAACCACTGCTCTATGGCTCAACAATAACCTTTACAGATCATCGCTGTACAATTGCGTCTATGGACCCTTCTGTCGTTAGAGGCTGGTTTCCTCTGACAAGGCTGGTACAGGGCCCGTGCAGTGGTTCCTTCTGTTGTGCATAGGGCTGCTATGGGTCAGAGGCGACTCATTAGCGCACCCAAGGACAATCACAACGATGTGCTCACTTGGAAACTGTATGTGGACCAAAGGAATACGTACTGCATGGTTTAAACTCAGGAAAGGTGTGCACCAACCCGGGTCGTACCTTCTCACCATCCTTATTGGATCGGTATGCTGAAGAACTAGCCCAAGAAGCTGGACAATGGACAGAACCTGTGGTGGGAGGCTCAGTAACCACCGGCGGTATGCAGGTGGCACTAGCAGACTTGCTGAGAGGGAAGAAGGCTGGAAGCATGTACTGATGAAGACCAAAGAGTACAGCCTGCAATATGGATTAGAACTCAATGTAAATCCTCCAGAAACAGCATCATGATAAAGGGAGAAGAAAAGAATCGATGTGCATGTATGGACTGTGATAAGAGCCCCCAGTAAAATGATTTTTTTTAAATCGATGTTGGCAAGGATTCCCGTGTACTTGGATCCACAATCAGGAGTCTTGGAAGCAGCTGTCTAGAAATGCCTCGGGGAAACCGCTGGCCAGAGCCTCCTTACGTTCTTCAAAAGCAAAGACAGCGCTTCCAGGTCTGACGCGCCCCTGACGCAAGCCCAGGTTTGTGTCGATCGGTTTTATTTTAATCGCCTCATTTGCATGTGGAGGCTGGACAGTACGTATGGCAGACCCAGGGAGAGCGGATGTATTTGCAAGACAGTGTTGGCAGAAAACATTGCAAGTCAGTGCTGCGGACTGCCAGCAGGACAAACAGATCGGGCTCGTAAGAAGGATGGTCAGGACGCTCCTTACAAGTGAGGATGATGAGCCTTTGTCTCCAATAATCTGGACACATTATCCAGAGGGATCTGATAGTCCCTGGAGGAGGACATCGCAATTGGTAAAGTAGAGCGGCTGTGGAAAAGAGGAAGGCTGTGTTAGTCCAGCTTGGCTAGAGAAACGAATTCATAGAGACTCATAGGTGAATGAGGTAGTTAGTTTATTGGGCCAACCTGGTCGATAAACACACGTGGGATTCATTGAAGAGCGGGGAGATAAATGGCTCGGCGAGCCTTGCCTTTCTTGTCTCTTGCTCTTTGATCATCGGACCAATGTGCGGCTGCCTTGCTTGTTCTTTGTCTCAATTTGCAAGCTACACTACCTGTGGGACACCTAACCCGTGGACTGAGTCACTGTAACTTGAGGTTCCTTCAAGATCTGCTTCCCCACACCATTGGAATTTACATCTCTTGAGCTGGGGACTGTTGGACCCTGTCATCATGCTGACTGTTGGTGACCTGCTTGCTGTTTGCTGCCTGTGCCCGGATAGCTTGAATTGCTGTACAGAGGACTACCTGGTGGCCCTCAAGACTTGAAGAACTGCCAGTGTCTCACAACTGTCTCACGGGAGTGAGTTGCACTGAGCCATTTGTACTGCTTTATAATTTATAATTAAATTATAATTTAATTAACTGTTTATTTCTTATGTTATGTATCTATCTGTATAAATATACAAAAAATTATTAGCATTCTGGTTTTGTTTCTTTAGAGAACACTGTCTAACAGTGAATAGCAAAGAGTTTTATATAAAAGAGCAATTGTATATTAAGAAAACATCCCAGCCCAGTCCACATGAAGTCCATAAGTCCAATATTACCCACATGTCCGGTACCAGTCTATAAATTCTTCTTCAGGGTCATGCAACACATGCAATGACACCGAATGCAAGAAGATCACAGGCTAGTGGGTGGAAAGTCTTGTGGATCCAGTGGCAGTAGAAGCATCTCAGCGCTGGTGTGGGTCTCCACGTGGCTCCTCCAGCTCCTGGGATCTGGCTCCATCCACGTAGCTCCATGTGGCTTGTCAACAACAGGAATGTCTCACAGAGATAGTGTGTGTCCGGCCTCCAGGAAGAAAGACAGGAGTTCCCCGAATCCTCAGGAAAAGGCCATGCCCACAGAGACATCATTGCCTATGACCTGATTGACAGGCTAGACTCCACCCCTTTGCTCAGATTGACAGGAGATTATGTAACTGCCACAAAGACCCTCATGGATGGACTGACACAGCGACTGACTGCAACGATGGGCCCCATGTAGAAATGATTGTGAGGATGGCGCCAGCCTGGGGTGTGTTTTGTTCTGTTGCACATAAGGTTGCTATCAGTCACAACCGATTGGACAGCCCCTGACAACAACATCATCGCCTTTTACTATAAGCCATCCTGGGGGCGTGAACGGTGTCCTGGTGGCGTAGTGGTTCCGCATTGGGCCGCTCACCTCAAGGGCGGCAGTTTGAAACCACCAACTGCTCTGAGTGAGAATGATGAGGTTTTCTACTCTTCTAAAGAGTTACAATCTCAGAAACTCACAGGGGCAATTCTGCAAGGTCCTATCGGGTCACCAGAAGTCAGTGGACTCTACAGCAGTGTGTTGAGTTTAGCTGATTCCTATGAACAGTTCGTCTCAGACACCCACAGGGGCAGCTCTACTCTGTCCTATGGGGTTACGAGGATTGGGAGCTAACTTGGTGGCAGATTTGTGTTCCTTTGCCGTGGAGGAGCCCTGGTGGCATACGGGGCTACACACCGAGCTCCTAATCACAAGATCAGCAGTTCGAGACCACCAGCCGCTCTGCAGAAAGATGAGGCAGTCCACTCCAGGGGGAAAAATAAAAAAGAGGCTTCAGAAAGGTGAAGCTCTCTATTCGGGTAAAGTTTCCGCCTCAGAAACCCACAGGGGCAGTTCGTCCCTGTCCCATAAAAATCAGCATCGACGCTATGTCAGGGAGTTTGGTTTGGGTTTGAATGATGAATGATTTGAGCAGCGCTTCCCGTCACCCATTCTTAGCCACTGCCAATCAAAGGCTTTGGGACCTTGCCCTCTGGTTTTTCAGCATTCATATCCCTGCACCTGCTTATCAGATCTCACCCCTCCTAGAAGCCTGAAATTCATGTTCAGAACAGCCAAGCCCGCTTCTGTGCTAGACTGTGTGTGCGTATATGCATTCCCATGAAACGCCAACGCAGGGGCTTTGCAACTAACCGCAGATGGCCACTCCATCTCCCCACAGTTTCTCTCCAGGCCTTCCTTCCTGCCCACTCTGTGTGGAATCCAACCAACCACGGCTCAGTCTGTAGCCAGGGACAGATGATTTGTGCTACCCAGGGAACCCGATGTCAGCCCTTAAATCATGGGAAACCCACTGCCAACACGTCCACTCACTGTGATGATAGAGGACAGTGTACAAGTACCCCCAGAGAGTGTCCAGAGCGAATGTTAAGGAGCTAGCTCAGGGACAGAGGGTTGTCCTTCCCATGCCTGCAAGGGCCCCATAGAGAGGTGTGAGGAACAGAAGGATTCCTCTTAAGTTGTCTCCCCAAAATACGTACCAGACTTAGCTGCTTAAGAGTGACTGTACAATAGGTGATCAGCGAGAGTAGGTCAGAGGTTATTCTCCTTAACATCAGCCATCTATAGTGGCTAGACTATTAGTCTGACTCGCCCTGAATAAGACCCACTCCCTTCTGATAAGGATAGTGGTGGTCTGTTTACTTGCGGGAGATACCAGAGAGGGCAAACCCGCCCAAGGATGACCAAGGTTAGATAGCCATTATCAGCTGTCTAGATCAAGCAGACACCACTGTTTATCCCACAACAAATGTGGGCACACCCCTAGGTCATCCCCCTCCTATTGATTGTATTGCCTATGTCGCTACCCCTCCCGGTGACTTAGGTTATTGTCTGCTATCAGGGGACTTGCGTGCCTCCCAGAATAGTATTTGTCTGTTTTATTGTATGAGACACCAGAATGATCAAACTTGTTCAAGAATGAATTTTATTGCCCCTTTCTGTGATGTATGACTCT
>NW_022104553.1:27029902-27045670 GCF_000313985.2 Echinops telfairi | reverse complement strand
TTACCCTCCCTGTTTTGCCACTCACACCACTGGTCCTATAGGGCTCATCCGTCCTGGATTCCCTGTATTTTCAGTTCCTATCTGTACCAGTGTATCACTTTCTTTTCTTCCAACAGTTTTAATGGCATATAATTCGCACGGCATACGATTCGATCGCTCGGTTGCATCAGGAAGAGTGGTACAATCATCACCACGGTCAGTGTTAGGGCAGTGGCTTCCTTCTTCTGTTTGCATCCTTATGAGCTCCCCGGTCTTCCCCAACCGCCCCCGAAGGCCAGCTCTTTACTCCAAGTGAATTGTCAGGTCGTTTACCTGAGGAGCGTTCGTGGGTTCCAACTGCCAACCGGGTTCTCGGCAGCGGAGTGCTTCCCCACTGTGCCATCTCTTAAACAAACAAAATAAAATTGAATTGCCCCACAGAGTCTCCGAGACTGTAAATCTTCACAGGAGCAGACAGCTCCATCTTCCTCCCACCCCATCCCACCCCATCCCGCCCCCATCTGTTAGCACAGGAGAATCCTGACCTTGTGGAGCCCTAGGCTGGCGTGGCCTCTGTCGCTCCGCCTCCCAGGGTCCGTCCCTGCCCGGTTTGCAAGTCCGTGCTGGCTGGGACACGTGGTTGCCTCTTTTCCTTGGTTGAGTTTTTCAGTCACCGCCTTGGCCGGTGTCAAAGTCATTCGTCGCAGCCCCAGTGTGGGAGGCCAGGCTGAGAGCAGCCCACAGCCACACTGCCCCTTTTCCTGGGGAGGGGCGAGCCCCCTGTTTCGGTCTTCTCCTTTTCCCAGAGAGACTGCAATTAACCTCCCTGAGCCTGGCTCCGGCTTCTGGTCTCCGAGGCTCTCTGTTTCAAACGGCCCAGCAAGAGCCGTGAGTGGGCTGGGACATCAACTCAGTGGGTTCAAATCAGACCTTTCCTCTAATGAATCGGATGGGAATGGAATAAAAGATAGTCGAGCGCCTTGCACACGCCGAGGGCAAGAGCTGATCTGTCGGGCTCCTGTGGCAGGTTTAAATGCAAGCCAACAAAGTGACCCTCCGACCCATTTCAGGCTCAGGGCAACGTGTGCATGGGTGTGTGGGTGTGTGGGTGTGTGTGTCAGAATAGAACTGTGACCTTTCCCAAGCAGATCACCAGGCCTTTCCTCTGAGGCGCTGCTGTAAGGTGGTAGCTTAGCTATCTCCTGTTGCTAGAAATACCACAAGGGGGTGGCATTCATAAACAGCGATTCAGTTTTTCACAGTTTTGCTGTGAGTGTTCGGTGCCATTGGGAGCAATCTGGTGCACAACAGAATGAAACAGGGCCAGGGAGGTCCTACACCATCCTCACCATGGTTGCTATCTATGGCTGCAGCCACTGTGCGGGTTCATCTTTGTAAAGACGAACTGAGGCACAGGACGAGTGAGAGGTAAACTGAGGCACCGGGAGACGGATAAAGATAACTGACAGGACAAAGGAAGAGCAGAAACAGAAATAGCTTTGTTGGGGGGAACTTCCAGGCAAAGCCCCATGGTCTAGCAAGCAGTCCAAGGGAATCGCAGGCTTTGCCCGGGGGTCTGGGTTTTTTAACGGAAAGCGGGGGAGAGGGAGGTCCATGCTGCAGCAGCAAGGTTTATGGTCCATGATGTCACCAGTGAGGTCAGCAGCCCAAGAGGTCAGCGGTAAGGTTTATGGCCCAGGATGCAGTTTATCGGCTCTGGCAGGTAGGTTATCTGGTTATTGGGGAGTCGGGCATCCCAGGAGCCATTTCTCAGTCTCCTCATTCCAGAGGGCAACTGCTGACCTCCAGGGATGTGTAGGGAAGTGGGGCCCCAGCCTGCTTCAGCTTAGCCCAATCCATCTTGTCATGGGATGTGGTGGTTAGATTTTATGTCAACTTGAATTTGTATGAAAGAGTAGGGTGGGGTCCCACCCGTCAATTAGATCATAGTCTGCTGATACCTCCTGGACCATGTGGCCACTTTATGAGCGTCACTAGGGGCCCCTCCCCTGGGCCTCTTGCCCTGTCCTTCATCCTTGCAGGGACTCTGTGTCAGCCTCCAGGGGTGGCTCCCTGCGGGCTGGGCTGCCCAACCCTGAAAGCTGTCAGTACCCTGCCAGGTTGGCACGCACCTTGGATTCACACACCCTTCATCCACCGGCCTGTGACCTCCCTGCTTGTCACCTCACCTTTCTGCGTCATCAGCCTGCAGCCACGCTGTGTCTGAAGAGGGTGCCAGCTAGCATCAGACCCATGGATTTCCGTTTCACTGGGCTGGGTTGCCTTCTTAAAATGAAACTCGTGATCAAAAAGTTCTTCCTTGTAACTACAAGTGTGACTCGTTTTATTTCTCTAGACAACCCAGCCTAACACAAGGGTGGTCTTCTTTTTCTCTGCCCCTCTACTTTACCAAGGATGGCGTTGTCCTTCCCCAGGGACGGGTCCCTCCTGACAACATGTCTAGAGGAAGTGACACACAGGCTCACCATCCTCGCTTCTAGGGAGCATCCTGGCTGGATTCCAGAGCGCACGTGTTCACTCTCCTGATGATCCAGGGAACGCTCAGTCTTCCCCAATACAATTCTAAGGGATCGTCTTCCCGGTCTTGCCTATTCATCTTGCAGCTTCCACAACGCACAGGAGGCAAGTGGAGATAGTATGGCTTGGTTTAGGCACACCATGTTAGTCTGGGTAGACCAGAGAAACAAATTCATAGACCCGCATCTGTGTATAAGAAAGAGTTTTATATACAAGAGCAGTTGAATATTGAGAAGACATCCCAGCCCAGTCCAGATCAAGTCCATAAGTCCGATATTAGTCCATATATCTGATACCAATCTATAAAGTGACTCTTCAGACTCACGCAACACATGCAACGATGCTGAATGCAGGAAGATCACAGGCCAGTGGGTGGAAAGTCTTGTGGATCTAGTGGCGGTGTAAGCATCCATGTCCCGCCTGCAGTGAGCTGTTCATCTCCTCAGCGCTTCCAAATAAGGTAAGGTGACCAGACGTCCCGCTTTTGACGGGAAAGTCCCGATTTTTAACAATTTTTCCCATGTCCCACGGCATTTTTTTAAAGTCCCGATTTTTGGAAAGAAAGCACGACAGTTTTCGGCTGCCATGTGGCTATTTCGCCAGGATATGAGTTTTATCAATGGTGTCCCGCTTTACCAATGTTAAAATCTGGTCATCTTAAAATAAGGTCATCAAGCTGCTACCTGATTGACAGGCTAGACGCCACCCTTTCACTCTGAATCCTCAAATTGACACCAGGTTAATGTAACTATCACACGCACCTTAGTCTTCAATGTGATGGCTTGGCTTCTTGACGCATTAGGAACCTAGGAGTCTGAATTCGGGGCGCTAGATCAAGGGAAAGCCTTTCTCTCTGTGAGCTGTGCAGTAAGGGGAGCCTCTCCCCAGGTGATCTCTAAGTTGCCTGGCATTTCTTTGCCCTCATCTCTGCTCCCTGGCTTGCTAACAGAGTATTCTCTCTCCAAGGGAGTTCTGGTGGCATAGTGGTTACAGTGTTGGGCTGCAAGGGAGTTCTGGTGGCATAGTGGTTACAGTGTTGGGCTGCTAGCCTCGAGGTCCGAGGTTCAAAACCCCCAGCCACTCCCTGGGAGGAAGATGGAGCTTTCTACTCCCCTAAACAGTGACAGTCTCAGAAACCCACGGGGCAGTTCTACCCTGTCCTATAGGGTCACTGTGTATTGGCAATATGGCAGTGAGTTCTGTTTACTTATTGTCTCTCAGAAGAGGACTTAAGCACATCATCCTACACCGTCATTAACATAACAAAGAAAACCCATTCCCTGCTGGTATTATAAGCATTACCAAGATAAGATTTCAAAACAGATATATATTTTTGTGTTAGTCTGGGTTGACTAGAGAAATAAATTGAGACACTCATATGTGTATAAGAAAGAGCTTTATATCAAGAGTAATTGTATATTAAGAAAAAACATTCCAGCCCAGTCCAGTTAAAGTCCATACGTCCGATATTAGCCCATATGCCCCATACCAGTCTGTAAATTCCTCTTCTGACTCAGGCAACACATGCAATGATGCCGAATGCAGGAAGATCACAGGCCAGTGGGTGGGAAAGCTTGTGGATCCAGTGGTGGTAAAAGCATCTCAGTGCTGGCATGGGTCTCCGAGTGGCTCCTCCAGCTCCAGGGCTCTGGATCCATCAATGCAGCTCCGTGTACCTTGTCAACAGGAGTGTCTTGCAGGGAGAGTGTGTATCTGGCCTCCAGGGAGCTATTTATCTCCGCCAAGCTTTCAAATAAGGTCATCAAGCTGTGACTGGATTGACAGGCTAGACTCCACCCCTTCACTCAAGTTGACAGCAGCGTATGTAACTGCCATATATTTATGTATATATTGGGAGGGGGAGCACACAGGATTCTATCTCTCACACGTGGGTTTCTAACAGCCGCCTGTACAGTACATAGCTGATCGCTTAGTCATCTATGCCAGATTCCCATGGTCACAGGAGCAGGGAATGTTTCTATGTCATAGTTCGGAAGGACATAGTCGGTCATGGATTTCTTCTGTGAAGGTTTGATGTCCTTGGAATAGGCAGTTCACCAACGATGGTGTCCAGGTGGCCAACAGAGACACAGAGAGACGGTCAGGTTCACGGTCCATCTCAGAGATGTGGATCAATACAATGACGTGATACCACTTCACACTGACACTGAGAGAAGAGCTAAAGAAACAAACTAACAGAAAATAACAGTCGCCGGGGAGGATGAGGAGAGATTGGGATCCTCACACACTGCACAACCACTGTGGGATGGAGTCTGGCGCGTGAGTCCCCCAGCACACAGGAATAGAAATATTATATGACCCAGCAGTCCCTCTGCTTCCTGTACACCCAAGAAATCAGGAGGTCCCGTGAACAGAAAATCGTGCACCCCTATTTTTATCTCATAATACTACTGAGGAAGGAGCCGGGGTAGCATAGGGGTTATGAATTGAACTGCCAATTGGAAAATCAGCGGTTTGAAACCACCAGCCTACTCCTTGGGAATGAGATGTTTTCTATTCTCATAAAAAGTTACAGTGTTGCAAACATATAGGGGCAGTTCTGTGTGTCAGAACGGGCTCCCTGGCAGGGAGCTTTGGGGTGTTCATAACAGAAAGATGGAAACCACCTAAATGCCTATCGGTGAAGGTCCGGCTAAGTAAACTTGGATCCACGTGCACCATGGCATTGCTAAAGAATACTGATGATACCTTCACACCCGTCACAATAATGGGGTGAAGTTAGTCGCTCATGGTGCTGAGTGATTAGTCAATCATATAAAGACAAATACTGTAGGAGACTGCTAGCATAAAAGAAAAAATATAGGGAATCCAGGACAGATGATCCCTTCAGGACCAGTGGTAAGAGTGGCGATACCAGAAGGGTGGAGGGAAGGTGGGGTAGAAAGGAACCGATTACAGGGATCTACATATAACTCCCTCCCCCTGGGGAACCGTCAACAGAAAAGTGGGTGAAGGGAGACATCAGTCAGTGTAAGACATGGAAAAATAATGATTTCTAAATTATCAGAAGGGAGGGAGGGGAAAAATGAGGAGCTGATAGCAAGGGCTCAAGTAGAAAGCAAATGTTTTGAGAATGATGATGGCAACAAATGTACGAATGTGCTTGACACAATGGATGGATGCATGGATTGTGATGAGTTGTATGAGCCCGTAAGAAAATGATTTTTTTTTAAATACAGTGAACCCTCGCCACTTCACGCTTCGACTTCCGCAGCTTCACTCTATCGTGGTTTTTGCGTAACAGTGCATGCTCTGTCATTTCTGCCACTGATTGGCTCATACTGTACAAGCTTGATGCCATAAATAATATAATAAATAATAAATGATCATTGTAACGTCCAAAATGTTTTACTGTATTTTCCCTTTTTCGTTTAATAAATTGGGTAATACGAGTGTAATGGTGACGAAAGGGTGTTTTTTCATGTCCTCTATGCTCTAACTATGAAAATATTTGATTTACAAATAAGGAATCCTACTTCGCGGAATTTCATTTATCACGGTAGGGCCTAGAACCGATTAACCGCGATAAACGAGGGTTCACTGTAAACTTAAATAAAATATGTAGAAACTAAAAAAAATGGCCAATATCAGTCCAATCCAGCTCAAAAAAAAAGAAAAAGAAAAAGAAATATTTATAAATTATCAAGGGTTCGTGAAAGGGGGAGGGGAGGGGAAATCACTTGATCCCAAGGGCTCGAGTAGAAAGCAAATGTCTTGAGAAGGATGATGGCAACGTCTGTACAGATGTGCTCCACCCCATGGATGGATGGATGGTGCGAAGAGCTGTGTGAGCCCTCAATAAAATGACTGAACAAGAAAAGGGTTTCCTTAAGCAAGAAAGACTTGGATAGTTCTGGGCCAGGAGATGGAGGGGGGGAGGGGGAGGAAGCAAAAACAAAGGGAAACCGTTGCTGTTAGGTGAGGAGAGTGGGTTTACAGGCAGAGCACCCAAGGAAACCCTGCGGGGTCCTGCACCATCCCCCACAGTTGCTCGGTGGTAGCCCAGGATTCCCGGGCACTGTGACAATCAAGGTCTTCCTCATGTCACCTGCCCCAAGGAGGATGTCCTTCTGCAGGACTGGTCCCTCCCGGTCACATGTCCAAAGTACATCAGACTACACCTGGTCATCCTTGCCTCTCAGGAGCATCCTGGCCGGACTTCTGAGAACAATGTGCTCTTCGGGAAGTGCTCGGGACCTTCGATATTCTTGGCCGCCATCGTTCAAGGCTTGATGGATGCTCCCAGATGGCTTTCGGGAGTCCTTAGGCCGTGGACACACCCGCCACCTACCTCCTCACCAGCTTTGGTGGGGGGGGGGGTGGTCACGGATTTGAATTGTTGGCAGGACAGTGGGTTTTCGCCCTGCTTCTGGTGGGAGAAAACGGGGCTGAGATCAGAGAGCAGGAAGGCAAAGAGTGGGTACTCCAGCGGCCATGCTGACCTCAAAGGCGCTCGGTCTGCGTGCAACACGAGCCCACAGGCTTGCGGTTCTGAGCATGGAAGAGATGCACGGAGAGTTACAGTCGCCGGAAACGCACGGGGCCGGTCCTGCCTGTCCTACAGGGCAGCTTTGAGTGTTGACAAAGGCTCCAGGGCAGTGAGTTTGAAGAGATGGGCGAGGTCCCCTGGGAGATGGAAAACGTTTGTGATTGGCTCCTAGCCAAAGGGTGGGGATTCAAATGCACCCAGCTAGCTGCGGAAGAAAGGCCTGGCAATCCACTGCGGTAAGCTCTCTGTTGTGTTGCAACTTACAGGGAGGAGAGAGGCTCCTTCCACCCTGATCCAAGGACTTTGTGGTCCTAAAGCCTGACACGCCGGGCCAGACAGAGAGAGAGCGTTGAAGGTTAGCTATTAACTACTATTGTCGGATTCTTAATTCTCCCAACATGTGAAACTTAATGCCACCCGGTTCGTGGGGACCCATGGTCTAGAACACATGGGTTTCTGAGACTGTAACTCTATATAGGGAGTAGAAAGGCTGGTTGGTGGTCTAGAACTACCTATTTCACAACTGCCAGCCAAACGCTTAACCACTATGCCACCAAGCAGGAACCTGCTCCAGGGCAGCCCTTGGCATTGCTGCTGCGGCGGCGGCAGGGCGGCCTGGGGGCGTGGCCTGATGCGGGGCGGGGCGGGGGTGGGGGTGGGGCTACGGACAGCCTGGCTGCAGCACCCAACCCGAGCGCAGCCCAGGCAGGAAGCATGCTGCAGGTTCCGCAGGTTGGGGAGATCAAGCCCTTCCCCCACAAAACCGCAGTCCTCGCAGGGGCGTCAGGTTGGTGCGGGCCAGTACGGACACTCGCGGTGAGCAGAGCGCGCCCACCAACGCGGTGATGGCCCTGAGCGCCCTGCCCAACCTCACTGCCATGGAGTCCATTTGGACTCATGCCGAACCGACAAGGCGGCAGTTCTCAACCTGTGGGCCGCGACCCCTTTGGGCATCGAAAGACCCTTTCATAGGGGTCGCCTAAGACCGTCGGAAGACACCCATGGTCTTAGGTACCAAGACACCACCCCTCTACCCGTCTCCGGGCGGGTCCGCCCACATGCAGATCCGCCCACCTACGAGTATCCGGTGTGAAGACTGCTACCCGTGCTACACCATGCTTCTAGACGACATTTCATTGATTTCCCACTAGAAATAAATATTTCACACTATAGGATAACATTTTTGATGAATCAGTCTGCTTTAATTATGCTCAATTTGTAACAATGGAAATAGATCCTGCATATCAGATATTTACATGACGATTCATCACAGTAGCAAAATGACAGTGAAGTAGCAACGAAAATAATGTGATGGTTGGGGTCACCACCACATGAGGAACTGTATGAAAGGGTCGCAGCATTAGGAAGGTTCAGAACCACCGCTGTAAGAATATAGGGGGGGGGACGTAAAAAAAAAAAAAAAGGATATAGGGCAGGGTGGACCTGCCCCGGAGCGTTTCCAACAATGCACTCCTTATGGGAGTAGAAAGCCTCATCTTTCTCCCAAGGAGTGGCTGGTGGGTTCGAACTGCTCACCTTGCAACAGGTAACCCACTATGTCACAGTCACCAAGACTCGTACCTTGAGCCCTAGACGCCAGGTTCGGCCCTGCCCCCTCTGAACCCCGAAGCTGGCCCCTTTTGTAAATGTGGGTGTTTCAACTCCAGGCGGATCTTGTACAACTCCTCCCACCCATCCTCCGGCCCCCGCCCCCCACTCCCGCAAGGGACCCTGGAATCCAGCGCCAAATCCCTGCCCCTTCAGCCTCCCTGCTCAGAATGGACCCGGGGCAGTCACGTGCCACGTCTTCCTTCTGGGGACCAAGGGACGCCTGGCCTCCCCGCCCTTTCTGTCTCCAGCCCTGAGCTCCGACCTTTCATCTCAGCAGCTGTCCGGAGCTGGAGCTCGGTGTGCCTGTCCCTCCTCGCAGAAAGGTCTGGAACTCTCCTCTCCCCACCTCATTCCCAGGTGTTCCCAGCCCGGCTCAGAGCGTCAGCCCTCTTTGCTCCTCACTGTTGTAAGGCACCCTGCCTGCATTTCCCAGGCCCTCAGGAGCACCCAGGAGACCTGGGCCTAGTGGTTTATGAGTTGGGGCTGCTAACTGCAAGGTCGTCGGTTCGAAACCACCAGCTGCTCCGCAGAAGAAAGACGAGGCTTTCTCCTGGACAGCGTTATAGTCTCATAAATCCTCACCCTGTCCTATAGGCTTGCTCTGAGTTTCTTGAGTTTTCAGGGGCGGCCGATTCTGCTCTCCCCGGAAAACTCTGACCCAAGCGGCCCCTGCAGGGGACCCAGGGGCAGGGTCCCCTCTCCGGTTCGGTTCTCTAGGGCCCGCCCCGTCCCGTCCCGCCCAGGGCCGCACCCTTCGCCGCTCCCCAGCCACCCACGGACTCATGGCCGCAGCCACGGCGGGCCCTGGGGGGCGGCGATCGCGGGCGCCCCGCGCCCTGAGCAGGGTGGTGAAGCTGCTGGAGCGCCTGGAGGAGCAGTGCGGGAACCCCCGGCTCTCCTCGAACCCCCCCTGTCTGCGGGACCTGCTGCCGCGCACGGCGCAGCTGCTGCGGAAGGTGGCTCAGGCCTGGAGGGCCGAGGGCAGCCACGACGGTGCCGGCGGCGCCTGGGACTTCCTGGTCACCTACCTCGCCAACCTGGAGGCCAAGGGCAGGCAGGTGGCTACGCTGCTGCCTCCCCGCGGCCAATCGCGAGCCAGCGAAGAACTCTTCAGGGAGGGCACCAGACTCAGGTGAGCGACGTCCCCCAGCCCCCACGGCCAGCACCAAGGGGATAAAGGAGGCCTGGGTCCCCGTCCCACCCCCCTACAACCCTCTCCTCCCTCCCCTCAGTGCCCTCCTTCCTCAGACCAGAGTCCTGATTCCCAGCCCCTCTTACATCAGGGGTCTAGACCCCCTACCCCTTCCTCCTTCAGACTGCAATCCAGACCCCCAGACCCTACTATGTCAGGGGTCTAGACACCCCAGCCCTCCTCCTTCAGACTGGAGTCCAGACCCCAGTCCCCTCTTCCCTCAGACCAGAGTACAGACCCCCAGCCCTTCCCACATCAGGGGTCTAGAGCTCCCAGCCCCTTCCTCCCTCAGACCCAGGACCAGACCTCAGGCCAGCTGGCATCTCTTGGGAACCCAGAGTGCACACGCGCGCGCGCACACACACACACACACACACACACACACACACACACACACACCCCGCCCGGCCCAGAACCTAGAGTACACACACACACACACACACACACACACCCGCCCTGCCCAGCCCTCTCTGGGCCCTCAGAGCACTCACCCCACACAGGAATCCCAGAATCCCTGTCTCGGCACCAGCCACACAATTCGTGCCGCATCCACTTACTCTTTCTTCGCTGCCCCTAGATGTCCTTTCCAGAGACGGGTCCCTCCTCCTCATGTGTCCAAATCACGGGAGACAAAGTCTCACCATCCTCACTTCTAGGGAGCGTTCTGGCCGTACGTCTTCCAACGCAGATTTGGTGCTTGTTTCTGGCCATCCGTGGTACTTTCAATATTCTCCACCGGCCACATGATTCATAGGCAACGATTTGTCTCCAGGCTTCCTTATTCGGTGTCCAACTTTCAGGTGCATGAGAGGTGATTGAAAATACCCTGGCTTGAGTCAGGTGCACCTTAGACCTCAAAGGAACATCCTTGCTTTTCAACACTCTGAAGCAATCGGGCGCAGCAGGTGTACGCAGGGCAATGAGTCTTTGGATCTCTTGCCTGCTGCTTCCAGGAGCATTGATTGTGGATCGGAGCAAGGCGAGATCCTAGACAACTTCAACCTTTTCTCCGTGGATCATGATGTGACCTGCTGGTGGTCCAGTTGTGAGGATGTGGGTCCTCTGTATCTTATCTGAGGCGCTGAGTCACAAGCGAGTGGCAGTGAACTTGGTTTGGTTTTACATGGAGTTGCAATCCATGCTGAAGGCTGCCATCATCCGGCAGGACCTGACCAGGCTTTTCCTCTGAGCTGCTCCTCAGGGAAGTCTGTGGGGCGGCTTGTCTCTGTGGGGGTGCCTTACAGGGAGCCCAGGTCCTCAGAACCCCTCCCCCCACAGGCGGCAGCTAGCCAAGCTGGCTCTCATCTTCAGCCACATGTACTCGGAGCTCGGTGCCCTCTTCCCAGAGGGACAGTACTGCGGACATGTGTACCAGCTGGCCAAGCCCATGGCCCACACCTTCTGGAGAGGCTGCTGCGGGGCCCGGTGAGTGACCTGCCACTGGGGAGCCATCAGCTCCAAGATCTGCTGTCCAGCCTCCCCCCGCCCCCTCTTCCTCCCTCAGACCCAGCCCCAGGGGTTCAGGCCCCCAGCCTCCTCCTCCCCAAGATCCAGGAGTCTAATCCCCCAACCACCTCCTCCCTCAGATCCAGGAGTCCAGGTTCCCAGCCCCTCCTCCCTCAGACTGGACAGTCCAGGCTGCAGCCCCCTCATCCCCAGAGAACCTCCTGTGCTAGACCCCCAGAGGCCTCAGCTCTCCCCCCCGCCCTGCCCCCCTCCAGGTGCGTGCTGCCCTGGGCTGAGTTTGAGTCTCTCTTGCGCACCTGCCACCCCCTGGAGTCAGGCCCCACGGCACTGGCCTTGCGTTCCACTATCGACCTCACCTGCAGCGGCCATGTGTCCGTCTTCGAGTTTGACATCTTCACCAGGCTCTTCCAGGTCAGAGAAGGTCCCAGCTGGGGGCCTGGGGACTGGGCCTGAGGGACCAGACTCCAGGGTCTGAAGGAGAAGCAGGGTGTCCACACTTCTGGGTCAGAGAGAGGAGGGGGCTAGGTCTCCCTCCTAGGTCTGAGGGTGGATGAAACTAGGGGCGTGCACTCCAGAGGAAGGAGCATCCCTGGGTGGCTGGGTCCTGGGCAAAAAGAATCCCGAACCTTCCATGTAAAGAGAGATGGAAGGCCCCATTGGGTTGAGCAGGCTGGACCCTGGAGGCTCTGGAGGTGCGGGCTCCAACCAGACCCTCCCTGAACACACCTGCCCCACCCCAGCCTTGGCCCACACTCCTGAGGAACTGGGAGCTCCTGGCCGTCAACCACCCCGGCTACATGGCCTTCCTCACCTACGAAGAGGTCCAAGCTCGTCTGCAGGCCCACAGGGACAAGCCAGGCAGGTAGAAGGGGCAGGCCAGGGGAGGGGGTGGGACTGCCAGGGTCTCAGGTGTCCCGGACCTGGGCCAATGGGTTGTGGGAGCCCAGACTTTCTGCAGGGAGCCAGACATGAAGGACCAAGGTGTAGGTCCCTGGGACTCCAGGAAGGCAGTGATCTCAAGGTAAAAGGCCAAGTGCGGGCCCGCTCTCCTTGGACCTCCCACAGGCCAGCGACTAAAGTTGACCTTGCCCCAGGTCAAAACTTGTTTCTGATAACACAGGCAGGTGTGACCGAAGTGGCAAAACAGAACAAAACTCCCTGCCATGGAGCAGATCATGACTCATCGCAACCTTACAAACGGTAGAACTGTCCCCTGTGGGTTTCTGAAACTGTCACTCTCTACCGGAACAGAAAGCCTCCTCGTTCTGTTTCCAGGGTTCAAACTGCTGACGTTGTGGTTACCATAAGGTGCCCAAGGCACAGGTGACACCTACCTGTTAGGGTGGGAGATTAGGAAGCCAGACACCTGCGTGGTTTCAAACCTAGAGTTGTAAGCAATTGGGTCCCCAGAGGGTTAAGAATTGAGAGACTGAGCTGTCTCAAACACCAAGAGGTTAAGGGGATAGGCACTCATCTTTTTGCCCTTGGAGACTGGTGGCTTTGAACTGCTGCCCTTATGGTTAACAGCCCAATGCTTAATTTGCTGGGTCTCCGGGGATCCCTTTCACTGTGGCCAAGGGTTCTGAAAGGTGCTGACTGGCTGCACAGTATCAGCCGGGTCCAAGGCCCCAAGAAGGAGAAGGGGTGCATGCTAGGCGGTTGGTGTTGGTAGAAAATGAAACGCAGCCGCCCGTGGTGAGGGAAGGAGGTTTAGTGCAGTATCCTGGAGAACTGGCTCTGGGACAGGAGCCCTGGTGGCCCAGCAGTTATGTGTTGCTCTGCTAACTACAAAGTCAGCAGTTCAAAACCATCAGCTGCTCCTCAGGACAAAGGTGGGGCTTTCTACTCCTGGAAAGAGTTACAGTCTTCCCCCAGTAAAATGATTTTAAAAAAAAATTTTTTTTTAAAATAAAGAGTTACAGTCTCCTGCCCTATAGGGTCGCTGTGAGTCAAAGCCAACTCAATGGTTGGGGGGAGAGAGAGAGAGAGAGTGAGAATCTGTAAAGGACCGAGGGCTTAGATATCAGGGTACCCAGGAGTGGGGAGGCTAGGAGGACCCTAAAGGGACAGTGGTGACCACTCCCTGCCCCCCACCCCCTTCTCCCTCCAGCTACATTTTCCGCCCCAGTTGCACTCGCTTGGGGCGGTGGGCCATCGGGTACGTGAGCTCAGACGGCAGCATCCTACAGACCATCCCGTCCGTCAAACCGCTGCTCCAGGTGCTCCTGGATGGACAAAGAAAAGGCTAGTGAGTCCCCGTCCTGCAGGTGTGGGCACTGGCAACAGCTTGCATGCGTGGACACGGCCCCCCATCATCCTGTCTTCTGAGGGCGCACAATCTGTGGTTTGTAATACCGCGGTCTTCCAGAAGGTGGCATCGAAGCGCCTCGAGGCACTGGCGCCCTGCGGTTCTCACAAAGCCGCCCTATGGGGTGGGGCAGGCCCAGCTCTGGGGTGTATGTGGGGGGCCTGGGGTCCAACTCCACGGCTTCATTCCTCGATATTCGGCTCAGGAGCATTGAGGCCTTGACTTTCATATTCTGCTCTAGAGTCTAGAGGAGCCCTGGTCGCAGCGTGCATTATGCAATTGAGCTGCGCATCTCAAGGTCAGTGGTTCAAGCCCACCAGCTGCTCTGTGGGAAAAAGATGAGGCAGTCTGCTCCCATAAAGATTTGCAGCCTCAGAAACCCAAAGGGTCAGTTCTACAGTTCTACTGTGCTGTCCTATAACGGCGCTAAGGTCGGATTCTCTCCCTCGATTCCTGAGTCCCGCCCCCAGTCACATAAATTTAATTTGCTACACACAGCGACCCTATAGGACAGGGTAGAACTGCCCCTGTGGGTTTTGGAGACAATGACTCTTTATGGGAGTAGCTGGTGGTTTCGAACTGCTGACCGTGTGATAAGCCCAAAGCGTAGCCCACGACACCAGCAGGGCTCCTCCATCTGTGGTCCTAAGGATATGCCGCTGCCCATTTTACAGAAGGGGAAATTGAGGCCCGGGGTCACCAGGTGTGTTTGTGAGAGAGCCATTTTGGAGGCCAGGTTGTCTGCTGGCCTGAGGACCCTGTGCTGATCCAGATGGGAAACCCTGAGGGCCTACAACAGCGGTTCTCAACCTGTGGGTCACGACCCCTTTGGGGGTTGGACGACCCTTTCACAGGAGTTGCCTAAGACCATCGGAAAACACATATTTCCAATGGTCTTAGGAACCGAGACACCGCTCCTCTATCAGATACCAGGTGGGTCCACCTACGTGCAGATATGCCCACATCATTTTCTGGTTGGGGGGTCACCACCACACGAGGAACTGTATGAAAGGGTCGAGGCACGAGGAAGGTGGAGAACCGCTGCTCTAGAACCTCGGATCAGCCCCCTTGGAGCCCAGCCCTCAGCACTTGCCCTCAGGTCTGCTTCTGAGGCTCCTGGACCTCACTGTGTGCCCCAGGGCTAGTGCCTGCCCTCAAGGAGCCCTGGGTCAGCATCTGTCAGCTGAGAAGTGGGGCGTGGCCTCAGGGGGTCCTTGGGGTCTTGGTGGTCTAGACTTGAGGGTTTGGTCACCCCCTGGCTCTGTGACCGGAAGAGACCTCTGTGCTCAGACTGGAAGAATTTGTGAAGGGGGGCGGATCGGAGGGCAGTGACCCAGAGTTTGACCTGTTTCCTGTCTGCTTGACTCTGCTCCCAGTTGCTGTAGCCAGAGTCACTTGGGTTGATCTCTGGTAGTCTGAAGAGACTGGGTCCCTGTCCTGGGGATCTCAGGGGACACAGCCCTGTCCTGGAGAGCCCCGATCTGAGAGAAGGGGAAATGTATCCCAGACTCAAAGAGCGCAGGAGGAAGCTCATCCAGGGAGTTGTGGGACAGCCCAGCGAGGAGGGGGTCTTGTCTGTCAGGATGGCCCCTCAGCCTGCCTGTGCCCGCCTCTCCTCCCTCCTGCCAGCTTCCTCTACCCTGATGGGAAGAACCACAACCCCGACCTGAATGAACTCTGCCGGATGAAGCCCTATCAACACATCCAGGTGTCTGAGGTGAGACCACCCGGGAACCCTCCCTGCAGCCTCAGGCCCTGAGGGGTACTCGGTTGCTGGGGCGAATGACATCACCACTCTGGGCCTCAGCTCTTCCCCTGGGAAGTCTGGCCCCTCCTGCCTCTTTATCTCTGAGTTATTAGGGGGCGAGGGGCAGGGACACACGGAGAGGAGATGCTGAGCTCATTGGAAGGGCTAATGCACTGCAGCATCCACCAGAGACAGCCCCGAGCCAGCTCGCCACCCTCCCATCCACCTGCAGGGTGGGAGAGAAAGAGACAAGATGGATGAGGGCATTTCAGATTCAGCGGGTCCCTGAAAGGAACAAATGGCTGGGCACCCATCACCGGCACAGAGGGCATCTGGCCACCTTCTGCCGAGAGGCCGAAGCCTTGAAAACCCTGGGACCAGCCTCCTCAGGACACTATACCAAGGTGGGGGGGGGG
>NW_022104553.1:27027138-27029802 GCF_000313985.2 Echinops telfairi | reverse complement strand
GGGGGGGGGGACTGTGAGGAGGCAGCTGAGACAACAAGAGCATGGGGACATAGGGGTTTCTCCTTGGGCTGCTCACTACAAGGTCAGCAGCTCGAATCCCCCCTCCGTTCTTTGGGAGAAAGATGAGGCTGTCCCCTCCTCCCTTGACTAGTTACAGCCTTGGAAACCCACAGGGGCAGTTCTACCCCAACCTAGAGGGGCTCTGGGAGCTGGAACGGATTCAACGGCTCGTGTAGACCCTTCAGGACAGAGAGGAAACGGGCCCTTGTGGATTTCTAATGCCATCACTCCTCACGCGAGCAGAAAGCCTCATCTTTGTCCCAGGGCTGGGGGGTTCAAACTGCTGACCTGGAGGTTACCAGCCCAGCTCGTAGCCCACTATGCCACCAGGGGTTACCACCCCCACCACCCCTTCCAAATAAAAGCACAAAGAGACCTATTCCTATGGGGTCAATTCCCACTCGTGGGAACCACCCATTTGGGAGAGAGTAGCGCTGCTCTCTAGGGCCCATGCGACTGTCCTCCGTCACAGGAAGAGATGGCCATGGCGCTGGGTTCTGACTACCACCCAGGTCAGCAACTGATCACCGACGACTTGGGACCTAACCCAGGCCATCCTTGCCCCGAGAGAAAAACCCTAACCAAACCCAGTTCGTTGTTGATCTGAAATTCACATGGGACTGGAGTATATCCCATCTGCTTTTCTTTCGCAGAAATCTGGGCACTGACAGGTTTCCTAGGAAAACCCTGTGCGCCACTGCTACAGATAAGAGCCCCAAACACAGGGAATCCAGGAGAGATAAACCCCTCAGGGCCAAAGAGGAGAGTAGAGATACCAAGAGGATTAGAGGAGGGTGGGGGGACAAAGGGGGATCACAAGGATCAACCTAGAACCCCCTCCCAGAGGGACGAATAACGGAAAAATGGGTGAGGGGCGACGGAGGGCGATGTAAGATATGGAAAAAATAATCTATAACCTATCAAGGGAGGGAGGGCGGGGAAGGGAGGGGGAAGAAATGGAGAGCTGATATCAGGGGCTCAAGTGGGAAGCCAATGCTTTGAAAATGATGATGACGGCATATGTGCAAATGTGCTTGACACACTGGAGGAATGTATGGATTTGATAAGAGAGTCCCCAATAAAAGTATTTTTTTAAAAAAAGAAAGAAAGAAAGCCCCGTGCATAAGAAGGCATGCGGGCGGGGACAGTGCATGGGAAGCCTTGAGCTTGGGAGAGGCTGGGCTTTCTCCCTGGGCCCAAGGTGCCTCCCTGTGCCTGGCAGCCCCCCACACACACACTCAGCCCGCCCGCCCCGCCCCGCCCCCCCCAGGAGCAGCTGCAGTTGTACTGGGCCATGGACTCCACCTTCGAGCTCTGCAAGATCTGCGCCGAGAGCAACAAGGACGTGAAGATCCAGCCGTGTGGTCACCTGCTCTGCAGCCGCTGCCTGGCCACCTGGCAGGTGCGTCTGTCCTCACCTCACCCTCTGCTGCCTTCTGTCCCCTCTCAGGGGCTGGGGGGGGTGGGGGAGGGGGCGGAGCGGAGCCCCTGCTGCGGTCATTGGCTGCTGGCCAGTGGGCTCCCCCTCAGGGAGAGTGGGCGAGCAGAGCGAGCGGGCGGGGCAGAGCGGGAGGGCGGGGCAGAGCGAGTGGGCGGAGCAGAGAGGGAGGGCGGGGCAGAGCGAGTGGGCGGGGCAGAGCGGGAGGGCGGGGCAGAGCGAGCGAGCGGGCGTGGCAGAGCAGGGCTGTGTGGCTGGGCTTTGAACTGACCTTCGAAAGCAGATAGCCAGACCTTCCTGCCGACGGTGGGTTTGAACTCTCAACCGCGTCGTTGAGAGCTGAACAGTTTGCTCCTCCCAAGGGCCCTGAGGACCCGTGGGTGCCTTCTCGGTCACCTGAGAGAACTGAGGCTCAGGCGAGCGGGAAGTGGCCCCCAGAGCGAGCCAGCAGCCTGGCTGCTGTCCGTGCCTGCTGCTGCAGTTCCAGGCCGAGCTGCCACCTTGCAAGGGGGGCTGGCGATAGGAACCCCGATGGTCGTCGTGAGGTTACTCCACGCAGAGACCTGGCCCAGAGGGGTCCTGGGAGACAGGCATTGTCACCACGGACCCAGGGCTCTCTGCCCCATGGCTCTCCGACCGCGAGTGCCTCTCCAGACTCCAGCGGCCGCCCAGCTTGTCTCTCTCTCTCTCTCTCTCTCTCTCTCTCTCTCTCTCTCCATCTCGCTCCCCCCCCTTTCTCTCTCATTCTCTTATACTCTTTTTCTCTCTCTCATCCTCCTATTTTCTCTCTCTGTTATCAGCCCCATCACTTGGTTGGGGATGGAAGGACCTGGTGCAGAAGGAGCAGGGAATCCTGACCCGCTCGCTCCTATGTCCTCCTGCAGCAGTCGGACAACCAGACCTGCCCCTTCTGCCGCTGCCAGATCAAGGGCTGTGAGGCTGTGAGTGTCCATCACTTCCCAGGGAGGCCTGTGGGGGCCAGGCCTGCCGCCACGGAGGACCCAGTCTGGGACAGCAGTGACCCAGACGACAAGGAGGAGGACGCTGGACAGGTTAGAGCTCCAGGCAAGACTGGTCTCTGAATTTCCTGGGGCCAAAGGCCTGGACTCCTGGGTTTGAGGGAGGAGGGGCTGGAGGCCTGGACTCCTGGGTCTGAGGGAGGAGGG
>NW_022104553.1:27023592-27026846 GCF_000313985.2 Echinops telfairi | reverse complement strand
GTGGGGGCTGGACTCCTGGGTCTGAGGGAGCAGGGGCTGGGGGCTGGACTCCTGGGTCTGAGGGAGCAGGGGCTGGGGGCTGGACTCCTGGGTCTGAGGGGACAGGGTCCTTCCGCACCTGGACTTGTAATTCCCCATGGGGTCTCTGGTCCCTCTGGTTGTGCCTCCCTGAGGTGTAGCCTGTTGTCCATTCTCTCTTTTATCTCCAGTGAAGAAGAGTCTGACTGCCCCGCCCCCAGACAAGAGAACATGGAGAGGGGTGGGGGAGGGGCGGTGAGGAGAATGGAAGGACCACTCATAACCCTTCTCCACCCTCTGTCTCCCCCAGGTGGTCGCCTCAGCACCCCCTCTCCCCACTCGGCGGGATCCCTCCCCCACAGGAGCCAGTGCCTGCAGAGGTGGTGGACTGAAGGTGGTGAGTCAAGGTCTCCCTCAGGGTGGATGTCCTGGGGGCCCAGACCAAGCCACCCCCCGCTCTGTCCCTGCTTACAAACTCCTGAATGACCAGGCCCCCATCCCTCTCTGGCCTCCTTGCACCCTACCACCCGACCACCAGTGGAGGCTTGGGCGTAACTATGACAATGCACAGGTTTCAGTGGTACTTTCAGACGAATGGTGTGTTAGTCCAGGTAGACTAGAGAAACAAATCCAGGGGACATGTGCGTATAAGAAAGAGCTCTATAGACAAGAGCAATTGAATATTGAGAAAACATCCCAGCCCAGTCCAGATCAAGTCCATAAGTCTCATATTAGCCCATATGTCCGCTACCAATGTATAAAGTCCTCTTCAGACTCACAAAACACATGCAATGACGCCAAATGCAGGAAGATCACAGGCTGGTGGGTGGGAAGTCTTATGGATCCAGTGGCAGTTGTAAGCATCTCAGCGCTGGCAGGGGTCTCCACGTAGCTCCACTTGTCGGCTGTAATGTCTCCCAGGGAGTCAGCCTGTGCCCCACCTCGAGCAAGCTATTTATCTCCTTTAGCACCTCCACATGAGATCACCAAGCTTGCCACCTGATTAACAGGCTAAAGCGCCCCCCGCCCCACTTCACTCTTAATCCTCTCAAATGGACAGCAGATTATGTAACTACCACAAGTGAAGACTAGGAAGAAAGGCTTGGTGACCCCCTTGGCTTCCTTGCTTTTCCTCCAGTGACCCAGGCATGCCCCACCTCAGGGCCCTTGCACTGGCTGTTCCCTCTAGGTGTCTCTCCATGCGCCGCCCCCCTCCAGGCTTTACTTTCTCACCCTCTTCTGATCATCCTGTTGAATCTGTTGAAAAACAGCACCCTAGTCCCTCCACCCCCTGGCTCACCTATATCTTCACAGGCTGTGTTAGTCTGGGTAGACTAGAGAAACAAATTCATAAACACACATATGTATAAGAAAGAGTTTTATATACAAGAGGAATTGAACATTGAGAAAGCATCCCAACCCAGTCCAGTCCAAGGCCATAAATGCGATATTAGCCCCTATGTCCGATACCAATCTATAAAGTCCTCTTCAGACTCATGCAACACATGCAATGACAACGAATGCAGGACGACCATAGGCCAGTGGGTAGAAAGTCTTTGGGTCCAGTGGTGTTGTAAGCATCTCAGCGCTGGCAGGGGTCTCTACATGGCTTCTCCGGCTTCAGAGGTCTGGTTGCATCAGGTGGGTCCCTGTGTGGGTGGGTCCCTGGGTCTTCTCAGCTGCTATCTCTCAGGAGTCTCCCACCTCCAAGGAGGAAAATCCCAGATTTCCCACAATTCTCAGGAGAGGCCAGGCCCACACAGAAGCCTCATTGGCTATGGTCGGATTGACAGAGTAGACTCCACCCCTTCGCTCAACCCTCTCAAATTGACAATTATATAACTACCACTCAGGCCTTCCACCTGCCTGCCACCTGGTTGGGGGCGCAGTTTTGTGGGTGCGAGCACAGTACTTGGTTGCTAACACAAAGGTCTGCAGTTCGAGCCCGCCCCTTGGAAACTCTAGTCTGCCACTAGTTAAGGATCTTGGGCGGCCCACACACACCCAGCCACCCAGTGTTCAAAGGGCCCTAATTTACCTTTGTTTATTCAAGTAGGAATTTGTTTTTAACTTGCTGCCAACAAAAACAGAGGCGGAGCTATCCCAAAAGGTCCAAGAAGCTACCTCCCGAGTGGGCGCTCCCACTGGGTTTTAAAAGGCTTTTGGCGGGAAAATCGTTGCTTATTCATTGGCTGTCTGGGAGAAGGTGGGGTTTGAGGGGAAAGGGGCTGGGTTATGCTAATGAGGCGTGCAGGCAACCATTCTTCAAGGCAGGTCGGTCTTATCATGGGCTGCAAGCGCTCAGCACCTGTGTTTTCTGGCAAAGAATGAAATCAATGACCAAGTTGAAATTTAGAAACAAAGACGAAGTTGAAATTTAGGAAGCATAGCGGTTACTGACTCAATCATGCGTTTCTGCGGTTTCTGTTCATATTTTCTGCCCACTTTCATTCTTGTGTGTGTGTGGGGGGGGGCGCTCCTTGGCATGTTTTTCATTCAACCAGCTCTAGAGCCCGGACCCTGCTGTTCCCAACCGTACGGAGGTGGTTAGCCCCCCCCCCCACCCCAGGGTGAGGCCTGAGTCTTGTTCCTTGTCAGTTCCTCTCCATAACGCCAGATATGCAGGGTAGAACTGTCTTCCCGGGAGTTTTCAAAGCTGTGGCCTTGGGGTCACAGGTCACCAGGCCTTTCCGCTGAGGCACGTTACTCTCCCTTCACACTCCAGAGTCTAGACCCACCCCTCCGACCACGGGGAAAAAAAGTTGTTTTGCTGCCATTGAATCAGCGATAATTCAGCGACCCCCACGCCCCATGGAACCGCATGCTGCCTGGAGCTGCCCATCCCGATGCCGGGTTGCCGGTCAGACCATGGATTCCAGAAGTTTCTACGGGCAAGTTTTCAGAAGGAGCTCACCAGGCCTTTCTCCCTAGTCCGTCTTAGTCTGGAAGCTCAGCTACCACCTGCTCAGAGCAGCAGAGCAATGTGGTGGACAGCCAGGGGGTGGCAGTGTGAGGTGCCCTGGCCGGGAGTGGGACCTGGGTCACCCGCACTGAACCACCAAGGCTGACACGTAGTAGGTACTCCATACATAGTGGTTGAGCGGCCACCTTGAACTACGCCTTCCCAGCAACCCTCTGGAGTGGACATCATTCCCAGCCCCACCCTCAAGAGGAAAGGAGCTTAGAAAGGCTAATTCATTTACCCAAAGCCTCACAACCCGGCATAGCAGAAGCCA
>NW_022104553.1:27020424-27023492 GCF_000313985.2 Echinops telfairi | reverse complement strand
GGGGGGGGCTTACCAAAAACCCAAACCCCACTGCCAGTGAGTTGGGGTTCTGACGCATCATGACCCTGCAGGGCAGAGTCGACTTGCCCAGAGGGGTTCTGAAGCTGTACATCTTTGTGGAAGAGCTGCCAAGGTTATGGAGGGCGGTCATGCTTGCTTCAACCCCTGTACCACTAGGGCTCCCTTGGAGGGGGGCCTTAAAGCCCCCTCCAAACCTGCAAGCCAAAGCCCTGGTGGACCTTGCTTTCTGCATGCCCCCCCCACAAATCTTCAACCCTAACCCCACCTGCCCTGCCAGGGCCTCCCCAGCATTTGTTCAGATCCTACCCCTCCACTGAGGAGCAGGGGGCCGGTAGGGAGGGGGCAGGTTTCTGCGGGCAGGATTAAATCAATACTGGGCCGCTTCAAACAAACAGCTCAGGAAGTCCGGGAACATTATTCGACCACAGCAAACAAGAAAGCCAGCGGAGGGGGGGGGTTTGGGGGGGGTGCTGGCAGCAGGGCTAAAAACAGATACAACCCTCAGCCAAACACAAATGGACGCATTAGAAGGGCTCCAAGGACAAGGAGGGGCACTGCCAGCTCAGCTGTCTGACAGGCACCTTCTCTGGGGCTGTACCCTCCCCCTGGCCTGGCTTTCACTCCCCCCTCCGTCCCCACCTCCTAGAACCCACTTGATCCTTCAAAACCCACCCAACTCCTAACCCCCCATCCTTCAAAACATGCTGCACAGGGACTTTGTTGCTTTCCAGCTAGGGGTCTTGATGGCTCAGTGGTAGGATTCTCACCTGCCGGGCAGGGAGACCCAGGTTCGATTCCCAGCCAATACACTTCACAGGATAGATGCAGTGCCCCAGCTGCATGGAGGCCTGTGTGTTTGCCTGGGTACTGAGTGGGTTTCCGCGGAGCTGGCTGACTAGGAAGAAAAGCCTGGCGATCCAAATGAAAGCCCTATGGGTCGCCTACAGTGCCATCCCCAGGCGGTCGCAGGCAGCATTTTGCTCCCTTGTGCATGGGGCGAGGGGGCGGGCCAGGCTGCCCCGCCGCAGCAGTGCCTGGCCCTACTCCTTGACCGTGTTCACTGAGCCATCAGGACTGGCCGATAAGGTGAGCCCCTAGAGTGTCCAGAGGGAAACACTGGGGCCGGGAGATCTGAACGTCTTCTCAACTCGTAGGTGATGGGACCCCAGTGGGCATAGTGCTTGTCTTCTGTGGGCCTCAATGGTCTCGTCTGTGATATGGGCTGGTGGTGCTTGGGGTCCCGGCCAGGTGGGACTGCTGTGGGGGACTGGCTACGCAGGGGCAGGGACCCAGAAGCGAACTCGGATAGTGAGCAAGGTCTCTGGCCTGACAAATACTCTGCCCAGCACGGGTCTCCATCAGAGACACCTGCCTCTAGGGAACAACATCATCAGTCGATGGGACCCAGGCTCAGTGCTCAGCATCCTCCCACTCACTCCAGGGAAACTCCTGGTGCCTCTGCATTCCCACTGGAGAACTGGGACAAGAGGGACCCCCAACCCCACAGGTCTGGGGAAGTCAGCGAAACTGGTTGTGGGTAGCCTGAATGGGCTCCACTCCTTCACTTCTCAGAAAACCCCACTTGCTCCCCAGGGTGCCCCAAACTCAAGCCCGCGTCTTTTCCACAGTCTACAAGATCCGCCGATCTGACCCCTCCCACCCTGTCCATCGATGGCCTGGATCCTTCTGGCATTTAGGTTTCTGATCAGTTGCGGTCACTCCAACTTCCTCCCTCCTGCCAGCCCCCTCCCTTCTCCTGGGCAGTGTTTCAGTTCTCTGGAGAACCCGTCTCCTCTTCTGTGCACTGACTACTTGATAGCGGACAGACTCTGGCTGAGGACAGCATCCCTCGGTGAGGACAGCATCCCTCGGTGAGGGCAGGGAGTCTGCCTGTCTTGTTCACGCTGTCTCCGAGTCCACTGAGAACAGTTCAGTACTCGGGAAATGTGTGTGGAATGAATGAATGAGTGAGTGACTGAACAGGTGGAGGGATGATAGAAAGAAAGATGGGTGGATGGTAGCTAGATGGACAGGTGAGTGGATGAATGCATAGATGATAGCTAGATTGAAAGATAGAAAGATGGGTGGGGGAACCGATGACAAGGATCTACATGTGATCTCCTCCCTGGGGGACGGACAACAGAAAAGTGGGTGAAGGGAGACGTCGGACAGGGCAAGATAGGACAAAATAATAATTTATAAATGATCAAGGGCTCAAGAGGCAGGGAGGAGCGGGGAGGGAGGGGAAAATATGAGGAGCTGATGCCAGGGGCTTAAGTGGAGAGAAAATGTTTTGAAAATGATGAGGGCAATGAATGTATAAATGTGCTTTACACAACTGATGTATGCATGGATTGTGATGAGTTGTATGAGTCCCTAATAAAACGACTAAAAATAATAATAATTAAAAAAAAGAAAGATGGGTGGACGGTTTGGTGGGTGGATGGATAGATAAGTGGGTGGATGGATGGATGGAAGGATAGTTATGTGGATGAATGGATGAATAGATCAATGGGTGGATAGGTGGTAGATGGGTGGATAGGTGGTGGATGGGTGGGTAGCTGGATGGATGGACAGGTGGGTGGGTTGATGCCTGGATGGAGGGATGAATGGATGGATGGATGGATGGATGGATGGATGGATGGATGGATGGATGGATGGATGGATAGGTGAGTATTTGGGTGGATGGATAGACTGATGGATGGAATGATGGGTGGATAAGTGCATGGGTGGGTGAGTGGATGGATGGGTGGATGGATGGAGATGTGAGTGGATAGGTATATTGGTAGATGGATGGATAGGTAAATGAATGGATGGATAGGTGGGTAGATGATAGATGATGGACAGATAAGTGGATGGATAGATGGATAAGTGGGTAGATAGATGGATGAATTGATGGATAAGTGAGTAGAAGGATGGACAGGTGAGTGGATGGATGGATGGATGGATGGATGAGTGGGTAGATGGATGGATGGATGGATGAGTGGGTAGATGGATGGATGGATGGATGGATGGGTGGATGAGTGGGTGGATGGATGGATGGATGG
>NW_022104553.1:27012789-27020324 GCF_000313985.2 Echinops telfairi | reverse complement strand
GGATGGATGGATGAGTGGGTAGATGGATGGATGGATGGATGAGTGGGTAGATGGATGGATGGATGGATGGATGGATGGATGAGTGGGTGGATGGATGGATGGATGGATGGATGGATGGATGAGTGGGTAGATGGATGGATGAATAGATGGATATCTGGATAGATGGATGAATAAGTGGGTAGATGGATGGGTAGGTGGATGGATGGATGGATGGATGGATGGATGGATAGATAAGTGGGTAGGTGGATGGCCAGGTGAGTGGATGGATAGACAGGAGGATGGGTGGACTGATGAACAAACAACTTAGAACGTCTTACTCAAGGTGGAGGGGCCAGGGAGCAAGCAGCATGGACATCTCGTGCCCCATCACCGGCTGATGCAAGCCATGTCCTCAGCCTGGCTCTGACATTTCTCCACACCCCTCCCTAGGCACCTCCGGCCCTCCCCAAGCTTCGGGCCCCACTCCCGCTGCCAAAAGTGAAGACTGTGTCCTCAGTCCTGTGGGAAGTCAAAGCCAGCCCTCAGACCAGGGAGGGCCACCCAGAGTAAGCAGAGGAAGGGGCACCCAGCCAAGAGCTGGGGAATGAGTAGGGGGGCGCAGGGAATAGAAGGGAAACACTGAACCCCAAGAAATCAACCGCCTCCCCACAACTCTCTCCACTGCAGAAATTCCTGAAGGGAAAGGCTTTATTCCAAGCGGTCTAGCCTGGAGGCCAGGTGAGTCTCCCCTGTCTCTCCAGGTTGCCCCACCTGCCCCACCCATGGGACCTGTCGGGACCTGTCCTGAAGCCTCTAATCCACTTCTCTTCCCTCCTCCCAGGGTGCCTGGGTGTGCTGCTAAAGGGAGCCCTGGGGGCTGGAGTTTCGTGAAGTGGAAATAAACAGCCAAGCCCAGGTCTGCGTCCAAGTCTGTCTGTCTGGTGTCCGGAGCAGGAGTGTGGAGACCGCCAGGGGGCAGCTTGGCCCTGGGAATGGGGTGGGTGGTCCCTAGGAGTCCTAAGAAGCACCTGACCAACTTTCTCAGCTGGTGTGCTTCCAGCCCATTCGGATGCCCCCCACCCCGACTCGGACGCTGCAGGGCAGGGGAGAAGTGCGCCTGTGGGTTTCTGAGATGGGAACTTTGTACTTACGGGAGTCGAAGGTCTTATCTGGCGAGTGCCTTGTGCTTGGCAGCCCAACGTGGAACCCCCTGTGCCACCAAGGCTCCTGTGACCAACCCCTCAGAGAGGGTGAGTGGGAATCAGAGTCAAGCGTGGGGGGCCCAGCTCCTCTGGGCTCTAGAGCCCAAGCCCCCCAGTCTCCTCCTCCCTCAGACCTTCAAATAGAATCAGTCCCATGCCCAGCCTCCTCCGTCTGGTCCTCCCTTCTGCCCTCAGGATTGAGGAGTCCAGACACCACACACACACACACACACACACACACACCCCTTAGTCCATTCTGACTCTAGCAGCCCTACAGAACAGAGTGGAACTACCCCTGTGGGTTTTTGAGATAAGCTCTCCCCAAATCAGGTACGTATCTCTATCCCTGCTCTGCTCCTCAGGACAGACTCCTGGACTCAGACCCAGACTCTGGTCACCAAGAACACCCCCACGTCAGTCTCCTTGAGGATTATGTACCTTGCTCCCCTCCCACCCCCCACTATTATCATCCCTCTTTCCTCCATCCCCCATCCTCTCAGTAACAGGAACTCCCAGACTAAACCCAGCCAAGGAGGAAGTATCGTCCCTCCTCATCAGTAGTCATGGTGGCGTGAACAGGCAGTCTCTCTCATGTTAGTTTAAATCAGTCTGTATTTCCCCAAGTCTCTGCCCTGTGTCCAGGCTGGGAACCCAATGATGATCCCCCAAACCCCAGTCCTAACTATCCCAGGCCTCATCATCTAATAAGGGAGGCAGACATAGCCCCAAATAGTAACAGCTCCAAGTGGGATGAATGGAGATGGGGGGATCCTAGGAGCTGTGGCTGTCCTGAAGGGACAGCTAGCCTGGGCTGGGCAGTCAGGGAGGGCTTCCAGGAGGAGGGTACATCTGAGAGTTGAGAAGCGAGCACAGAAGCAGGTCTGTGAGATTTAGTTCCAGGCAGTAGAACCCATCACTGGGGCAGCAAGGGAATTCATTGAAAGGATTTTGGGTCACTCCCAGGATCCCTCCGGGGAGGGATTGGAAAACCAGGGGCAGAGAACCAGCAAGAGTCCTGGCAGCTCTCCAGTCACCATCGTCACAGAACCGGTCTGATGAGGACAGGCTGGTGCCCTGATGACCACTGGCCGCTGCACTCACCTCCATGGCTCTGTTGTCTGGGGAACAACAGGATGTGGCTGCTCTTCTCATTAGCTAGGGCCCCTGACAAATCACTTCAATGCCTTCAAAGCAGCAGCCTGTTGATGCTGCTCATGGTTTCTGTGGGCTCGGCTTCCAGGAAGGGCTCTGCTGGGTGGCTGTGGTCCGCACGGGCATCTCAGAGCTTCTCCATGTGGCCTCCGCTGTGGCTGCAGTGGGCTTCCCTACAGCGTGGCGGCCTCCGTGGGGTCAGACGGCTTCTGTAGGAAGGCATTTCGGAGACCATCTCAGCGAACAAAGGTTGTCAGGAGGTTTCAAGAAGCCCCTGGGGAGAATCTCAGGACCTTTTGATTGCCTGGTTGCATGAACTTTTGTAAGCCCTCGCCCCACTCGTGGTCTTCTCTGAGTTTATCTGGGAAGTGGCGACACACAGCGTCATCTCCGCCATGTCTTGTGATCACCCACGGATCACAACTGCACAGAATTAAGAGGAGGGGACTTGGGGAGTCCTGGTGGCACCGTGGTAAGGCACCCTGCTGCGAACCAGAGCTATAGTTTCAGCCAAAGTCCAGTGAGTCGAACCTGCCAGCTACACTGCGGAAGAAAGATAAGGCCTTCCGTGCCCATAGTGGTGACCAGCTTGGCAAGGCCCTGGGTCAGCTCTGCGCTGTCCCCTCGGGTCACTATGAGTTGGCATCAACGTGATGGCACTGGTTTGGTTGTGATTTTCAGTTCCACTAGAAAGAGCTGGAATCTCTCGGAATGTTCATTCCGCGATTGCGCATGCAACATGCGACACATTTGGTGTCAAGATGAGTTCACAGCTTGTGTCCTTTGGGACGCACGTGGAAGGGCTTTGGGGTTCGAACAGCCGACCTTTCCGATGGCGCTTTCGCACGGCGCCCCCAGCGCCCCCTTCTGTTCGAATCTCTTAAGTACAAATGGGTGTTGGGGCTATCTTAGAAAGGGCAATGGTGGTGTTACAAGGATGAGCAAGGCAGTCGGTGCCGCGGACTTGTAAGCATGGAAATTCACAGTAGTGCCAAATGTTCTGGTGTGTGTGTATTCCACCACGAGTCTTATAGATACCCGTGTATCTACTGGAGCCCTGGCGGTGTAGCGGTTACAAGTAAGGCTGCTGCCTGCCGCAGGCAGCCGCTCTCACTTTAGTCTAAATCAGTCGGCACTCCCCAAGTCTCTGCAAGAGCAGAAGTTCAAAACCACAAACCCCTCGGGACTTTCGACTCTCTGAAAGAGTTCCAGTCTCGGAAACCCCACAGGGGCAATTCTACCCTGTCCTCGGGGTTGTGGTGAGTCAGAATGGACTCGATGAGAGTGAGTTTGGATTTGGGTTTCGTGTGTGTATTTATTGTGGGCGTGCGGGTGTGCATGTGTGTGTACGGCTCATATATTCGTTTGTGTGCCAGACAAACGCTGGCCACCTAACAGTTCAGGGTTTGGTTTCTAACCCAAAGGTTGGGGGTTCTAACCCACCCAGAGGCTCCTCAGAGAAAGACTAAGTGATCTGCCCCGGTAGGGAGTGGTGACACCCTAGACAACCCTCTGGAGGCAGTTCTCTGTCGCACAGGTCCACGCAACCAATGCTGCCCTGACCCCAATGGCCAGGATGACCGGGCAAGGCTGGGATGGGCAGAAAGACCGAATTCGTCACATGCGTTCTTACTCCGCTATCCCATCCCCAGACCAGGCACAGGGTTAGGCTCTGGAGACTTAGGGCTGAGCAAAGCAGGCGGTCCCCTTCCTGTCCCGGCCTTTACCCAAGCCAGGAAAACAACACAATAACTAAATCACAAAACACAGTCCAGCTGGCAGAGAGAGATGCTGAGGAGGGTAAAGTGAAAGTCTGAGGTCTCTGGGGTGGGGGTGGCGGGGGTGGGATAGGAGGAGAAGCAGGTGAGGGGAGCTACCTACGTGACTCTGTTGGGGTGGGGATGGGGGTTGGTGCGCATCGCAGCTCCTACAAGGTGGCTGAGGCTGGACCATGGTGCCTGGAATTTGGAAGGGGAAGCTTGGAGAGTTGGGTGGCTCAGAGAAGAATTCTCCAGGAAAGCGAGGGCAGGGAGGAGGGAGATGGAGTCAGGGTGGGTACCGCAGGCTGATCCAGGAGCTGAGGCGAGAACGTTAGCCTTCTGCCTCTGGGTGAGGCAGCAGCCACAAGGGAGGTTTCTGAGCAGAATGATGTGGACTGACTGACTCACTCACTTGGCTCCCTGATGGACATAAATTGCAGGAGACAAGGACAGTGCTGGTCTCCGCAAGTCTGCGAGGGCCCTGAGCTGGGACTGAGGACTTCCAGTCTCCATTAACAATGAAAACCTCACTGCCATCGAATCAATTCCGACTCTTAGTGACGCTATAGGACAGAGTAGAACTGCCCCTGGGGGGGTTTCCAAGACTGTAAACCTTTATGGGAGTAGAAAGCCTCGTCTTTCTCCCCACGGAGCAGGCTGGTGGCTTTGACCTGCTGACTTTTCTGTTGGTTCGAATGCACTCCTCCAACGTCGCCAATGACATCACGGAAAGGCTCATCACTCCTCTCTGGTCTTCCATAGTGGTCACGAGGCTTTCACATGCAAACGAGGTGAGGGAAGGGACCATGGCTTGAGTCAGGACCACCTGAGTTCTCAAGGTGGGACGGTTCCTCCCTCTCCCCCACCCCCCCAACCTAAAGACGTCATGCTTGGTTAAGTAGAGGGTCAGAAAACACAAAGGGAGAAGACCTTTCATGAGATGGATGAACACAGTGGCTGCAACACTAGGCTCAGACAAAGCCACCATTGTGAGGATGGTGCAGGTCTGGGCAGGGTGCCCTTCTGTTGCTACGGGTGGGAGCAGCCAGGAAGGCACCTAACAGCACCTTCCGTGCGTTGCGTACCATGGAGGTCATTCTGGTAGGACAGAATCGTCCAAGAGGTGCGCAAGGCTCCGTCAGGTAAGGGTGGCTGTGAGAACTGACTCCGTGGCAATAAACTTGAGCAATCTTGACAGAAGGAGCCCTGGTCACTGTGGGGCACTAAACAAAAATCACTGTTTGTCAAACCCATCAGTCAGTCCTCAGGAGACAGACAAGACTAGCTGCCCCTAAAACCCAAGCCAAACCGAACTTGTGTCCACCAAATCGATGATGCCCCCTGGACTCATAGCGACGCTAGAGGTCAGGGTGGAACTGCCCCTGTGGGTTTCCAAGACTAACACTTTACCAGGGTTAGTCTCTTCTTTCTCCCCACCCCAGTAGCTGGTGGTTTTGAACTCCTGACCTTGCAGTTAGCAGCCCAATTCATAACCCCTACACCACCAAGACTCCTGTAAAGAGCTATGGTCTTGGAAATGCCCAGGGGCTGTTTTAACCTGTCCTATAGGGTCCCAGTGAGTCGGCGTTGACTCCTTGGTTTGAATTCCAGGGGACCAGATGGCCAGGGCTTTGTCCAGGGCTTTGTCCAGCAGATTTCAACCTGTCTGTGTCCCCAGGGCTCCTCCTCCCGTCCCCTACATTTCAGGTGTCTCGCCCACACCTAGAACTTCAGCAGGCTGGGTTCTTGAGGAAGGTGGAAGGGTGGCTGTCCTTCCAGACCAGGGCACAAGTGGGGACAGAGGACCTGGGGTGGCAGGAGTCCCGGTGGGAGTGAGGTTGTGCAGTGTGATCTGGCCCATGATGATCTCACTGAGGTGGGGCCTATGTGTACATCTTGGAGGCCTACTCTGAGCACCTGCTCTGTGTCCCCGGTTGGGTTGTGCTGGGGACACCCAAGTGACCTAAACCTCACACGCGCTCACCATCCGGAGCGAGAGAGAGGATGAGATCGCAGAGAGGCCAGGGCTGAGATGGGGGAATTCAGGGGGTGCTGCAGGGGCCTCGAAGGGGTGGCTGGCTCAGCCTGGGGCCCGTGGAGGGCTTCTTGGAGGAGGAGAGGGTAGGACCCATATGAAAAGGTCACCTTTCTCAGTATCACAAGGCACTGTGCTGGCGCAAAATGTTTAAGTGGCCAGCTGATTAAGTGGGAAAGGTTGGTAGCTCAAACCCACGCAAGCGCCTCTGGGAGAGAAAGAGCTGGCCATCTGCTGCCCAGGAGTCCAGCCTGGAAACACCTCTGGGGACAGTTCTCCTCTGTCCCTTGGGGTCCCTAGGAGTGTCCTCCATGTCACCTGACAACAGCCATGGTCCTCCAACACCTGACTTCCTGTAGAGCAATGGGCAAGGCTGACAATCACTCTAGCCATCGAAAGGGCCCCTTCCTGCCTGACATGACCCCCCTCTCTCTGTCAGAGGCTCCTCTTCCAGCATGACTGGCCACTCCCCATCTGACCAGGGCTAGCCTCTCCCAGGTTACCAACAAAGCCATCCCTGCCTGCCCCCGCCCCCCAAACTGTAGTGTGGGGGGGGGACGGACCGTTTTTTCTACTGTGACCTGAGTGGTGCCTCTAGGCCAGTCTGACCTGTGACCTCCAGTGTGATCTGTGACCCCCACCTTCTGCCTGGTGGCCCAGCCCCTTCCCCCCACAGGTGCACCGGCTCCCTCCCCTCCCCCACTCACCTGCTCCCGCCTTGCCTGCCTGCTTCCCCTCCCTTCTCAGAAGGAAGCCAGAGAGGAGGAAGGGGGGCGGTAGCATTCCTGGGATTCCCCGGAGATGGGGGCGGAAAGGGAGGGCCATACGGGGAGAACACGGGCACCCCCCTCATCACATCCCCCCACCCCTTCCCCTCCAACACGGAGGACTCGCCTGACCGGAACTGGGGTCGGGCGGCTCAGAGCTGAGAGTGCCGGCCTGTTCCAGACCACTGGTGGGGAGATCCGTCCTGCACACTGGCCTCACGAGAGGCCATGCTGGGAGCAGCCGTTCTGGGCCACTGGTCATGCTGGGAGCCAATGGGCAGTGGTCAGTCCCACCCAGGCCCTTGCTTAGCGCGGAGGTTCACAGCCTGTCCTGGGGGAGACTTAACTCAGGCCACCGGTCAGGCTAATTGGACAGCGTGAGTGAGCCCATGGGAGACGCTGAGCACTGCTAGGGTCGCTGGGAGGGTGGTGCAGGCTACTGGTGTATCGAGACCGGCTGGTTCAAATGGATAGGCCAGGTCGCTGGCCAGCGTGGGAAGCCCCTGCCATAAGGCCCTTGGCTAGCTCTAGCGCGGGGGGAATGAACGATGCATGCACTCAGGCCACTGGCCTGACCGGTCGCTTGAGCCACTGCCGCGGGTCCTGGTCAGTCAAGCCGGGACGCCGGGGCGGGGAGGGG
>NW_022104553.1:27011440-27012497 GCF_000313985.2 Echinops telfairi | reverse complement strand
GCCTCGAGGCTGCTGTTGCTGACACTCTTTCTCGGGGCGCGCCCAGGTACGGCTCGGGCTGAGAGCGGAGCGGCACTGGGGGTGGCCCCAGGGGACCCCAGGAGGGGACGAGGCCAAGCCGGGCGACCCCTGGGAAGAGGCATTTGGGAGCATTCAGTGGTACCCCTCTCAATGGGAGAGCAGGCAGGGGCGCCGGGGACGGCATGGGAGCGGATTTAGAGAGCTCCCCAGAAGTTAAGCCTCATCTTGCTTCGGACCCAGGAGTCCACGCACCCTCCAGACCCTGGAATTTGGGTCTTCAGCCCCCTCCGCCCTTCAACCGGAGTTCAAGCCACCCGTCTCCTCCCAGGACACAGAAGGACAAACCCGCAGGGCTCCCGATCCAAGGGGCTCAAGTTTGAGGGGGCCAGAGCACAGGACCCCGTGCCTAGAAATCAACCAGCCACACCCCTTCGGGGTCAGAGCCCAGGCCCCAGAGAGCCCTCCTGGCTGGAGTCCTGGCCTTGGGGACAGTTCAGGGCCCCCTTCCTGGGGCCCCGCCAAAAGCCACCACACACCTGCGCCTGGTGGGAGGGGAGGAGACCAGAGGCAACCACCCACTTCCCCTTGGGTCTGCGACTCAGACCCTGCCCCACATCCCCAAACCAGGGCAAGCTGCAGCCAGAAGTGGGGGCCTGGGAATCCAGGACCCGGGCACCGCCTTGGCAAATAGTGGGTCCCCAGGGGCTGGGCCGGGCCAGGCGGGGGAAGGGAAGGGAGGTTCTAAGAACTGAGAGCTGGTGCCAGCGTGCCAGCCCAGACAGAGGGTGAGAGCCGAGTTTTCTGACAAGGATTGCTCATGCCTTCTCGCCTCAGGAGTCAGCCCCCTCCTCCCCAAGACTCAGGAGTCAGACCCCTCCTCCCCAAGACCCAGGAGTCAGACCCCCTCCTCCCCAAGACTCAGGAGTCAGACCCCTCCTCCCCAAGACCCAGGAGTCAGACCCCCTCCTCCCTCAGACCCAGGAGTCAGCCCCCTCCTCCCCAAGACTCAGGAGTCAGACCCCCTCCTCCCCAAGAC
>NW_022104553.1:27006329-27010966 GCF_000313985.2 Echinops telfairi | reverse complement strand
ACCCAGGAGTCAGACCCCCTCCTCCCCCAGACCCAGGAGTCAGATCCCCTCCTCCCTCAGATCCAGGAGTCAGATCCCCTCCTCCCCAAGACTCAGGAGTCAGATCCTCCCTCCCCCAGACCCAGGAGTCAGACCCCCTCCTCCCCCAGACCCAGGAGTCAGACCCCTTTTCCCCTAGACCCAGGAGCCAGGCTCCCAGTTGCCTCCTCCTTCAAACCCAGGAGCCCAGGAGTCCGGGACTCCAGTCCCTCTGATCCAAGAGTCAGGCCCTGGACCCCTCCTCCCTCAGAGCCAGGGATTCAGGTCCTCCTCCATCAGGATCCATGAATTAGGCCCCAAGACCCTCCTCCCTCAGAGCCAGAATCCTGGGTCTCAACCACATAGCCTGCTGGGTTGACACACCTTACCTCCTATCAAAGAAACAAGGGGGGGCCAAGGGATGGGAGGGGGCTCTGGCGCCAAGCGGGGCAGGTCTGAGCCAGCCTATCCCTCCCACATTCCAGAAACCTGCCCAGCCCTGTCCCCCCTCATCACCCCTACACACCCAGCCCGCCTCAGTTCCAGGCCTAGCTGCAGCCCACACCCAGGCCCCCCACTTTTGAGGGAGGGTGAGAGACCAGGGACTGAGAGAGATGGAGACTGAGAGAGACTGGGGAGGGGAGGGGAGAGTGAGGACCTGGGGGTGGGTTAGGCCTTGGCCCAGGGCGAGAGCATCCTGGGCAGAGAGGGGACCAGGTGGAGGCGACCAGGAGGGCGGTTTTGTGGGAGAAACTGGCAGCAGGTTTGAGCCCAGGTGGTTGGATGGCTCTCCCCAGAGGAGCACTCAACAGGACAAGGGCAAGCAGCACTGGAGCCTTAGGTGGGACAGAGATCAGAGATGGAAGAGCCCTAGCGGAGAGACTCCTGGGTCAGAGGGAGGAGGGGGCTAGTAGTCTGGACTTCAGTCTGAGGGAAAAGGGGCTGTGGGGCCTGACTCCTGAGTCTGAGGGAGCAAGGATTCAGGACCTGGACTCCTGGGTCTGAGGGAGGGGGAGACTGGATTCTTGGGTCTGAGGGAGGAGGAGGCTGGGGTCCTGGATCTGAGGGAGGAGGGGGCTGGGGTCCTGGATCTGAGAGAGGCTCCACAGTCTGGCTGAGGCCCTGCTCTCTGGCTGTCCGGCAGGTGTCCAGGCGGAGCTGCACGTGACGGTGCCGCCCCTGGTGGAGGTGATGCGAGGAGATCCCGTGAAGCTGGACTGCACGCCGTCGGGAGTCCAAGAGCACTACTTACTGGAATGGTTGCTGGTGAGAACACCCCCCGCCCCAAGCCCCCACCCGATCCATCCCATGGGGGAAAAAATCGAAACCCAGAAAGAACTCCCGGGGAGCTCTGGTTGGGCAGTGGGTTAAGCGTTGGGCTGCATGCGGCCCTGGAGGTCGGCAGTTCAAACCCACCAGCCGTTCCGAGGCTGAAGCGAGGCCGTCGGAATTCCCAGCCTGCCCCAGACTCCCCGAGGAGCAGGCCGGCTCTGCCTTCCAGGCTTGGCTCACTGGGGTCACTCATACCTTTGGGATGAACCCCGCAGGGGGCGGGATCATCCTGGAGGCAAAGGCACCGGCAGCCTTGACAACCCCCCCCCCAGCGGGTGTGGGTCGCACAGTGCTGCAGCATACTGCGTGGGGCAGGGGAGCCCACCACCAAGACTCCTTCCAGACCCTAGGAGAGTTGTTGAGGGAGGGGAGCGGAGTGGAAGGGGCAGAAGGAAAGAACGGAGATGGGGTGCAGAATGAGGAGGTGAGGGTCCCTCATGGGGACGGGGGTGGTGGTGGTGGTGGTGGTGGTGGTGACCGGTAGATCTGGCCTCCCGCAGACAGACCGCTCTGGCACCCGCCACCTCCTGGCCTCGGCCCAGCTGCAGGGCGGCCAGCTACAGAGCACCATGCACAACCCCCGGGGCCGCAGCCCCCCCTACCAGCTGGACCCCCGGGGACGCCTGGTGCTGGCCGAGGCCCAGGTAGCCGATGAGAAGGATTACGTGTGCGTGGTGAAGGCTGGGGCAGCACGCACCGCCGAAGCCACCAGCCGGCTCCGAGTCTTTGGTGAGCCCCCAAGGGCGTCTCGGGGATACGGGGGGGTGTCGTGAGAGAGTTGGCTTGGGGGCTCCTGACAGTCATGTCTTTGCTGCAGCCAAGCCAGAGCCCACAGAGGTAGAGCCCAACAAAGGGATACTATCTGTGATGGAGGACTCTGCCCAGGAGGTATCTCGGGGGGGCCTGGGGCTGCGACTGAGGTGGGGGGGCTGGGTGTTGGGTCTGAGGGAGCTGGGGTTCAGGGGCCTGGGTCTGAGGAGGCTGCACTCCTGGGTCTGAAGGAGGAGGGGCTGGGGGTCCAGGGCCTGGGTCTGAGGGGGACGGGGCTGGGGCCCTGGTTCTGAGAGAGGAGGGAGCTAGACTCTTGGGTGTGATGGAGGAGACACTGGGGTCCAGGGCCCTGGGTCTGAGGAAGGAGGGGCCTGGGAACTGGGACTCCTGCTCCCCAAGTGGGGAGAAGCCTTGGAACCTGGACTCCTGGGAGGAGGGGTCTGGGGGGGCCTAGATTCCCGGAGACTGGAGGGAGGGAGGGGATTGGGGACCTATATTCTCAGACCTGAGCAATGAGGGGTCCCTGGGGGAGGAGTTGGCTGGGGAGGCAGAACCGAGGGTCTGGCTCCGAGCCCAGGGCCATGCCTGTGTCGGCCTCAGATCGCCACCTGCCTCAGTCGGAATGGGAACCCAGTCCCCCAGATCACGTGGTATCGGGACGGGCAGCGCCTGAAGGTGCCCTCGGAGGTGAACCCGGGTGAGTGACGCTGCAGCCCTTGGGGCGGGCCAGAGGGGATGGCCGGGGGTGCCGACTGCCTCTCCTACCTCTGCCAGACGGCTACACGGCCAGCCGGACCACTCGGGAGGCCTCGGGCCTGCAGTCCTTGACCAGCGTGCTCTACCTGCGGCTCCACAAGGCGGACCGGGACGCCAACTTCCACTGCACCGCCCAGTATAGCCAGCCCAAGAACCGCCAGGGCCGCCTGGACAGCCCTGCCTTCAGCCTCACCCTGCACTGTGAGTCCACTCCGGCCTGGCCTCTGACCTCTAGCCTCTGACCTTTCACAGCACCCTGACTCACATACCCGCTGCTCCTCAGCACCCACTTCACACTGCATGGGCTCCCAGGGTGACATCCGGCCTCTCGGCTCCCACTGGCCTGTCACTCACACGGACCTCTGAGCCTGGACCCGCAACTTCCGTTTCTCTCAACCACTGGACCCTGATCTCAAATGACGTCTGAACCTGAACCTGCCACATGTGTGACCTCTCACCTTTGCCCAGCCTTGGCATGGATCTCGCCCCTCTGACCTCCCACCTCCTTTCCTTAGACCCCACGGAGAACGTACAGTTCTGGCTGGCCAGTCCCTCCACCACTGAAGGCTGGGTACGAGAGGGGGACACGGTCCAGATGCTCTGCCGAGGGGACGGGAGCCCCAGCCCTGAGTATACTTTTTTCCACCTGCAGGTGAGTATCTCTCATCTCCTGACCTCTAGCTTCTGACCTTTGACCTGGGTGCCCATCAGCCAACAGGACCTCTCACCTCTGCATCCCTCCCAACTTAGCCTAGATGTCCTGGTGGCACGGTGGGTTAAACGGTGTGCTGCTGCTACCCTAAAGTGACCAGACATCCTGCTTTCGGAGGGACAGTCCCGATTTTTAACAATTTGTCCCGCATCCCTCGGCGTTTTAAAAATGTCCCGACAAGCTAGGGTATACGGTTTTTGGCTGCCATGTGGCTGTTTCGCCAGGATATGGGTTTTATGTCAAAATCTGGTCACCTTACGCTAACCACAAAGTCAGCAGTTCGAACCCACCAGTCGCTTCTTAAGAGAACGATGAGGTTGTCTGCTTCCGTTATGATGGACTGCCTTAGAAACCGTGGGGGCGCTTCTCTGGTCTCCGGGGTTGTGATGAACCAGAGTCCGTTTGGCAATGGGTTTGGTTTGCCTTAGCTGATACCTGCCCTGGTCCCCTGTGGCCTCACGGGACCTGGAGATGAGGCTGTCTACTCCCCTGAAGGGTGACAGTCTCAGAAACCCCCAGGGGCGGTTCCCCTGTCCTCTAGGGGCTGAGTCACAGTCGACTGAATGGCAGTGAGGTTGGTTTTGGGGGGCTTCAACTTGGTATCAGTTTGTCGGTGACTCTTGACCCTAAAGGCTGTCACTCTTGACTTAGGGAAGGAAGGCACCACGTAAGAAAGACCTACCCACATGCTGGTCCGAAAACATAGGCAGCAGTTCTGTTCTGTATCCTATGCAGTCTCCGGGAGCTGGAGGGGTGTTAAACTTGATATAAAAGAAAATAAGATTTTATTCGATTTGATTTTTCCTTCAGATGTTATTTTAAGTAAAATGTACTTTAATTTATTAAAATAAATAAGGGGTTACATTTTTATTTTCATTTATCCTAATATCTGCCCCAGGTGACCCCCCCTGAGCTAGCAGGATCCTCACTCCTGAAATTGAGAGTCCTGGCTTAGCATGATACCTGCTTTGGGTGACCCCTGACCCCTCACTGGAATGGACTCTGGCCTGCCAAGCCCCCTGCCCCTGCCCTGGGAGGCCTGTGACCT
>NW_022104553.1:26982249-27006229 GCF_000313985.2 Echinops telfairi | reverse complement strand
CCCCGCCTGCTGACCCAGGCTGGTGGCTGAAGGTGGCCTCTCTCCGGTGGTCCCCAGGACCAGCAGGAGAAAGTGCTAAAGACCAACCTGAACGGGAACCTGACCCTGGAGAAGGTGCAGCGGAACCAGAGCACCACGTACGGCTGCCGGGTGGAGGACTACGATGTCCCCGAGGACACTGAGCTCTCCCAGACGCTGCAGCTGCGAGTGGCCTGTGAGAGTCTCGGGAGGGTGAAGGGTGGGGCTCGGGGGGGCCCCCCACCCAGCCTCCAACCTTCTACCTCCACCCCCTTTTCTCCATGTCCCGGTCCATCTTGTATCCACCGTCTCCTCCCGCATCCTCATTCTGTCTCCCTTCCTTTCTCTCCTTGCCCTGCGCTTGGGGCTTCCTCTCCCTCTGGGCCCCCCGCCCATCCTCCTCCTTGGTCTCCCTGACTCCAACCTGCTAGATGACCTGAGGCAGCCAAAGGTTCCTTTTTCTTTTTTTCTTTTGGCTTTGTCTTCTACATGCATTTGTTTTTTGTCTTCTTTTCTTTTTAAATCATTGTATTGGGGGCTCATACAACTCTTATCACAATCCACCCATCCATTGTGTCAAGCACATTTGTACATTTGTTGCCCTCATCATTCTCAAAGCATTTGCTTTCTGCTTGAGCCCTTGCTATCAGCTCCTCATTTTTCCCCTCCCTCCCTCCCTCTCTCATGAACCATGGATACTTTGTAAATTATTATTATTTTGTCATATCCTACACTGTCGGATATCTCCCTTCACCCATTTTTCTGTTGTCTCTCCCCCCAGGGAGGAGGTTCTATATAGATCCTTGTAATCGGTTCCCCCTTTCTACCCCACCTTCCCTCCACCCTCCCAGCATTGCCACTCTCAGCACTGGTCCTGAAGGGATCATCTGTCCTGGATTCCCTGTGTTTCCAGTTCCTCTCTGTACCCGTGTGCATCCTCTGGTCTAGCCGGTTTTGTAAGGTAGAATTGGGATCATGATAGTGGGGGGAAGGAAGCATTTAGGAACTAGAGGAAAGTTGTCTGCTTCATCGTTGCTACCCTGCACCCTGACTGGCTCGTCTCCTCCCTGGTTGTTCTCTTTTAAAGACAATTTCTTTCATTTTCAGTGTAGAAAGTACACACAGCAAAACACACCCAGTTCAGGCATTTGTACGTGCCATTCAGGTACAAGGATGACCGTCTCGGAGTGGGGCAGCCGTTCTTACCCTCCTTTTTTCTGAACGGTCCCTCCACCGTGACCACACAGCCACTGCCTCTCAGCTTCCCAGCCCACCTTTTGAGGTGCTGTTGTCTGTACACTCAGTAACCCCCGGGGATGGTGGACAGTTCTTCCCTGTGTCTGTCTGTCTCAGCACCCCAGGGGGGCAGTTCTGCCTTGCCTTCTAGGATTGCTATGAGTCAGTAGTGATGGCAATGTGTGTGTGTCTGTGTGTGCCTGTGTCTGTGTGTTGCATGTGAGCTTACTCTGACGGCTTTCTAAAGCACCAACCCGGCCCTCGTCTGCCCACAACCTGCCATGGCTCCCTAGCACCCCCTGGGGAGAGAGCTAAAGCCCTTGCCACGCTCTTCAAGGCCTGGCTCTGCCCACCCGGCTTCAGCTCACCCTTCTCCCTCGGCAGCCCCTGCTGCTTGGCTTGGTCCTGTGTCCTCCCCACCCTCCTCTCTACCCTCCTACCCTGTTGCCTGAGAAATCGTGGGGTGCTGGTACCTGCGCCCTCCCAGAGGACCTGGTTTCCTCCTGGGGACTCCCTGTGAAGGGCGCAAGGCGTCCCCGAGTAGCAAAGGATCACCCTCTTCACTTTAGTGACTTGAATCTACCCAGGGGCACCTAGGGCCTTACCTGAGCTAAGGTGAGGAGCTGAGCTTTCTCCTCGGGGCACTGGGGAGCCATGGTAGGCTCCAAGCAGAGGAGGGTCAGGCTTGGACTTTAGAAAGAGCCCTTTGACCCAGCATCTTCTCATCCCAAAGTGTCACAGCCTAGAAACCCCCTGTGGAGCACAGTTCCAATCTGCACGGGGACTGAACAAGTCACAAGGACCTCCATGGCTCTGCGCCCCCAGCAGGGCCTCGGTGCCCTGGCCTGGGGCTGGAACTTGCCTTCCCAGAGCCAATCAATGCTAGAGAAGGCACGCTGAGTGGCAACCTTCACGGGGTGGGGGTGGGGGATCATTCTGTTTGGCGATGCGGAGGGATTGGCAGGGCATGTTTTAAATAGATAAGGGAGAGTTGTGTTCCTGGAAGCAGATGCTGGTTCGGAGATGTGCCGGGGGGGTGGGGGGGGAAGCTGGTTAGAGAATACCTTGGAAACCTAGCCAAAACAGTGAACTCGGACGTGTTGTTGTTGGGTGCCCTCGCGGAGGGCGTCCCCCGACAGAAGGAAACACTGCCTGGTCCTGTGCCATCTTGTGTCCTGCCTGGTCTTTGCCCAGGCCCTGCTGCAGCCACTGTGTTGAAGGCCTTCCTCCTCTCTGACCTGCTGCCAGGCATGCTGACCTTCCAGGGACAGATCTCCCCTGATAACACTTCCACAGTACTCGAGATGAAGTCTCACCATCCTCGCTGCGAAGGAGCAGTCTGGCGGTACTCCTTCTTTTCCCGGTGATTTGGTGGTGAAGAGTTGTCCTCCTAACTGCAAGGTTGGCAATTTGAATCCACCAGCCGCTCTGTGGGAGAAAGAAGAGGCTTTCTACTTCCATAATGATTTAAGAGTCTTGGAAACCCACAGGGGCAATTCCCCCCTGTGTCTCACAGGGTCGGTGTGGTATCGACTCGATGGCAGTGAGCTTGGTTGGTTGTTGTTGTTGTTGTTGTTGTTGTTGTTTGGGGGGAGGGAGTTGGGACTCCTTCTAAGGGCAGATTTCTTCAACTCCCGACATTCAGTATTCTTCAATTGTGTCCATTCAATCTCCACTCGGTGTTCTTCACCAACACCCTATTCTGGCCCATTTGTTGCTCATGATCCAGCTGTCACATGCCATGGAGGGGTTTGAGAGCACCAGCCAGGGCTCGTGCCAGGTGCATCTTCGTCTCAAAGTGATGTCTTCGCTCTCTAGCACTTAGACTCCAGGTTCTTCCGGTGCCAAATTTGTCATCCATCGACCATTATCAGTAAGTGTTCCCAGGCATCGTGGCTCGCAGCAGGCAAGTTGTGTCATGCAGGGAGCCCTCCTCCACCCCGAGGCCACACTCCTCCTAGAGCCCGGCTTCTCTGATGATTTGTTCAGCGTCCTGATCGCAAGCCTGGTGAGAGGATGCTGCCTCAAAGCACACCTCCCGATTTTAACCCACGTAGTGCTCCCTTGCTCTGTTCAAACGACTGCCTCTTGGTCCAGCACAGGTTCTGCGTGACCACAAGGAAGTGGGAAGGCTCATTCTTTGAAATGCCATGCACCACGTGTGATCCCCAGCAGTGCCTTCAATAGTCAGTGACACACAGGTTGACATCTTCCGGGCCTTCTCTGCTTCCAGATCCATCAAGATCCGGCTGACCTCAGCAGTGAGAGCCCTTGGTATTCCCCGTTCCCTTGTGAATCCAGTCGGAATGCCTAGTGGCTCCCTGCTGAGGGCTTGTTGGAAGGAGTCCCCAGCAGCACTTTAATTGCGAGGGACACTAAGGGGACCTTCCAGTCCATTGGGTCACCTTCCTTTGGAATGGGCACATACGTGGATTTTTTTTTCCAGTCAGGTGACCGGGTTATCTGCTTTCCAAATTTCTTGGCAAAGTCGAGTGGAAGCTGCTAGTATTGGATCCGTTAGTGGAAACATCCCTCAGTGCCTGGAGCCTGTTTTTCTCCCAAGCCTTCAGTGAGTGCAGCTTGGGCTCCTTCCTTGAACACGATGAGTGTTGTTTCACGTCTTGCCTCCTGCAACGGTTGAACATCGGCCAAAGCTTTTTGGTTCAGAGACCCTTGTCCCATCTTCTTTTGAGGTTCTTGCATCACACAGTATTTCACCCAAACCAACCAAAGCCAAACTCCCTGCCATCGAGCTGATGCCGACGTGTAGGGTGACCTTACTGGACAGGGTAGAACTGCCCCTGTGGGTTCCTGAGACGGAAACTCTCTCTATGGGAGTAAGTCTCCTCTTTCTCCCACGGGGCGGCTGGTAGTTCAGAACTGCTGACCGTGCAGTGAAGACCCAGTGTTTAACGATTGTCACCAGAGCTCCATGTTGTCCATCAGTCACTCAGTCACTCACACACTCAGTCACTCACACTTACTCACTCACACACTCAGTCATGCACACACTTACACACTCAGCCGCTTACACACTCACTCGCTCACACTTAGTCACACTCAGCCAGTCACTCACACACTTACTCTCACTCATACACTGTTACTCACACACTTACAGTCACACACACACTCAGTCACTCACACACTTACACACTCAGTCACTCACACTCACTCGCTCACATTTAGTCACACTCAGTCACTCACACACTCAGTCTCTCACACACTCACTCGCTCACACTCAGTCACACTCAGTCACGCACACACTTACACTTATACACTCAGTCACTCACACACTCACTCGCTCATACTTAGTCACATTCAGTCACTCACACTTACACTTACACACTCAGTCACTCACACACTCAGTTACTCACACATTTACACAGTCACTCACACTCACTCACACACTCAGTCACTCTCACTCACACACTTACTCACTGTCATTGAGTTCATTCCGACTCATAGCGACCCTGCAGGACAGGGTAGCACTGCCTCTGTGAGTCTCCCTGAGACTTGTCGTTTTTTTCCCCACCTTTTAATTTTTTAAATCACATTATGGGCAGCTCTTACAGCTTTTATCACACTCCATCCATTCATTGTGTCAAGCCCATCTGTATGTACGTTGCCATCATCATTTTCAAAACTCTTTTTTCTCCCCCTCTCGCCCTCCCTCATGAACCCTTGATAATTTATCATTTTTTCCTGTTTATAAAGTTTTAGTGGTATAAACATTCGCGTATCACATTCTTTCATCGTTAAGTCATTTTAAGAGGGTTGTAGATACATCATCACAACCAGTTCTACTGCCCCTGCCCTCCTCCCGCATTGACCGTTTGCTCCTTAATTTCCCTCACCCTTCCTATCCACCACCTCCCATCCCCTATCCCCATCTATAATTTTTTTTTCATGTCTTACACTGACCACTGTCTCCCTTCACCCACTTTTCTGTTGTCTGTCCCCCTGGAGGGGGTTATATGTCGATCATTGTGATCGCCTCCCCCTTTCCCCTCCTGGTATCACTACTCTCATTATTGGTCCTGAGGGGTTTTATCTGTCCTGGACTCCCTGTCCTGTACCAGTGTACATGCTCTGGTCTAGCTGGATTTGTAAGGTAGGACTGGGGTCATGACAGTGGGAGGGAGGAAGCATTAAAGAACTAGAGGAAAGTTGTGTGCTTCATTGGTGATGTACCGCACCCTGACTGGTTGTAAGATCTGATGAGAGTAGAAAGCCTCATCTTCCTCCCAGGAAGCGCAGTTAGCAGCCCGGTGTGTAACCATCACACCACCAGGGGTGTGTGTGTGTGTGTAAGGGGGTGTCATTTTGTCCCCGGGACCCTTCGCTATTGCAATCTGAGGCTGGGTTTTATTTCTGCCCCCCTCTCCACTTGAGAAGTGCCGTCTCTTCCCTTCCGGTTTTCCCATGGGGTGGGGTTGGCACACTTCCCGATCATACTTGGTCTTCCCTGAATTCCTCTGTGCAGCTCTTCGACGTCATCATTTCTTCCCATCGGTTTTCCACAGCAAGGTTCAGAGCCTCTCCTGCTACTCCGTTTGGGTTCTCTCCTCCCTCTTCCTCCCTGGCTTGTGGATGTCCTTCAGCTTTCTTCATGCCTCGGCCACGTTTCCTTCCCTTATACATGAGGCCACTCACTGTGAGTCAGTGCCAGCCCTCCCACCCCACCCCCCACCCCTGGGAGTCCGCATCTGCTGGGGGAGGCATGAAGGCAGCAGAGAGGGGGGTCTCCAGGACCATGGTAACCAGGCCACAGTTGGCCCTGCTTGGTAGCTGACATGGCCCTACAGAATTGGCGCTGGGGAGCTGGGCCCTGGCCACCCGCCCCGTAAGAAGTCACAGGCTTGGACTGCCCGCAAAATGGGGACGGGATGTGACCTTGGACGAGGGGGCCCTCTGCAGCTGTGGCTCTTCCCAGCGAGGGCTGACAGCTGATGGCCCGCTGGGCAGCTGGAGCGCTAAATCCTGGGAGAAGCTTTTGGGTTTCCACAACAGGTGGCCAGGGAGGCCTTTCTGAGAAGGGTGCATTTGAGCGAAGGGAATCAGGAATGGGAAGAGCTAGATTCCAGGGGAAGGAACAGCAGGTGCAAAAAGCCGGAGGCAGGGCCCAGCTCCGCACGTTGGGTGCCCGCCCGGGTGGCGCTTCCCATGTGCAACAAAAGGAAGCACCTCCCGGCCCCCGCGCCATCCACACAGGGTTATGTTGTAGCCCATCCTGACGGTCATCACCCGGCCTGGTCATTCATGGTGACACCCCTTGCCCTTGGGCCTCCTCCCGTGCCAGGCCATGCAGACTCCATGGCCACATTTATCATCACTGTGAAGTATAGAGCTATCTATGATAAATACAGCTGTCACCTGCCTAAGTGTAGTATTTCTTAGATTATATGAACACCCTGGTGGTGTGCGGTCTGTGGTTTGAACCCACCAATCTCCCTATGGTAGAAAGATGAGGCTCTCTACTTCAAGATGTAAAGTATCAGAAACTCAAAGGGGTAGCTCTGGCGCTCCTGCTGGGTCATTGTGAGTCCCAGTCAACTCGATGGCGGTGAATCCCGCCCCCCCCCCCCCTTTTTTAATACGAATGCTGACAGCAAAATTGTTCTGTAAAAATCTTTCCACACTGAAGTCACCACACACATTAGTCGCCACATTACTTGGTAATCAAGCCTTTTAAAACTTTTTTTTCTCCCCCTCCACCCCCACCCCGTCATTGCTACTTCTTCCAAAAAATCTATATTGAGAAAGAGCTCCCCAATGCCACTTTTGACAGCAACACTGTCGCTAAAACAATCAGAAAACTGGGCAAAAGCTCTCGCTCCCAGCCGTCCGGCCGATGCCCACTCTTAGTGACCCTGAAGGACAGGGGTGCCTGTGGAAGTGCCCCTGTGGGTCCCAGAGATGCTAACTCTTTTATGGGAGTAGAAAGCTTCACCTTTCTCCCACGTTGCTGGCTGATGGTTTGAACTGCTGACCTTCCGTTTGCAGCCCCATGCATACCCCACTGCACCTGGCCCTGGCTGTGCTGAGGAAGCCACGTGATTGGCAGTGGGGTTGTCATTGGTAATAATGACAGTTCTGCCAGGCACCCAGGAACCTTCACCACGTAAATTAGAGTGTTGTTTTTGGTTAATCATTTTATTGAGGGCTCTTACAGCTGTTACAACATTCCATAGATCAACTGTATCAAGCATATTTGTAAATATGTTGCCATCATCATTCCCAAATCATTTTCTACTTGAGCCTTTGGTATAAGCTCCTCTTTTTTCCCCTCCCTCTCCCACCCTCCCACCCTCGCGAATCCTTGATCAATGATTTATTGTTATTATTATTATTTCGTAGCTTACACTGTCTGTTGTCTCCCTGCATAGAGTTTTTTTTAAGGATAGGTTTATTGATACATCGGTTCTGGGCAGACAAGAAATGTTTTTTGTTAGAACTCACTATAGTAGGAGTTTAAAAAACAACATTTCTGCTGACACACTCCAGAGACTTTATAGACAGTCGTTTTTATGTCACCCCTCTGACAGTGTCCCTTGGTGTGGTCTGAGCCCCCCACCCCCCAGAGATGAGCCTGGAAGGCAGGAGATGAGGGGGAAGGAGAGATGGGCAGGAGCCAGATCAGGCAGCATGGTACCAGCTGTGCGCGCTAAGGAATGTAGGCTTGATGCTGAGGCTACTGGGGAGCCAGTGCAGGGTTTTTAAGCAAAGGAGAGGGCTGTGCGTAAGTGGCAGCCAGGAGACACGGATGTGGGTGGCTGCTGGGTGAGGCAGACCGAGCAGGCGTTAGAGGCTGAGGGAGAAAGAGGAGGCTTGCTCCCGGACAGAGTGACCTTCTTGGATACCTCCAGGGGGCTGTGATACCCTGCCCTGCCCGGTTGCTGTGAGCCAGCATGCACTCTAGGTTTGGTTTCTTGGTTTGGTGGTGGGTGCTGAGCCTATAAGTCTTGAGGACAAGGGCTGGTGGGGTCCATGGGCACAGGGTTTGAGCAGTGGTGGGGAGTGGCCAGGCTTTAAGGCCCCCAGGTTAACTGCTGACCTCCGTCTCAGGGGGGTCAGCTCTGGAGGAAAGGGGTTGGGTTGGCTGGTGTCGCGGGGACTTAGACTTGTAGCATCTGGCTTGGACGGGATAATGGTGATAGCCGGAGGAGGAGGGGGAGGAAGTCTGGGAGCTCGTGTTTAGCGTCCTTTGGACCCCCACAGGCCCAGGAGTGGCCCTGGGTGGGAGGAACTCAGCTCTCTCTGTGTCCCCCAGACCTGGACCCCCTGAAGCTCAGCGTGGGAGAGCAGCTGTCCCTGCAGCTGGGCAGCAACGAGAGTGTGGACTGCTCTGTGCAAGGCCTGCCCGCCCCGACCCTACGCTGGACCAAGGTGAGGGGCTCCGGCCTGCGCCCCCCTCCACCGGCGCCCCTCTCCCTTCTGCCTTGAGCCGCCTCTTCTGACCACGCTGCTTCTCCTCTCCCCAGGACGGGGCCCCCCTGGGGGACGGCCGCACGTTGTCACTCAATTCTGTCACCTTTGACTCCGCCGGCACCTACACCTGTGAGGCTTCCGTGTCCACGGTGCCCCTGCTGAGCCGCACGCAGGCCTTCAAGCTGCACGTCCAAGGTGTGGGGGCGGGGCCCCCTGGACAGGGACAGCGGGGTGGGGGTGGGGGGTCCCAAATAAACAGGAGGTGCCCCGTTGGACCTTACATCTTTCTGACACACGCACGCACGGCCCCACCCACCCCTCTGGGCAGTGCAGAGCCGACCAGCTCTGTGGAGTTTAAGAGGCTGCGAACTTTCAGCCGCAGACAGCCTGGCCTTTCTTCCGAGGCACCTGGGGTGGGTGGAGCCCTGTCGGCTTGACTGCGCCGCCCGGGGGCTGCCGTCGCCCCTTGTTGGGGAGGCGAGACTTCGACGAGCCAGGCCCCACTCCTCGCAGAAGCAAACACCGCCCGCCCTGGGCCTTTCTCCCCATCCTGTCGTGCCCACTGCTGCAGCCACGGCGTCCATCCATCTCCTTGGGGATCGTCCTCTTTTCCCCGGACCTTCCACTCGCCACTTCTTCTTCTCTTCCTCCCCCCTGGGGGCCCTAAATCCACCCAGTCTGCTCACCACCCCGCCTCTCTCAGGGTCACCAGAGCTGATGGCAGAGGAGACCCCGTCCAAGGCAGAGGGCTGGCAGGAAGGGGAAGAAGTCACGCTGACCTGCGCTGCCCGCGGTGACCCAGAGCCCAAACTCACCTGGAGCCAGCTGGGCGGCAGTGTAAGGGGTCCCCGTCTCCTCCCCAAGGCCTCACCCTCCCAGGCGTTGTGGACCCGACACCCCCAGGGGCCTGCATCCCTTCCCCCAAGCCCTTGGATCCCTGGGTGCCCATCTGACCCGAGCCCCCTCAGCCAGCAGAGCCAGGCCCCGGAGGGCAGGGTTGGGTGAGCAGTTCCCTGACCCTGAAGGTGACCAGCGCCCTGAGCCGAGACGGGGTCTTCTGTGAGGCCTCCAATCCCTACGGGAACCCCCGCCATGTCTTTCACTTCGGTTCTGGTGAGTGCTTACCCTTGGGTGGGGGCAGGCCCTGGCACACAGAGCCCCACCCCCACTTCTCCCGCTGACCCTGCCCCGGCCTGTTCCTGCAGTGGCCCCCCAGACTGCCCAGGCGGGAGTAGCGGTCATGGCCGTGGCCATCAGCGTGGGCCTCCTGCTCCTGGTCGTAGCTGCCTTCTACTGCATGAGACGCAAGGGACGCCCTGGCTGCTGCCGGCGTGGAGAGAAAGGAGCCCCGTGAGTGACCCGCGGCCTGGATCCAACCCCACCTCACCCACAGCTGAACCCCAATCCTATCTCCATCCCCAAACCCACCCCATAACTATTCCTAATCCACTTCATCCCAGCTGAAGCCCAATCCCATTTCCATCCCCCAAACCCACCCCATAACCATTCCCAAATCCATCTCATCCTCAGCTGAACCCCATTCTCATCTCTAGCTATTTCCAACCCCACCTCATCCCCAGCTGAAGCCTAATCCCATTTCCATCCCCCAGACCCACCCCATAATTATTCCCAATCCCATCTCCAGACATAATTCACCCCATCTCCATCCCCAAACCCATTATCTGCAGCCTCAACCATCATTTCAGCTGAATCCCAATCCCATCTCCTGTCCCAACCCTATCCAAATCCCCAACTCACATCCTCACATCCAACTCCTATCCATTTCTAACTTAATTAACCCCTTGCCAGTCCCCAATCTTTCCAGTCCCAAACTCATTCCCATTCCCAAACCAAACCCCATCCTCAAACTTAACCCATAAATAACTATTCCCAAACCCAATGTAACCTATCTCTGTCCCCAAATCCAACCCCATTGCCAATCCCAACCTGAATCCATCCTCAATCTCAAACCTAACCTATAACCATCACCTATTCCATCTGTCTATACTTATCTTCAATCCCACCCAACTACATCCTCTTTCTCCTTTTCAATTTATAGCCATCAGCCTCATCCCCCAGTCCCCGTTCAACCTAGACCTGGCTCTTAGCCACCTGCTCACCTTCATCCCCACACCCAAGTCCTGTCCACTCCCAAACCAATACCCAATTCCAACCCTAATTTAACCCCATCCCAATATGCAGTCTCCTCTCCAGCCCCAAACCCATTCTGACCAAGACCAAACGCCAATCCTCAATTCCAATTTATAACCATTCCCAAATGCAACTTAATCCTATAACCATTCTCAAATCCAACTCAATCTCATCCCTCTCCCCAAATCCAACCCCACCGCCAATCCCCAACCCAAGCCAACCTATAAACCATCCCTATCTAACCTTATCTCTTCTCCAGCCCACTCACTCCCATTCCCAAATCAATCCCATCCCCAACTCCATCTCCATAACCATCCCCAAACCCATCCTCATTCTCACGCCAACTGAACCCCATCCCATCTCCAGATGCAACCCCATCACTATCCCCAAACTCATCTCTCTTGATAACCTCCTCTTCAACCCCACCTAAAGGCCTCCCTGTTCTCAGTCCCAACCGGTAACCACCACTAACCCAATTTCAACCTCTTTTTCAAGTCCCCTTGGCAACCCCAATCTTATCTCCAACCTCTTCTGTCTCCAGACTCCAAACTTACCCAGCCCCATCCCCAACCACAGGGCCATCTCCAGACCAACCATTCCTTCAATCCTACCCACTGCCATCACCAATCCTACTCCCTTCCATAACCCCAACACCGTTGCACCCCCAGGTCCATCCCCACCCAACACACCCTCATCTCTCCCCTGCCTCTCCACCCCAACCCCTCCCCCAAGCCTGACCACCTGTGGCACACTACCTCCTTCCTGCAGGCCACCTGGGGAGCCGGGACGCAGCCACTCAGGGTCCGAGCGCCCAGAGCAGACAGGCCTTCTCATGGGAGGCGCCTCTGGAGGAGCCAGGGGTGGTAGCGGGGGCTTCGGAGATGAGGTGGGTGAGGCCTTGGGCACCATGGTGGGGGGGGGGGGTGTCCTCTGGGCACAGGCTGACCCTCTCCACCTCCTCCCCAGTGCTGAGCCCACAAACCTCCTCAAGTTGGTCACTGGACCCAGAGCTGCAGTGGGCATCAGAGGACCAGCGGATCAAAGGCCCTGCTCACGCCCCTCACGCCCACCCCAACTTCCTCCTCCCCTCCTTGGCCCTCCCTTCCTTCCTCCACCAGAGCAGCCTGCTGGCTGGGAGGAAGAGGGGATGGGAGGGGGGCTTCCTCTGGGCAGTGTGACTCTCCCAGGCCCTAGAATAGCTCCTGGACCCAAGCCCGGGGCCTGGCCTGAGACGAGGCCCCAAAGGGAGGCTCCACGGCCTGGGCTATTTTTACCTCTTGCCTCCTTTGCTGGTCCCCCCACCTGGCGTCCTGCTGCACAGTCTGACACTGGATCCCCACCCCCGCCCCACCCCTCATCTGTGGACACTGGAGTCTGCAATAAATGCTGTCACATGTCATGTGTCACTTCGACGCTGTCCTCCAGCCAGAGCCTCTGCAGGGGGTGTGGCAAGGGCAATTCAGAGGGAGACTCTGATAGTGCCTTCCCTCCCAGCTTGAAGTCATTGGCAGGTGGGAGCAAGGAGAGGGGGGACTCAGCTGGACGATGGTGGAGGAGAGCGGGGCGCTGGTCTGGCCCCTGAGGACCAGAGCCTGCTGTCAGGGTGGGGTGGGGTAGAGAGGGGTGCTGTGCCTTTAAATGAGCATTCCTATTGCTAGTGCCTCCATCCGGGATCCCCAGAGGCAGTCCAGCTAGACTGGGAGAGCTGATAGAATTAGGGATGGAGACGCCCTGGGGAGAAGGAGGGGTAGGGGACAGCTGGAGAGATGGACCGGAGGTGGAGGAGGAGGAGGGAGAGCCTGAACAGAGGGAGGAGAGATGCGCTGGTGTGCCCAGGTGTGAGGCCACAGCGGCAGACAGAGTGGGGGAGCGACCTGGAGTTCAGGCCATCAGGGCCACAAACAAAAGACCAAACCACTTGGCATTGTCTCCACCTGACCCTGGGCCAGCCCGCGTGTAGAGCTGATGGCTGACTTAGCAGGCGTCGGGTTGCCAGGCCTTTCTTCCAAGGCACGTCTTCATGGGCTGGACCACAGAGCCAAATGAGGTCACCATTGGGGAAGGGGTGGGAGCAGGGGGATTTGAATCCACCAGCTGCAAAGTGAGAGAGATGCAAAGTGATGTAAGTGAGAGAGATGCAAAGATTTCTCAAAAACCCACTGCCAGCATGTGAATGCCAATTCACGGCCACCCTGTGGACAGGGTAGAACTGCCGCTGTGGGTTTTCGAGACTGTAACTCTTTAAGGGAACAGGAAGCCTCCCGTTTCCCCTGCCAGAAAGATTATGTAGCCTTAGAAACCCTGTGGAGTTCCGCACGACCCGAATATCCACCGAGGCACCTAATTTTACCAAAAACCGCCTAAAATATGTGTTGAAAACCTGGACTCAGACCCGAGTGGGTACGAGTTCTTCTCTGTCCGGCGGAGGTGACTGTGAGTCAGACCGGCCGTCAAGGGGCTTTGTTTCTCTTGTTCTCTCTAGAGTACAATTGACTTCCTTATTTAACAAGAAGGTAGCAGAAGCACAGACCTGCTCACGAGGAGACAGCCTTGAGACAGCCCTGGGGCGTGTTGGACACTAAAGTTGGGGGACCCCCACCTCAGAGAAGAGCAGAAAAGGGTCCCTGGGTCCAGAGCAAGGACTGAGGTCAAGAGACATGCCATTCTGAGAGCAGAGACAAACGGGGAGGGGGGGCAGGGGGGTGTGGAGCAGACAATGGGGGTTCAGCTGGGAAGCTGGAGGGGGCTTGACAGATGGCTAAGGGGCGTGGCTAGAAGGGGCTCCTGGGAGGAAGGGTTTCTCTACCCAGCACCTGGTCCCCAGAGTTAATGAGGGGGAGGGTCCTCCTCAGTCTCCCCAGAGGGCCTATCTTTACATCAGCGTTCCCTCATCTGCATCTATTTGCATATAGATGGCCGCTTGGGCCCTCCTAGCATGGGGGGAGGGGGGGACCACAGGATGTAAAGATAAGTTTGAAATAAACTCTCCTTGCTCATCAACCTTCTATAGCTCCCCCCATTGCTTGAGGGAGGGTGAGCCACACATGGGGCCCTGGCATTCAAGGCCTTCCCAGGGGACTGTCTCCTCCCCACCACTCCTCACTGCACAGTCACTCCCTCTTTGCGCGTGATTTGGCAGCTGGGACACTTTGAAGGGGTCAATAAAGCTTTCAAGGAGCGCTGGTGGTGCAGTAGTTAAAGCGCTGGGCTGCTGAGTTCCTGGGAGGAAGAGGTGGCCGGTGCTCCCTTTAAGATGAGTCTCGGGAAGCCGGTGGGGCTGTCCAGAGACTCGTGGCCGTGGGTTTATAAAGCTTACGTGCCTTTTGTCTGCCTCTGGAACTTTATAGGACCCAGCCTTCTTCTGAATTCATAGATTGTATTAGTGAAGGTATGTTTCGTCTCAAAAAAACAACAAAGCCTAACTCAAAAATCACGAGATGCCAGCGAGTCAGTTCTGGCTCACAGTGACCCCGATTCTGCACCATTCTCACCAATGTTCTTAGGTTCGAATCCATTGTTGCAGCCACTGTGCCAAGCCATCTCCATAAAAGGCCTCCTCTTTTTCCTGCCTCTGTCCTAAGCATGCTGTCCTTCTCCAGGGACTGGTCTCTCCTGACACCAGGTCCAAAGTCCATGAGGCCCCCCCTTGCCTCTTAAGCATTCTGACCGTACTTCTTCCAAAACCGGTTTGTTGGTCCTTTTGTCAGCCCCTGGTATTTGCCATATTCTCCACCAGCACAAATCAAATTCCATTCTCTCAGCTTCCTTATTCATGTCCACCTCTCACATGCCTATGAGGCGATTGAAAATACCATGGCTGGGTCAGGTGCCCCTTCGTCCTCAAAGTGACATCCTCGCTCTTCAACACTTCAAAGGGGTCTTGTACAGCATCACAGCAACACGCAAGCCACCACCGGCTGACAACAAACTGACAGACAAGTGGTAGCTAGAACTGGCAGCATGAAGAGGGTACCACTTTCTCCAGTCACTGGGAAGTTCCAGAGCGCCCCAGCTTCAGGCATAGCTGGATCCAGGGGTTCAAGCCATCTCGTTGTAATGCTCTTCTTTCACCTCTGCTGCGCTCCTGGGCACAGGCAGGGTCTTTTCGAAACTTCAGGTGCCACGCACAGCAGATTTCTGCCCCACCAGCTTAGCAACCTCAACCAAAGACTACTCAGAAATCTCAGGGCTAATTCTCATTGGCCAGGAATGGCTCCCGTCTTCATTCATGAGCCAATCCCTGTGGCCAGGAGGATGGAGTGCTCTGATTGGCCAGGCTAGAGTCAGTTTGACTCTAAACCAGAAGGGCTGCATGGGGTGGGGGGGTCTCCATAGGGAAAATGGGGGTGAGGACTGCTTCTGGAGGAAGGGAGAGAGGCTCCTGGGCAGGTAAAATGTTTGGTGTGCACTTCACACCGCCATCAGGAAGCCCTTGGCCGGCTGCCCCTGCCTCTTCAGAGAAGGGCCACCTTTGGAACTCCTTGACACCTGAGCCACCCAGTCCTTTGTCAACAAACACAAATGGTGCCCAGCCTTATGCATGTGCCTGGTGGGAGAGCGTGTGTGTGTGTGTGTGTGTGTGTGTGTGTGTGTGTGTGTGTGTGTAGACAGAGGCTGAGCACATTCACAGGCCAGAAGAGGAGCTAGTAGGAGGCCTTCCTGGAAGAAGACAAAAAAACAAAACAAACTCACTGCTATCGAGTCCATTCTGACTCATCAGACCCCAGGGTAGAACTGCCTCTGCAGGAGACCTAACCCTTCAGGAAGAGAAGGCTTCCTCATGGTTCTTCTGCATAGCAGCCAGTGGTTTCAAACCGCTGACCTCAGGGTTAGCAGCCCGACATGTACCCACTACCCCACCAGGGCACCTCCTGGAAGAAAGACTGGTTATTTTGATCAAGAAAGTAACAGGGGTCCCAGGCTGAGTCAGTACTTGCAGAGGTTGCCAAGCAAGTGAGGGGCCAAGCTGGTGAAATCTAGTGGTCCTGGTGCCCCCATCCCCAGCCTGGCCCCAGATTGAAGGAAGAAGAGTAGTAAGATCCAGTGCAGTGGTTCTCAACCTGTGGGTCATGACCCCTTTGGGGGTCGAATGACCCTTTCACTGGGGCCGCCTAGTACATCCTGCATATCAGATATTTACATTATGATTCATGACAGTGATGAAGTAGCAACGAAAATAATTTGAGGGTCGGGGGTCACCACCACATAAGGAACTGTATTAAGGGGTCGGCATTAGGAAGGTTGAGAACCACCGATCTAGTGTATGTGGCATTAACTGAAAGGTTGGCTGTTCAAACCCACCTGGTGGCACCACGGAAGCAAGGCCTGGCAATCTGCTCCCATACAGATTACAGCCAAGAAGCCCCCATGGAGCCCAGCTCTCCTGGATAACTCAGGGGTGGTCAGGTGTCCGGATCTCCTGGGCAGCAAATGGTTAAGTGTGGGTTTGTGGAATCATCAACTCCCATCCAGCTGGGCAGGTGAGGGGTCTTCCAAAGCTCAGGCTAAACAAAAAAAGAAGAAATCCACTGAATTCCATTTTCCCACAGACTTGGGAAGCCACTCACCCCACCTCCTGCATGAGCTGGGGACAGGCTGGCACGTTGTGGCTAGGCGCCAGCCAGTTTGTCCTGACTCATAGCGGCCCAAAGTACCACACCAGGAGACACTGAACACTGCCTGGCCCGGCCCCGGCCCCCTAGTGGTCCTTCTGTTGGAGCCCCTCCTTACAGTCCCTGTGTCAGCTCATCCTGCTGAGGGCTTTCCTCTGTTTCGCCACCCCTCTACTTTATCAGGCACCATGTCCTTCTCCAGGGACTGTTCTCTCCCGAAGACATGATATTAATTTTTAAAAAAACAAAGCTCCGGTTGAGTTCAAACCTCAGGCTTGCTGGTAGGCGTGAGGACCAATGCGTACTTCAGGTTATTTCTCAGAGAAATAGGGACATCAAACATCATGGCCTCCCCCATCAAGGGATTCTTGTGAAGCATTTTTCTCTCTGTGCTATCCGGTCACCACTGCTGACGCCTAGTGACCGTCTGTGGGTTTCTGAGACGGTATCTGCTTATGGGAGTAGAAAGCCTCGTCTTTCTCCAAAGGAGATGCTGCTGCGTTCTACGCCCCCAAGGCTCCTTGAGGCATTGACTCAGATGAATCCTGAATCATGTGGTGAGACCACTGTCAGCTATTTAGTAACTCAGGGGCTTTGGGCCCAGCCACTTCGCCTCTCTGTGCCTCAGCGCCTAGTCACTTAGGGTGAGTTGTTTGACATAATAAGAGGGACCATCAAGAAGTTCATGAGGAAAAAAAAATCCATGATCTTTTCGTTTCATTTCGCGCCCCAGGAACTTTGGGGGGGCCTGGCTGATAGGAAGTTGGGAATTCATTGATCAGGACTGTTATTATGACCAGGACTTGAACTCGCGTCCGGTAGATGTCCAGTCCTTGCGAGGTGCCCACCAGGGGAGGGCATGAAACCACCAGCCCGTCCAGCCCCCAGCTGGTCAGGTTCTCGACCTAGAGCAATTCCAAGGGCCCGATCTCAGGTGCTGCGAGTCCCCTTCACTCCCAGCTCTCGCCCCGCCCCCACCACCCTCCCCCCCTCCCCAGTGGCCTCTCCAGCTCCCCCAGGCAGTCAGAGGACTGTGAAGGGGGTGGGGCGGGAGGAACGGGAGCCGCAGGGCGAGACAAAGGGGCCGAGTCCAAATGAAGGACACCGAGAGGCGGCGGCGGCGGCTGGGCAGATAGCAGAAGTGGGACAAGGCCAAGGGGAGGGATCGGCGGGGCCGCGGCCGGACCCTAGATCAGCCCCGCGCCGAGCCCGGTCTGTGCTGCCCCCTGGCGGGCGGCGGCGGCGGCAGGGCGGCGGAGCGGACCGGAGTGGGAGCAGGGTGTCGGTATTGGCGGAGGCGGGGAGGAGCGGGATGCGGGGAGGGAGGGGACAGAGATACGGAAAGAAAGAGACCCCCGCGAGAGAAATGCAACGCAGAGACACCCAGGGAGACACACCGGGGCGCAGGGAGGCAAGGAGGGAGACAGAGATGGGAGCCAAAGACATGGAAAGCGACACGGGGACCACGCGACAGAGATGCAGCGACAGAGACAAAGAGATCGGACCCCCAGCGACGTCAGGACGAGAGCCAGAGCCAGACCGACAGGGACCGCGAGAGGAACGGCCGGACCGGGGGACACAAAGGCAGAGGCTCTACGCGGAGCAGAGAAATGAGAACGAAACGGCACAGCGACATCTAGGGTCCGAGATTAGGGGACGCCGAGAGCGGCCATCCTGATGAGGAGGCCGAGGAGGGGCGAGAGCTAGGCAGGACGCGCTGCGGGGGTGAGGTCTCCGTGGAAGCGGGCAAGGGAGCCCACAGAGGAAGGGTCATTGAGACACACCCCCCTACGTGCCACACGCAGGTGTGTCCCCCCCATAGAATAAACAAAAAAAATCCCCAACCGCCCACTGCCATCGAGTCGATTCCGACTCACGGCGACCCCACGGGACAGAGTAGAACTGCCCTGGTGAGTTGTCAGGTCTGTAAGGAGTTCCAGAAAGCCTCATCTTTCTCCCACAGAGCCGCTGGTGGGTTCGAACCGCCGACTTTACGTTTAACCTTCGCCTCCCCTCGCCCTAGTCTACTGCACCACCGGATGTGAGAAGGGATCCGGGCAGAGGGGAGCGTTACAACTTTAATCTGAAATGCGGCGGGAAGGCGCTCCTGGAAATAGACAGGAAGGAGTAGTGAGAACAGGTGAGCGGGGCCACACTGGAGGCGGGGCCTTGGGGGGACGCCCAGAGGCTCAGGAGGCGGAGTCAGAACCTAAGTGAAGCCGCGCGCAGTTTGGGGGCGTGGCGTGGGTGGAGCCTCTGGGTTAAAAGGGTGGGGGCGTGGCCGTAGCTCCGAGGAGCCAAGCCAGAATCCTGAAAGGGGCGTGTTTGAGCTCCCAGGGGGCTCGGGATTAAACCCTGGGAAAGGCGGGGTCAGGACCCGGGAAAGGGGCGGGCCTAGGGTTCTGGGCGGGGCGCTGGGGTGGGGGGGTCAGCCTCCCGGAAACGAGCAGGTGTGGAACCCCCGGACCCGGGCGGGGTCTGAATCCTGGGCGGGGGCGGGGGTTGAATCCTGGGGACCCGCTCCGCGGAGAACCCAGGAGGGGGCGGGGCCGGAGCCCAGAGTCCACCCGGCGGGGCCGGGAGCGAGGGGGTGGGTCCTGTGACGTCAGCGAGTCCGAACGGCCAGAGCTCGGGGCCCCGGGCGCCGAGACACGAAGGGAGAGCGCGGCGAGAACCGGCCTGGAGCCGGAGCCCGTCAGGCACCTGCTCCTCCGCCCAAGCGGATCGGCGCCCGCTTAGTGGCCCGCGGCCCCGATCGGGGCCCAGTCCCTTCCCGGGCCCTCCATGGCCCGGGCCGCAGCCCTCCCGCCGTCGAAATCGTCGCCGACGCTGCTGCCGACGCTGCTGCTGCTGCTGTTTTGGAAAGCTGGTGAGAGAGCGCGTGGACGGCCCCGGGGACCCCTCCCACGCGGGGATCCTCCCCCTCCCGCACCCCCTGCTCCGATCCACCTCTTACCCCCAGTCCGCCGACCCCCCTGGCTCGTGCCCCCTTCCTGGCTGACCCTTCTCTGTCTCCCTCCCGCTCACCGCCACCCCCATTCTCGATCTCAACTTCCGTCCACCCCCGCCCCCTCCCTCCAACTCTGCCGCCGAAAGGGTTACACTCTCGGTTGGCTGGAAGCCCCCTCCCCACCTTGCGCCGAGCGGTTGGCCCGGATCTGCGTTTCCGTCTCCTGTTCCCCACTCTGGAATGCAGGGAATGTCGCCCCTCCAGCAGGAGGGTCTCCGCGATGGCGAGACCACCTCCCCCACCTCCCGTCTCCTAGGGCTGACCCTCGGAAGCCTGGGGGGCTGGGGGCCTGGTGTGGACCTCGAGGGGCTGGGAGCTCGGACGGGGCCCGCGGGGGGAGGGGGCGAGGGTGGCCTCTCGAATCGGACTTGGGGGTCTCCTAGATGGAGGGTGAGCCTTCCTAGGGACAGGGCTGAAGGACTCTAATCCCGGCTCTCAGGGGGCTGGGGGCTCCGACTCATGGGCCTCAGAACACAAGGGGCTGGAACAATTCGGGGCCAGGGTCTCCTGTTTCTTGGGGGGGGGCCCTATAGAATGATAACCCGGGTCTGTGTGATGGGGTCCCAGGTGCAACGGGGGCAGGAGGGGCTCACCCTTGTGGGGGTCCTGATTTAATTGTGGGGAGAGGACTGCTGGACGGGGTCCAGCGAGAACTGGACGCGGGGGAGTGTCTCGACCTGGTGTTCCAGATTTAATGGGGGGATGGGCTCCGTCTGCCAGGGTCCAGGTAGGTTTGGAGCCGAGTTGTGGGGCGGGGTGGGTGGGCGTTGCGGAGAGTCTCAATTTCATGGGTTCCAGGTTTGATCGTGGCTGGGCGGCTCTGTCTCCGGGGTCTTCGGCAGACTTGGGGGGGCGGAGGTTCAATTTCGTGGGGCTTCAGCTGGCTGGGTGGGCAGGGGGCTGTTGGGTAAGAGCACTTGTACGTGGGCAGCGACCGCCTCCGGGGGTCCGGGTCGCAGGTAACGCCGGGGCCCTGGGGTCCCTCGGCCTCGCGGACATCCCGGGGGAAGTTTTCCAGCTTCACTTTTGCCCCGCCGGGCGGGGCAGCCCCTCCCGACTTTCGATTCGGGTTTCGGGACCTTATCTCCGCTCTGATTCGCCTTTGTCCTTCGGAGCAGCCTCGGGGCTGTGGAAGGGAGGAGTCACCGCCCTGAACACCCCTCCCTCCACTCTGCTGCCCACCCTCGTCCTCCCTCTGCCCCCCACCCCCCAGCCCCGCTGGCTGAGTGAGGCCGCCGGGGAGGGAGGAACCGGGAGGGAACAGGTGAAGGCGACCTTGGCTCCTCCCCCTTACAGGTGAGCCGGGTGTTTATACTAGGCCAGAAGCTGTTGTTGGTCTTTCCCAGGGGTTTTCTCAGAGATGGGGTACTGAGGGGGGATTCGGAGGGACCCGGTCCTGGCCAGCTTCCCTTATCCCCTCGCCCCCACCCCAAAGATGTCACTGACTACCTGTCGGCCTTGAACTAAGGCTGCTTCCACCTGCCCCCTGCCTCAGCTAGGGCCTTTGGTCAGTGTTCCTCGTCTTGAGCCTGGACTTCTCGTGGAAGGTTCTAGATGGCCGGCGCGGACGCGGAGAGCTCTACTCCCGTTTTGCCAGCGAGGAGACAGGAAGCTCAAAAAGGGCCGACCACTTTTCCTGGGGGGAACCCGCCTCCAGAGCCTGCCTCCTCGGTTCTCCGGACCCTGTTCTCAGCGCTGCTGGGCCGGGTGGGGAGCCTTTTCTGACCACAATCCCTGCCCTGTGAGGCCCGAGGGGAAGGCTCCCAGGGCCCCACCGGCCCCATTGGAAAGGTCTTGGCGCCAGGGAGGGGACAGTCCCCTTCAGTGACCCTGGAGTCTCCTGTCTCCTTACTAACCTTCTCTCTGAAATCTTTTTTTTTGTCTCTGCTCCATCTCTGGTCTCTCTTCATTTCTTCTCTTTCTCTCCCTCTCTCCCCAACCCCCGCCCCCCTTTCTTCCTCTCTCTCCCCACCTTCAGGACTCCCTGAAGCTCTGGTTCTCTCAACTCCTCCTTCTCTCTCTCTCTCTCTCTCTCCATCCACCTGTCTCTACCTCTGCCCGAGGCTTCCTCTTCCTGGGCCTCCACAGGGGTCAAGGGAGCCCCCAGCAGGGCACCGTGCCTGTGATCACCCCTCCATGCTCCCCACCCTCTGCCCCCCAGGCTCACTGTGCATTCACAGGGGAGGAGGTGAAGGGAGACAGGGGACTGGATCCTCTCTGCTTGTCCTTTCTCATTGGGTAAAGGGGGCTGGGCAGAGCAGAAAAGGGGGTGAGCCTGCTGCTCACACACTGGGTGCGGGTGGGGGTGGGGAAGGGGAGGGCTATAAGAAGATGCAGCCCAGGATGGAGAGCAAGGGATGGAAGCTGGGAGGAGGTTGAGGGATGGGGGGGGGGGTGGGCAGGGCGGACGCCCAGGCTCACACAGGGATACTGAAAAGGAATTTGGGGTGGCTGTGGAGGCTAACACCTAGGGTTGTGGCCTGAGGAAGGGCAGGGGAAGGGAGTTGGACCCCCAGGTGGCGGGGGGCAGATGTAAACAACTGAAGGAGAGAGCCCCAAAGGCTTGGTGAGGAAGCCAGAGGGTAGAGGAAGAGGGAGGGTGGACATGCCCTGACCTCAAGGCCGCTAGAGCCTGGGCCACAGGGAGTGGTGGACACAGGAGGGGCAGAGAGGCAGGCAGGAGGGCCAGCTCCCTCGCCTGGATGCTGTTACATTTTTAATGTCCCCGAGAGGCTGAGAATTGGAGCCAGAGGGGGAGGAGAAAAAGCAGGGACCCAGTGCCAGGGCCCAGGCCGAGCCTGGGAGAAGCCGAGACCCTGAGAGGCAGAGGCCTCTAGAGAGGCTCCAGTGATCCGAGGCTGGGTGGGGGGCAGACCCTTGAAGACCAAGGTCTCAGAAGTCAGAGGGGGGAAACAAAGGGCATTGTCCAAGGAGGGTCTTTTTCCACGGACGTTTGTTCTCGGTTAGCTGGTGCTGCTGTCACCAACAGGCTGCGTGTACGCGCGGGTCACAGGCCAGTGTCCTGGCCTGGCATGTCATTTACCATGCTGCAGTAGCTTTGTGCCCACAGTCCAGGGGCTGGGAGACTTAAACTTCGAGGCTGGCTCTCTCAGGTTCTGGGAGAAGGTCCTCTCCTCCTTTCCATACCCGAGAAACAAACAAACGTCGCTGCCACCTGGTCGATGCCCATTCATGTGACTCAATAGGACAGGGTGGAACTGCCCTGTGGGTTTCCCAGATGGTAACTGTTTACAGGAATAGAAAGCCAGGCTTTTCCCAGGGAGCCGCCGGTGGTTTCAAATTCCTGACCTTTCCGTTGACGGGCCCAGTGCGTAACCACGTGTAATCACCAGTGTCCTGCCACCACCTATGGGGTGCAGCATTTGCTTTTCTTGGTCTCTTCTTATCTCTTGTAAGACTGAAAGAAAAAAAAAAGCAATGACACCCTAGGGAAACTCCCCCTGACCATCATCACGTTGGGCTGGGACCTCCCTAAGGGTGCTACAGCATCCCCTCTCAGCTGATCGGCTGGTCATATCAGATCACATCACGTTACCGGGTAGGGGGATGGCATACCATTACATAACCGCAGAACATCCCGAGAGCCCAACATTGACAGGGATCTTGGGAAGGACACGAGGAAGCGACCCGTGACACGTGCTGAGCTTGGGGGTCAGGACACAGACAGCTGCGCGTGGGCACACAAAGCCACCCTGAATGGTACCCCTTCAAAGGGTGAGTCGTACGGTGGGGGAATTCTCCCTCTCTGACGCCGTTGAATGAGAGGGGGCTAGAGAACCCGAGAGACTTGGAAAGCAGAGAACGGGACTCTGGGAAATACAGATTCAGAGTGACAGGGAGGCACTCTTGGGGGCAGAGGGACAGAAACGTCACCTTTGGCTATTTCAGTCCATCGTGAGCCCCTGAGGTTCAGCCTAGGACCGCGTTCCACAGGGTTATTTATTTCATTTTATATTTCTGGCTGTAATCTTTAAGGAAAGGAGACCCGGTGGGAGCCGTGGGTTACGTGGTCGCCCATCGTAAGGCCGGTGGTTCAAGCCCACCAGCTGTTACTCAGGAGAAAGATGAGGCAGTCCGCTCCTTTAAACACCGAGAGTCAAATGGGGGGCTGATCGCAGGGGCTCACGTGGGAAGAGAATGCTTTGAAAATGATGATGGCAGCTATGTGCACATGTGCTTGACACATTGGAGGAATGGATGGACTGTGATAAGAGATGGAAGAGCCCCCAATAAAAGTATTTTTAAAAAAAAAGACTGACAGTCTTGGAAGCCCATCAGGTCTGCTCTGCTCTGCCCGCCAGGGTCCCTGTGAGTCAGAATTTACTTGATGGCATGAGTTTTTTTTTGGTTTTTTTAACATTTTATTATGGGCTCATACAACTGTTATCCCAATCCATACACACATCAATTGTGTAAAGCGCATTTGTATATCGTTTCTCAAAACATTTTCTCTCCATTTAAACCCCCGACATTAGGTCCTCATTTTTCCCCTCCCTCCCCGCTC
>NW_022104553.1:26975050-26981964 GCF_000313985.2 Echinops telfairi | reverse complement strand
GATTCGAACCACAGCCTCTCGTGCCCTCTGGGGGTCCCAAGAAATTCTGGGAGGGAGAGACACCTGAGGGGCCCCAGCATGAGACTCTCAGAAGCAGACGCAGAGACCCTGCGGTGCGCAGAGACACCGAGAGATGCCTCAGAGAGAATAAGCCTCCCGAGCCTCAAAACCTGCAAGTAGGGGAGGTCTTTAGGGGCCAGAGGCATTGAGATGTTCCCTGGGGCCAGCGTGGGTCAGGCACCAGACTGCCAACAAGGTGGCTGGTTCAAACCAACCAGCTGCTCCAAGTTCTAAAGAGGAGGCTTTCTGTGCCCCACCAACATTTGGCAGGCTCAGAAACGCGCTGTGCCCTGTAGAGGTCGCTGTGAGTCAGTCAACTCGGTGGTAGAGAGAGTCCTTTATCTTCATGTTTTCCATACACCAGAAAGCGGTTGTACACTTTATTCGCCCCTGGAGGGGTCAGTGCCTGCAGGGGAGCCCTTCAGGGTGTTTTGGCCCCGCCCAGGTGATATCCACTGGATGGACTCTGGAAACAGGGAGGAGGGGTCAGGTGTCCAGCCTCAAGACTGACCGACAGCTCTGCATCCTGGCTGGCCCCAGCTGCGCGTCCCCATCCCCACCCCCAAACCGGCTCCTGGGTTTCCGCTGCGGGGGTGGCATGGTGATGAATGCAATTAATTAATGAACGAGGTGGCTGAGGCAGCAGCTGAGGCCAGGGCTCAAAGCAAGCAGGCTTCTAAGGGCCATACCATGCTGTGGGGAAGGGGGGTTGGGTCACCTAGGTTTTATAGGTCTGGGGAGGGGGGCGGAGACGCCCTGAGGAGCCAGCCAGGCAGGGACCCAGAGGCCCAGCTTCTAGCCCTTCCCTAGGTCCTAGAAATCTTGACTCACAGCCCTCTCCTCCCTCAGACCCTGGAGTCCCCTGAGTCACCATGTGCACCTCCCCTCCATGTGGTCTCCCCACCCCTGGGTCTCTGTCCCCCAGAGTGCAGCCTTGGTTGTCCTGTAACACAACGGGGGTGGTTGGTGGTGGTGGTAGTGTTTGCGACAAGTAAGGTTTAGCAGGAGAGGAAGTCTGTGTGGGGACCCAGCGATCACCTCAGGAAGCTGTCAGGAAGGCTTGTCAGGGGCGCTCCCAGGCCACCCTCTGCTGTGCTGGCCCCCTCCCCCCGAGGTCAGAGCACTGGCACACACCCGCAGTGTGCTGGCCACCAGGGTTCCCACTCCTGGCCAGTCGTCCTCCAGTCTTATCGTCCCTGCTGCCACCTGAACTGTACCCCTCCCCCCATCCAGGCACTTCCTGCCCCTAGTCTTTCCCTTCCATAATTCGGAGGGACTGTCCTAAAGCACAAAGCTAACCTCCTTCCTCTCCCTGTCTGTAACTCTTCATGGCTCCCCAGTGCCTGTGGCACACACACGGGCACTTGATTCCCCACCAGCCTCTCCACGACATCACCCAACCCGGGTTGAGGGAGCTCCTCCTGTGTGGCCGAGGCACCCGGGCAGGGTTGCGGGTTATGCTGGGTCTGTGCTTCAAACTCACCAGCTGCTCCGAAGGGAAAAGATGAGGCAGTCTATAAAGATCGGCAGGCTCAGAAACCCCCTGTCCTATAGGGTCTCCGTGTGTCGGAAATGGTTCGATGGCAGGGAATTAGGTTTGGGTTCCTGTGTGCCAGGCACTGTGCTAGACTCTGGGGATACAGCAAGAAGCGAGGCAAAGACCCCTTGTGCCCCCACGGGCACTGAGGTTCTAGTGGTGGAGAGACAGTTGACCCACCTGCCCGGTGGTGATAGGACCTAGGAGGACAGAGGAAGCCGGGCGAGAGGGATGTTGTCAGCGGATAGTGGTTGGAGGGGACTCTGTTAGACAGACGTGAAGGGATTGCAGGGGGAGCCACAGGGACCTATGTGGGTAGAGCGCCCCAGGATGACCAGGTTGAGACCTTGCCTGTTATGGTTGTGGAATAGCCATGGGTGTGAGTGTGGTCGGAGCCAAGTGAGCTAGGGGGCTGAGGGTGGGCCATCCAGGAGAAGAGGAGGGCAGGGACTGTGCTGGGCTTCGGGGACTGCTGTCAGAGGCTAAGAGCTTTCTTTCTGAATGAGGCCAAAGGAGGACTCAGAGCAGAGAGGAGGGAGCCGCAGATGGAGGGTCCTCGGATACGGAGTGTGATTCAGGCCACCCTGGGGGTAGTCGGGGTGTCCCAAGTGCTGTAATTGCCTTGCACGCTCAGCTCCTTCCTGAAAGATTCATCTACAGGCGCCTCGGAAGAGAGGACCGGGCGATCTACTTCGGAAAAGTCCACCCGCGCACACCCCGTGGGGCGGCGTGCTGCGCTGGCACACGGAGCCAGCCTGAGTGAAGGTGCCGCGAGGGCAGCTTCTGTCCGGGCTGTGTGTGGCTTTGGGAGGGAGGGCAGATCATAGCCAGAGTTTGAAGATGCAGCTGCCGGGACTTCCCCGGGGCTTGCAAAGAGAGTGATGCCCCCCAAGGTACCTAATCTGACCCTTTCGACAGAGGTGGAAATCCCTGCAAAGGGGCCAAACCAATCCATGATGTCTCCCCCCCACCCCCATGGGAATCTCCCAGCCTGATTTGCAGCCCCATCCATGCTGTGGGCTTGTCTCAGTTGTAGCGACTGGGGATGGAGCTGTGAGACAAACAGGACAATTCCCTGTCCCCAAGGAGCTGATGTTCCCAAGGGAGGGGAGTGTAAGGAATGCCCTGTTGGCTCTGTAGCTAACAGCAAGGTCACTGGTTCAAACCTGCAAGCCCCTTTGAGGAAGAAAGTTGAGGCTGCCTGCTTCTGTAAAAGTCTCTAGCCTTGAAAGCGCTGGGGGGGGGGGGGGGGGGGGCAGTGCTCTGTCCTGTAGAGTCTCTATGCATTGGAATCTACTTGGGTTTTTGGCTCAGCCCATTCCTGGGAGAAGGATGTGCTGTCTGCTTCCATAAAGATTTACAACCGTGGAAACGCTGTGGCATTGTGGCGTCACTGTGAGTCAGAAGAGATGCAAAAGCAAAGGGGTTTTAAGTGATTAGCACACTTGGGTGCTAAAAGAAGGAGTTTGAGTTCACCCAGAGGTGCCTTGGAAGAAAGACGGGGTGGTCTTGTTTCTGAAGAAAAATAAGCAGTTTGGGAACCAATTACAAGGATCTACATATAACCTCCTCCCTGGGGGATGGACTACAGAAAAGTGGGTGAAGGGAGACATTGGACCGTGTAAGATATGACAATGGAATAATTTATGCACTATGAAGGGTTCATGAGGGAGCGGGGAGGCAAGGGGGAAAGTGAGGAGCTGCTATTAAGGGCTCAAGTAGAAAGCAAATGTTTTGAGAATGATGATGGCAACACATGTACCAATGCTCTTGACACAATGGATGGATGGATGGATTGTGATAAGAATTGTATGAGCCCCCAATAAAATGATTTTTAAAAAAAAAGAGAGAAAAGAAAAATAAGCAATTCTCTGACACGCTTGGGGGCACCAGCTGTCTCCAGGACAGCCATTCAGATGCCACTGTGCATTCACAAAGGTACGCTTCTGCCGACGACGACACCCAAGAAAACCCGATGAGCCAGTTCTGCTCAATGACAAGGGACCCTCCCGAGTGGGAATCCACTCACTGGAACCCGAAGGATCCCCAGGGAGGTGGCGGGAGGAAACGACTCCTCCCCAAGGAACGGGTCTTCCAACGGGCGGCGCGGTCACGGCCGTGGGTAAGCGAGGGCTGTGGGTGCCTGGCACGGGAGCCAGATTTGTTGCCTGTGGTGTGCAAAAGCAGAAGAGGGCTCCGGGCAAGGACAGCCCTGTATGACGGGAAACTGAGTCACAGAAGGATGGGTTCCACACAGGCAGTGGGCATGGGCCCCCTGAGCTGAGAACTTGGCTTCTTTAGGGGTAGGGTGGGCTTGAACCAGCTCAAACCCCTCCACCAGTAATTGCTGTGGTGCACAAGTGCTGCAGATGTGGAATTGTGAGCCCTGGAAGAAACAAACAACTGTAAGCTTCGGCCGCTTCAGCACTATGTTGTTCCCCAAAAGGCCTGCCACAGCCGAGCCGATGGGGGAAGAGTGGGTGATTGGCAAGACTCTGGGAGAGCACTAGGTTCTCTGAGCTGTTTGGTTCCCAACATCACCTCTGTTCCAAATACCACAGGCCACAAATCTGGTTCCCGGGCCAGGCACAGCCCTCGATTACCCACGGCTGTGACTGCACCGGTTGGAAGGCCCGTTCCTTGGGGAGGAGCTGTTTCCTCCCGCCACCTCCCTGGGGATCCTTCTGGTCGGGTTCCAGTGAGTGGATTCCAACTCGGTAGGGTCCCTTCATTGAGCAGAACTGGCTCATCGGGTTTTCTTGGTTGTCATCTTAACGCAAGTGGCTGGGTGGCTTCTAAGGGCCAACTCTTTGCTTAGCAGCTGGGCTCTTAACCTGAGGGCCACCAGGCCTTCTTATGGCTGTTCTTGGTGTTGATGGCTGGGACCAAGAGAGCCGGGGGGGCTGGGGGATGGAGCTGAGGACAGAGAGTGGCCTGAGAAAGGTGGTGTAGGGCCTCATGGGCCACTGTAAGAAGTCCCCTGGCCTAGCACACTCACCGGACTCCAGCAGAGAGCCTGAGATGCCCTCTCTCCCTACCACCAAACCAAACTCACTGCCTCGAGGCTGTTCCGGCTCAGAGCGATCGATCCTATAGGACAAAGTAGAACCGCTCTGTGGGTTTCTGAGCTGTTCGTCTCTACGGGAGCAGGAAGCCTCTCTTTGTTCCTAGGAACAATTGATTTCCCCCACTGCTAACCCTGCCATGCTTGGCTCAATGCCTGCATCACCCACCACACCACCACCAAATCCCTGCAACGTCTGTCTTCCCAAACTGCACCCCCCTCCCCATCTCAGGCTCACCCTCTAGCACGCTTCCTTGAGACCCCTTTTCAGGCCCCTTGGACATCCTCACCACCCTCCCCTCATGGGTCCTTAGCTCAAGTGAAGTCATTTTCAAAACTGAAGAACCCCCCAAGGGCTCCCACTTGCCTCTAGGCCCAAACCCAATGCCTTGGCTCCACCCAAGCTCTCCCGGCTTCTGCCCCAAGTGCCCTGACCTCACCCAGCTAGAGAGGCCAACTGGGCTAGGTGGACGGGTGCTTAATGGGTGCTTGTTAAACACTTGCCCAGGGAGCATCAGGCGCCGGGCCTGGTGGTTTCAGGTCAGGTGCTCGCTCTCTAGGGATTGGCCCTCCTGTCAGGAAGCAAATCATTGCCAAGAACAAATGCCACAGAGACTGAGGTGGGGGTGGGCTGAAGGAAGAACTTCCTGAAGGAGGGCGCCTGAAGGGGAGGTCTCGTTCTTTTATTCCCTTCCCAGGAGCATGGCCCATGCCAGGGAGTCGGGGGTGGTTGAGTGAGGAGTGCCTGACTCTTCCTCAGGCCCAGCCAAGTGTTGCCCCCTGGCTCTCTGCTCCTGACTTCTGTCTGGGGTTGTCCTGCCAATCCCAGCCCCAGCCCCAGCCCCATGGGTGTTGGCAGTTCAATCACGCCAGGGTTGGGCCCGCAGGGGGCGGCCCGCTCTCTCGCCAGGCTCCGCTCAGGTGCCAGCCCCTGCCCAGAGTGCCAGGACAGAGTTGAATGGAATAGTCGCAATGGAGCCCACAGGGCAGCTTCAATGGCCCTGGCTGACCCGTGGAGGCATTTTGACTCAGAAACCAGGTCACTCAGCTGGAAAGAGGTGGAGGCTGCAGGGCGTCTTGCCCCTCTGGAAGGGAAGGGTCCCATTTCCCGAGGGGGTGCCCCCCCTTTGGGTCATGCTGGGAACTCCATGAGGTGCTCTGCGACATGGGTGCTTCAGGCCTCCGCTGGGCTCTTCCCACAAAGAGCTCCTGGAACTGGCCTGCCTGAGGGGTCACTAGCTGCCTGGGGACCTCTCATTAGCCATGTGAACGTTTTGTCCCAGCAGTGGTTACCGACTGAGCTGCTGTTAATCGCCAGGTCAGCAGTTCGAAACCACCAGCCTCTCCAGGCTTTCTACTCCCCTCAAGAGTTACAGTCTAGGAAACCACAGGGGCAGTTCTACCTTGTCAAGGGTTGATAAGAGTAAAAACAAACACAAACACACACACACACACACATATATATATATATATATTTAATTACTGGTAATTAGTTTATTTATTATCGTTTTCCTAGGGGCTCATACAGCTCTTAACACAATCCATACATACAGCCACTGTGTCGAGCACATGTGTGTGTATGTCGCCATAATCATTTTCAAAACATTTTCTTTCTACTTGAGCCCTTGGTATCAGTTCCTCATCCCCCGCTCCCACATCCCTCCCTCATGAACCCTTGATAATTTCTAAATTATTATTTTCTCATGTCTTACACTGACTGATGTCTCCCTTCACCCACTTTTTCTGTTGTCTGTCCCCCTGGGAGGGGGTTCTACGTAGATCATTGTGATCGGTTTTCCCTTTCTCCCCCCACCTTTCCCTATCCCTCCCGGTATCACTACTCTCATGATTGGTCCTGAGGGGTTTATCTGTCCTGGATTCCCTGTGCTTCCAGCTCTTGTCTGTACCCGTGTACACGCTCTGGTCTAGCGGGATTTGTAAGGTAGGACTGGAGTCATGATAGTGGTGGAGAGGAAGCATTAAAGAACTAGAGGAAAGTTGTGTGCTTCATCGGTGCTAGATATGAGTCAAAATTGATGTGATGATGGGAGTTCTTTTAGTTTTGTGTGTGAGGCAGGACACACACCCACAGGCACCCAACCCAGGTAGCAACTGACCCTTGAAATGCCTTCTGAGCCCTTCGTGCTGCCTCAGCGCTGTGTGTCAAGCAAAACAAACAACCAAAAGCAAACAAACCCATTGCTTCCTGGCTGATCTTAACTCCTACGAACCCAGTAGGGCAGCTTAGAAGTC
>NW_022104553.1:26957090-26974903 GCF_000313985.2 Echinops telfairi | reverse complement strand
TGACCCTTTGGCTTGTAGCTGGGCAGCTCAACCACTGGGCCACCTGAGCTCCTTCTGAGTGTCCAGAGCCACTTGTCAGGACAAGTTCCCTCGCTGTGTGGCTGTGCGAGTTTTCTACGCCCTGCTTGCGCGGCTGTTTCCTGTGGCCTTTTGCGAAGTGCTTTGCCCATAGTTCTCCTTTCTTTATTTTTCCTTAATGACGGTTTTATTTGTGGCAGTGCCGCTGCGCCTAGACCTAATGACCAGCCACATGGGCTACGTTCTTCACGCGCTGTGCCGGCATCCTGCCTGCCTGCCTCTGGTTTCACGCCTGTTGATTTAGACTCTGCTCACCCTCTTCCCCCAACCTTGTCATTCACGCTTTCAACTAGCAACCGGCCCTTGGGTCTTCTAGCTCACTGCCATGAGTCAATTCCGACTCCTAGTGGCCCTACAGGTGGGACTGGCCCCGGGGGTTCCTCAGACTGTCCCTCTTGACGGAGTAGAAAACGTCTTCTTTCTCCAGAGGAGCTGCTGGTGGGTTAGAAACCGCTGACCTTGTAGTTAGCAGCCGACCTTGCACCCACTCTATGTAACACTCAAGGGTGACGGTCTTTACTCTCTGGGTTAAGATGTTACCGCGTGGAAGTTCAGGGGATACTTTTGATTCAAGGTTTGGAGCACTTCGGGCCATAATAGTCTTGGAGACTCCTCTCGTTTCTGGATTCTTTGAGCATTTGAAGTCCTGTTTCATATTTACCCCCTTTACCATCGGGATCCATCTCCAGTGGCCTCGGTTAGAACGTGCCATAGCGGTAGCCGGGCACCATCTAGTTCTTCTGGTCTTGAGGTAGCGGAGGCCCGCTCGTGCTGATAATTAGTCCAACCGTCTGGTTCTGCCTTAGACTCTTGGCTCCTTCGTTCTCTTTTGTCCCAGTTCTGACTTGTTCAACCACGAAACACAGCCACGTGCTCCCTGCTCCGTCCTCACAGCTGTTCTGAGCCACTGCTGCAGCCCCCAGTGAACCTTTCTCTTTGGGATGGCCCCGCTACCAAGCATGATGGCCTTTTCCAGGGACTGGTTCTCCCCACAACCCGCGCAAAGCATGTGAGACAAGTCTCCCCGTCGTTGCCTCTAAGGAGCCTCCTGGCTGTACTTCTTCCAGGGCAATAAAATCGTTGTATTTTAAAACCCAAAGCCAGTCTCAGGGCCATCAACTCGTAAGACACACTAGAACTGTCCCTTGGGGGTAACAGGGTGCACGCGAACTGACTGCGATGATGTATAGACAGCTCTTTTAAGAAGCGACTTCCCTAAGGTAAGGTAGTACATGATCCGTGAATTTCATATCAAAACTGTTGGGAGAAAAACAATTTCAAAGAAGAGTAGTCCCTTTGGGTTTTCAAGGCTGTGAATCTTTTTTTTTGTCAAATACATTAAAAATTATTTTATTTTTATTTTTTATTTTTTAAACATTTTATTAGGGGCTCATACAACTGTTATCCCAATCCATACACACATCAATTGTGTAAAGCGCAATTGTACATCATTCTCAAAAATTTTCTCTCCACTTAAACCCCCAACATTAGGTCCTCATTTTTCCCCTCCCTCCCCGCTCCCCTCTCCCTCATGAACCCTTGATAGTTTATCAATTGTTATTTTGTCATATCTTGCCCTGTCCGACGTCTCCCTTCACCCACTTTTCGGTTGTCTGTCCCCCAGGGAGGAGGTCACACACAGTTCCTTGTAATCGGTTCCCTCTTTCCTACCCATTCTCCCTTTACCCTCCCTGTTTTGCCACTCACACTACTGGTCCTGTAGGGCTCATCCGCCCTGAATTCCCTGTATTTTCAGTTCCTATCTGTACCAGTGTACCTCCTCTGGTCTAGCCAGACTTGCAAGGTTGAATTCGAGACATGGTAGTGGGAGCGGGGAGGAAACATTTAGGAACTAGAGGAAAGTTGTATTTCTCATCGTTGTTACATTGCACCCTGACTGGCTCATCTCCTCCCTGAGACCCCTCTGCAAGGGGATCTCCAGTGGCCTACTAATGGGCTTTGGATCCCCACTCCACACTCCCCCCATCATTCACTATGGTAAGATTTTTTGTTCTGATGATGCCTTATACCTGATCCCTTCGACACCTCGTGATCACACAGGCTGGAGTGCTTCTTCCATGTGGGCTTTGTTGCTTCTGAGCTTGATGGCTGCTTGATTACCTTCGGCTGTGAATCTTTATAGGCGCAGAAAGCCTCCTCTTTCTCCAGAGGAGTGAGTGGCTGGGGGCTCGAACTGCCAGCCTTGCAGATAAGCAGCCCCACTTGGCGTCCAGTTCCACACCGGGCCTCCTGTCTGCCCATCTTTATGGCAACAGCCAGTCTCCTGTTCCTCTTGTGCAGTGGCTGGTGGGTTCGATCTGCTGACTGTTTGGTTAGCGGCCGGACGCGTGGCCTACCCTGCCACCAGGGCTCCTTCCTTCAGCCCACTGCCACAGAGTCGACCGTGGTGTACCCTAGGTGGGCACACCATTCCTTGATGTTTATAAGGCTCTTAAGAAGCGGGCACAGTTACTATGCACCTTGTACAGAAAAGAAACTGAGGCACCAAGAAGTTAAATGACCTGCTCACGGGTGACCCAGCCACAAAGCATCAGAGCTGGGCTTGGAACCCAGGTAGCCCGTGCCCTCCCACCCTCCCTCCCCGCCCTGCTTTGTACAAACGGGAAACATTTCTCTTTATTCCTAGAAGTGAAAATAACAGAAGGTAATCAGAAAAATGGAACCACGTGTACACAGGCGGCTATTACAGCAGCTGACGCGTGCTGAACTGATGGATGGGTAAATAGAATGCAGTGTGTCCGTAGAGTGGAATATTACTCGGCCAGGAAAAGTCACGGGGCACTGACAAATACTGTGATGAGGATGAGCCACCAACATGCTAAAGGACATGCGCCACGTGGTGTATGATTCCATTTCTGTGAGTCTTTCCCGCACAGGCAAAGTGATAGTGACAGAAAGATGATTCGATGCTACCTAGGGAGAAAGGACCGGAGTTGTGATGACTGCGTGGTTATGACTTGGGGCCAGCAGTTCAAAACCACCAGCTGCTCTGTGGGAGAAAGATGTGCTAAATGAAAGGACAGGAGCCCTGGTGGCATCGTGAATGCCATGAAGTTACAGTCTTCGAAACCCACCGGGGCACTTCTGCCCTGTCCTGTGGCCTCGTTACCCATCGTCAGCAACGCCATGGCATTTGTTGGTGGTTTTTTTCCCTGGGGGAGAAAGGATGGTGGCTCTTTCACACACGGTGATACAGCGACTTTGCGCATGGGACTTCTAACCACAGAGGGGGCGCTTCAAACCCACCAGCCTTACCTCTGGAGGCAAATGAACCTCAGAAGCCCTATGTATGTGAAGACTGTCAAAGTCCCTGGCATGGAGTGAGTTCCAACGCGTAGCAACCCGATAGGGGCGGGGCAGAACTGCCCCTGTCGGTGTGGGAGTAGAAAGTCTCGCCTTTCTCCCTCAGAGCGGCTGGTGGAATCAAACTGCCGACCTTCCTTCTGGTTAGCAGCCCAATGTATAATCCACTCTGCCACCAAGCCTCCTTCCAGAAACCCTATATAGTTCTATTGAAGCCCTACGTAGCCCTATGGAAACGACACAGTTATCAAGCCAATGAGCCGACTCGACTTGATGGCAGTGGGTTTGGAAGGAGAGGGGAAAGTCTTGCAGGCACAGTCGTCCGAAGAAGTGTGCTGCAAGCTGAAAAGGGGGCAGTTCAAACCCACCAGCTGCTCCACCGATGGCGCTGTGGCCAGTCTGTGTGCGTCGGGATTGCAGCCCTGGAGCCCCCGTGCCCACTGGAGAAACCTGGGGCTTTCTGTCCCTGAGAGTAGAGACTTGGTTTTGGAAACCCTTGGGGGCAGTTCTCCTGCCCTAAAGGGCCGCTGAGCAAGAACCAAGTCAACGATGGGTTCTCATGGGGTCGCTGGTGGTGTAGGGGGCTACACACTGAGCTGCTAACCACAAGGTCGGTGGTTCAAACCCAGCCTTTGCCCCACAAGAGAAAGATGAGACCGCCTCATCTCTCATCAACAGGACACCGAAATGGGCATTCTGACACAGCCATGTAGGATCGCTGGGTGTGGGAATGGGCTCGATGCCCATGAGCCTGTTTTCGTCTTTGCTTTGCTTCTGGGGTGGCTAAGAGCTGGGAAGCACCCCAGACACCCAGCCAACGGAAGGGGGTAACGGGCGAGGGAGGAGTGGGGAGCGGCTGCTGGGGTGGTGACAACGTTCTGAAATCGATGGTGGTGATTAGCCGTGAATACACCCAAACCCATTTGAATTGTACACTTGAAAGGATAGGATTTCATGGTGTGTGCACGATGCTTCCATAAAGCTGTTTAAAAATAAGATTGCTCAAAGGGTGCGGGCGAGAGGTGTCAGAGAAAGGGGAGAGTATAAAGTTTAGGAAACACTTCAAACAACAGGTGTTGGGTCCCAGGAATGGCCTGGGAGCCTCCCCAGAGGTGACCTTGGGCCGGAGGTAGCCACAGTGGCTTCATCTTGTCCTCCATCGTACAGTGCCTTCCGGTCAGTTCTGACTCCTTGGGGACCCCAGTGTCAGAGTGGAACTGTGTGCCACAGGGTTCTGTCCCCAACTTTTATTGTCTCTTTTTTTTGACACCTTTAAACCTCCGCAGAGTGGATGTCATGTCAGCCCTGTTATCTCATAAGGTGAGGAGCCCGGATGGTTCTCAACCGGTGGGTCGAGACCCCTTTGGGGTTCGAACGACCCTTTCACAGGGGTCGCCCAATTCATCACAACAGCAAAATGACAGTGATGAAGTAGCAAAGAACATAATTTTATGGTTGGGGGTCACCACTGCATGCGGAACGGTATGAAAGGGTCTCGGGCATGAGGAAGGTGAGAACCACTGGTGTCGTGGTTACGTATCAGGCTGCAATTCGAGTGGTCGGCAATTGCAAACCACCAGCAGCTCCTGGGGAGAAAGATGGGGCTTTCTGTTCCCAGAAGCAGTTATGAATTTGGTTTCTCTTCTAAGTCTTAAAGATACAGTGAGGCCCCCTGGTGACTAGCAGGTAGTTACACCTTGGGCTGCAGTTCAAAACCACCAGCCGCTCCAAGAGGGGAGAAGACAGGTCTGTCTACTCCTGTAAAGCATTAGTTTTGGAAACTCACAGGGCCAGTTCTGTCCTGTCCTACGGGGTCAGCATGAGTTGGTATTGACTGGACCATTGGCAGTGAGTTTTGGTTATCTTCGAAGAAAAGGCACCCTTGCTTGTAGCACAGTAGTGCGGTGCTCAGCTGCTAATCAAAAGGTTTGGGGGTTGGCTCACTCTAGCCCCAAATCCAAGAGCAGTTCGTTCTTAGAACATGACCCTGCTCCCTACAGGCCTTCATGAAACGTTCACTGAAGATAAGGGTGCTACAGCAAAGTGTGGTGAAGAAGGCAGGTGGTGCCCGGCTTTCCATGGGGATAGTGCCTGGTGTCTTCAAGGCTTATAAACAAGTCGCCATCTAAGTGAGGTGTCAACTAAGTCCACACGGAAGAAGTGCACCAGCCTGTGTGATGCCAAGATGACAAATAGCAGAATTAAAATACGAGGAGAAGGTATCAGAGTTTAAATGGTGAACACCCAATTTGTAGAAGGCTGTGGAGGACAGTGGGAGCCCCAAATCTATCTGCAGACTCCATGGTCAGATTAAGCCTCTGGCAGATCCCTGCTAGTCACAGGCAAGGGGCTAACACAGCTTTGCTATCAGACGGTGATTATTGTCAACTTGATTATCGTGGATGGAACTACTACGGTGTAGTGTGCTACCTGGTCAGTTGACCTCCCTCTCGACGCAGCCCCCATTTGCTCTAGGCTTAAGTATTTCTCTCTTGTTCCACACAGAAGTTTTCTCTCTGGCTTATTTCAATGTTCCGGATGGTCGTTTCTTCCTCTTTAGTTTACCTTTTTTTTCTTCCTGTGTTTGTATTGTGTCTGTTATGTTTCTCAGGTTAGGAAATACAGATAACTGTATTTCTCGAGGATGCAGTGGTTTCTCAAGGATGGGGGTGGGGATTGGGCAGCAAATAATGTGGGAGGGAGCCCAGAACTGATGGTGATGCTTTATAAGGCAGCTCTTTTTAAAAGTGACTTTAAAAAAAGGGGGACTTAACTACGGAAGCGGGTGGCATGTGACTATAATATCAATGACACTATCAAAATGTCCTTTCCGTGTTTTAGGGAGTCCTGATTCGTATCTGTTTGTTGAGATCAGTGTGTTCCTTGCCTTTGCAATCTGAGGGACAGAGCGGTTCTCGACACAAGCTGTGTTCGTGTGTCCATTCATACGATGGAAGGCTAGTCCGAAATTTTACAAATACGATCCTGTTAGCGAACGAGTGATAGAATCCAGTGGATCAGTCATTTCAAAATCCCTACGGCAAGTGCGATTGAACCAATGAGTCTATAAAAATAAAAATCTCTAGCTTCTAACCTTTGGACAGTATTTATTTTTAAAAAAGAAGTAAAAGGTTGCTGGTTCAGAGCTACCTTCGGTCCGGTGGGAGGAGGATGAGCCAGTCTGCTTCCGGAATGATTCCAACCTGGGACGCTCTCTGAGAAAGGTGCACTGTCTGTCGGGTTGAACTGGAAGGTCCTCAATGCCTGGTGTTTCTTCTCGAGAGAAAGACCACCGTGATGCAGCCAACCTTTCATGGTCCCCCCTTACGAGTAGCCGTGAGCATTCCATATGGTTGGCTAACCTGGGTGGTGTCAATGGTGCGCTGGTGGCTATTCACCAAAAGGCTGGTGGTTCATTTAAATTCTTTTGGGAAAAAGAAAAGGTAAAAAAAAAAAAAAAAGCAACTGACCAGACTGGTTGAACCTAGAGAGAGTCCCTGGGCTGTGCCCCTGAGAATCTCTTCACTCTTTGAGCCGAAACCAATCCCTGAGGTCATTTTGTAGCGAAATAGTAGATTGATTCACAAACTAATGAGTCACCCCGAGGACTTCGCTCCCCAATCATCACGGCTGTTACCAAACAAGGAACCCCTGTGATAGAGTTGGCTTTCGGCTTAGCCGGAAGTGGGCCTGTCCAAATCTCCCAGCTGTGCCAGTCAGCTTCTGTAAAAAGGTTCACAGCCTGAGAAACCCGCTGAGGGACTTCTCCTCTGTCCTCCTCCTCTTCAGCAAGGTCAATGGAGCTAAGAGCCATTAAACACAGTTCAAGTTCTCTTCGGACCTCAGTGAGGGACCTGAATTAAAGAAGTGCTTGGGAAAGAGACTGCTTTCCTAAACTAGGAAAGTTTGGCTTGCAAGCTATGTTCCCACGTCTACCGCATCAGGAGAGGTAACCCTAAGGAGAACCAAGCCTCGGGAGGAGGTGGGAGTAGCAGGCCAGATGGAGACTCTGGGTCAAGGGCATCAAGTCTGCGTTATGTAACGTGACGGTGCGGTTCATCATTTAAACCAGGCTACGTCGCAGAGGGTAAAGGACAAAGAGGCAGCAGCTAAGACATAGGGCCAACCCTAGAGATATGGCAGTTGGGGAAAAGACCTCTAGGTGTGCCCTGCCCCTTACAGGCTCAAAGGCTCAACTGGAGCCGAGCACCCTGGAACTTGTAACCAGTGCAGGGCTGGGCTCTGACAGGGATGGCTCCAACTTCCATGAGACACTCAACCAGGCCCAGAACACTACCCCTGAGGTGACGTCTCCATGGAGATCAAGTCTGGGATGCCTGCCACCGCACCCCAAGGGGTGGGGCTGGTGGAGCTGCCCATTGACCTGTCTCTCCAGGGGAAACCTCAGTAACATTCTCACTGCTGCTAGCCTTCTGGGGGGGATTGTGGGCCAGGTGCTGCTCCCACTTGACTTCAGCCAACTTAGGGTGGCCCAGGCGTCTTCCACAGAGGAATGTCCGCCTCCAACCCACAGATCCCAGTTGAGCAGCTGCTGGGTTCTCCAGAGATTTGGGGTGGTGGTCTCTGCACGGATGGCCTTCCACTTGAGAGAGGGATCCAGGAGGTGGCGCAGGTGAGGGATTCAGTGAAAGGACCGAAGGCTCTGAAGGCGTTGTGATTGGCACAGCCCACCCCTCAGCTATCTTCCCTGTATCTTCAAGCTTTGGCAGAGGGGGGCGGAGGCACTCTTATAGACAGCACAGCACCAGCGCAACTGATGTTGTTCAACGAAGCCAAAGAACTGACATCCCCTTGGGCCCTGTGCCAAGTCAACTGCTCCCATTTAACTAGGCTTTCTTCTTCCTCTTCCTCCTCCTCCTCCTCCTCCTCCTTCTTCTTCATTCCAAAATTATTCTCTGAGTTTAAGTGGACCTTTGTGAGGTGTGTTTCTTCTGACTCTTAGTCTTTGGAAGGGCACTGTGGAACTCTCCCAGCCCTTCTGTGCAGGGGCAGCGGTCAGCCAGGCACTGTAACTTTCTTCTCCAGGGCCTGCTCGGATCCACTGTTGGGAGGCAGGTGTCTCTTTTTCCTTGTGGGAAGAGGTGGGATGCTCCAAGTGCCATCCACCTTCAGAGTCTTCTTTTTGGGGACGGTTGGGGAAGGGGGGGTTCTGAGGGCAGCTTAGGCACCTTGCTAAGATTCAGAAAGCCCTTCCGTTCCAAGAGCCACCACTTAAAAAAAATTTTTTTTAATTGGGAGCACTTCCAGATATAACAATCTATAATTCAATTAGATCAAGCATAATTGTACAATTGCTGCCACCATCAATTTCAAAACATTTTCTTTCTTTTTGAACTCCATGATATCAGCTCCCCTTTACCCCCTGGAACCCTTACTATATTTATTATATTAAATCATATCCTATTAAATATATTATATTAGAATTGTTTGCCGTAACTTACACCATCCAATGTATCCGTTCACCTACAATTGTTATTTGTTCCCCTCCAGTGGGGTTATACAGACATCAATGCTATTAATCCCCCTCTCCTCCCCTTCCCATACTCTCTGGGAATCAGTACTCCCATTACTATTTCTGAGGGGCTTTGGCTTTCCTGCAGTGAATGATCTTAAGTGTACAAACGAACCTACACAGGTCTAACAAGATTAATGAGGTAAAACCCAGGCCATAATAGTACGGGGAGGAAATGTTAAAGAACTGGAGGATAGTTGCGTGTTTCATCAGTGCTATATACCGGCACCCTGGCTCCACCGTCCGTCTGTGGAGCTACCTCTTCATGACAAGACTTTGGTGCTTGGAATTCCCCCCCACAGGCCTCTTTTAGGAGGTTCCTGCAAATCCAGATTGAGTACGGTGGACTGGACGTGAGGGCAGGGGATGCTCAGAGAGCAGGTGGAGCGCAGTTCCCGGAGGAGCAGAAGAATATGCATGACTCAGCCTCTGCTGAATCCCAAAGAGCACCAGGGAGGTGGGGGGGGGGGGGGGGGGGGGGGGGGGGGGGCAGGGTTGGCTCGCTGACCCTTCTAGCCCAGTGAATGTGCAAATTTTAGGGAAGACTATCAAGACCTTTAGTGTGTCAAGGGTCCGGGCACTTTGTTGTTTCTGTCGTTTCAGACCAGTTGGTCAACAATTAGCTTTAGTCAAGGAGTCCAGGATGAAAAAGGATGCTTGGAAACGGATTGTGGTAGCAATTGTACAATTCTGCTGGACGTGATTGAACTACGGGATGGTAGGATACATGTATTCACTCCCAATTAACACTAAACAAAAGAAAATTAACTTTAAAACCAAGAATGGTGGGAAACGGGGAAATTAGGTGAATGGAAGCCAAGCAAGCAGAACTGAGACCACAGGACCTCCCCCCCCCCCCAAGAAACCCTGTGGGGGGCCAGCCTCCACAACTGAACGGGGCCTAAGGGATGGTTGTGAGATTGAAGCACAAATTAAAGAGATGGCAGACAAGGCATGCAAGGGCTCACCTATACAATTGAAGACCAGAACCAGAGAGAGAGCAAGTGTATTCTCTCACAGGCATGCAAGCCACGTCACACACATATGTAACAGGAAGGACTGCACATTAGAGGCATACAGGTAACAGGAGGAGGACAAGCTAGTGGTGTACACATGACAAGAAGGTACCCACGTAGCAGGATGGGCAGTTCTAGAGTTAAGAGGCAGCCTGACCTTGGCCACCCCTTAGCTGACTTGACCTTAAGTGTCCCTGAGCTTATCCAGGGAGGCAATCTGTGATCCTTATCAGAAGGAAGTGGGCCCTACTTGGGGTTAGATAGTTTGATAAGGCAGACAACCTTCAGGCAGTTAACCTTCTAGAGCAGCCGCTCTCAACCTGTGGGCCGAGACCCCTTTGCGGGTCGAACGACCCTTTCACAGGGGTCAGCCTTCACCAGAAACCCTGTGGGGGACCAACCTAAGACCATCGGAAAACATGTATTTCCCATGGTCTTAGGAACTCAGACACCGCTCCTCTATCCGTCTTCAAGCGGGTCCGCCAACATGCAGATACGCCCACCTACGAGTACCTGGTGTGAAGACTGCTACCTATACTAGACCATGCTTCCAGACAACATTTCATTGATTCGTCATTAGAAATAAATACTGCACAACATATAATGACATAGTCTTTGTGATTAATCACTATGCTTTAATTATGTTCAATTTGTAACGATGAACCTACAGATATTTACATGACGATTCATAACAGGAGCAAAATGACCGTGGTGAAGTAGCAAGGAAAATAAGGTTCTGGTGGAAAATAAGTTCGACGTGAGGAACTGTATGCAAGAATGGTGGCATGAGGAAGGTTGAGAACCACTGCTCTGGAGTATAGTAGCAACCACGTGCCTGCAAACAGCACCTTAATACTGGCATTCTTACGGAGCGGACATTGTGGAGAATCACTTGTACTTCAGAGAAGGTTGCTGGGATGCCCCGCCAACCCACGAGCGTGGGAGCCTCCCTCCACAAGGGTCTCAGTCTCCCAGACACCTTCAAATATGAGCGTCAAGAACTTTTCCGCATGCACTCTCTTCCCGGTTCGCAGTTCCCCACGAACCCCCCTTCCTCAAACTCAAGCCCGCTGTCCTAAGCGACCCTAGAGGACGGAGTAGAACCGCCCCTGCAGGATTTCCCAAACTGCAAATCCCGACAGGAACAGATAAGACCCGCCTTCCTCCTGTGGAGCCACTGGCGGGTTTGGCGTGCAGAACCTGAGGTTAGCAGCCAAAACGCATAACCCACTGCACAATGAAGCAGTATTACTGAAGCAGGCTGGTGACTGGAACCCAGCCAGTGGTGCTTTGGGAGAAAAGCCGTGGGGATCTGCTTGTGAACATCGGCCCCTGACAAGTCTGGGGAGCTCAGCTCGTCTGTCCTCCCGAGGGGCTGTAGGGAGTCAGAATCGATTCAGTGGCCAGAACAAAAACCACATCTCGTCTAGTCCACGCTCATACCCACCCCCCCAAAAAATCTCTTTGGGCCTGGTTCTCTTTTGGAATTGGTACCCCCCCCCAAGTTCCCCCATGCCTCCTGGGGGGGCACCCTTCTATGATGACACCCGTGTCTGGCGTCTGTCTCACCTCCCGCTCTTCTCTCCCCCCAGGAGCCCAGGATGTGCGTGTCCGAGTGCTGCCCGAGGTCCGAGGCCGCCTGGGCAGCACCGTGGAGCTGCCGTGCCATCTGCTGCCGCCGGCCCCGGACATACGCATCTCGCAGGTGACCTGGCAGCGCCTGGATGCTGCCGGGGGTACCCCAAACGTAGCCGTATACCACCCGTCCTACGGCCCCAGCTTCCCCAGCCCCAAGCCAGGCAAGAAGCGGCTGTCCTTCACCGCCGTCGGGAAGGGCCCAGAGAAGAAGCTGCAGGACGCCACGCTGGCCTTCGAGGGGCTGACCGTGGAAGACGAGGGGAACTACACTTGTGACTTCGCCACCTTCCCCAATGGCACCATCCGCGGGGTGACCTGGCTCAGAGTGATTGGTGAGCAGGATGGGATGTGGGGTGGGTGTGTGGCGGGGGGGAGGGTTGGGTCCCAGCTGTGACACTGGCTCACCACCTGACCTCCCTCACGGAGCCCCTGCTATGTGCCGGGCACCAGGTCCTGGTGGTCCCCGGGTTGGATCCTGGCCTCCAGTGTGGGAGACTCGGGTTCCAACCCCAGGCAGGGCACCTCACGCACAGCTACCACCTGTCCGTCAGTAGCTGCGATGCCAAACGGGTTTGTGGAGAAGCTTCCTTGCTCAAAGGCGCAGACTAGGAAGAGAAACCAGGCCATCTACTTGCCATATCAGCCAATGGAAGCCCATCCAGTCAGGGGCTGGGGGTGGTGCAGGAGCGGGCAGCATTTCCTATCATGGGGTGGGGGCGTCTGCTGTGTGCCAGGAACATTCCAGGTCCTGCGGGTAAAGCTGAAGACAGACAATGCCTCGTGGCGCTTACAGTCCAGAGAGAGGGTTCCAGAAAGCCGGACTCACTGCCATCGAGTTGATCGGGCTCACAGCCACCCTATAGGACAGAATAGAGCTGTCTTGGCGGGTTTCCTAGGCTCCGACTCTGGGCGGAAGCAGAAACCCGCATCTCTCTTCCACGGAATAGCTAGAGGGTTCAAACGGCTGGCCTTGCCGTTAGCAGCCCTGCTAGGAAACCCACTCCGTCCCCAGAGAGTGGGCCTCAGAGGCACCACAGAAGCACAGAGGCTGTCGGGGGGGTGGTGGGAAGTGGAACAGGGGGGCAGAAAGGGGGGCAGGCTGCCCTTACAGCTAGGCAGGCCTGGGAAGGGTTGATGGGGACCTGAAGGCACAGGGAAGGGGTGGGGGTGGGGAGGTACAGGGGTGGAGAGGGAGAGCAGTCTCCCAAGAGGAAGCGGGGCAGGTGCAAAGGTCCTGAAGCAGGGCACACGGGATATTTGCAAACATCCAGGAATTGAATGGCACCCTGGCTGGAGATGCAGGAAGTGGGAAGAGCAAGCAGGGAGGAGATGGAGGTGGTGATAGAGAGGGCCAGGCGTGGCCTCCCTCCCGGGTCACAGTGCCCCTGGCTTTCCTCTGAGCTGAGGAAGGATGTGGCCTGGCTTAGTTTTCAAAGGACCCCGAGTCCAGCCTGTGTGGGTGGGGGTGTAGGATGGAAGCGGGGCGCAGGCATCCTCTGGGTAGGAGCGGGTGGGGGGACTGGACCAAGGTGGAGGCAGCAGGGTTGGGAGACAAGACCTGATCCTGGAGGTCAGTTAGAGGTGAAGCCAGAGAACAACAAAAAGTCACGCCCAGAGGGGCCGTTAGCCTGGGGTGACGTGAAGGAAGGGCCATGGTGCCTGGTGGGCGGGGCATGGTCAGGGAAGGCCTCTGACTGGGTGTGTGTGTGTGCTGTGTTCTGCGTGGAAGGGGGAGCATCCCGGGGTACCACAGAGGGTGGCTGTGCCCTCCAAGGGCGCAACTCGGGCAAGAGCTGGGAGGTACAGGCCAGCTTGACTCTTAGAGGAAGCGGGTTAACAGACACACACATACACACACACACACACAATCATTGAGTCCATTTTGGCTCATAACTCACAGGAGAGAAGAGAGAGAGCTGCCCCTGTGGGTTTCCAGGGCTATAATTCTTTACCAGGGCAGACAGCCTCCTCTGTCTCACGGAGGGGCTGGTGGCTTTGAACTGCTGACCTTGCGCTTAGCAGCCAACCCAGCGTAGAACTCAGTGCGCACCAGGTCTCCCTCTGTGGCTTTGCTACAGCTCTTCCGTCTCTGACTCTCCTCACGGGACCACTTTCCCTCTGCCAGCCTCTCTCCTCTGACCCCCAGTCATACGGGATGAAACCCCTCACGTCCCCTGCAGCAAGACCTCATGTGAACTGGCCAGATGTGGCTTCCACACAAGGTCAGGCTCACAGGTGCCAGAGGTTAGGGCCTAGGCCTTTTTTCTGGAAGGCACCACCGAGCTCATGAAGGTGGGTGAGGGGGTTGAGCGATCCTCCCTCGGGCTGGAGAACTCATGGGTCAGCCTGCGTGGGCCTGAGAGGCCATGGGGAGGAGGCTGCACACCATCCTGCGGACCATTAAGAGCCATCAGACCAGCCCAGGTTGGCTGGTCTCCGACAGTCTAGGCAGATGAGTGGAGACTCTCTGGGGCATCCGGGGGGCACGGACCAAGAAGAAGGAAGTGGAGTGGGGGCGGGGAGGACAGAAGGGGAATGGAGGGCCTTGGTGTGGACAAGGGAGGGGGCAGCCGTGGAGGTCCAGAGACCAGAGGAGGCATTTGTAAGCCCCGGTCTATGTCCATGGAGAGTGGGGAGAACTGGGGGTGGGGTGGGGGGGTGAGGGAAATCCCCTGGGATCCCTTCCAGCAGGGGGGTGTCCAGCGCAGCCACCAAAGCAAAATCATGAAGACTTCCCAAGGTGGGTTTTTTCCTACCCCCTCCAAAAGATGCCCTTTCCTACTGCATCTCAGCAAAGCACTCTCCCCCTGGGGTTCCCCTGGAACCCCACCCCCCAGGAACTTCCCAGAAGACAGATTCCTCAGGAGCCTCGATTTCCCCCCTCTCAGCCCCAGAGAGAGTGAGAAGTTCCCCCGCACCTTCTCTGAGAAACCGCTTCCCTTTCCAAGAGCACAGAAACCCCGGTGGTTTTCCATCTCCCAGAACTCCGTGTAGAAGGCTCTAGGCAGCCGCCACGGCTGCCGCCAGTCCTGGGCCACCGGCAAGGGCGTGGGGCAGACCCACTCTGTCACACAGAGGTCGCCCTGCCCTGGGATGGGCATGGATATAGCCCGGGGCCAAATGGCCAGGTGTGCGCCCTTGGGGGCGGGGGCAAGGGCAAGGCCCTGAAGGGAGATGGGACAGGAAAGCCTGCGAGGTCAGGGAGGTTCCCTGGGGAACGAGGTTGAAGGGAACGCGGGACCCTCCCAGGCAGGAGAGGCAACCGGGATGGGATGCCAAGACACCCCCACCCCCTTGCTGGGTGGGGTCATGGGCCAAAGGCAGCCCGAAAGGGGTTGGCCCAGGATGAGTGATACCGGGCTTTGGGAGCCTCGGAGACGTCTGAGATCTGTGGTCCGTACTCGGAGACAGGTGGGAGGAAGTGGGGAGGCCTGATGGAGTCTTGCCAAGCTGGGGCACGGGGCTGGTGGGAAGGGAAAAGCCATCCCAGGGCTGAGATGCCCAGAAGATCCACACACAGGTCTTGAAGGCAGCCGGAGCCCCGAGTCACAACAGAGGGGACCATGTGGGACCGGGGGGCGCATCCTGAGTGAGTGCTGGCATGATTATGTTCCGCTCAGAGGTTTTCTGTTTTGTTCCGTGTCTCCTCCCCTTCTGTTTCCCAGAAGGACCAGGGGAAAGGGCAAAGGATGACCAGCGTTGGCAATCTCAGTTGGTAATCTCTAATCCCACGGGGGCCACCTCTGTTGACAATAGGAAGTGACTTGGGGCCAGGGAGGGGCAGCTTGTCAGCTGTTCCTTTGAGCCTCTTTTGCCCCCCCACCCCCACCCCTCCGGGGTTTTTTAAACTCCTTTTTTATTATTATCATGAAATTGGCTTTGTTTTTGGATCCCATCTCTGCTTTTTCTGGCTGTGCAGGACAAAACAGGATTATTTCCTGTTGAACCTCACAAAGGCCAGGGGACTGCTGGAAAGAGGGAATTGAAAAGTGATGGAATTTCCCACAGAGAACGGATGCGCGCGCGCGCGCGCGCGCGCACACACACACACACACACACACACACAGCCAGGTGGGAAGGCATTGTTAGGATGGATACCCATTTGCCAGAAGTGGAAACTCACGTGGGGAATAAGTGAGATGCCACGTTGTTGGGACCTTGAGCCCAGGCCGGCTGTGCCGCCACCCTTCCCGGCCTAGCCCGTTTCTGTTGCAGCAGCTGCAGCCGCAGGCACGTCGTGACCGGCCCCTCCATCCCTTCTGCAGCCTCGCCCAGGAGCCACGCCGAAGCCCAGGAGGTCACCCTCAGCCAGGAGCCCGTGCCCGTGGCGCGCTGCCTCTCCAGCGATGGCCGCCCACCCGCCCGCATCTTCTGGTCGTCGCCCGTGGGCGGGGACGCCACCGAGAGCCAGCTGCCAGGGTCCGTGCCTGGCACTTTCACCGTCATCAGCCGCCTCACCCTGGTGCCCTCGACCGGAGTGGACGGCACGAAGGTCACCTGCAAAGTGGAGCACGAGACCTTCCAAGAGCCCAGCCTGCTGCCCGTGACCCTCACCGTGCACTGTGAGTGTACTGGGCAGCCCCCTCCCCCCCCACTAACCCCACCCACCCTGCGACCTTCTGAATGTGACCTCCATTGACTTTCCTGGGGGAGACATTCAGCCCTGCCTTCGCCCCGTGGTCTACACTCTCTCTCCTGAGCCAGCGTTTCCATTGTCCCTACGTTCTCTGTACTGGTTTCCCTGGATAATGTCTACATGACCCGCTCTGTGTATGTATACTGGCTTCCCCGGGCTCTCTCTCTGCTGTCTTCAACAGAGTGGGCTTTGCCACAGACACTCTGTCGACTTCCTCCAAAGTCTACCTCCAGTCAAGTCATGTCGGTAGCTTGGAATCAACCACACAGATAGTATTTACACAGGAGGAATTGGCAAACTCTAACCAAACCGCTGCCATCGAGTTGATGCTGACTCAGAGTCTATAGGCCAGGGTAGAACTGCCCCTGTGAGTTTCTAAGACTGTAACTCTTTACAGAGAGTACAAAGCCTCATCTTTTTCCTGCAGAGCGACTGGTGTCTTTGAACTGCTGACCTGACAGCTAACAGTCCAATGTATAGCCACTAAAAGACCAGGGCTCCTGCGTTGTCTCCATCGGCTTCCCTGGGCACTGTCTGTATTGATGCTTAGTGCCTCCACACTGACCCCAGCCCCCCAGGATCATTCAAATCACCCTGGTCCAGCCCTGCCAATACTGACCCTTCTGGAAACCGACACCCTACCATGCTACGCACGCATGCTGGTGGGGCAGCATTGACACTCTCCAGCTAACGGACAGGAGAGGGAGAAAGGTGTGGCAGTCTGCTCCCGTAAAGATTTGGTCTCAGAAATTGTATGGGGTAGTTCTACTCTGCTAAGCAGGAGGTGGACCATTCAAACTCAACAGCCTGCTCCTGGGGAGGAAGAGAGGAAGGCTGTCTGTCCCCATCAAGATTGACAGCCTTGGAAACCCTGCCCAGAGTGGCTATGAGTTAGAAGTGTCCCTCTAGCAATAGGGTTGGGTTTGAATGTCACTCATAGACCCCCTCCTGGGCAGTCTCCATGTGAACCCTGCCAACTGGGAATTTCATCAGCGCTGCTGACCACTGTCCCAACTACCCCCACACCCACCCCTACCCCCACAACTCAAGTGTTTCCGATGTTCCCTGGGCAGCGCCTTCGGACACCCGACGCTGGGCCAACATGGCTCCCTGGGGCAACAGCCATTCTCTGCACCAGGTCCCCCAAGCATCCTCTTAGGAAGTGCAGGAAACACCATGTGATCTTTGGTGGCTTCTGAGCAGGCCTGGCCCTGGACAGTCACACCCCATTCCAGTCCTTTCCCCAGTGACTCACTGACATTCCTTAGTGGCTTTACCCTGACTTCGGCCAACTGAGCTGCACTGGCGCACCCTTGCCAGTTCCCTCGCTTCCATGCCCTTAGGATGCTGCTGAGCTCTTGCCTGTCCCCACTTCTGGAATGCTCGGTGTCTGAGGCCCTGTGTCCCTTTCCCCAGACCCCCCAGAGGTCTCCATCTCGGGCTATGACGACAACTGGTACCTGGGGCGCAGTGAGGTCGCCCTGAACTGTGATGCCCGCAGCAACCCGGAGCCCACGAGCTACGACTGGAGCACGTGAGTCTGGGTGGAGGCGCACCTGGTCTGAGGGAGGAGGGGCTGGGGGCCTGG
>NW_022104553.1:26953299-26956936 GCF_000313985.2 Echinops telfairi | reverse complement strand
GGGAATGAAGGAGAAGGGGCTGGGGGCCTGGACTCCTGAGTCTGAGGGAGGAGGGGCTGAGGGCCTAGACTCCTGAGTCTCAGGGAGGAGGGGACTGGGGGCTGGACTCCTGGGTCTGAGGGAGAGTGATCAGACTGTGGCCTGGCCTCCTGGGTCTTCCCAGTTCAAGAGAGTGGCCGTGTGGGGGTCTCTGAGGCTCTGCCTTGGGGGCACAGTTGGTGTCACATTGGTGATTTCAAACCACCGGCTGTCCCGCAGGAGAAAGGTGACAAACAGGTGACTACTACTGCTCACTGCCATCAAGCCAGTGGCAGCCTCAGAAGCCTTGGGAGGGCTTCTACCCTGTTTTCGGGGGGCTCTGAGCTGGAATTGACTTGATGGCAATGGATGGGTTGGGGGGTTGTACGTTTTGGGTCCAGGGGTCCTGGCTGCTGAGGACCTGTGAGCAGAGACCAGGTGTGTGCTCCCTCTCTGGCCTGTTCTCCCTCACCTGCCCCCCCCTCGCCCTGCCCCCCAGGACGTCGGGCACCTTCCCCACCTCCGTGCTCACCCGGGGCCCCCAGCTGCTCATCCACTCGGTGGACAGAATGCTGAACACCACCTTCGTCTGCGTGGTCACCAACGCGGTGGGCACGGGCCGCGCCGAGCAGATCATCCTCGTCCGAGGTGAGCGGGTCTCAGGGCAGCATGTGGAGAAGCTGTCCGCCCCCCACTGTCCCGGCTTCCTGGGGTGGGGGTCGCCGCCAAGGCCAGGGCAGGGGCGGACCCGCTCGCTGAAAGAGACAGGGCAGGTGGCGCCCCCTTCTGGCCCCGGGCTGGAATAGGGGGTGACTGCCATGGGGCACGCAGGCGCCAGACGGGGCTTGGGGGGAGGAGTCTGGGAAAGGAGGGCGTGGCCAGAGGCGGGTCTTCGGAGGAAATCGGCTTGGGAAAGGCACGCCCCTTCCAGCGCACGGCGCCCCGCCCCTCAGACATGCCCTTGGGAAAGCCCCGCCCCTCCAGGCGCCCCGCCCCTCGGACATGCGCTTGGGAAGGCCACGCCTCTCCCGGCGCCCCGCCCCTCGGACATGCGCTTGGGAAGGCCACGCCTCTCCCGGCGCCCCGCCCCTCAGACAAGAGCATCTAGCCGTCTAGATGTCTGGATGGAGGCATCCACATGAGCACCTGGCCAGGTAGCCGGGAAGAACGGCGGGGGCCGTTGAAGCCAAGTAGGCCCGGGTGTGGGCTGCCGGAAACGGACGGGAAGCCCAGCCAAGGCCCCACATCTGGTGGAGCAGGAAGGGCCCTTCACACGTGGCGCCCGCATCCGGACACCTGGGGAGATTTCACCCCGAGCTCCGCAGAAGGGACATCAGCCATTGGCACTAGGACACGCCCCTGAGGCTATCCAGGGTGCCTGAGACCCGGAAAGGTGGTGGTGTGGGCCAGGAGGCTGAAGGGCACCGCTGCCGTCCAAAGGGTGTGGGCTGCCCTTGGCACACAGTGTCCCTTGTTAGGAGCCTTGGTGGCGCAGTGAGGTACACACCTCAAGGTCGGCAGTTCGAAACCACTGGGCGCTCTGTGGGGCAAAGATGAGGCTTTCTGCCCTCATAAAAGAGTTAGTCTCAGAGGGGCGGTTCCACCCTATCTGATATGTTGGCTATAAGTCGGCATTGGAGCAAGACACAAGAGTACATCACATACCATTTCTCCAGCCTACACACAAATATATGCCACATGCTACACACTGACCGCACATGAACTACATGCACACTGCATACCACATGCATGCTTGATACATGTGCACACTCCACACGTTACGTGCACATTGCACATACACACATGCATACACATTCTACACCACAGGCGTATCTCACATGTCCACATATACATGCATACCTCACACATACACACCAAGTACACGCATGCTACATATGCACCCCACTCACACCCCCACATACATACTATATACATGCCGTACCCCGTATATGTACTACATACACACCACATACCTCATCGGTCGCACCCACACACCCCAGGAATGGTGTGTACACTCTCCCTCACTTAGACAGGTGGGTGTAGGCTGAGGTGTACCCCAAGGAAAACCAGGGCCTGCTCAGAACCACCGCCCTGACCCAGATGCCCAGGCAGACAGCCCCAGCCCCGCTCCTGCCCACTAGCCAGCCATGCTGGTGGCCCAGCGCCCATTGGAGGATGGGTGTTGCTGGCCCAGGTGCAGGGAGTTTAGACACCCAGGTTCTGGGAAAGCGCCAGCCGCTCCCAGGTGCACGCCCTCCGAAACTCCTGAGAAACCCCTGAACTAGCTTCTCAGCCAACACACCGTCACCAGGCAAATATTTGGTGTGATTTCCTGCTTGCCGGGCCTTCTGTGAAAACATCCATTGTGAGAGACACACAGGCCTGCTCCTAAGGCTTGGCCAGGAAAGGGGAGGTGCCACACACCTGGCCAGAAACACCCCCCTACCCCCCCAATGGCCAGATATACAGACACCACATGGCCCACTGCAGGGTCACCCACCCCACCAAAACTCTGTCACCCCGACCAGACAGAGTAGCACCCTCGGGAGAGGCCCCAGGGCTGTCCCTGCCCCCCCTCCAGCCTCAAAGGCCACATGTGGCAATATATGGCTGTGACTTCTGCCCAGGCTGCCAGCCCTGTGCCACCCCCATGAGCGATGGTGGATCTGCCTGCTGTGCCGTGATGCCTGGGATTCTCGGAAACCCATCTCCAGGCCTTTCTTCCTAGGTCGCCATGGCCTGGGCGGCATCACAGCAACGCCCGATCCTCCACGGACAGGCGAGCGAGTGGTGGCTGCAGGTGGGACTGGAACCCAGGTCTCCCACATGGAAGGCAAGGGTTCTCCCACAGAATCACCACCACTCCCCTTCAGCAATAAGCTTCCCCTGCAGTATACACCCTGGTGGTGCTGTCCCGTAAGCGCTGGACTGTAAGCCACAAGGCCGTTGGTTCAAACCCACCAGCCGCTCTTAGAGAGAAAGCTGAGGCTCATCTGCTCCTCCTGTCAAATGTATAGCCTCGGAATGATAAACTCTTATTTATCATATTTCCATTTTGTACTGGTAGCCCACAAATGCAGGATAAAGTGGAGGCATCTGCTTTCACAGCCCCCTCCCCCCATCCCAAGGGCCCTGATCACCCGGCTTTGGGAAGTATTGCTATAAGGGGGTCACTCTGGATTGGAATCTACTTGATGGTAGTGAGTTTGGCTTCAGGCCCTAATAGCACCTCCCCCCCACCCCACCCCACCCTACCCTCATCTACCTGCTAACCGCAAGGTCCAGTGGTTCAAACCCACCAGCCTCTCTGAGGGATAAAAGATGAGGCTAGCTGATTTGCAGCCCAGAAATCCTAGCTGGGTCCCTGGGTCAGAGTCTAAGGGGCAGTGGTAGGTGGGACAGGGACTCAGAGCCCGGACACAGAGCCCAGCCGAGTCCTAGAGTTTCACGCCCCCAAGAAAGAGACACGCCCTGAACATGCTCACAGCAGCCCAGGTCTAGCCAGTGCTAATGCAGTGACTCAGGCCCACGGAGAGCATGCCCCTGCCTAGTCTCGGGTCTCTTAGCGATTCTTACAGTAAGAGTGCAACACACACACACACACACACACACACACACA
>NW_022104553.1:26937849-26953199 GCF_000313985.2 Echinops telfairi | reverse complement strand
CACACACACACACACACACACACACACACACACACACACACACACAACCAAAGCTATAGCAGGACACCCAAGCCGACTTTAAAGCTGCAGAGACAGGACACCCTGGGCTGCCTGTTCCCGCCCCACACCTGCGGAAGCACGGCCCAGCGGCCACGCCTCGGATGCCTGGCTCCCCGCCATGTTTTGGACCGGCCAGCACTTCTCGTACAGGGGCGTCCCTGGGTGGCATGTTGGAGGTTGGAGCCGCCCACCACCCACCTGTGCCGCCGAAGAATCGATGTCTAAGAAACCAGCCCTGAAAACCCGCTGGGGCAGTCGGACTTGGAGGCACGCAGGGAGCCGCCCTCCACAGGAGGTGGGCCTCCGGAGACACCTGCCGCATCGCTGGGCACTGCTATGAAAGTGAAAACCCAAACACACACGCCACGGCCCTGGAGTCGATTCTGATTCAGAGCGACCCTACAGGATGGGGTAGAACTGCCCCTGTAGGTTTCCGAGTCTGGGACTCTACACGGGAGCAGACAGCCTCACTTTGCTCTCGAGGAGCCCACTGGTAGGTTTGAACCGCTGAACTTGCAGTTGGTGGCATAACTCAGACATTGAGGGTTATCTTTTCATTCCATTTATCCTGTGAACTTTTCGAAGCACCCTAGTGTGTCTGTGTACACACACATGCACACACCGTAACTTGTGGTACAACGATTGAGCACCTGGCTGTGAGCCGAAGAGGCTAGCAATTCAAAACGGCCCTGAGACAAAGAGGTGGCGGTCTGCTCCCCTCAAGATTTAGTTTTGGAAAAGCCCTCAGGGCAGCTCTTCCCTGGGTCACAACTCCACAGCCTCCCCCACTCCCAGGTTTTTACAGCAAAACCCAAGCCAGGATGTGTGTGTTTAGCGTACCTTTCCTGCTTGAGATTTTCCTTTTACAAAGGAGAGGACTAACCTGATTTGATAGCCCAGTGGGTGGGGGGCCGGGTTTGAGAATATCACATGCGCAGACCCCCCTCCAGTGCAGGTCTGTTTTCTTAGCCCTTCCTGAGGGTGGGGAGTCACGGGTACCAGGGAACCTCGGAGATCCCTCCCGTCGGGCCCTGCATGTTCGGGCGGGCCAAGGCAGATGCAGGAGAAGGTTCTGGTGGCATCGTGTCTTGTTTTTTGCTTAGGGCACCCCTCCCCTCCTCACCCCTCTCCTGCTTCCTCTGTCTATCGCCCCTTCCCCCCATAGACCCCCACTGAGCTTAGCCTCTTTGGGGGTGCCCTGGGGGAGGCGAGAGACACGGACGGGCGGTCCTTGGGTGGTGCACATAATGAGGTCCCTCAGAGAAAGGCTTGGCAAATGGTCCCTGAAAGGTCTCAGTCGGGGGTGAGGGGGGGACAACCAACAAGAACATCTGCCCCTCTCAGCCCAGAGCGCGCTGGGTGGCCCATCTGGTGCACATTCGGAAAGGGCACCGGTGCCCTCAGCTGTGAATAGCCATGCACAGGTGTGAGGCAGTGCAATGGGGGGTGGGGGACACCAGTTTGGAGCCCCACCCAGCCTACAGCAGAAAGGAAGCCCCTCTCTCTGCCCCCGTCCACCCTTCCTCTACTACTCTGCCCAGGCAGGGACCTCCTGCTCCGCAGGCCCCTAATCCGTCCCTCCACTTATCCTGTGTCTTCCCTCCCCACTCCAAACTCTCCTCTTGACCTCGTATCTTCCTTTCTCTCACCCCCTTTCTCTCCTCAGACGCCCCCCGGGCCTTGCCCCGAGCCGTGGGTCCAGAGGTGTGGGGGGCCGTGGGGGGGACGATCGTGGTGCTGCTGCTGCTGGCTGGGGGGTCCCTGGCCTTCATCCTGCTGAGGAAGAGGAGGCGGAGGAAAAGCCCAGGAGGAGAAGGAGGAGACGATGGCAGAGGGTCACTGGATCCGAAAACTCAGGTGTTTGGGAATGGGGGTCCTGTTTTCTGGACCCCATCAGACCCTGGTCCTTTGAGGCCAGATGGCAAGGAGGAGGAGGACGATGATGAGGAGGAGGAGGAGGAAGAGAAGGCAGAGGAAGGCCTGATGCTACCTCCGCCCAAGGAACTCTTGGAGGACGACATGGAGTCCCAGCTGGACGGCTCCATAATCTCGAGGCGGGCAGTCTACGTGTGACCCAGAGACAGACAGCCGGGAGGACACCACACACAGACACACACACACACACACACACACACACACACACACACACACCCTTCCAGTGGAACCATAGAAGGCTCTGGACTGGTTGGACCTGTTAGTCTGGACAGCACTGGAACTGGAATGTTGGCGTACTCCCCCCCCACCTGTGCTGGGATTCGGAGTGGCGGGAGGGCGTCACGTGCACTGGACTTCTGGCCCGGGGCGGGGGCTGCCTGGCAGGGGCTGCCTGGCAGGGCTGGGCCACCACTACCGGGACCCAGGAAGGGGCCCCAAGGACTGGTTTTGGCTCTGGCCTGCCCATGCCACTCAGGAGTTAATAAACACATTGGAAGAAAGTAGTGGGGTGTCTTGTAATACCTCGGACCTCACCCTGGGTCTTGGCTGGGGGGAGGGACGACAACAAAGTCGGGTGGGGGTGGGGTGGGGCAGGGGCAACTGAGTCCCAGGGGTTGGTGAGGGTGAACTCTTGGATCCCCAGGAGTTTAGAGACGAGGGGGGTCGTGGGTCTCTCCCAGGTCATGAGAGAGGTGGCCTGGTGCTGGGTCTCAGCATTTGGTCCCTTGGACACCTGAGAGAGACACACACACACACCACTCTCCCCACCGCTGCCTGCAGGTCAAGGGGCAGGGAACCAGGTCAGCTGGTCTGGTTTCCATTGCCCAAGTGCCTGGACTCCGTCCCAGGGCAAGTGGCAGGGGAGCAGGGCTGGCCTTGGGGCTGGGTACGTGTGTCTAACAGAAAGACTGCTCCCGGTTCTGAGACCCCAAAAAGTATGAGGGGTCAGGGAAACCCCCACCTCCACCACCTACAAGTGGCCTCCCCCCCCCCATTCCTCTTTATCCCCAACCCCAGCTGGGATGTGGCTCACAGGGAGGTGTCCCAGTGTGCCACTTCCCACACTCTCCAGCCAGAATAACCTCCACCCCCCCACCCCACCCCAGACGCAGTGGAAGGGAAGGAGCAGGGTTCGAGTGCCAGCACCGCCTCCCATGCCAAGTGACTGGGCAAGTCCCCTTTGCCCTTGGCTGCCTGCCTCTGGTGAAGGGGCACTTTGTCAGAGGTGCTGGTTGGTGGAGGGATTCACTGGAGAAGTGCTGGAAATGCCATCCCAGTGGGGCTGAGCCACCAAACTCATTTAAACTACCACCTGTTTGGTCCCATTTACTCGTTAGGTGCTGCACTGGATGGTGCTGTAGACGTGGGGGTGGGGTGACCAAGACACCCAGGGCTGCCCTCCGGGCATGTGTGGGCAATAGCGGCCCAGGGATAATCCGTCACTTCAGAATGATGGCAGGGAACCCAGTGGTGTAATGCACACTCTGCGCAGCTAACCACAAGGCTGGGTCCAAACCCACAGGCCACAGCTCGAGAGAGACCGGGCTCTCTACTCCTGTGACGAATTACAGTCTTGGGAATCCACAGGAGGCATTTCCACTCCTCCACGGGGTCTCTGACTCGAATCAACTGGCCACGAGTCAGCATGATGGCAATGAGTGTTCCTTCCTCCGCTCTCCAGCGCCAGGCTGCCCAACAGGAAGTGGGAGATCTGAAATCCATACCTGGGCATTAGGCCCTGGGCCACGAACAAGCTGGACATTCCCATCCAGGCCAAGGCACTTTGGAAGAAAGTCCTGGTGATCTGTTTTCAAATGGTAACAAAAGAGAACCACAGCAAACACTAAACCTCATTACTGTCCGGTCCATTCCCACTCCTCGCGTCCTAGTGACCCCAGAAGACGGGGTAGAACTGACGAGGGGCATGCCTTGAGCTGCTCGTTACAAGTTCAGCAGTTCAAAACCACCGGCCGCACCACTGGAGAAAGAGGAGGGTTTCCAACCATAGGGTTTCCAAAGGCAATGGAAATCGTTCTCGAAGCAGGACTGCCACACCTTTCTCCTACAGAGTGGCTGGGGGCTTCGAACCGTCAGACCTAGGGTTAGGGTGCTGAGCACTTTACCACTGTGCCACCAGGCCACAGCCTGGCAAAAGCGTGCTGTCATCTCACACAACGTGAGGTCGCTGTGAGTCCACTTCAGGGACCAATGGGGACCCAGGCTTTACTCCTCTGCGGACATTTTTTGTTGTTGTCAAGTAATCATTTTATTTTACATGTTATTTAAACTTTGTTGTGTTCTACTGCCCAGGAGATTCCTTTGCCTATGTTTTAAATTTCCTTTTCTTTTTTAAAAATCATTTTACAACTCTTTTTTTTTTCTTTTCATTTTACAACTCTTACCGCAATCCATCCATGGTGTCAAGCACATGTGTACATCTGCCACCACCATCATTCTCAAAACATTTGCTTTCTACTTGAGCCCTTGGTATCAGCTCCCCCCCTCCTGGAACTTTTATCTTTCCATCTGTAGCATGGGGCTGATGGACAGGGTGAAAGCTGTGGGAGTTTTTGCAAGCATGCGTGTGCGTACGCGCGTGTGTGTGCCCGCGTGACTCCCCTTAGCTAATGCCAGAGTCAGAGCCACCCAATGGGCGCCCATCTGCACCTCAGCCCCCAATGGGACCTGGCTGGAGATGCCTTGGGCTGAACAGGGCCTGAAGCTCCCTGGGATGAGTGTGGAAATTAACAAGTGAATGGGTCAATTGCTCCCTAAACACTTCTTTAGGTGCTCAGAAGGAGAGGTCCGCCTGTCAGCATCTCTCAGCCACTTTCTCCGCCTCCACTCAGATGACTCAATTTCCATCGTGAACCAGGGAGCTTGGGTCCAGATCTGAGCACTGGGTTTGCCCTGACCGTACCCCCGGCTCCTGTGGGCTCTCTCCTCTTGTTGGCATACCCCGACTTCCCCTTCCGGTCTTGGCTGACAGGTCAACTTCTAGGATGCCTTCCCAGGCCTCCCTGATGAAAATTGCTTTGGGCTTCTGACTCCAGCACTTCCTGATTCCATCCCGTGTATAGAGGTCTTAGGTCACTTGTACCAGCTCGGTGTCTTAGTGCACATTCGTGGTCTTTCTTCCCCACCAGAACAGACCTTCCAGGAGGGTGTGGGCTCCCCTCCCGCCTCCCCTCCCCCAACTGGGAAATTCCACTAAATATTTGTTTTTAATCTTTTTTTTAATTTATTAAAAGATCGTTTTATTAGGGACTCTTACAACAATCCATACATCAATTGTATCAAGCCTGTTTGTACATGGGTTAGTTTTATTAGGGACTCTTACAACAATCCATACATCAATTGTATCAAGCCTGTTTGTACATGGGTTAGTTTTATTAGGGACTCTTACAACAATCCATACATCAATTGTATCAAGCCTGTTTGTACATAGGTTGCCATCATTCTTTTCTAAACACTTTATATTTGAGCCTTGGGATTGGCTTCTCTTCCCCCCTCCCTACCCCCGTGCCTACCCTCTTGATCCCTTGAGAAATGATACATGACTATTATCTTCTTTTCTTACACCAACCGCTGTCCTCCCTTCCCCGTCAGTTTCTGTTGTTCGCCCCCCCCCCCGGGTGTGTGTTGATCATCGCGATTGGTTCCCCCTTCATCCTCTCCTCTCCCCACCTTCTCCCTACCCTCCTGGTATTGCTACTCCCATTCCAATTCCTGGATTCCGTGTGTTGTGAGCTCGTATCTTTATCTGTGCCCATGCTCCGGTCTAAACTGCAGTGAGAGGCAGCACTGGGGTCATGATAGTGGGGGGTGAGGAAGCCTCAAGGAACCAGAGGAGTACTGTGTGGTTCATTGGTGCTTTACTGCGCCCTGGTTGACTCATCTCTTCCCCGTGACCCTTCTGTGAGGGGATGTCCCATTGTCTACAGATGGGCTTGGGTCTCTTGCTCCAATCCCCCTTGTTCTCAACAGTATGTTTTTGTTGTTGTTTGTTTGGGGTCTTCTGATGCCTGTTTCCCGGTCCCGATGGTGTGGGCCTTTTTGTGAAAGGCATGTCCGCCCCTCTGCTACCCAAGCCGGACACACAGCCGATGTTCGGGAAGGGTCCCCTGCCCTGTGGAGAGGGGGTGGGTAGGCAGGTAAGGGGCAGCCCTGAGACTCAGGAGCTGCAGCTTCCTCCTGGAGACCCCCTTACGCTGTCGCTCTTGCCTTGCAGAGACCCCCAGCACAGCTGGCGCAGGGGCCACCGGTGGCATCATTGGGGGCATCATCGCCACCATCATCGCGACGGCCGTGGTCGCCACGGGCATCCTCATCTGCAGGCAACAGCAGAAGGAGCAGAGGCTGCAGGGGGCAGAGGAGGAGGAGGAGTGAGTGATGGGCCCTGAGGAGCAGGGAGGGTAGGAAGGAGCCAGACCTCGGGGTGGGGGGAAGGTGGGAGAGGAAGGTCCGAGGTAACTGTGGAACCCAGGAGCCCCCCCACAACCGTGACTTACAGGTGGGGGGGGGGAAGGTTTCTTCTCTCCTGTAGAGGCCTGAGATGGTAGGATGGTTCTACTCCGGGAAGTCGTCTGACCTCAGGCTCTTGCTATCTTGATGTTCTCCACCTTCCCTGTAATTGGCCCCTGTCTTCATTCCAAGGTAGCTCTCCATCCTAGGTAGGGCCATTCCCGTCAGGCTCTATGCACATGACTACCCTCCTGCCCCCAAGGTCCCTGGTACTTCAGCCAGTGAGGAGGTGGACAGGAGAGGGAGCATGCGTGGCTGCCCAGGATGGGAATAGCTGGGAGTTACACTTATTCACCATAGCTTAGTCTCATGGTTAGCTGTAGCTGCAAAGGATGCTGGGAAACGTAGTCTTTACTGGGGTGGGGTGGGGATATGAGCCCAAGTAGAATCTCTGTTCAAATATCCATGACCATGGATTGGGGAAATACCTCTTCTGAGTAAAGTCTCCCAGACTTCCTGAGTAGAACACTTGTTAAAGCACAATGAGGCAAATTTTACACGTCTGTCCTGGTGGCACTGATGGGTAAGCGCATTGGTCTGCTAACTGCCAGGTGGGCAGTTCAAGCCCTCCAGTCGCTCCTTGGGAGAAAGATGAGGCCCATCTGCTCCCATAAAGGTGGACAGTCTCGAAAACCTTATATAAGGTTGCTAGGAGTTGGAATCAAAGGAAGTGGATATGAGCACCCTTGGGTGTAGGCACCCTCGAAGTGATTCTCACGCACCACCCTCAAGTTGACGCCAACTCACAGCCACCCTACAAGACGGGGTAGAGGTACCCTGTGGGTTTCCGAGACGGGAGTAGAAACCCTGTTTTTCTCCCGAGGAGCCACTGGTGATTTAGAACTGCTGACCTCGAGGCTGTCAGCCATTCTGCCATTAGTCAGTTAGGGCTGTTAGGTGGTTCCGCGTTAGACTGCGATCCGCATGGCCGGCAGTTCGAAACCACCAGCAGTTCTGAGGGAGGAAAACGGGTTGCAGTCTCTCAGTCAGTCACATGGGGTCGCTATGAGTCAGCACGCGCTCCATGGCAGAGTGAGAATCATTTCTTCACTGGGGCTCCCGGAGGGGAGACAACGATGATAAAAACAGCGGCAGTTAGGGTTGTCCTTAGATCTATCTCCTCACCTTCACCCAGAAGGAGAAGCAAGCACAGGCTGATCTCAGTGGGAGGGTGGGGGTTACACAGGCGTCCACCCGCCCATCTTTTCCCCAGTTCTGACCGCAGCCCCTGCTGGAGCAGTAGGTTCCCTGCTGGACCGAGAACTGCAGGGTTAGCTGTTCAAAACCACCAAGCTGCTCCCGGGAAAACGAGGCTTCCCCCTCCTTTCAAGCATCACCGTCTCAGAAACTCACAGAGACGCTTCCACCTTGTCCTACAGACTCCCTGAGCTGGCACGCACTCAGTGGCAGTGAGTTTTGCGGGGAGACACCAACCATCCCTCCCCCAGCCTGCTCTGCTTCGCTGGACAACGTGAGGCACACACAACTTCACAGGCCGTTCTCACAATGATGGGGCACAGTGGGGAGCAACAGGATTGGAAACGATTCAGGATACAGTTCTCTGGTCAGGCCTCTTCCTGGCCTATTGGCCTTCTGTCCCTTGGGTCAGCCAGGCTGCTGCCCTGCTCGGGCAAGTGTTAACAAAACTCTTGAGCTGTGTTAGCTAGAGCCAAGGACACCCCACACCACCAGCAAGCTTCCTGCTCTCTCACCTCCTCGGCCCCTTGGGCCATTGCACCATTTCCTGGTGGCCTCCTGGTTCTGTTTAGGCCGCCTCTCTGCCATCTTCAGTGTTACAGCACCTGTTTCCTGAGTCTAAGAGGCTCCCAGCCGAGTGACCCTGGGGTCCCAAGAACACCTCCTTTCCTGTCTCTTAGTGGTCGCATGGTCCCCCTTCTAACCTCTGGGATGGCTCATTTTAAACCTACTGGGATGGCAAAACCGACCAATCCCCTCATTAAGGTCAAATGCTCCTCATTCACATAGGCGCCCATCCAATCAGCAAGGTGTCCCGGTGGCCCAGTGGTTACGTGTTCGGCTAACTGCAAGGCCAGCAGTCTGGCTCCACCAGCCCCGCTGCGGGCGAGATGGAGGTCTCTGCCCCCGCTGCAGAGCTGACAGTCTCGGAAAACCCGCAGGAGCAGCCCTGCCCTCTGTTGCTCCGAGGCACGGTTGGCCCGATCGCTGTTTGATGTTTTTATTTTTGCTCTTAACCCAGTCCTCCGGCGGGCGGGCGGGCATCACAAGGCCGTGGCCCGCTGCCGCTGTGACTCCCACACTGCTGTGGGGCCACCGCTGACTCGTCACACTCCCCTGTGGATCCCCCGAGACCGTCACCGTTGGCGGGAGTAGGCAACCCGGTCTCAACCCCTCGGGCGCTGCTGGTGGTTTCGAACCGCCGACCGTGCAGATCGCAGCCCAACGCCTAACCCCTCCGCCACCAGGGCTCCATCGCTGGGTGCCGTCCGGTTGGTTCTGACTCCTAGCGACTCTGTGGACAACCGAAGGAAACCCCGCCGGGCCCTGCACTCTCCCCAGAGCTGTGACGTGTGAACCACGGCGTCCATCCGCCTCCTCCGGGGCCTCCCTGGCGCTGCCCCTCCACTTGACCAAGCATGATGTCCTTCTCCAGGGACGGGTCTCGCCTGACCTCACGTCCCAAGTGCAGGAGCACGCTGGCCGCCCGTCTTCCCCGAGACGGATCTGCCTGTTCTCCAGCCGTCCCTGGTGTTTCCAACCTCCTTCACCAGCACATCCGTTCAAAGACATCGCTTCTTCCCCGGCCGGTCTTCTTTATTGGGTGTCCCCCTTTCATAGGCTTAGGAGGCGTGGGAAAGCACCGTAGCCGGGCGTCAGGCGCCCCTTAGCCCTCAGCAACCTCCTTGCTGTTCCCAACCCTTCCAAAGAAGCCTGTCTGGTGCGGCAGGTTTGCTTCCTGCCGTGAGACCATGGAGAAGGCAGGGTCAGGCTGAGTGAGGGATTCACTGCACCACAGATACCCTGCCACGGGATTCCCAACCAGAGCACGCCACGGGCGGCCACCCCACCCATCCGTGGACACTTGTGTGTGGCTCTGAGGCAGAGTGGGTGTGTGTCTGCGTTGACTAGAGAAACAAGCCCAGAGGCACGCATAGGTGTAAGGCAGCAACCTGTGGGTCGTGACCCCTCTGGGGGTCGAACGACCCTTTCACAGGGATCGCCCGATTCATAACAGTAGCTAAATGACAGTGATGAAGAAGCAATGAAAATAATTTTATGGTTGGGGGGAGCAGTCACCACAACACGAAGAACTGTATTTAAGGGTCACGACATTAGGTAGGTTGAGAACCACTTGTGTATAAGAAAGAGCTTTATAGAGGAGTCATTGTATATTAAGAAAACATCCCAGCCCAGTCCTGATCAAGTCCATAAGTCCGATATAGCCCACATGTCCAATACCAGTCTGCAAATTCCTCTTCAGACTCATACAACACATGGAATGACTTGCACCAAGTGCAGGAAGATCACAGGCCAGTGGGTGGAAAGTCTTGTGGCTCCAGTGGCGGTGGAAGCACCTTAGCTAGAGCTGGCGTGGGTCTCCACATGGCTCCTCCAGCTCCAGGGCTCTGGCTGCCATCAGCATAGCTCCATGGGGCTTGTCAACAGGAATGTGCAGCAGAGAGTGTGCTCCCGCCTCCCGGGAGGAAGATAGGAGTTCCCAGGATCCTCAGGAGAAGGCCACGCCCACACACAGAGGCCTCATTGGCTGTGACCTGATTGATGGACTAGACTCCGCCCCTTCGCAAGTTGACAGGCGATGACGCAACGGCCACAGTAGGTCTCAACGAAGCTTCTAGACTCCAACTGACTAGGTAGAAAGGCCTGGCGATCTCCTTCCAAAAATCAGCCAGCACAAAGCCTGAAGATCCCAATGGGGCTGGCACTGGATTGGGCAGCCTTACATTCCACTGGAACTGGGCCCAGCTGGACAGCCGCTAACAGAAACCACCACCACCCAACCTCCAGCCTCCTCCTCCTTCCTGTTCGCAGGATATTCTGGTCCGCGAGTGGGGGGTGGGGGCTGTGGAATGAGGGCATTGACCCTGCCCTTAGGGACAGGAAAGCACTGTTCCTTTCTTCTCTCCTCCATTCTTCAGACAAGGGGACTTGGCCTTCCCCACCCCTAGCTCACAGCTGGGGGTGGAGGGTGGGGCCCTCACTGACCTGGTGTTAGGATTCACACACAAACTCAAGGAAGTGTGTGTGGGGGGCCCACTTAGCAGGTGCTCCCGATGGATCCCAAGCATCAGGGTGGGTTTGAGGGGTGCAGAAGAGGGATGAGTAGGAGTCGGCCGGGTCGGAGAGAGGCAGGGATGGAAAGGGAGTTCCGGACAGATGGGACAGCTTGTGTACTGACTCAGAGGGAAGAGTCCTGCCTTCTGGGGTCTCTGTCTCCACTTGACCTCCCTCCTACCCAACAGCCTGGAGGGCCCGCCATCATACAACCCCCCGAGCCCGAAGTCAAAAACAGAAGAGCCAGAGAAGGTGAGCACTTCCCCCAGGGCCCAGGCTGCCCCACCTCCACCCTCCCGTTCTACCACCACAGCTGGCCAGGGCCAGGGAGGGGTGACCCTGCCTCCCACATCCCAACCGCCTCAACCATTCCTTCCTCCAACATGGCCAGGGCTGGGAGGGGCTCCTGGGAGGGTCAAGACTGGCTGGAGGGTCCTGACCTTCCCTCCCTCTCCACCACAGCCCTCCCAGCTCTTCACCCTGGGGGCCTCCGAGCACAGCCCCCTCAAGACCCCCTACTTTGATGCTGGTGTCTCGTGTGCCGAGCAGGTAGGAGCTAGGTGGCTTTGGGGTCTGGGTGGCTCTCAGGCCAGAGCTTGGAGGCCAGCGATGTGCTCAGGATGCAGCAGCGGCGGTCAGGCTGAAAAGGGCCAAGGCCACCACGAGGGTGGACCGTAAAGGTCACAGGTTCAAGGAGGCTAGCATCAGATGGCCTTGTAGATTATACTGTGGGCTATTAACCACAAGGTCTGCAGTTCGAACCCCTTAGCTGCTCCTTGGGAGATGGATGAGGCTTTCTACTCCCATGAAGATTTACCACCTCAGAAACCCAGAGGGGTAGTTCTATCCCATCATGGAGGAGGGCCCCATGAGACAGATTCAACTGGTGGGTTTGGGTTTTGGCGCTAGGAAGCAGCAGCTTTGGTGGCGCGAGTGGGTTGGATGTTGGGGTTGCTAACTGTAAGGTCAGCAGTTCAAACCCACCAACTGCTCTGAAAGAGAAAGATGAGCTGTCCGTTCCCACAACAGATTCACAGCCTCGGAAACTTACATGCACTAGGTCACCATGCATTCGGCTTGGCCTGCTGGCCGCGTGTTTGTTTTGGTGCTGGGAGCTGGGACAGGACAGGTGGCTTTCCCCGCCGTGGGGCCAGAGCCACACATGGAGCCCGAGGGAAGTGTAGGCTCTAGGGCGTGGTTCTGGGCTTCAGAGGAAGCAGTCAAAATCAAGATTGAGGTTGAAGTTCACGGGGAAAGACTTGGGTCGGGGTCCAGAGACAAAATTAACAAAGGTGAGGCCCATGGCTGAGCTTGGGGAATAAAGTGTATGTCTCTTTGACCTGGGAGGAGGGTGGCGGGGTTTCAAAGGGTGAGGCCAGGTCTAGTTGGCATGGGCAGAGATGGTCAGGATTCTGGGGTCCCCTTGGGATTCGGTGACCTTTGACTCCCATTCCCTCCCTCCACCCCCAGGAAATGCCTCGATACCATGAGCTGCCCACCCTGGAAGAGCGCTCCGGGCCTCTGCTCCTGGGGGCCACCGGCCAGGCACCCCCCATCATGGTGTCCACAGTGCCAGTCACCGTGGAAGGGGTCTCCCTGGAACTGGAAGATGAAGAGGAGGAAGAGGAATACATGGACAAGATGAACCCCGTTTATGATGCCCTGTCCTATGGGAGCCCCTCCGAGTCCTACCTGGGCAAAGGCTTCGTCATGTCCCGGGCCATGTATGTCTGACTTCTGGGCTCCCTGACCTTGGCCTCTGGCCAGACCACTGTCAGTTATCACACATGCATCCCCATCGGTGACTTCTACCTTGGTGGTCCTGCTGGGACCTGCAGCTCCGAGAGACCAGGTTTCCCTTGGCACCTTATTTCCAGAGGTCACAGGGACCCGTTTCCATACAACCTCTGACCCCAAGGTTCCTCTCAAGACTAGAGCATCCCCCGATGCCTCCACTGACATCTCCAATCCTCCTCCTCCCCCCTCCCAAAGAAGACCCCAGACCTCTGATTTGTCCTCAAGCACAGGAAATGACCCCCAGCTCTGCCAGCCAGGGTGGGCCCGGTGAGGCTCCCTGCTGCTCCGACTTGAGCCCTCTGGGCAGCAGACCCCCTCCCTCACCCTCTTCTGCAGGGACAAAGGGATTCCCTAGCCCAAGCCAGAGCTCTCTAGCTCCTCCCTCCTGCAAGCAGGAGTCTCAGGGTCTAGACCCTTCCTACTGCCCTGAGTCGGATCCCACTTGATGGTGCCTACCAACAGAGAAGACACCATTCCCATGTGTGCGTGGTGGGGAAGCAGGGCTTAGAGCCCCAGCCCAGGGCTAGACAGGCAGCCCCAGCTGGAAGTGCCTTGAGGGAACCAGCCGTAAGTGAAGAACTTGCTGTTACCTTGAAGACTACTGAGCCCTCCTCCCCTGCCCCCTTGTGATGGGGACCTGGGGACCCAAGCATGCCCCCCCCCTCAGAGCAGAGTGGTGACCTGGCTTGGGGGGTAGGGGACCTGTTACTGTTTTGTACACTAACATTTCCTACCAAATAAGAGTTTATACTTTGATCAGGCCCCGTGTTTTCTGTGGGATGTGAAGGGGATGAGGGGTGGAGATGTGGGATCCAGCCCCACAGTCGAACGGGTGCTTAGAAGCAGGGTGTGGAATTAGAGAAATTAAAGAAGACAGAAAAGCAAGGGCTCATCTCTGATGTTGGAATAGGAGTAAGAGAGAGAATGAGTTTATTCCACAGCAAATAGAAATGAGCACGAACACAATAGAAATGAGCAGTGTCTTAACCTTAGATGGCCCTGCGCTCCACAGGGGAACACCCTATAAGTATCAAAAGGCATCAAAGGGAGTCCACTGCTCCTAGACAAAAGAATCTGATTGCTTTTAAAGCCTCACAGTGAGCATCCAGGTCCTTTGAGCAAACATCTTTACAGCAGCTTTCCTCCGGAGGGCTATTGTAGGGACATCTTTCTGTCTGGGGAATGCGTGTTTGACCTTGATCTTATCTCAGAACGACGCGTGCTTGACCTTGATCTTATCTCAGAACGACGAATGGAGATCTTTCTCTAACACTAGAGCTGGTCTTTCAAGCCCTGTGGGTACGAATGTAGATAATGTAAAGATTAGGCCCTCTACACTCCCTCCCAGGTCTTCCGTTTTCCACACGGAGGCATGATGGGTAACGCAGAGGTAGCCCAGGGGGAGAATAAAGGGAAGGAATTCACTGCGGGACTAGGTGAGAGGTGATGGCGAACCCTGCCCTAGAGGGTCGCTAACCAGTAAGAGGTGAGTTAGATAAGAGGTCAAGGTGGGCTACAGATAGATGGCAGAAGTAATGGGAGGCAAGGCGCCCAGGGCACGGCGAATAAGAAACAAGAATCAGTGCTCCAGCCGTCTAGTGGGTAATGGGCAGAAATAAACGGAACCAGGATAGAAATAGCAGTAATTAAGGCTTAGGGTTGATGGGTAAATGACAAAAATAGGCCAAAGGCAAAATGATGAGTAATGTTGCAATAGAAGCCCAGGGCATGATGGGTAATGGATCGGAATGAATGAGCCCAAGGTGGTGTGATGAGAAATGGAGAAATATGGGTCGCGAGCATGATGGGTAATGGACAGGAATGAACAGATCCCAAACTTGATGGGTGATTAGAGGCGAAGGGCCGGAAAAATGATGCCAGTGAAAAGGCAGGAAAGGGCCAAAGGCACGACAGGCAACCAGGCTGAAATGAATGGGGCGGAGGATGCTGGGTAATGGGATCAGAATGAATGGGCCAAAGATAGAAACGGCAGGGACAGGATGGCACAGGAATGCTGGGTAAGGAAAGGGGTGGGTCAAAAGGTAGCTTGGGCGTTAAGAGGTACGGGTAGCAAAGGAGCAAGGAGGGGTTCGCATCACCGGCACAGCGTCGTCCCAAGGTGCTGTGGGAAGAACCGGCCCTTCCGGTTTTCGGCCGGCGACTCCGGATCAGAGGGCTGCTCCTCTGCCGCGGTGCCTGTTGGGACGCGAGACCTGACCTTGCTTCCCAACAGTTCTGCCGTGCAACCCACCTTGCCCCTCTGTCCTTCGACCCTGGCCTGTTAGCCAATGAGCGCGCCTTGGGTGCTACGTCATCGGGATCGGCCCCCTTGGACAAGCGCAGCCAATCGTTACCCCGAAGGGAGTACAAAACTGACCAATTACCATGGCGATGTCGCCGTGGGGCGGGGTCAAAAGAAGGAACCCTAGAGGAGAGGGGTGGAGGCGACGAATTGATGGGCGTTGCCAAGTCTGCAACACAAGCCAATGGCGGGGGAGCACTGGAACCCGCGGTGTCGCAGGCCAGTAGGCGCGGGCGGCTCCAGCCAATAGAAAGCGAGGGAGGGACGCCGTGCCGTGCCTGAGAGCACGGACCACTAGAAAATGACGTTCGAAGAAACTGGGCGGGACTTCCACCCGCGCCTCCCAATAGCAAGGCTGGACACTGGACCTGGTGGGCGGAGCCCGAGGCAAGCCGAGCGAATGGGTCCGCCGGGGCGGGGCGACGGTGGAGGCGGCGGCGGCAGCAGGTTCGGTTGCGCG
>NW_022104553.1:26913216-26937401 GCF_000313985.2 Echinops telfairi | reverse complement strand
TGGGGCCTGCGACCGCCTGCCCAACCCGGGCACGTTCGAGGAGTGCCACCGGAAGTGCAAGGGTGAGGGGCGAGGGGCCTCGCGGGCGCCGATGGTCCCTGGGGGCCTTGGGGAAGGCGTGCGCAGCATCGCAGTCGTTGGACAGTGATAGGGGTTGACGTTGGGATCGACTGGTGGAACGTGGCCTTTGGGAATGCTGGGATCAGCCGGTGGACCTTGTCGCGGGATGGATGCCGGCCCAGCAGAAAAGCCTAAGGCGCTGCGGGCATCAGCCAAGCCAGCCTCCTCGCGTGACTGGAGAGGGAACTGAGGCCCAAGGTCACAGTGTCAGCAAGGTGTCATGGTGGGGGTGGAACCCCAGGCCTCCGGATGCCGACTTGGAGGAATTGCCATGGTAACCGTGGTGGCGACAGATTGAGGCCCCCTGCTAGGGTTCACTCGGCATTTACTCCGTGTGCCCTTGCGGTGATGCTACTCGGGGAGCACCCTCACCTGACGGGGGCATGAGGCGCACTGAGAAAGTCACCTGGTGGCACCGGGATTTGGTTGCCGGCAGAGGCAGTACTGCCGGGTCACTCGCCCCAGGTGGTCTGCCCTGGCAGGTGTTCTGTGCATGGGCTGGGGCTCCTGGAGGAGGGAAGAGACTGAGCAGGGGGCGTGGGCACGGAGTGTGACCCCCTCTATCCTCTCCAGAACTGTTCCCCATTCAGATGGAGGGTGTCAAACTCACAGTCAACAAAGGGTTGAGTAACCACTTCCAGGTGAGTTCAGAAAGGTCTTCCCAGCCAGCCTCCTGCGTCTTCTTCCCCCTCAAAGGCTGGCCCTCCTTGGTGCTTAAAAAGACTCCAGTCACAGTACCAGGATGACTGCTTTAGTGGGGGCTCATAGTAGGATGATGTGGGGATCGATCTAGAAATTAGCTGCTGTCCCACTCCCACCCCCCTTTTGCCAAAGTTCATCCTTTCTGAACTTCCCATCCAGCCAGCCCATGCCTCCTCATCTTCATCTTCTCACCCCTGCCCAGCCCGGGGACCCCCAGCTACCTCAGCCTTTCCTGGGTGGGGAAGCAGACAGGTCTGGAGCACCCAGACTTGAGGGGTGGGCCCTGCTGGGGCTGTCGGGAGCGGCTCCCCGTCTGTCTCTACCACAGCGCCTTTCTCTTCCAGGTGAATCACACAGTTGCCCTCAGCACAGTCGGGGATTCCAACTACCACTTTGGGGTCACATACGTGGGGATGAAGCAGCTGAGCCCCACCGAGGTGAGGCTCCCTCTATGGCCCCTTGGTTTGTTCACTCATTGTGTCTTTCTTGGAACAAACATGATGCAGCCACACGCCTTTCTCCCGGGAAGGCCAGAGCTGCCAGGGGAGGGAGTGGGGGTGTGTTTGAGGAGGTGATGAGCATCCCCCACACCCTTGCCTTGTGACTGGGTCAGCACTAGGTGGTGCTGGGGGCACCAGTTGTCCCCTTCCTGGTGATGACACCCTCCCCAGTGGGCAGAGCTGTGTGTCAGGCTCCAGGGTTTGGCAAATTTGAAGGAAGGTCAGGCAGTGTCTGATTTTATTGAATATCTATGTGTCACTCAGGCTGTCCCAGGGGCATGGAGGGTGGGGGGCGGGGAGGGGTATAGAGGCAGGAGAGCTGTGGGGGCTGTATTAGGTCTGGGCCTTAGCAGCCCAGATGGTGGCTGGTGGGGGGGGGGCGTACAGGTGGGGCTACAAGCCCCAGTCATCTCCCTGCCTCTCTGAGTTCACAGGCTGGTGTCAGGCTGGAGGTCTGGGGGAGCGGGAAAGAGAGGACCAGCCCCAGAGAGTGATGTTTGCAGTGGACCCGGGTAAAATGGGGTGCTCTGGTGACTACAGCAGTTCCAGGGCCGGCTGCAAACCTAAGGGCTGCTGGTTTAGAGGAAGACGGATGCAGCCTTTTGTTTTTGTAAAGGTTTATGGCCCGCGAGACGCAATAGGGCACTTCCGCTCTGTGTAGTATGGTTGCTGAGAGTCAGAATCGACTCGGTGGTGGGGGGTGGGGGAGAAGATTATAGCAAACGGGTAGAGTCCTGTTGGTGAGGCCGAGGTGGTCAGGCAGGGCTTCCTGGAGGAGCAGGCCTCTGCCTGAGGCTTTCTGGCCAATGGCTTCTCACCTTGCTCCTTGCACTCTGACCTTGCCCTCTGCCTCCCCAGGCATTCCCTGTGCTGGTGGGTGACATGGACAACAGTGGCAGCCTCAATGCTCAGGTCATTCACCAGCTGGGCCCTGGCCTCCGGTCTAAGATGGCCATCCAGGTGAGTGGGGGGCCTGGGCCATTGGCCCCACCTGTGTCGCACTGCCCCCCTGTGGCCTTCATGCTTGCCGTCTTCCCCGCAGACACAGCAGTCCAAGTTTGTGAACTGGCAGGTGGATGGGGAGTATCGAGGCTCCGACTTCACAGCAGCCGTCACCCTGGGGAACCCAGATGTCCTGGTGGGCTCAGGTAAGAGGTCCTGGTGGGCTTGGTGTGGAAGGCAGGCGGCTCTACTCCTTCCTAGAGTCAGTCTCCCTTCTGGACTGTCTGGCCTCAAAAACGGTCAGGGGTGCTGTTAAAGTGGGGTTGTGGCCGGGTTCCCCCACCTCTCTCAGCCTCGGTTTCTCTTTGTCCAGTGGATGACTGGCCGGGTGACTGAGCATCCTCTCTGGGTTAGTCATCGTGGAAAGCTTCGGACAAAGCCTGGTGTGGGACAGCTCCCCGTGAGCTGCTCTGGCCCTTGTCCCTCATGGGGCTGGGACACCCTTGGGGGCACAGAATGGACCAGCAGCGGGCCAGGGCTGCAGAGGAGAGGGGCCGCTCCAGACCCTTTGTCCATGCTGTCTTTAGAGTTGGTTTCCCCTCCCGCCCATCCAGCTCTCTTGCCCTCCTCTTTTTCACTAGCATGGTGCCCTGCGCCTGAGACCCGTCCTCCTGATGGCGGTTCATCGCGTCCTGGCCGCTGCATGGTGACGCGGCTGCGGCCAGGACAGCAGTGCAGCTCTCCGGGTCAGCGCCCCACACAGGGCGCCGTGGGTCTTGGTCGTGTCTCATCTATGACTTGGTCTTGTTCACTGTCCAGCTTTGAGACCCTATTTATTTGGGGGGTGGGGGTGGGCAGAGCTGCTGCGGTGGGGGCAGGATTGTGGCTCCGGGCCCAGGCAAGAGGAGCCCCAGGGAGCCATTCAGAAAGCATTGCTGCCCCCTGCTGGAGCTTCCTGAGCAGGGAGCAGGCTCCTCCCGCCAACTGGTGCTCAGAGCCCTCAGTTGGGCCCTTTTTTTTTCTGGAGCCACCTACTTTTCCCACCCCCAGGGCCTTTCCCGGGCTCTCTCCGAACCTGGGAGTGCTTCCCCCTGGTCTTGAAATGCAGCTTTCCCTCTGTGCCCTCAGCCCCCTTGTCCGGAAGGGGCCCGCCCCTGGGCTGTACCACCTGCTCCTCCTGGCCCTGGCATTTGTGGAAGCCCTGTGCTGTGGTCTTCCCACTGGATGCCAGCGCTTGGCGGGCCTCCTGGCTCACTCACAGAGAGCTCACTCACACTCGAGAGCTCTCTTCGACAGTCAGTTCCAGGTGCTCAGAAAATGCTTGGCGATGGAGGGGAGGTCCCAGGGCTGTCGGGCAGCCACTTCCATCCCTCGGCCATTCCAAGCACCGGGCATAAAGCAGTGCAGGAATCAAGCCTGCACAGCAGCCACGTAGGCAGGTGCTGCCACTGACCCCAGCGTCCAGGGCGAAACAGCCCTGGTGGCACTGTGGCCAAGCACTGGGCTGCTAACTGCCAAGGTGGCATTTCATTCTCACCGGCTGATGGGTGGGTGAGAGGGGCGGCTGGCTGTGCCCACACAGACCGACCGTCTCAGAAAGCCTCTGCTGGGTCTCCATGAGTTGACACCGACTGGGTTTCACAGCGTGAAACAGGCCCAGCAACTGCCCTGGGCACTTGGTGCCCCAGGCACCAGCCTCCATGTGTTTCTCTGACACCGCCAGCGCACTGGCTGGCCTCCTGTGTGCCCTCTTCCCGGAGCCCACATGTTGTCTCAGTTCTTACGGGCGTCTCTTCCTTGCCTCAGACACACACGGGTCTGAATCTGTACTAAGCACAGACTCCGGGGCCAGGCAGCTCCAGCCCATCTGCCTCTGACCTGACAGTGGCCCTGGGCCTCCATTTTTTCGACGGTGGGGATAGGGTAGCATGGCGGCACCCCCTTGTGGGTGGAAGGGGGCCATCTTCCAAGTAGGATGTCAGGATGCTGGCTGGATCTTAGTGGTGCCCCACAGTGGCCAGGGGGTGTAAGGGGTTTTAGTGCCCCCGTTTTACAGATGAGAGCAGTGAGGCCCCAAGATGAAATCCTTTGCCCAGGACCACCCAGCTAGAAAGTAGCAGGCCTGGAATTTGAGCAGAAGCCTCACTCGGCCCCTGTCCCCTGCCCCTCTTCAGCCTCCATTCTGAGGGACTAGGTTGCCCCTGGCCTGGCTCCCAGGCCTGAGGGGAAGACATTTGCCTTTACTGTTGGGCCCTGGTGAACCGCCTGGGAGGGGCCGAGGGGGCTGTGAGGACTAGGAGTTGGGTCCTCGGGAGGCAGGTGAGGAGGAGGCTGTCAGTCTGGTGAAGTAAGTGCTGGGGTGGCTGTGACACGCTGATCCAAGGTCCCACTCGTGCCTCTGGAAACTTCCCCAAGTAGGCGGGTTTGGGCCCGGGCCAAGCAGGGGAGAGGCCATGGCTGCAGCTGCCCGTCTACCTGGCCCAGCAGCTTGGGGAGCTGGCCTCTTCCAGGCCTGTCTCAGCCCCAGGCTGCCTCTTCCTGTCCCACAGACCTGACCCTCTTGCCTCCAAGCCCTCCTGTCTGCCTTCGGGTGGGGGGTAGCTGGTGTCCCCTTGCTCTCAGAACACATTCTTACTGGACACTTGTCAGTCGTCTTTGTCCAGCCAGCTGCACAGGTGAGGCGGCCAGAAGACCGTGGCTTGGGTCAAGAGAGTAGTGCTCTTGAAATACTTTGATGGAGGTTTTTTGGGGGGGGGTTGTAGCTGATTTACCAGTGCACTGCGCCCTGGGCGTTGACTGTGAGGCCCTCTAGTTGAGGATTGTGGCCGTCGCTATCTTGGGCTGGGTTTCCTGCTCACGAGGCCTCCTGACTTGGAGCTGGCAGGCGCCTGTCACCTACGTGCCACACGCTTCCTCCACTCCTGGTGCCGTGCCCTTCATGTGGTCCAGCCTCGGGCTGTCTGCTCAGCGTCCAGGCCGGGGGGCCTCAAACCTCCCTGGAGCCAGACAGGCCCTGGTTGGTCCAAGTCCGGGTTCCACAGGGGGCGGGAATTCCCGTCCTTCGGGGCGTTCTCCATAGGTGGTTAGGAGGAGCGCAGGCGCGTCTTGGTGTCCTTGAACCGTGTTGGTGGTGACGACTGGGCAGTGCCGGGGGCTGTCAAAAGACTGCTCCTGAGATCCTTGCCTCCTGTCCTTCAGACGTGTCAGGAGAGGCCAGTCCCTGGGGGGACATCAGCTCGGTAACAATAGAGCAGCCATGAGCGAGAGGAAGGACCCTGGCAGGTGCAGAGGCGGCGACGAGGAGCCCAAACCTGACATGTGGGATAGGACAGGGTATCGTCCTGCCTCACGGCTGGCCGTGGGCCAGGACCTGGACCTGGGGTTTGCTGGCATCGGGGGCTGAGCTCTTTGTGGAGGGGCCCGTCCTGTGCAAATGAGGGCCCTGGGAGGGGAACAGGTCAAAGGTCAGGGGCTTCTGAGGCACTGGGCTGTAAATTGAGGGAGAAAGAGCCAGAGGAGACCTGGTGCTGCTGCGGTGGCCGAATATGGGGAGGGGTATGTGCACGTCTGGGTCTCCGTGGCACTGTCTGTTTCCCGCTCTGCCCCCATCTGTTACGGCGTCCCGTCTGACCTGCCTTCCTCCTTAGCCACATGCATCATGCGTCCTACGGGCACCGCTGCCTCCCCCCACTCCATTGACCACCCAGTCACTCCCGTGCCAGGTGGTGGGGCCCCTGGTCACGCCCTTGGTTCTGAGCCCTGATGTAGGCATGACCCAGCCACTGTGACCACCTCTGCCAGGGGTGAGGACAGCCTGAAGCCCGGTAGCCTCAGGCAAGCCTAGCAGCCCTGGAACAGGAGGGCACCCACCCCAGGTCCCTGCCGGGTGGAGCTGATCTCTCTCCCCCACCTGCCCTCTCTGCCAGCAGGAATCCTGGTGGCCCACTACCTCCAGAGCGTCACGCCGTGTCTGGCCCTGGGCGGAGAGCTGGTCTACCACCGGCGACCTGGAGAGGAGGGCACGGTCATGTCTCTAGCAGGGAAATACACGTGTGAGTCTGAGGGAGGAGGGGGCTGGGGGCACTGAGGCCCAAGTCCCCTTGGTCACCCACCCCTCTCGCGCTCACAGTGAACAACTGGTTAGCGACAGTGACACTGGGCCAGGCTGGCATGCACGCGACGTACTACCACAAAGCCAGTGACCAGGTGAGTGGGGACTTGGCCGTGGGGGTGGGGGTTGGGAGGGTCAGAAGGCCTGTCCCTGGGAGTGGTGGGATGCTAAGCTAACTTGGTGTCCACCCCGCAGCTGCAGGTGGGGGTGGAGTTTGAGGCCAGCACACGGATGCAGGACACCAGTGTTTCCTTTGGCTACCAGCTGGACCTGCCCAAGGCCAACCTCATCTTCAAAGGTATAGGCCTCCCCACTCAGCTCCAAGGGGGTGTGGAGTGGCACAGAGGTGATGCAGGGCGAGTAAGCCCCTGCATTGCCCAGGAATGCCCCCCCCCCAATCACCTCCCCTGGGTTACGGGGACAGCCACACACCGGTGTACATGCGCCCCCTGTGCGGGGATTCGGCAGACACCATTGCCTGATGCCCAGGGTGCTGTCCGAGTGCCCCTCCCTGGTGACCCAGGTGGTCTGGACTGGCTGCACAGGGCTGCCACACCCCGCTCACTCTCCCCCCCCCCTCCCTCCAGGCTCCGTGGACAGCAACTGGATCGTGGGTGCCACGCTGGAGAAGAAGCTGCCCCCACTACCCCTGACCCTGGCACTGGGGGCCTTCTTGAATCACCGCAAAAACAAGTTCCAGTGTGGCTTTGGCCTCACCATCGGCTGAGCCCCGCCCTGCGGCCACCCTCCTTACCCCCCTCCTTCAGCCCCCAACACCCTCCCACGGCCACGGAGGGGAGGCTCCAGCCCCCTCCCCTTCCCTTCCCTGCCCCCTCAGGGGCCCAGGAGCATCGGGAAGGAGGGGGGCCCTCCTCCCAGCAGCTGGAGAGGGGCTTGTGGAGCTGAAGGGGCTGCAGCATAGGATCCTGAGCACCGGAGGGGTGTTCTCCGGGGGGCCTGGGGGCCCTAGAAGGGATTCTGGAATCGAGGGGCCACTTGGCGTTTTGAGCACCGCCAGGCAGGGGCGGCCAGACACCTCAGGGAGAGGAATGTCGGGGTGCCCCCAACCCCCTGGGGTCCAGGCCCTGCCCCCCTTCTGGGGCAGCAAGCAGGAGCTTCCCTGGCCCACAGCCTAGCCTCCCCCTTGCCCCCACCCTCAATATAAATCATGTTTATAAGTTATGGAAGAACCGGGACATTTTACAGAAAAAAGAAAAAACAACAAAAAATAGACATGGAAAAAACAAACGTGCGACCCCGGTGCTTCCTTGTCTGCTGCGGTCGGTCCCCAGGTGGCCCCCGCAGGCCCTGCGGCGGCGCCTGCCCTCCCAGGACCGGCCCGCAGGGGGGGCTGTGGGAGCGCCGGAGGCGGAGCCGCGCCTCCAAGGGGAGGTGCTGGCGGCGGGCGATGGAAGCGCCCTTTGATCCCCGTGTGCGCGGTACAGGGTTTCTCACTGGGGAGCCAGGTCTCCAGGTCACTCACCCCAGCTTCACCGGGCTGCTGCGGACTTTGCCCCCTGCTAACTCTGTCTGTGCGCTTGCGTTTTTCTGGTTACCAAAGCCAATAGGGGGGTGTGAGTAGGGGCAGCGCTTCCCTACACCCTGCCCCCCTCACTGGAGGACGTGATAGAGTTCAGCCAGCACTGTGGGGCTTTCAGAAGCTTCGGGAAGGCCTCCAGCAATTGGCGAAAGTTTAGGTCCTAACATAGGCTCTAAGGACCGGAGGGGGCATTGCGGGGATCTCCTGGAGGGTTTGGGGTGTAAGCTCCTGATTGCAATTGAGCAGAAGGAGGGAGTTCACCTGTGGCTGAAATTGGGGGGGAGAGGTGCTGGGGGTTGTGCCAACGTGACCTTAAGTGCACTGCAGACACTCCACCACCCCCACCCCCAGACAGGAACTAAGACTAGCTAGCTTTGCCCCCTCAGCAGTTTTGGGGGCTGGCCCACTGCTGGGCAGAATGACCCCTAGTTACCCCGACAGCCCACCTCACCCCTCCCTGCCAGGCCCCGAGGCCAAGGCGAGCAGTCACTGGGACCAGGCATTTGGCCTCTGACTCCCATGGAACCCAATGTCCCCACACCCTCCAAGAGCCATGAATGACTCCCCACCCCACGTCTCCCTGAACCCCTAGCCCCAGTCTGTCCCACAGCTAGGAGTTACGCAACTAGGACAATGGCCGCCCGAGTGTGGCCATGGCCTGTTCCCAGTATTTCATTTGCTGAGTAGGAGCCCTGGCTGCGGTCCACGTGGTCAGCAGTTTGAAACCATCAGCAGCTCTGCAAGAAAAAGACGGGGCTTCCTGTGCCCAGTCATGAGTCAGCACGGACCCCATGACAGTGAGTGGGGTTTGGGGTTCGTTGGTGTCACCAGATGGGGTTCATTGGTAAGGAAGGGATGCTGAGCAAGGCTAGGTTGTCTGACCAAGGTCACAGCTGGCAACTCCGAGCACCCCGGTTAGTTGGTCGGTTGTTCCAGAGTCCGGAGCCCTAAGGGAACAGCTTGGCATCAAAGCCCAGCAGAACCCCAGGGGACAAGGGAACAACCAGCGATCCAAATTGGTGGGGAGGTGGGTGTGGGAGACCTGGTAGGGCATGATCAAGGGGAATGTAACAAAGAAGTGCTGAAATCCTGGTGGGGACTGAGCATGATAGTGGGACAGGAGGAGAATCAAGGGAAATAGAGGAAAGAGCTGGGAGACAAAGGGCATTTATAGAGGTCTAGATAAAGACATGTACGTATGCAAATATTTATATGAGGATGGGGAAATAGATCTATGAGCCTATATTTATAGGTTTAGTATTAAGGTAGCAGAAGGACATTGGGCCTCCACTCAAGTACTCCCTCAATGTAAGAATATTTTCTTCTATTAAATTGGCATTCTATGATGCTCACCTTCCCGACACAACTGCTGAAGACAAAATGGGTGAATAAGCAAATGTGAAGAAAGCTGATGGTGCCCGGCTATCAAAAGATATAGCGTCTGGGGTCTTAAAAGCTTGAAGGTAAAAACGCGGCCATCTAGCTCAGAAGCAACAAAGCCCACATGGAACAACATATCAGCCTGTGTGATCACGAGGTGTCGAACGGATCACTGAAGACAAATGGGTGCCTAAGCAAATGTGGTGAAGAAAGCTGATGGTGCCTGGCTATCAAAAAGTATAGCGTCTGGGGCTCTCCACACCCTTCTCACCCCTTTATCAGACCCTGGAATCCAGACAAACAACCTCCCCCCATCCCCAACCCCTGGTCTTCTGAGTCAGAATCAAGCCCTGGTCCCTGCACAGTGTGGTGGCCCTTTCTCCTGTGTTCTTCCCAATGATTGGGTGGGGCTATGCAAATGAGGTGCTGTGGCCCACCAAGGTGATTGAGCAGCTCACAATAAAGCAAATAAGGTGTCTGGAACCCCTGTCCAGGGGATTGACCATCCTGCTAGGTTTACGAAGAGTTTGTCCAGAGGTGGGAGGGGTACCATGAGACCACCAAGAGCTAGGAGGCTTGGTAGCAGTACCTCAAAGGGCTAAAGAGGCCAGCCTGAGGACACAGCCCCCCCCCCCCAATTTGCTCTGATTGAAGAACTGCATTCTAAGCGATTCCTGAACCCGAGTTGTACTACAACTTCCCTGATGAATGCCACAATGGTACATACTGTTTGACCGTGATCAATTGTAATGAAGGGATGGGGGAGAGTGCTATGGGAGGAATGGCAAAGGCAGGGTCAGTGTGAAGGTCAGAGGGTGGAGGCCAGCCTGATCTCTACATATGAATAGACCCTGGGCTGTGGTTCTCAATTCTCCATCCCCACCTCAAGGAGTCAGATGCCTCCTCCACCTTGCTGTTTACAATTCAGAGACCCAGGAATCCACAACTCCAGCCCCTCCTGGGTCCAAGAGTCTAAGCCCCCAGCCCCCTCCTCTCTCAGACCCAGGGTTCCACAACTGTAGCCTCATTTCCCTCAGGGCCCAAGAGTTTAAGCCCTTGGCCCCATCCTCCCTGAACCGGGAATTCAAAGCCTTAGTCCCGTTTCTCACACCAAAGAATCCAGAACCCTGAACACTTCTCATCTCAAACCGGAGAGACCAGATCCCCTAACTCCAGACTCTCAACTCCTTCAGGCCCAGGAATCCAGGCCCCCAATTCCCTTCTCTCCCAGGACCTACAAGTCCAAGCCCCACCAGCTCCCACTCCAAATTGTATCCATCAACCTACGAGGCGGGAGCGGTGTTCATGCTTCACCTACTTCCGTGCCCAGCCCCCCCCCCCCCCCCCCCCCGCCCCCAGAATTGAGGGGCACTTCCAGGATTGCTAAGTGAATGTCACCTCCCTTCTTAGGGGCTGGGGGTGGGGAGGGGAGGAACACGGACCACAAGGTCCTCCAAGTGCCACCTCCGTCCTCTGCCCTCCCTGCAGAGTGGGGTGGGTAGAACCCACCTCGTGACTGGGGGCTGGCCCAGAGTGAGGGGCGGGGCAAGGGGGGAGCCCTATAATTGGACAAGCCTGGCATCCCCAAGTCCTACCCAGACCGCGCTGAGGCGGCAAAGAGCTTTCATCCCCGGAGCCGGTGAGAAGCAGGGTCGGGGTTTTGGGGAGGGGGTATCCAGGGACCTCGGGTGCCCGGGCAACTAGTGGGGGATGGTCCTCAAGAGGAGAGCGAAGGAAATCCAAGCGAGCCGCTGGCTGCCCTCCTGGATCAGAAAGAAAGCCGCCAGAGCAAGGGCTGGATCTAGTGTGGGGGCCTGGGGTGCCCCGCTCAGCCGACGAGAGGGTGGGAGAAAACCGTTGGGTGCATAGACACCCAGGGTCGAACAACAGCCATGTACATCCCAGGGCCCGGCACCGTCCTGTACGCAGCACCGACTGTGCCTATCCTTAGCCGGTGACCTACCTGCGGGGCGGTGGGGTGGGGGCGGGTGGGGAGGGAGAAGGTGCTGGGCGCGGGCAGCGTGTCCAGCTCCTCAATTTGCTGGAGGACTTTTTAAAAGTCGGGGTTTAGCTAATTCGCGAGATCTGGCAAGTTGGAGATGACAGTAAAGGCGGGGCGAGGAACCATTGGAACTTGGAAAGCCCAGTTGGGACTGGAATTGGGCTGGGACCCAGGCTGCAGGGGGGAGGTGGAGGAGGCTGGAATTTGACCCCCCCGGGCAGAGGAGGAGGAGATGTTGGTCCCCCGGGCTAGGGAGATAAGAGGAGACAATGGGTGACTTTCGGAAGAAGACCCCTTGGGGGGAAGGGGGTGTTTGGGTGGGGGCGGGGCTCGGCTCAGGTCTGAATTATGGATGGCCCTCGCTCTCCACCCCTAGACTGACCAATCGCCGCCGGACGATGAAGCCCCTGTGGACCGTGTTGGTGGCGGCCCTCCTGGCAGGTATGGGGGTCGGGCTTGCTCACCTTCCATGTTCCCTCTCCCTCCTCCCTTCACCTTTTGCCCGTTGCCCCATTCGAGTCTCCTCCCCCTCCCCGACAATCCCATGAATCGGAATCAGGTCGGTGGCGGCGGGCATGTTTGTTTTCAGTTCATGCTTTTGTCGGGAGCGGGGAAACTCTCGAAAGCCGGCACTGGACAGACAGGACAGCCGTGGTTTTCCGGGGTCTGGGAAGCGTACCGCCTTGGTGGGGCGTAGTCAGTCCCTCTTTGCCGTCCTGCCAGCAATCCTTCAGACCAGAAACAAAACCAGAGTCGCCGACCCCTGTGGGCTGGCGAGACTGTTAACTCTTCCCTGGAGTAGAAAACCTTGACTCCACCCCTCTACCCCGCGCCCCAGGAGCTGGTGGTCGTTTTGAACGGCTGACCTTGCAGGTGAACACCCCAAAGCGTAACCGCTGTGCCAACAGGGGTCCTCAGCGACCCGTTTGTTTTAGGGGAATGTATGTCACTTTTCCAGCTCTCAGAGGTTTTAGGTAAGGTTTTAGCAAGCAGGGGGCACTAGATAAACACCAGGGACCGGAGAGCTGTTCTCAGTCATCCCTCCCCCCTTTCCCATACACCCACCGATGCCCACCCCCACCCCCGATGTAGCCCTGCATGGAAGGGAGAGGAGGCACGGCCATTCAATAAATGCTTATCCCGAGATTAGCCACCCTCCCACCCCCAACCACCACCACATTGCTCCCCAAAAGGCCCAGGAACACTTGGGAGCACCTATTGCCAACCAGGGACCCGGGGTGCAGAAGGGCAAAGATCCTAATCAGCTATGAGCTTGCTCCCTACAGGATGCCGGGCCGACCTGGAGCCCGAGATGGAGGTCCCCCTTGGGGCTGAGCAGCCTGGGGTGCAGGGCAGCGCGGCTTGGGAGCAGGCGCTGGGCCGCTTCTGGGACTACCTGCGCTGGGTGCAGACGCTGTCGGACGAAGTCCAGCAGGAGCTTCGCAATCCCCAGGTCACCCAGGAGCTGACGTGAGTGATCCACTGCCGCCCTGCTGACCCCCAGCCTCCTTGGGGCTCTGGGTTTCCTCGGGTCCCCATCACGAACTCTTAGATTCTGGGTCGCTCTGATGTGTTTCCTCATCGCTCATCCCTGGTCTGTATCTGTCTGCCTCTCTGGGTTGGCCTCCATCCTTCTCCCCATCTCTCACCCTCTTCCAAAGAGTCCCTAGGTGGTGGAGTGGTTAAGGGTTGGGTTAGGGCTGCTAGCCAGAAGGTTGTTAGTTCCAGACTGCCCAGAGGCACCTCGAAAGGTCTGGCAATTTGCTCCCGAAAGGTTCCAACCAGGAAAACTGGTATGGCCCAATTCTATTCTGTAACGCATGGGCGCGCCAAGAGTGGGCACCGGCTTCAGGGCAACTCGCGACAAGCGTCTTTCCTCTTTCACGGTCTTGTCCCGGGCCCCCAGCCCGGCCTCTTACTCATCCCCGCGTGCCCCCCTTGGCCTGCAGGGTCCTGATAGAGCAGACCATGAAGGAGGTGTCGGCCTACAAGTCAGAGCTGGAGGCCCAGCTGGGCCCGGTGGCCCAGCAGACGCAGGCACGCGTGGCCAAGGAGCTGCAGGCGGCGCAGGCGCGCCTGGGGGCCGACATGGAGGATGTGCGCAACCGCCTGGCACAGTACCGCAGCGAGACCCAGGCCATGCTGGGCCAGAACGTGGAGGAGCTGCGCAACCGCCTGGCCTCGCACCTGCGCAAGCTGCGCAAGCGGCTGCTGCGCGACGCCGACGACCTGCAGAAGCGCCTGGCCGTGTACCGCGCGGGGGCCCGCGAGGGCGCCGAGCGCAGCGTGAGCGCCTTCCGGGAGCACCTGGAGCCCTTGCTGGAGCAGGGCCGCACGCGGGCCGCCAACGTGGGCACCCTGGCCGGCCAGCCCCTGCGGGAGCGCGCCGAGGCCTGGGGCAAGCAGATGCGCGGGCGGCTGGAGGAGGTGGGCAGCCGGGCCCTGGACCGGCTGGACGAAATGCGCGAGCAGGTGGAGGAGGTGCGCGTCAAGGTGGAGGAGCAGGCGGCCCAGATGCGCCAGCAGGCGGAGGCCTTCCAGACCCGCCTCAAGGGCTGGTTCGAGCCCTTGGTGGAGGATATGCAGCGCCAGTGGGCTGCCCTGGTGGAGAAGGTGCAGACGGCCGTCAACGCCGCCAAGCCCGCCCCTGAGGCCATCGATAATTACTGACCCCACTCCTGCCCCGTGCCCTCTGCTATCCCACTGCCCTGCACAGGAGGCTCTGCCCCTGCTTAATAAAGAATCATCCGTTTCACAGCAGCTTCTGAGCTGGGTGTGGCTGATCGTCCTTCTCCCTCACGGGCCTCCTGGCCTTGGACCAGCCGCCTCTGACGGAGCTGTGTCTGCCTCCACATGCCCCTCTTTTCGTTTCTCAATGTTCCTTTCTGATGTCTGACCGGGCGGGCGGTGGCACACAATGGTGGGCTCCTGGACCTGAAGGTTGGCAGTTCCTACCCACCCAGAGGTAGCACGGGAGAAAGGCCTGGTGGCTTATTTCCATAATGATGATAGTTGGACCGTGAAGACCGGACGCTGTGCACTGTGGGCCGCTGGTGGAGTCTGGCCCCTGTCCGGGTCCCGTTTTCTGCTTCTTGCACGCACTTTCTCTGCGGTACATTCAGTGAGGGTGCACAGAAGAACATCATCGGTTTTGTCCTCCAAAAGTGTATACACATTTGGATTCAACCCAGCCATCGAAAAACCCCGGATGTACCATCTCTTACCCATCCACACACTTCCTCCCTGTGTCTCCTGTTTCCAATCTTCCCTTCCCAACCTCCCTTGGGTAAACGGTGTCCAGACCTGAAGGGCCTGTGGGTGGTTCTGGGGGATGCAGGGGCTAGTGTCCCACCAGTCTCCATGGACTCCCCCCGCCCTCCCCCACCAATACGCTACCTTTATTTTGATTGTAGTGAGATGAGCAACACATGGACCATGTCAGCACTTTTCTCTGTTCACATTTACATTCCATATTCACTTGTTCTCTGCCTGTCTAGTCTTACCTGGCCAATGACCCCCAGTCGGGGAGTTCTGGGACAATCAGTCCTTGAACCAAACAATCCCAACCCTTTGCCCGGCCTTAAACAACGAAAGATGGGGACATCAAGTGACACTCAATGACCTGGCGGACACCAGGGTCCTGATGATGGAGCCACTGGCAGCGCTGTGGGCTAAGGATTGGGCTGCCAGCCTTTCAAACCCACCAGTCCCTCTGGGCTAGGGGCAAAGATGAGGCTGTCTGCTCCCGGTAAACAGGCACAGGCCCGGAAACCCTCCGGAGCAGGGCTTTTGTCCTCTGTGGTTGTTATGAACTAGAGAGGATTGGATGGCGGTGGATTTTTTAAAATTCTTATTTCTATTCCCTTGGGATTCTTCCCTCCCTCTGTCTCCCTATCTGATTCTACCTCCTCCCTCTCCTGGCTTCCGTCCCTAGAGGCTTTCTTTTCCAGCTTCCTGTTTTCCTCCGCCTTTAAACAAGATCTTTTATCTCTTCTGTGGTTTCTCTTGCCGCTGTGGGGTGGGGAGTGGGGTGGGGGGAGTCTGGGGTAGGCCTTGCTGGTATCTTCCTTCCCCCCTCCCCTTCTCCTTTCAGTCTGGCTTTCTCTCTCCGATCGCGCTTGCTTACTTGTAAATATATGTGAGAGTAAATCGAAAAGGGATTAGGCTTGTGGTCAGTGTTCCAGTTCGCATACACGGGCGTATTCCAAACAAGCGGTGACTGACTACATATCTCTGATCAGTGGGCGGCTACTGACACCTGACCCGTCTCTCCACGATGAAAACAGGTCTGCATCTCCTTAGGTGGCCCCTCCCACGCCCCCACCCTCCGCAAAAAGAAAGTCCAGTCAAAACAGGGGCTTCCTTGGGGATCAGCTGGGCCAGGGAGATTCGAGGCAGAGAGGCCGGCTCAGGAGGTGATGGCCACTGATCTCGAGGATTCCAGGGGAGTTGTCAGGTAGCAAGATAAGGGCTAGTTCCTCTGCATGCCTACAGGAAGTTGGAAGCCCATAAAGGTTAAAGGGTATGCACCCATTCAGGCCCCAAACCGGAGGGGCGGTACCCTTCGGAGTGCAGTCCACCTGGATTGGCCCAATGGAGGCCAGGTGGGCTTAATTCAGTCAATGGGGTCAACCAGCACTCTCTACCCCGCCTCCCGGGGGAAGGCCCCCAAAGGCCAGAATCCACAGCCTGCCCTCCTCTCCGGCTGCTCTGCTGCAATGCCGCCTGGCCTGAGGTTGCCAGGCAGGTGTGCAGTGCCCTGAGGTGCCTGTGCTCAGTGACCGTGACACCTGAAACGTCTGTCCTTTATAAAAACCCACTTGGATCACAAGCTACATGCGAAGCCAAGGACCAAGGCATCTCCCTCCTGAGGAATCTAACAGTCATCTTGATAGATTGTTCTAGAAGGACAGATAGGACAATCACGGGAGACGTCTGCAGAAAGCTGCACTGGTTGGGGGAAATATGGCCGGGAAATGGCCCGGAGGAATGTCTTTCATGACCATCCACCTGCTCCTTCTTTCAGGGGAGCAAAGACTGCCGGACAAGAATTTTATTGGGAAACCTACGCCATCCATCCCTGAGCTTGCGCCCTCAGGTGTCACTAGCTCACAGAACATTGGAAAGGCGCACAGTGGGGGTCCCTCCCTCCCTCCCCCTCAAGGCCATTGACCCCAATTCATAGTGACCCTGTGGGGCAGGATAGAACGGCCCCTCTGGGTTTCCGAGAGTGGCTATCTGGAATGTGGTGTACGTAGGTCGACGTGTGCGCTGGGAGCTTGGAGAGGGAAGAGTTTAGAGAGTTGGAAACATCTAGGCTTAGTGAGGATGTGTGGAGAAAAATATCCAAAGTACCAGAACCCCAAAGTGCCACTGAGTCGATGCTTGCTCACAGTGACCCCGTGGGACAGGGTAGCACTGCCCCTGTGGGTTTCTGAGACGGTAACTCTTTACAGGAATAGACAGCCTCACCTTCCTCCCTCAGAGCGGCTGCTGGTTTCGAACCGCTAACCTTGCAGTTAGCAGCCCACCATCTAATCATTAGGGCCATCAGGATACCGAGAAACAGTCTTCACATTAAAAATAACAAAAACCAGTGTACATAGATAGCAAAATGTCATTTCCACCTTTTTTTCTTTTTTTCCCCACGTGGTCAAGTCTTCTCTTGCTCTGATCTCTGCCGGCCTCTTCATTCTGTTTTTGCCCGGCTGGAGGGGGAGGGGACACGCCTTCCACCGCCCCCAGGAGGGTCTCTGCCAGGGACTGGGTGAGAGGTTGGAGTTGGCCCGGCTCAGAGGGCCTCAGGCCGTTCCCTCCTCTCCCACCCCCTCAGTTCTCAGAGCTGGGAGCCACCAGGACCGGACACGCTGAGGCTGGAACTTTTAATCTCCTGGGCCCTCAGTTCCCCAGTGGCTCCTCCTTACTCTGAAACTGGCCCGGCATCCCTGGCAAGCCCTTGAACCCCGCTGTGGAGGCGCCCCACCCCCCCACCCCCACCCTGGGGTGTGAGTCATCCCTTATCCCTCACCCAGTGGGTGAAGGCTCACAGGCCAGGGGGCAGTGGCTGAAGCCTTATCCCCACCCCAGCCTGTTCCAGGAGTGGGGATAGGGTCGGAGGGGGTTGAGCTATGACCCCACCCCCTACCCCTACCCCTACCCCCTTTGAAGAGCATTAACCAAGAGCCCCTGAGAGACGGTTCATTTTCCAGGCAGGAAGATGGTCAAGCAGAGAGGGAGACAAAAGAGTGAAGCAGGGCCCTGAGGGGAAGTTGTTTCTGGAACAGAGCTGGCAGTGGGTGCTGCGAGGGGGGTTCGGGGGCAGGGTGAATGGCGGGGGGCTGGGGGGGCCGGTCAGGGAAGAGCTGCCCCCAGCAGCAGGGAGTGTAGGCTGAAAAGAAACAACTTGGAGTCTGGGAAGTGGGGGAAAGGAGGTGTTCAGGTGGGGGATTGTGTGTGTAGACAGAGGCCCCTTCCTCTCAGCCCCTTCCTCGGTCTCCCCTAAAATGCATGGACTCTTCCTCAGTTCTCCGCCACACCCCCCACCCCCTTCCTTGCGGAAAAATGAAAGATCACACAGCTGAAAAGGCACAACCTGTCCAGGGCTTGAGATTTCAGTCAGAGGTTGGCAGTTCGAAGCCTCCCTGAGGCCCGGCCCTCAGAAGACAGGTGAGATCCGCTACCTGTAGATCAGGGCACTGTGTGGGGTGGGGTCAGCGTGAGTCAGCAGGGACCACGCTGTCCCTCCCACCCCCATTCTCAGCTGTGTAACAAACAACAGCCCCACAGAGAGTTTTTTTGGGGGGAAGCCTGTGTCCTGCTGGGGTGGGGCGGACAGCAGACATCTGGTGGACCACAGGGCTCTTCTGGAGAAGCAGCTGTCCGGAAGGAAGGCCAGGGGGTGAGGGGTGAGCGGGGGTGGCTGACAGGGACTGGAGGTGCTGAGGTAGCTAGACCAGAAGGCTGTTGCAATCCTAAGAGAGTTGGGATGGATGCCTTTGCCATCTCTTTCACAACCGCTCCCCCCTCACCCCCAGCTCTGACACGTGGTCGGGTGGGGGTGGGATGGGGCGGGGGTTGCTGGGGAGCCCACACAGCCTCTCTTCCTCAGCTGCTCAGGATCCAAAGGCAGGTGGCAGGGGCGATGGTGTGTGTGTGTGTGTGTGTGTGTGTGTGTGTGTGAGAGAGAGAGAGAGAGAGACAGAGAGAGAGAGAGCTGGCTGGAACTGAGTGCCAGATGTCAGCAGGGCAGAGGGGCCCTGAGAGAGTGGGTAGAGGCAGATAGGAGCATCCCTGGTGGCATTGTGGTTATACATTGGGCTGTTAACTGCAAGGTCAGTCGTTCAAAAGCACCCACCACCCTGAACAAGCAGAGGCTTTCTCCTCCTATAATGAGTTAGACAAATCTCTGGCCACCCACGGGGGCATTTCTACTCTGTCCTAGAGGGTGGCTGTGAGTCAGAATCCACTCAATGGTAGTAAGTGGATCTGGTAGTTTACATAATCTAGTGTCAATTTGAGAGGATTACGAGGGAAGGGGTGGAGTCTGGCCTGTCAATCAAGATATAACCAATGAGGCCTTTGGGTGGGCATGACCTTCTCCTGAGGATTCTGGGAACTCCTGTATGTCCTCCTTGGAAGCGGAAGACAATTCTGTCCTTTTGCTCACCCCCTTGGAGACTCTCTACTGACAAGGATCACTCTCTGAGAGATGCTCCACTGACAAGACACATGATGCTACGCCCTGGGAGCTGGAGAAGCCACATGGACCTACCCTGATGCAGTCAGACCCTTCTGGAGCCAGAGAAGCCACGTAGAGAGAGGCCCCTGCCAGCACTGAGATGCTTACAATGCCCCTGGATCCACAAGACTTCCCACCCACTGACCTGTGATCATCCTGCATTCAGCATCATTGCATGTAGTTCGTGAGTCTGAAGAGGACTTTAGCGATTGGTGTCAGACATATGGGCTAATATTGGACTTATGGGCTTGATCTAGACTGGGCTGGGATGTTTTCTCAATGTACAATTACCCTTTATATGAAACTCTCTCTTATACACATGAGTGTCCATGGATTTGTTTCTCTAGTCTACCCAGACTAACACAGAGGCTGTTTACCGGGACCTCATGGCTTGGAGACTTGAGAATTTAAGGGAATGGGATGCAAGGGGCTCTGTGGAATGGTTCATGGGGGTGGGGTGCAGATGGGCTTGGAAAGGCTGAAGGTGTCTCACCCCCCTCAAAAAAAGAAAAGAAAATGAGAGGGCTGTTAAGATGCCAGGTAACCCTGAGGGAGGTGCAGGTGCAGGTGCAGGCTGTGGGAGAGTGAAAGGCTCATTTGAAAGAGTGAGAGGAGGCGGGTGGGGAGTGGCAGAGGAGTACAGGGAATCTGAGAGCTAAAAATTCAGGGGCACTTGGCGGGGGTGAAGAGGGCAGTCTGAAAGCTGAGCCTGAACCCCCTTTCAGCGTCTCCACTTGCATTTAAAAGCTGCCTGTTCAAGCAGTTCTCCGAGCCCAGTGTTGCGTTTGGGCCCACTGTGTTTCCCTCACTGGACCCAGGATCTTCCCACGGATCCGTTTCAGAGCAGTTGGTGGTGGAAGCCGGGCACCGTCTAGTTCCTCTTGGGCTCTGGGTTGTGGAGGCGAACGTTTGCGGGGGTGCGTTTGTCCAGGGGACCAGTAGTTTCTGTGATGTGTGTTCGGAATACCGAACCCCATCCACGCCTCGAGGAGGACAGTGTGTGCCTGGATCGTGATCTATTTCCAGAGGGACTTTCCTGGGGGGTCAAGCAACTGCAGGCTACAATTGCTGGGGCCTGAAGGAGTTTGATGTACACGTGTTGTCCGTGGATCTAGATAGGGGACCCTCGGTTTCCTGTGTCCATTCCTCCTTTCCTAACCCTCTGAACTGTGTCCTCGGTGGCTATCTTTTCTTTAAATCACTTTATTGGGGGCTTGTACAGCTCTTATCACAATCCATCCATCTATCCATCCAGTGTGTCAAGCTCATTTGGACATATTATTGCCATCATCATTTTCAAAACGTTTTCTTTCTACGTGAGCCCTTGGGATCAGCTCTTTTTCCCCTCTCCCCCACCTTCCCTCTCTCAAGAATCCTTGATACTTTATTTTAAAAGATTTTTTTTTCATGTCTTACACCAGTGGCTCTCAACCTTCCTAATGCCACGACCCTTGAATACAGTTCCTCATGTTGTGGTGCCCTCCTGCCCCCCGCCAACCATAAAATTATTTTCGTTGCTATTTCATAACTGTAATTTTGCTACTGTTATGAATCATGTAAATAGCTGATATGCAGGATGTATTAGGCAACCCCTGTGAAAGGGTCGTTTGACACCCAAAGGGTTCGCAACCCACAGGTTGAGAACCGCTGTCTTACACCGACCTCTGTCTCCCCTCACCCACTTTTCTGTTGTCTGTCCCCCAGGGAGGGGGTTCTATGTAGATCATTGTGATCGGTTCTCTCTTTCTCCCCCACCTTCCCCTTCCCCTCCTGGTATCGCTACTCTCATTACTACTGGTCCTGAGGGGTTGTTTATCTGTCCTGGACTCCCTGTTTCCGGTTCTTATCTGTGCCTGTGTACATGCTCTGGTCTAGCCAGATTTATAAGGTAGGATTTAGGTCATGATGGTAGGGAGAGGGGAGCATCAAAGAACTAGAGGAACATTGTCTATTTCATCGGCAGCTATCTTCCACATTTTGAGCCACAGAACAGTGAGCATTTCCAGCCCTACATCAGCATGTTGAAACATTTCCATTGGTAATCCGTCAATTCCTGGAACCTTGTCTTTTTTTTTTTAAATCATTTTATTGGGGGCTCGTACCACTCTTATCACAATGCATCCATTCCCTTGTGTCAAGTACCTTTGTTGCCATCGTCGTTCTCAGAACATCTGCTTTACCTTGTTTCTCTTTTGTAGACTTGTTTTTCAATTGTAGGTGATATGAAGGCATAAGCGTGTAATCACTCATTTTCCATTCAATGACTCGCACTCATTTTGCCTCCACTCCTGCAGTGCCACCCTCTCTCTGTATCATCGTCTGTCTCCCCCACCTACGTTTGTTGTTTCTGTTTTTCCTCCTTCCCTAACCATCTGAACTTGGGCCTTAGGTAAATGCTGCTCTTGTCTCTAGCTTGAAAAACAGGAAGCCTGGTCTCTTCTAGGGTTTCAAGTTCTCTGCCACATATTCTCCCCCTCTCTCCAAGACCTTGTAACGTGATCCTTTTCAGAGCAGCTGTTAGTGGGAGTCAGGCACCATCTAGCTCTTCTGGTCTCAGGGTTGTGGAGACATGTTTGTGTGGCCCATTGGAGCCTGTTTCTTGATAAAGCCTTCAATATAACCTGAATTTTCTTCTTCCAGACCATTGGTGTGTGTGTTAGACAGAGTTTCCTAGAGAAGCAAAACCAGGACACTTTGATTTTAGATAGATAGATGATAGATAGATAGATAGATAGATAGATAGATAGATAGATAGATAGATGATAGATAGATCGATAAAGATATAGATACATACAGCATGAAGGAATATAACAGCTAATTAGTCCACACAGCAGTACAGAGGGCTCAGTTCAACTCACATCGGGGAACAGTTAATGTACTGGAAGAATGTACTGGAAGTCTTTCATTTCATGAGGGCTGCTGGGTCCAAGGTCAAGGAAGCAGACAGCTGAGTCTTCCGTAGAGCAATGTAGTTAGTCCGGCCACAGGCAGCAAACAGCAGGGCGGGTCACCAACAGTCAGCCAGATGACAGGATCCAACAGTCCCCAGCTCAAGCAATGTACACACCAGCAGTGTGGCAAAGCAGGTCTCAAAGGAACCTCAAGCTCTAGGGACACATTCCATGGGTTGGCTGTCCCACAGGTAGTGTAGCTCACAAGTTGAGGCAGAGAACCAGTCAGGGCCGCCACACGCTGGTCTGATCACCAGAGAGCAAGAGAGAGAGAGGTGGGGCTCACCAAGCCATTTATCTCTCTGCCCTCCAATCAAACTGCAACCTTATTAATCCCACATTTGCTTATTGGCCAGGTTGGTACAGTAAACCTACCTATCATGGTGTGTGTGTGTGTGTGTGTGTGTGTGTGTCTGTATATTCATTTATATATCATTTGAATTTTTCTCTACAAGTAGACTTAAGAAAACAGAGATCCATAATCATGTAATAATGAAGAAGAGACTGGGCGAATGAATGAATGAAATTATCAACAGTCATTAAACCCAAAGCACAATCACTGCTGCTGAGTTGATGCTGACACAAAGCGCCCTGCAGGACAGACTAGAACTGCCCTGCGGGTTTCCAGGGCTGCTGTAGATCTCCGTGGTAGGAGACAGCCTCATCTTTCTCCCACAGAGCATTGGATGGGTTTGAACCAGGGGTAGGATTCAGCCAGTTTGCGCTGGTTCGACAGAACTGACACCTAATTTCTTGTAGAGTTCGGCAAACCAGTTTTTAAAATGGCCCTTGTAATTGGGGTTCTCTCTCAGCTGGGCAGGCCCCCAATGTGGAAATCACAAATTTACATTCCTTACTCTTTTCAGATATTTATCTGTGCAACAGCATATTCTAAGCCCCGGTAGTAATGTTCATTTTGCCCATGGGCATAAAAAATTAGGTGGAATTGTACTTGTAATATTTATTTATTCATTTCATGAAACTTATGTTTTTGATGAAAAACTATATTTTTATTTCCTTGCATTTGTTACTTCGGGAAACACACACAACACAAAGAGAAACAGTGCCACACAACCAGAGGGTGACATGCTGTCACTCGTTTCAGTTTTGGGTGACTCCCCAACTTCCCACAATTATGCAATTCCTGAAAGTGTTCAAAGAGCTACAGATAGAGGCTAGACAGCTTGTAGCTAAACAAGCGGTCATCTAGCAGGGAAGCAACAAAGCCCACGTCAAAGAAGCACACCAGCCTGTGTGATCACGAGGTGTTGACAGGAACAGGAATCAGAAGTTCAAAAACAAGCAACCAAATTGATGTGGAGCAGTATGAATGTAGTGCAGACCCCAAACTCACCTGTAAGATAATTGGACAGTCCTCCCAGAAGAGCCACAGGGAAGGGATGACAAATCCAGGGTGTGGTATGGCATTGATGAGCCATGTGACTATCCTCTGGTTCTTTAATATTTCCTTCCCTTACTATCATGGTTTTTATTTGTTTTACCTTATTAATCGTGTTAGATTTGCATATGTTCATTTGTACATTTAAGATCATTCCATACATGATAGAGAACCCTTCAGAAACAGTAACTGAAGTAGTGGTTCCCTGAGGGTTTGGGAAGAGGGGAGGGCGCGGGGGTTGGTATCTGATAGCTCTGATGACTATATAACCCCACTCAATGGGATAGAACAACAGAATTGTATGTGAATGGATATGTTGAATTGTGTAGGATATGGCAAACAAACTATTATGGGGGTGGTTCTTGGGGGTGGGGTGCAGTAGGGAGGAGAAAAGGGGAGTTGCTATCCAGGAGTTCAAGAAGAAAGAAAACGTTTTAAAACTGATTGCGGTAGCCATTGTCCAATACTGTTTGATATGATTGAACTATGTTATGATATCTGTAAGAGCTCCTGGTTAAATGATTAAAAAAACGTTTAAGCTAAAAATATTGTCAGAACAATTGCTATAAGTTCAGCAGAAGTGGAAAGGGGTTTTTCAAAGGGGGACATAATATGTTCAGAGAAGAGAAGTCACCTCATTGTTTCTAATCTATCAAACACACTGAGGATTGTCTAACTGGCCTACCTGTAAAGAAATGGAATCCTACTCCTACAGTGAAGAGACGGTTAAGGATCAATTACACTGCCAATGATGCTCATATTAAATCGAAGAACATTTCTTTCTCTTTTTTTGCCATTTT
>NW_022104553.1:26907292-26911668 GCF_000313985.2 Echinops telfairi | reverse complement strand
TAGGTTAACATTTAAATCTACGCTTTCTTTCTTTTCATAGGTTTAAACTGAACTTGTCTGCTGCCAAAGAGTCCAAGTCCACTTCGGTTCTACTTCTTCTCCTTATTGAGCCGTTCAGACCAACATTTAGATGCGAGGGGTAAGGCATCCGGAGCGTCGTTAGTGCTGTGAGCCTTGGGTCACTTGTGTGCTGCTTTCAGTCCGCTTCGCCTCTTGATTTGGGTTGGTAAGAAACATCTGTGTCATTGCACAGCCCATTCGAGCTCCATTTTCTAAGAGCACTTGCTCTAACCTGGCGCCCACCTGGCCATCAGCCCGTTCTCTAAGGCATGGTGGGGAGGTATGGGATCCCACAGTCCATCTCCAGAGTCTTTCCACTGTGGCCAGACAGACACAAGATGAGATACCCCTTGCCCAAAGGGTCTTGAAGCAGAGCCTCGTTGATAAATGCTTACACTGGGCCTCCAGAAAGACATAGCCTGCTCTTTGGCCGTTCCTGTTCAGTGTCGAACCAGTTCTTGAGATAGTCTCTCAACTCAGGTGGGTTATACTCAAGGCTCTATCTTTGGCTCCTGTGGACTCGTTTGAAGCGTATTCAACTTCTGAATACATGTGCGCACGGGCAATTGATGAGCTGTCCCACAGCCGGCCCTCGGCCTGCCTTGGGCCAATGAGCTTCTCTGTCGTCTTTCCCGGAGATGCCGTTAATTAGACGCTGTGTGTGTTGGATGGTGAGGTCCCTGTGAAGACTGGCCACTTACGTTGCTGGAAAAGGCCCTCTGTGAGGGCCTGTCCAATTGCCTTGCAGGTGGGCTTTGGGTCTCCACTTGGTCCACACTTCTTCGCATTCACGTTTGATTGCTTGTGTTTGAATTTCTGATACTTATTTCCATCAACACCTCATGATCACACAGGCTGGTGTGCTTCTTCCACGTGGGCTTTGTTGCTTCCCTGACCAATGGCCGCTTGTTTGACCACAAGCCTTTCAGACCCCAGATGCTATAATGTTTAACAGCCGGGCTCTTCAATCTTTCTTATTCATTGTCCAGCTTTCCCATATATATGTAGTGATGGAAATACCTTGGCTTTAGTCCTTCAAAGAGATATCTTTGCTTTTTAAACCTTTTAAACACTTTAGAGAGTTATTTTGCAGCACCTTTTCCCAATGCACAATGTCACTGGAAAGTCCGGGAGGGCTGTTTGTAGGAGGTGACTTTGTAGCTGAGATATGGAGGGTGAAGAGGGTGACCATCTATTTCAAGACCCGTTCTACTGCCCACTCTTTCTCGTCCCTTTTAGCATTTAATGAACACCTATTATGGGCACAGATTCACCAGTGAACACACCTGGACCAATAAAAAACACGGTCAACAGAGGAATGATTAAAGTTGCCAATGATTTTATTTTACTTTGATCTGCAAACAAAGACCACGGAGGCAGCAACCGAAAAACCCAGTGAAGGCTTGTGCTGAACAAATCTGCTACAAAGGGGCCCCTTGAGCATGTTAAAGAGCATAAGTGTCACCTGGAAGACCAAGCCAGGGTGTTTTTTATTGCTCCTATGAATTCATCACTTGCACAATAAGCACCGAAGGCCTGAGAAGACTTGTTGCCTTTGGATTATGGTGTTGGTAAAGAATACACGAAGGTCTTCGAGACTGCCCGAAGAACAAACACTTCTTTGTTGAAAGAAGGACGATCATTATGCTCCTTAGCATCTTGGCTGGTGATACAGGGTCTCACGTACTTTGGACCTGTTATCCGTGTTATCAGGAATGATAACATCTGATAGTCCCCATCAAGAAAAACAGTCAATAAAGACACGAAAAAGCTCAACAACAAATCTACCTCAAAGAGATAAAACACTCCAGCCAACAAAGACACAGTAGACGTTCTTCTCCCACGCACCTGGAGCATTCTCAAGAACAGACCACATACTAGGCTACAAACCATGCCTCAAATAAAATTTAAAAAATGAGTTCTGACAATCAAACTTCTCAGACCACTATGCTATAAAAGTAGAAATCAACATTAGAATAAATAGAAACAAAAAGATAAATACAGAAGGATTGAACAACATGACAGTCAAAAATGCTTGGGTAATAAACAAATAACAGAGGAAATAAAAACAATTCCTTGAGACAAACAAGAATGATAATACAACATATCAAAACCTTTGGGACACAGCACAAGCAGTAATCAAGAGTCCAATTTATAGCAATCAATACACACATACAAAAAAGAGGAAAAATCTAAAATTAATACCTAACACAACACCTTCAAGAACTGGAACAAGGGCAACAGAAATGACAAGTTCCCTGGAGAAGGACATTGTGTTAGGCTGGGTTTTCTTGATCCATATACAAGTTCAGCATAAGCACAATGAAGTATTCTGGAATTCCCATTCTTCTCAAGGTTATCCATAGTTTGTTATGATCCACACACTCAATACCTTGGCATAGTCAAGGAAATACAAGTAAACTTCTTTCTGGATTCCCGCCCCCCCTTTCTTTCTGGTATTTTTATATGCTTTCAGCCAAGAGCCATCTGACATTAGCAATGATTTCCCTTGGTCCAAGTCTTCTACTGAATCTGGTCCAAACCTCTGGCAGCTGTCAATGGACTGCTGTAACTATTGTTGGATGATCTTCGGCAAAATTTTACTTGCATATGATATCACAAGCCACCATTGTCTGTCATTTGTCCTACTGTGTCCAACATACTGTGGCTTGTGCATTGCTGTGATGCTGGAAGCTATGTTCCTGGTATTTCAAAGGTCAGCAGACTCACCAAAGTGAACAGGTTGTAGCGAAGCTTCCAGACAAGAACGGACAATGAGGAAGGACTTGGCTCTCCCCGTCAGAGGAAGTAGCTGTTGAACATCTTATGCCTTGCTTCAAAGCATCCTACTGGTCACGCCATTAATGTAGCCAGTGGTATAGAATTTAAAACACAGTTGAGAAAAATAAGTGATACACATATAGGCCAGCTATGAACCTCAATACATGAACTGTTAACTTGTACAGATTAAACTTTGAAGTTACTGGACACTATTTACCCAACCAATGGGGGCTGGTGATAGGCTGATTATGCTTCATGAACATTATGTTAATAATATTCATTGAGAGCGACAGAACCACATCTACCCAATTAATACGTATCATAATAAAGCAAGGAGGACATTAAAATACTAACTATAAGGCAGACTCGCCCCGTTATGCATTGTGAATCCTCAAGGCGAGAGATCTGAACCATGTCCAATGACCAGCAGTTCTAGACTCTTGAGATGGCAGGTGTCGACCACTCCTACTCTAGGGAGTTTCAGCCCTAGTCTAAGGGCTACAGGTGAGTTTGAGGTCTTCCAGCCCAGTTCACTCAGTGGGGTTTCCACATCGTATCCTTCTGCTGTGGTCTATGAAGGAGGTGGTGCGCCTCTAAAGAGCAGACCCCATGGAAGAGTCTTCTATTCAACAAACTTCAGACCAACGGTGCCACCCCGGCCCTCTTCCAAGGCCTCCAGCACACAGTGAGGCAACTGAACTTTCTGTAGGATGTTCGTTTTATCAGGGGATGCCGGGGTTGGGGTGGGTAAGGGCAATCAAGGCAGGCGTCATCGGCCCAGGGGCTGTGACATTTCAGTGCAGAGCAGGGACCAGGCCGTAGAGATTGTCAGGCCTCTTGGCGCTCAGGAAGAAGGTTGCTTGGTTGTCTTTTAGTCTCTGAGGAAGAATGCCCATTGGAAAATAGGGAATACTTTTGTGTTTCCCTCCATCCCCTTAGACGGTCAATCCCACCTCCTAAATGACTCCTTGCGCTTTCCCCTCCAGATATCCACGTTCCCCCTTCTTATGAGAAAAAAGAAGAGCTTCTCATTGTCTGAGGGTTTGGAAAGAGTCCTGCGCTCCGTGATCTAACCTCTGTGGCTCAGTGTCAGACCACCTTGAAATCATGGCATCACCCCCTGACTTCTTCCATGGCCCCGCCTCCTCTTCCTACCAACCCTTTTCCCACCATGGCCCCACCCCCACCCTGCTGTCCCCGACTCACCTAATGGGGTTTTATATGCTCCCTGCCTTTTCCCACAGTGTTCCCCTGCTGGCACTGCCATCCTCTCCACATATCCCTGGTTCTTTATACAGTCTCAGGACCTATGGACTGACCTCCACTGGGAACATTCTCCAAGTTTATTGTGCCAACCTGGCCGACGATGAACACGTGGGGTTCATTGAAGGGCAGAGGGAGAAATGGCTCAGTGAGCCTCGCCTTTCTAGTTCTCAGGTCTCTTGCTTTGTGATGGTCCCACCAGGGTGCAGCTGCCTTAGCCAGTTCCCTGCTTCAGCTGGCAAGGCTCACTTCCTGCAAGACATCCCTGAGGA
>NW_022104553.1:26888067-26906207 GCF_000313985.2 Echinops telfairi | reverse complement strand
CGACCCTTTCATCCAGTTCCTCATGCGGTGGGGACCCCCCCAACCATCTAATTATTTTCGTGGCGACTTCCTACCTGTCATTTTGCTACTGTGACGAATCGGGCGACCCCTGTGAAAGGGTCGTTCGACGCCCCCCCCCCCAAAGGGTCGCGACCCACAGGTTGAGAACCGCCGCTCTAGGTGACTACCTTCAGTCTTCCCCACAGATTCCTGCTTTTGCTTCTGGCGCTGCTGGGAGGTCCGGGAGCGCGCCAAGGTGACTCCGTCTCATCTTCATCAGGGATTTCGGCTGTTGCTGCACCTTGCTGCTGGGACGTTTGGATGCTTGGGCTGGATCCCGGGCAAAGGAACAGGCACAGGGGAGGCACTCCCCCCATCATTCACTATGGTAAGATTTTTTGTTCTGATGATGCCTTATACCTGATCCCCCCCCCCCGCCCCCCGCAGGATTCTAGGGATGGGAAACGAGATTTTTCCATGTCATATTTTGGGGGGCAACGGTGTGACACTGGAGGGTACTGGAGCAGACACGATGGCGTTCAAACTTGCCAGGAATGGGTCTGTCCCCGATCCACTCAGCCACCCCCACCCCTCACCCCTGACTCTCCATGGTTAAGTTCCAGCTTGTACATGCAGGGCAGCCGAGCTGGGCCTACGTGACCATCACCCGGCCATCAGTCCTTAGGTCGCCCCGGAGCGGATTTGCCACAGGCATTATTTAGGGGAACTTGGAGACCTGCCTGCGGGGGCTGAGAGTTGGGGGTTCACCCCTCCAGGGAGACTGGCCTCAGAAGGGGCCCCCAGAGCTCTCATGGGGCCTCCAGAGCTAAACCCCAGGCTCAGCTCCGAGTTCGAAATTCCAGAATCCCAAATTATCCTGCCCTGCCTTGACCTTCCAATGCCAAGGACAGAAACAGGAGGGGGGACAACAACAGCCACTTCGTGGCTGGCAGGGGGGCAGCCTGGGGGAAGAGAGAGAAGGTGGGGTGGGGGGTGTGGGGCACGATCAGTGGAACCCCTCTTCCCTCCAAGAGCAAGCCCTCTACTCTGCAGTGGGGCTCTCGAATTCCTCCTCCCCGGAATCTGACACTCACCGGGCTGTAATGGAAGACCCAGGACCAACCAGTGTCCCTTGCTCCTGCCCTTTCGGCCTTTATCAGGCTGAGGGTGGGGTGGGGTGAGTCGTTGTCCCCCTCCCCACCCCCCTTCCCACCCACCTGTGCTACTCTCCACCCTCGGCTGGGGAAGAAGGGGATTGATTGGGTGGGCCCCTGGTTCCTCGGTGTCTTCACCTCAAAATGTTCCTGATGGCGGGGAGTCCTCTGCCTCCTTCTGCCCCAGGGCCCCTTGCCCCTCTCAGGGGACAGTCTTCACCCTCTGCACGGCTCTCTCCCCTCAGGGGGCGCTTACTAGCCTGTACCCATCTCCTTGCCTCTGGGACATGATATTAATCCTGGGGAGTGGCCTCATACCCCCCTGTGCAGGGAGTGGGGGGGTCCTTCCTTCACTCTCTTCTGCCAGTCTCCTCAGCTCACGCAACCCTTGTCACGAGAGCAGCCTCCTGGAGTCATTCCGAGAAAAAGCACAGGCCTTGGTTGAGGGAGTCAGCCCACACCTGGGAGATGTCTACATTCCCAGAGGAAAAATAGCCGCTCCAGTTGCGCAACTGGAGCAGGAACTAAAAGTTGTGTACAGTGAACCCTCGCCACTTCGCGCTTCGACTTCCGCGCTTCACTCTATCGCGGTTTTTGCGTAACAGCACCCACTGCCTACACCCGCTCCTTCAGAGGAAAAAGACGGCGACCCACCTGTAGAGTACATCCCTTAAGTCATTTCATAGGCTATTGCTTACAGTATTTGTAAGAACTATGTATAATAATACTGTATGTGAAATATGTAATACTGTAAACTAGATGCCATAAATAATATAATAAATAAGAAATGATCATTGTAACGTCCAAAATGTTTTACTGTATTTTCCCTTTTTCGTTTAATAAATTGGGTAATATGAGTGTAATGGTGACTAAAGGGTGTTTTTTCATGTCCTCTATGCTCTAACTACGAAAATATTTGATTTACAAATAAGGAATCCTACTTCGCGGAATTTCATTTATCATGGTAGGGTCTAGAACCGATTAACCACGATAAACGAGGGTTCACTGTAATCAAAAAAATGTTCTCAAAGTCCATCAGGGGAAGCAAAGACTGGACTCCCGGGATGGGGAATTGGGCAGGGATAGGTGGGTAACACACAGGTGGGCTGTACACGTGGATGAAAGGTCCCTGTCCTTCAGGTGCCTACAAGAAGTTCACCGGATCGGGGCAGGATAGGTGTTTCCAGGCACCGGGTGTTCGAATGACTTCCGCAAGCAAATATTTTCCTGGGGGCTCATGATCAAGATTGATCAATGATGGTGTGTTTCAAAACCCTCCAGGCACACCCTATCACTCCTGGCATCTGGTGGCCTACAGGGAATGTTTATGCCGATAGTCGAAGGACAAGAAACCTGATGCCCCGATTGCAGGCACCATATAAGCCAGGCAACAAATGATATTCGAGCATAAGATACCTCTGGCTTCTGATGAAGATCAGTAGGATGAGCCTCCTGCTCCGTGCTTCCATATGTTTCTCCTGCTCCTGCATGGTGTCAGAGGTGGGATTGCCGGGACACAGGGCACACAGCAGACTCCCGAGATCACTAGAAAAGGCCAGGTTGATCCCTAGAGCTTGTCTCCAAGCCGCATTCTCATGAGGCATGTCTGTGCCTTCTCAGGGGGCTACCTTCTCAGCATCGCCTGGCCTTTACCATCGTTTTGCTTTCTTCCAGCGATCTGAATGTGGCGTGGTGTCTCCTGCTGGCTTTAATCTCATTGTCCGTCAGTCCGAACCTCTCTTCCAAGCTACATGTGCTCGTTCACTTCATGAGCTGCTCCTCCGTTTGGGGGTCTCTATAGCAACTGGGTCTCCAACACGTTACTGTGGGTGCCAGCAAACTGGTTCCTACTCACAGCGAGCCTGTGCACCAAAGAAGGGACCACTCTCCCGTCTTGCACCAACATGGGTCTATGAAAATGCTTGTATTTTCAGGTCTTATGAAAATGGTTTCAGTCACCTCTAGATTCACTGCCACTTCATGCGCTACCTGATCTGGTGCCATGCAATTTATGACTCCTAATATGTTTAAGAATTTCCTCTCCCTCCAAATATGTACTAACTGAGCTAGACCCCGATTCTCAATATCATGGAATAGTATTGTGATGGTCAGGGTTCTCTAAAGAAACAAACCCAGGACACTTATTTTATATATGTATAGATAGATAGATAGATAGATAGATAGATAGATAGATAGATAGATAGATAGATAGATAGATAGATAGGTTTATATAGTGAGAAGGAATATAACAGCTAATTAGTCCACACAGCAGTACAGAGGGCTCAGTTCAACTCACTTCCATGGAACAGCTAATATACTGGAAGTCCATCCATTTATGTGGGCTACCGGGTACAAGGTCAAGGAAGCAGACAGCCGAGTCCTCCCTTGGGCAAGGCAGTCTTGTCAGTTCCTGGCACTGAGATCCATCTGTTTTCTCTGCCTGCGCTGGTTTCCGGGACGTTCTTTCCCCCTAGTATCTCTGGGCTTTTTCAGATTGCCAGGGATTTGCTCCGAAGGGCTTGGAGATGCGTTTGGACTTGGGAAGTGGGTTAAAGAGGTTCTTAACAAAAGAATTTCTTGTCTGGGATTCTGGGATTGAGCACCTCGGTTTGGTCACTCCGAGCTCAAATAAGATGCTCGGCCCTTATGTCAAAGGGCTGCAGTGGCTGCCCACCTCCCGGGCCAGGAGAAAAGGAGAGACACATTTTTTGGTACTGGAGGCCTTAGGGTGGGCATCCAAAAATGGGAACAAAGATCTTCTGATGCCATTTTGGGGAGTTAGAGTGTTACAAGGAAGGGGAGTGGGGTGACACAGATGAGCTCTGGATGCCAGGAATATCCTCTCTCAGCACACACCCCCCTTACACACACACACACACACACACACACACACACACACACATTTCCAGAGAGTAGGTTGATTCGAGAAACTGAGTTTACTCTGCATGAACCAGACAGAAGGAAACCATGGAGTTCGCAATCTCCAAACAGCTTCAAGAACACAAACAAAAAGTAAGCCAGTTATAAGCCTCTATGTGGGGTAAAAGAAAGCAAATCAGGCAACGATCACAGGAAACAGTGCTCCAAACTGTGTGACAAACAGCAGGCTTGTAATGATTAGAGGAAACGATGATGGAGAACTATGTTTCTCTAGGGGTCCCCAGACCACTTGTCCCCAGAAGTATCATGCTCCCTGGCTTATCTAAACATGGGTTGCTCCATGCCTGGCTACCCCCTTTAATGGTTTATTACCCCCCTGAGTTAGACTGTTTCTACTTGGTAAGCATAAAAGGAATTTTTACTGCAATGGAATGGGCTGTTATGTTTTGGAATGCCAATAAACTACATCTTAAATGAGATTCTTCATTTCGTACTGTGATTAACTGCAGGCTAACTCTTACCTCCCCTCTGTGATCAGCCACAGCTTTTACCAACCAACTCAAATCTACAAGATCGGTTTAAGATGAAACTATTGTTACCGACTTTAGGCATGATGCTTGGCGTCAAAGGCTGGTAGGGCATGATTCATGACCGTGCAGCCCCTAGCACGGTGTCCAGAATGGCGACCTCCATGGGGACACACTCAACTTCACCCCTAAGAGAGACAGCGCCCTCCCAGGGCTGGCTGGAGAGGGGAGACACTAATTCACTTTCTGCGGCACTCTGCTGAGGGCAAGACGTTCTACTTCCCTAGTTAACGATCAGCTAAAATTCAGTGGAGACTGTATCTACCTTTAGCTATGTTGCAAATGGATTTTACTGGTATGGGGTCCCTCAAATTTAAGCTCTGATACAATTCTGCCCTCCAATAATTAGGAACACTTGGCTCACACAGCCCTGTGTGTGGGGCTGATGTGTGGACTTAGCCGACAGCTCACTTAGATGGTTCCTTGTTAAGACAAGCCTTCAAACCCCGGACGACCCACTCTTTCTGATAGCCAGCCACCATTGTTTGCTTCAGAACACTTGCCCATGCATGCATATTCTCCGTGATCACTTCATGAGGGCGCCTGTTAAGCAGGGCCAAATCATAAGAACAAATTGTTCTTACGTTTAATGAGAGTTCCAAATTCCTTCATCCAGTGAGGGTTTAGAGCTATGTCGATGGTCCACTTTAGAGGCAGCATTGAGAAATGACATACATAGCTTTTAGGGGACACTTAGTAATTCTAAGAGTATCATTAATATATCTTATGGTGTAGAATAAAAAGGGAAATGTGTGTACAGAAATAAGACACTTCACACAAAGCAAGGAAAACATGAACATAACAAATATATTGGATATGATATAGGTGTTAAATCCCAATTAATACAAAATAAAAGGCGTGATTGAACTATGGAAGGATATGATATATTATTAAATCAAAAAGATATCTAAGATAGTTAATGTTTATTGTGTCAACCTGGCTGATAAACACATGTGGGTTAATTGAAGGACAGAGAGATAAATGGCTCAGTAAGATTCAACTTTCTAGTTCTCGGGTCTCTTGCTCTCTGATGGTTGGACCAGGGTGCAGCTGCCTTAGCCAGTTCCCTGCTTCAGCTGGCAAGGCTCACTTCCTGCAAGACATTCCCAAGGAGAAGCCACATGGACCTACCCTGATGCAGCCCTAGGTGCTGAAGCAGCCGTGTGGAGACCCCTGCCAGCGCTGAGGTGCTTACACGCTCACTGACACGGTTTTCCTCCTGCAGTCGGCGTCATTGCGTGTGTTTTGTGAGGTGGAGGAGGACTTTGTGGATTGGTGGTGGATGGACATATGGGCTAATGTTGGACTTGTGGGCTTGGGCAGCACTGGGTTGGGATGTTTTCTTGATGTGCACTTACCCTTTGTATAAAACTCTGTCTTCTCGTTGAGTTTCTGTGGATTTGTTTCTCTAAAGTACCCAGACTAACACAATATCCAAGTCGTCAATCACTGGGCAATCTCAAAGCAGTAAAGATTTGACCTAAAATCCAAAGACTTCAAAGTCCACTCCCCTGGGATAGCAGCTCTCTTCTTTTCCCATGCTCGGGTGATTCAGCTTTACGGTCACTGGAGGCGTTCAGTTCCTTTAATACACAACAGGTGTGCTGCAGCACAGTCCAGTTCACTCCATGGGATTTCCAAAGCGAGTCCTTCTGCTGGGACTTGTGAAGAACGCTGGATACCTTGGAAAGACAACATCTAAAATTCAGGTAGCCTGGAGGACAAGGTTGGATCACCAGAAACCAGAAAGCAAATTTGGCCAAACATGTATGATTAGTAACATACAGGGTGGAATTTTTTAAGTTGGGCTCTATACTAGTTATGTTAGGATTTTCCCCCCAAGATAAGGTGACCAGATTTTAACATTGGTAAAGCGGGACACCAGTGGGACACCACTGATAAAACTCATATCCTGGCGAAATAGCCACATGGCAGCCAAAAACCGTCTACCCTAGCTTGTCGTGCATTCTTTCCAACAATCGGGACTTTTTAAAAATGCTGCGGGATGCGGGACAAATTGTTAAAAATCGGGACTGTCCCGCTTTTGGCTGGTCACCTTGCCCTAAGAGCAGAATGCCCTTCCGTAATTAGCCCACCCACAGAAGTGAAATTATCTTTTCAGAGAGAGAGAGAGATACACACACCCCTACCTTCTCCAGTCATGAAGTTCTTTGGGATTCACAGAACAACACTATAGACGTTTATTAAATTAGTGACCATGGGACTAATACGGTATGGCAGAAACGATTGGGTCCTCTCCTCCCACATGAAAAACTGACTCTCAGTGAAGCGAGGCCTCCCGTGGAGAAGTGGTTTTGAAGATGTCCAAGTAAGGGAGTGATAAATAAGGGATACCATTACGAAATCCCTGGAAACCAATGGGAACGATAACGTAATATGCCCACACCTTTGGGACACAGTGAAGGCGTTCATTACCTCGCAGAAGGCAACTTGCGGCCACCAACCTACACAGGGAAAAAGAGGAGGCAGCCAAATCAGTGCCTTCACCAAACACCTGCAGGAACCCCAACAGGCCACCGCACAGCCCCTCCGAAGGCCGACCGAGAGACTTGATAAAGATGAAAAACAGAATCAACCAAATGGAAAACAGAAAACCATATGGCGGGGGGTGGGGGTGGGGGGACGGGACTTACCAGAGGTCAATCCTCTGAACACAGATGAATAAACGACAAACCAATGAGAAACTCCACCAAGGCGGGGGAGTGGTGGGGAGGAGAGAAGATGCAAATATCGAAACTTAGAGAGGAGAAGGATGACATTATAACAGATCCAAACGAGAGAAAAAGTCGAAGAACACACTACTAAGAAAGGGGAAAGCATCTTTTTGTGTGTGTGTGTTTTTTTAGGGTTTAAATAGTTTATTTTTATCTTGAGTTAATGCTTAGTATCTTTTCCCTTTTTAAAAATCATTTTATTGGGGGGTCATACAACTCTTACCACAATCAATCCATCCATCCATTGTGTCAAACACATTTGTTGCCCTCATCATTCTCAAAATATTTTCTTTCTACTTGAGCTCTTGCTAGCAGTTCCTCGTTTTTCCCCTCCCTCCCCGCACCGCCTCCCTCAAGAACCCTTGATAATATATAAATTATTATTATTTTGTCCTGTCTTACATTGTCCAACGTCTCCCTTCACCCACTTTTCTGTTGTCTGTCCCCCAGGGAGGAGGTTATATGTAGATCCTTGTGATCAGTTCCCCCTTTCTTCCTCACCTTCCCTCCACCCTCCCGGTGTCACCACTCACACCACTGGTCCTGAAGGGATCATCTGTCCTGGATTCCCTGTATTTCCAGTTCCTATCTGTACCAGTGTACATCCTCTGGTCTAGACAGATTTGTAAGGTAGAATTGGGATCATGCTAGCGGGGGGAGAAAGCATTTAGGAACTAGAGGAAAGTTGTATGTTTCATCGTTGTTTCATCGCACCTTGACTGGCTCGTCTCCTCCCCCGACCCTTCTGTAAGGGGATGTCCAGTTGCCTACAGATGGGCTTTGGGTCCCCACTCCGCACTCTCCCTCCTTCACCCTGACATGACCTTTTGTCCTTTGATAGGAAGCATCTTTTTTGTAGAGATGGAGCAGTAGCTAAAAGTGTACAAGGAAAGGACGGTGAAAATGAATCGTTTACATTAGTAGGTACAGAGTGGAACCTGAGGCCCTACCTCATACGATTCACTGAGGAATGTGGATGAGTGTGAACATGTTTGACAGGCCGTGAATGAGATCCAGGGCCCAGGCTGCGTGCACAGTCCCTCCAGGCCCAGCCAGCAGGTGGCTCAGGTGGAGGAAAGTGTTGTGGGTTAGAGAGAGAAGACTGGAGCCAACCGTCTCGATTGAATGTTCAGCCCTTCTCTCTTGGCTGTGTCACTTAAAGCAAGTGGCCCTCACCTGGCCTATCTCCGCTTCTTTGTTCGTAAAACAACAAAGGCAACCCTACCCTGTCCATTCCAATTGGTGACAAATCATATCAGAGCATACAGGTGTGGTGGAGGCTGAGCTCCTCAGGAGGACCGCTTAGACCAGTGGTCCTCAACCCTCCTAGGGCCACGACCCTTCCATCCAGTTCCTCATGGGGTGATGGCCCCCAACCATACAATCATTTTCGTTGCTACTTCATCACTGTCATGTTGCTACTGTGATGAATCCTCATGTAAATATCTGATAGGCAGGCTGTATTTTCATGGTGACAAACGGAACACAAAGCATCGTGATTCATCACAAAAACAACATGCGATGCTATATCGTGAAAAAAACTTCTATCTTGTGAAATAGTTACTTCTAATGACAAAGCCATGACATGTTGTCGTGGAGCCTGGTGTAGCATGGGTCACAGTCTCCACGCCGGGGACTCGTAGGTGGGCGTCTCTGCATGTGGGCGGACCCGCCTGCAGACAGAGGAGCGGTGTCTCGGTTCCTAAGACCATCAGAAATATGTGTTTTCCGATGGTCTTAGGCAACTTCTGTGAAAGGGTCATTCGACTCCCAAGGGGGTCACGACCCGCAGGTTGAGAACCGCTGGCTTAGAGCATGAGGGTGAATGCTTCCTAAACCCTAGCACCCTTTACCTCAGGTCTGGTTTTCATGTCTTCTGGACTCATTGTTTCTATGCCTCTTAAAGGTTCACTGTTAAATTATAACCGTGCGTTTCAAGAAGACCAGGTGATTAGAAGAGCCATGGTAAAGTAGTCTCACATTTTTGACCACACATCATGAATGAACAGTCAGTCCCTGGAGGAGGATATTGTGGTACTTAGATGATTTTAAGTCAACCTGGATTTTTACGAAAGTAGAGGGATGAAGTCCAACCTGCCAATCAGGTCACACAGCCTAATGATGCCTCTTTGGGGGTGTGGCTTTCTTATAAGAAGAAACTGGGACTCTCTCTCTCTCTCTTGCGTCCACCTTCCTGCCTGATGGAACGCTGCCTCCTCCAGAGGCTGCCCCATATGGGCCACCTGACCCCGAGAGCCGCCAGCACCCTGTCATGTTCTCCCTGACCTTGGACCCACGCAACTCCACACCCGCCCGTGTATAATCTTCCTGCTTCTCAGGACAGCTTTCCGTCTCACCGCCCATTAGCCACGTGAGTCTGACCAGGGATCCATGACTTAGCACCACACTGTGGACTTGAGTTGGCCCGGGCTGGGATGCCTTCTTGCTATATAACTGCTTGTGGCCATGAAGCTATTTTTTATATACATAGATGAGTGTCATTGAATCTGGTTCTCTAGACAACCCGGTCTAACACAAGGATCGTAGTAGGTAAAGGAGGGTGTCAGACAGAAAGGAAGGTCATGGAGAATATGAAGTGACAGGGTGGCTACCACCTTAGTCTCCACCATAGGAGCCCCTGAGAGGGTAGCACAGGGTCGGGCAGTAGTGGGTTCTGTTGTCTTGGGATCTGGAAGCCCATTCGAGGACCCTTGAGAACCAGTATGAGCACAGTGAGAGAACTTCACCTCTCTAGGTTGGAAATGACCTCATGGGGCTGGTGAGGCCCTGATTCACATGGTTGTCGGGAGGAGTCTTCTTCAGATCACGGAAGTAAACAATTCCTAGTTCAAGGCCAGTTGAAAACTGCTCAAGACCCTTCAGACCACAGGTTCCACCTCTTACCTCCTGCCCCACCATGCAGGGAAGCCAGACTCTGACATGCAATACCCTACGGGACCAGTATTGCTCTGAGGGGGTCAGGAGCAATATGGCAGGATTCCTCAGCCTGGAGACTGACATTTTCATGCCCAGCAAGAGCCGCACGATAGAGAAGAGCGGTCCTTCTACCTGATATTCAGGAGGAGGGAGGATTGAACTTGTCCACGTTTTGTTCAGTGCGCTCCATGTACTTGCTGTTGAGGGGGAAGGATCATTGTGTCTCATCACTGTGTTGTCTTAGGATGGTCAGTCTCATCTTCTAAATGATTCCTTGATTGCCCACTTCCAGGTCCCTGCTCAGGGAAGGACATGCAGGGCTCCCCACTACCTCAGGGATGATGACGAGTCCTGGGTTGGGTGACCTACATCGGTGACTCAGTTTCCCAGATTGGCCCGACACCTTAAATCACAACATCTCCCCCACATCTAGCTCTCCATGCCGGCCACCTCTGGCAACCATCCCTTTCCCCACTCCTCCCTCCTTTGTCACCAATCTCTGCCTTTGCCCAGGCTGTTCTGCCTGAAAGGTGCCTTCCTCTCCCGCTATCCCCGGCTTGCTGGAGCCCCATTTGGACAGAGACTCCTGCCTCAGGACCTTTGGACTTACCATCGGTCTGCCTGGCTGGATTTCCCCCAATCATTCAACTCTCAACTTCGGAGTTCTCTTTTGAAAGAGGACCCACCAACAAGTCTACAGAAGCTCATCCTTGTTCCTTGGGGGTCCCAAGTATTGTCTCCTTAAAGGCTTAGCTCTTGCTGGAACTAGGTGCTTGAAGGTCACTCGCCTACTGTTCGTTCCTGGAGTGTGTTAGTCCCGGTGGACCCAAGAAACAAATCCAGAGAAACTCATCTGTGTGTCAGAGAGAGCTTTATATCAAAGAGTAATTGTATATTGAGAAAATATCCCAGCCCAGTCCAGATCAAGCCCATCAGTCGGATACTAGCCCCTATGTCTGCCAACCTCCAGCCAAGGCCTTGGAGTCTGGACGGCCAATCCCGGGTGAGCTGGTGGGATTACGCCTTGTGACGTCATCGGTCGCTGGGCTGCCCTGGGCAGATTTGCCGCCCATTGCGCTCGCTCCTCTGAGAACTTGGGGACCCGCATTCTGCGCTGGTGGGCGGCGGCTCCGGGACACTGGCATAGGATGGACCCCAAGGACTCTCGTAGGGGCTCCAACCCTGAACCCCAGTCTCGCGCTGAACCTCGGGCTTCCACACCCCACACCCCTCAATCCTCCTGCCCGTTTTACCTTCCAGAACCACAGACAGAACCACTAGCCGGACCGCGAGCCACCGGGCCCCTCACCATGCGGCAGTGGGGCAGTCTGGGGCGGAGAGGGAGTGGGCCCATCAGTGGGCGCTGGGGGCGTTACGCACTCTTGGGTCCCCTGCCGGTCCCCACCGGGCTCAGGTGCTGGGAGGTGGGCGCGGACGCTCCCCAGGGATCCAAGACCCACCTGGATCTGGTGGAAGGAGACAGGATGGAGGGGAGACCCTAGCCCTCAGGCGCCTTTTATCTGGCTGGGAGGGGGCGTGGCCTGTGGTTCTCCCTCCCCCTGAGCCCACCCACCTGTTCTTCTCTCCACCCCTGACGGGGGAAGAAGGGGACTCAGGTGAGCGCTGAGGAGTCCCTGAGGCTCAGAAAGCTCCTACCTCAGGCCCTTCAATTCCAAATGTCCTGACTGTGTAGGCGGGAGGGGGCGGGGTGTCAGTCCAGAGCCCACTGCCTCCCTCAAGGGACAGCCCCCACCCTCTCCTCTCAGGGGTCCCTCTCCTGTCTTCCTCCTACCTCCTGTCACCCTTGAGCTTCAGGGGTATCTCATTAATCTTGATTCTCAAACAACCCCCCTCGCCCTCCATCCACCCTCTGTAGCCCCAGGTCTTCCCTCTGTTCCCTTCTTCCAAGTCTCCTCCGCTCACAGGACTCTTGCCACTAGCAGCCTCACTGAGGCTCAGGGAGAAAGGTGAGAGAGGGCGGGAAGGGTGGAGGGAGGGAGAGAGAGAGAGACAGCAGTTAGTTAGTTAGTTAGTGCAGCAACTAAACATGATCAAATCCAGCTTGTTTACAAGCTCATCAGGGGAGACGAAAGGAGGATGCCTAGAAGGGAGGACTGGCCAGGGATAGGTGGGTCACTCGCAGTAGGTGGGCTCACATGCTTGTGAAAGGTTCCTGCCTTTCAGTTGCTCATGGCGGGGGTGGGGCTATCCCCAGACCTGGGCAGGACAGGTGTTTCTGGGAATGGGAATGGGAAGGGCGGACAGCACAGGAAAACTAGGACATCCTCAGGAGATGGCATTCTGGGCTTCCATGTTGAGCACCTTCTTGCAGGAGACGTACTGGCAGAGTGGAGTGCCCCTGGAACTTAGCCGATGTGCTGAGTAGAGCTTGGTAACACTTGCTCAAAGAGGCAAGAGGACTGGGTGTGTTACTCTGGGTAGACTAGAGAAACAAATTCATAGAGCCACTCATATGTGTATAGGAAAGAGCTTTATATAAAAGAGCAATTGAATATTGAGAAAACATCCCAGCCCAGTCCAGGTCAAGTCCATAGATCCCATATTAGCCCATATGGTCCTATATCAATCTATAAAGTCCTCTTCAGACTCACAAAATATACGCATTGATGCCAAATGCAGGAAGATCACAGGCCAGTGGGTGGGAAGTCTTGTGGATCCAGTGGCATTGTAAGCATCTCATTGCTGGCAGGGGTCTCCATGTGGCTTCTCCAGCTCCCAGGGTTCTGGATGCGTCCGGGTAGGCCATGTGGCTTCTCCTCAGGGATGTCTCCCAGGGAGTGAGAGAGGGTCCCACCTCTAGTGAGCTGTTCATTTCCTTAGGCCCTCCATATGAGGTCACCAGGCTGCAACCTGATTGACAGGTAAACTCCTCCTCTTCACTCACGTCTCAAATTGACAATAGATTATGTAACTTCCACATTGTGTTAGGCAGAGTTCTCTAGAGAAACAAAACTAGGACACATGATAGGTTTATACAGTGAGAAGGACTGTAACAGCTAATTAGTCCACACAGCAGGACAGCGGGTTCCTTTCAACTGACTTTGTGGAACAGTTAACATACTGAAAGTCCTTCAATTCATGAATTCATGAAGGGGGCTTCTATCCAAGGTCAAGGAAGCAGACTGCAGAGTCTTCCCTTAGGCCAAACAGGCAGAGTCTGCCCGAAGGCAGCTGACAGCAGGGTGGGTCAGCAACAGTCAGTAGCAAGAGGAGTTCAGTGAAGCAGGCCAGGATGGGATACCGAACTCAAGCAATGCAAGGCAACAGGATCTACCAGCCTCCAACTCAAGCAATGTACACACCAGCAGCGTGAGGAAGCAGGTCTCTCCAAGGAGCCTCAAGCTCTAGGAACAGGATCCATGGGTTGGCTTGGCCCACAGGTAGTAGAGCACACAGGTTGAGGCTGAGAACTAGCTAAAGTAGCAGCACCCGGGTCCAATCACCAGAGAGCAAGAGAGACAGGGGCTGGGCCTTGCAGAATCATTTATCTCGTTGCCCTCCAATCAAACTGCAACCTGATTAAATCTCCACTCAAATGTTCCTATTGGCCACTGGATAAACCTAACTATCACAAGTCTCCTCCGCTCACACAACCCTTGCCAGCGAGCAGCCTCACTGAGTTGCTCAGGGAAAAAACACAGGGGTTGGCGAGGGAGGGAGGGAGATGCTCCAGACCTGGAGGAGTGAATTCCCAGACTTCCAGAGTGAAAACGGCCACTCCGGTGGACAAAGAGGAGACACTCATATTCCTATCATTGGAGCGGGAACTAAAACGGACTCGATCCAACTTGTTTACAAGACCCTCAGGGGAGACAAAGGCAGACCTTGGCTTTGGGCAGGGATAGGCAGTCCCACAGGGGTGGGCTCACATGGTTGGCGAAAGTCCTTGTCCTTCAGTTGTTCACACGTGGTCACCAGATAGAGGCAGGGCAGGTTTCTTGGGTGACCAGTGATGAATCTTGCTTTCTCAGTTACACCTGTTTCTGGGGGTCCCTTGTAATGTTATGTCCATCACACCGTGCATCAAGCCCCACAGGCACACCTTCTCACACCTGGTAGCTCGTGGACTTTCGAGAAAAGACCCCTGACCTGCAAAGAACAATAATCCGACATCCTAATCATCAGAGACAGACTGTGACCCAGTCAACCAACATTTCGAAGCGTCGAATCTGTCTTTGGCGCTGACTCAGCGTGACCCCGTGTTTCACAGAATGCAACGCTGCCCAACCCTTGCCCATCCTCCTGACCCTCAGGGCATCCATTCCCGCAGCTGCTGTGCCAGGTGTTCGCATGCAGGACTTCCCCACTCCTTCCCTGGCCCGCCTCCTCCTCGCAAAACGCAAGAATGTCACCTTATGCTGGAGAAGCCAGGCCCCCTTTAACTTCATCAGCGGGAGAGAGAGCCAAGGAGGAGATGGTCCTGGAGCCACGCCTGACCTCTTCTGGCTTCAGAACAGACGTGGAAGATTCATCTCTACACCAGCCCAAGGCTGATGGCCACGGGACAGAGGTCAGCCGGGCCTCCCTTTCCCGTGATACTTTATATGCAGACACTACCGTCCCCCTCGGCTTCTCCACATCGGAGAACCCATTATAACGATCATGCAGAACTCACAGGAAAGGCTCACAATGAGGAGGGTATGCTAGGGACTTTAAGGGTCCCTGGTGGCCTGGTGCATTACACGCTGGGCTGCTAACCCCAAGGTCAGCAGTTTGAAACCACCATCTGGTCCGCAGGAGAACAATGAGGAGACACATAAAGGGCAGGTCCCCAAAGCAGTGGGTTTGGGGAAAAGGGGAGTTAACCGGCCACTGCAAGTCAAGATCATAAAGCATGAAGGATACAGTCTTTTTTTTTTACATTGTCGGTCAGTTTATTTATTTATTTATTTATTTTGTTTGTTTGTTTTTTAAACATTTTATTGAGGGCTCTTACAGCTCTAACAATCCATACATCAGTTGTATCAAGCACATTAGTACATATGTTGTCATTATTATTAAAAATTGGATCTTTCTTTTTTTAAAAAAAAAAACATTTTATTAGGGGCTCATACAACTGTTATCGCAATCCATACACACATCAATTGTGTAAAGCGCATTTGGACATCATTCTCAAAACATTGTCTCTCCACTTAAACCCCCACATTAGGTCCTCATTTTCCCCCTCCCTCCCTGCTCCCCCCTCCCTCATGAGCCCTTGATAGCTTATAAATTGGTATTTTGTCATATCTTGCCCTGTCCGACGTCTCCCTTCACCCACTTCTCGGCTGTCTGTCCCCAGAGAGGAGGTCACATATAGTTCCCTGCAATCGGCTCCCCCTTCCCTACCCATTCTCCCTTTACCCTCCCTGTTTTGCCACCCACACCACTGGTCCTGCAGGGCTCATCCGCCCTGGATTCCCTGGATTTTCAGCTCCTATCTGTACCAGTGTACCTCCTCTGGTCTAGCCAGACCTGCAAGGCCGAATTCGAGTCATGGTAGTGGGAGCGGGGAGGAAACATTTAGGAACTAGAGGAAAGTTGTATTTCTCATCGTTGTTACATCGCACCCTGACTGGCTCGTCTCCTCGAAGGATACAGTCTTTAGTCCACAGCTGTGCCTCTCTTCAGCTACACCTCCCGCCTACACAGTCAGGACATTTGGAATTGAAGGGCCTGAGGTAGGAGCTTTCTGAGCCTCAGGGACTCCTCAGCGCTCACCTGAGTCCCCTTCTTCCCCAGTCAGGGGTGGAGAGAAGAACAGGTGGGTGGGCTCAGGGGGAGGGAGAACCACAGGCCACGCCCCCTCCCAGCCAGATAAAAGGCGCCTGAGGGCTAGGGTCTCCCCTCCATCCTGTCTCCTTCCACCAGATCCAGGTGGGTCTTGGATCCCTGGGGAGCGTCCGCGCCCACCTCCCAGCACCTGAGCCCGGTGGGGACCGGCAGGGGACCCAAGAGTGCGAAACGCCCCCAGCGCCCACTGATGGGCCCACTCCCTCTCCGCCCCAGACTGCCCCACTGCCGCATGGTGAGGGGCCCGGTGGCTCGCGGTCCGGCTAGTGGTTCTGTCTGTGGTTCTGGAAGGTAAAACGGGCAGGAGGATTGAGGGGTGTGGGATGTGGAAGCCCGAGGTTCAGCGCGAGACTGGGGTTCAGGGTTGGAGCCCCTACGAGAGTCCTTGGGGTCCATCCTATGCCAGTGTCCAAGAGCCGCCGCCCACCAGCGCAGAATGCGGGTCCCCAAGTTCTCAGAGGAGCGAGCGCAATGGGCGGCAAATCTGCCCAGGGCAGCCCAGCGACCGATGACGTCACAAGGCGTAATCCCACCAGCTCACCCGGGATTGGCCGTCCAGACTCCAAGGCCTGCAAAGGGACTTGGCTGGAGGTTGGCAGTGGAAGGCCGGTTCCAGCTGCCATTCTAACACCTTTAAATTAAACACACACACACACTTTTAGGATCCCCGTTTCTCATCCGAAGGCGCCCTGGTGGTCTGGTGGAGTGGATTGAGCCCCCATTGGGCTGCTAAGCCAGAAGGTGGGCGTCTGCTCCCGTGAGGATGGAAACGCACCAGGGCACATGTTCCCTGCCCTGCAGGGTGGCTACGAGTCTGAATGGTCCATTTCTCATCCGGAGAGTTTTATCCTAAGTCCTGCACATACTGAGAAACGAGCCTCCCCTCGCCCCACCCCCCCACACCCCTCCTTTCATATCTCCATCCCCAGCCAGGAACCCCAACCCCCTCTAGCGCCTCGGTGGAGAAAGTCCACAATCTGAAAGCGTCTAGCAATGCCCCGGAGACCAGGCCAACACACTTCTTCATGGGCAGAAGCAGCCAGTGACCATATCTTCTCGAAGCTGTTCAATTAGGGATCTCTGCACCAGAATCTCTTAGGTAAGTTGAGGCAGACACCCGGCCACGTGAGAGAGGACAGGACAAATCTGAACAGCGTGGACGAGGAATCCTTTTGTAGGATCAAAAAGAACATTCTTGCCAAGACATGATTACGATTTCCCTCAGCCCTAGGAGAGCTGGGCTTTATGTACTAGGCATTCAGGAGCCTGCTCCCTTGGACACACTGGGAAAACCAAGTCCCAGAGGGGCTGATCACACTCCGTGCTCACACAGGTGCTTATACTTGGGGGACCTGGCCTCTAACCCCCAACCCAGGAGCTTCTCAGAGACAGCTCTGGGCTGAGGTGAAGGGAACCATGGGTCAGAGAGACCTGGGTCCACAGGCTGGTGCAGATCACGACTGCCTCCCTGTGTGATCTTGGGACCGAGGCTGGCCCTGGACCTCAGCTTCCTCATCTGTAAACTGGGTGGGTGCTGAGGGTCCAGGAGACCTTTGCAGAATTTCTGGTACATTGTATTGCTTTCACGGACATTTGCTGGGTTTGACGGGAAGGGGTTGATCATGTCAGCATGATCAACCATGGATGGCGTCTCACCAATCTCACGTTAAAGGAGTCTTCTGATTGTACTTCTTCCAACAGAGACTGGTTTGTTCTTCTGGCAGCCCAAGGTATGTGCCTCACCAACATTATCATCCCAAGAGGTTAATTCTCCTCTGTCTTTCCTTAGTTACTGTCCAGCTTTCTCACGAATAAGAGGTCATTGGCACTCTCTAATTCACTCACTCTCATTCACTCACTCTCTCATTCACTCACTCACTCTCTCACTCACTCACTCACTCACTCTCACTCACTCACTTTCTCATTCACTCACTCACTCTCTCACTCACTCACTCACTCACTCTCTCACTCACACTCACTCACTCACTCACTCACTTTCTCATTCACTCTCGCACTTACTCTCTCATTCACTCACTCATTCTCTCACTCACTCA
>NW_022104553.1:26879972-26887967 GCF_000313985.2 Echinops telfairi | reverse complement strand
CTCACTCACTCTCTCACTCACTCACTCACTCTCTCACTCACACTCACTCACTCTCTAATTCACTCACTCTCACTCTCTCACTCACTGACTCACTCACTCACTCTCTAATTCACTCACTCTCATTCACTGACTCACTCTCACTCACTCTCACTCACTGACTCATTCACTCAATCACTCACTCACTTTGATTCACTGACTCACTCTCACTCACTCATTCACTCACTCTCTCACTCACTCACTCTCTCATTCACTCACTCTCTCATTCACTCACTTTTTCATTCACTCTTGCACTCACACTCTCACTCACTCACTCTCTCACTCACTCTCACTCACTGACTCACTCACTCACTCACTCTCTAATTCACTCATTCTCACTCTCTCACTCACTGACTAAAAAAAAAGAGAGAATAAGAGGTCATTGCAAATACGATGGCTTTGGGTCAGGTGCACCTGAGCCTTCAAAGTGACCTGTTTGCTCTTTCACACTTTAAAGAGGTCTTTCGCAGCAGGTTTGCTTAGTGCAACGTTGCCTTTGGGTTCTTGACTTGGACATTGGTTTGGAATCCTAGCAAAATAAAATCCGGGACAACGTTCATCTTTCCTCTGTTGAACCTAGTGTGGTTGTTTTTTTCCTGGTTCAGTTGGGTTGCTTGATCAGTATATCGTCACCCAGACACTCCAGATTCACTGCTATCGAGTCAATGCCGACTCATAGCGACCCTATAGGACAGGGCATCCCTGCGCCTGTGAGTTTCCCAGACCCTAACCCTCGACGGGAGTAGAAAGCCTCACCTTTCTCCCACCCGTGCTCATAGCAGTTGCTCATTAAACTGTAAATGGATAAGGGAGAGGACAAGGAAGAACAGGAAGCAGGGCTTGGGGCCAGAGTCTAGAACGAGGTGGGCATCACCGCCCCCCTCCACGTCTCCAATGCCTTCTCCCAGCCACCTTTCCTGATCTCCCACCTGGGTCAGGGGCTTCTGTCCTCTTTCTGTGCACTCTGGGTTCGTGTGGCCTGGGGGCGGGTGTCTCTTTCCCTTCGCCTGGAATAGCAGCCGGCGTGGTTGGCATGGCTGTGTCCCGAGGCACAGCCCAGCACAGAAATGGGCAGGCTGCGATTGTGATCGTTGTGATGGGCGCAGAGCCACCGAACAACAGAACAAAATGCTGCCCGGTCCTGCGCCACCCACACTTTTGCTCCTGTGTGTGAGCCCATTGTTGCAGCCACCGTGTCAGGCCTCTTGGCCCCCCGCACCTCTGCTTTACTGAGCATGACGTCCTCCTCCAGGGACTGGTCTCTCCTGGTAACACGCCCAAAGTACACGAGATGACGTCTCGGCTTCCTTACCTCCAAGGAGCATTCTGGCTGTACTTCTTTCTGTTTTTTGTTTTCTTTTTAAAAAATCATTTTATGGGGGGCTCTTACAGCTCTTATCACAATCCATACAGACATCCACGTGTCAAGCACATATGCACATTTGTTGCCCTCATCATTCTCAAAACATTTGCCTTCTACTTGAGCCCTTAATATCGGCTGCTCATTTCCCCCCTCCCCATCCCTCATGAACCCTTCATAATTCATAAATTATTATTATGTCATATGTTACACTGTCTGATGTCTCTCCCCACCCTCTCCTCTGCTGTCCATCCCCCAGGGAGGAGGCTCTACGTAGATTCTTGTAATCAGTTGTGTCAAGCACTTTTTTACATATGTTTCTATCATCGTTTTCAAAATATTTTCTTTCTACTGGAGCCCTTGGTAGCAGATCCTCATTTTTTCCCTTCCTCCCCCATGAACCCTTGATAAACTATAAATGATCATTATTTTCATACCTTACATCATCTGCTGCCTCCCTTCACCCACCTTTCTGTTGTTCTGAGGAAGGCATGTGCTTCACCAATTCCAAGAGGTTAATTCTCCTCTGTCTTTCCTGTCCAGTTTTCTCATGCATAGGAGCCACACGATGGCTTTGGGTCAGGTGCAAATCAATCTCTGTTGGAAGAAGTACAATCAGAAGAAGTACAATCAGGAGGGGGGTACGTCGATCATTATGATCGATTCACCCTTTCTTCCCCCACCTCCTGGTATTGATACTCTCCTGGTATCGATTATTGGTCCTGAGGGGTTTATCTGTCCTGGGTTCCCTGTGTTGTGAGCTCTTATATGTACCCGTGTACGTGCTCTGGTCTAGCCGGATTTGTCAGGTCGAAGTGGGGTCTGCCTGTATTTCTTCCAAGACAGATTTGTTTGTACTTTTGGCAGCCCGTGGTGTTTTCAAACTTCTTTACCAGAACCATAGTTCAAACGCATTTGGGTGTTTTTGTTTGGTTTTTTGTCTTCGTGAGTCAATGTCCAATTGCCCAGACGCATGTGAGCCAAGTGCAAATACCACGCTTGGGCCAAGTGTAGTTAGTGCTCTGAGTCATGTCCTCGCTCCTCCACACTTCAACGAGGCCTTGTGCAGCAGATGTGCCCAATGGGGTGGGTGGATCTCCCTGGACGGGACTCACCAGCTTTCCCATCCTACTCGGTTGAAATGAGCCATCCCGAGGGCCGAGGGGAAGGACCACCACCAGGAGGAAGAGACCGGAGCAGAGCAGGTCCTGTGGACCACGGGGCCCTCCCCTGGGGACCTCTACACCGGCGCTTCTCAACCTGGGGGTCGTGACCCCTTGGGGGGCTATCGAACGACCCTTTCACAGGGGTTGCCTAACACATCTTTCGGATGGTCTTAGGAACCGAGACCCCGCTCCTCTATCCGTCTCCAGGCGGGTCCGCCCACATGCAGATACACCCACCTACGAGTACCTGGCGTGAAGACTGTGACCCATGCTACACCATGCTTCACGACAACATGTCATGGATTTGTCATTAGAAATAAATATTTCACGGTATAGAATGACATCTTGTTTTTGCGATGAATCACGATGCTTTCATGCTGTTCCATTTGTCACCATGAAGATACATCCTGCCTATCAGCTATTGACATGACGATTCACCACAGAAGCAAAATGACAGCGATGAAGTAGCAACGAAAGTAATTTGATGGTGGTGGTGGTGGGGTTTCACCACCACATGAGGAACTGTATGAAAGGCTCGCGGCACTAGGAAGGTTGAGAACCACTGTCCTAGAGCCAAGAGACGGAGAGCGGTAACAGCAGAGATGGCAAGAAGCAGGGGAAGTTGTAGCAGGGAATCAGGGCTGACAAACCAAGAGTCGGCAGGCATGTTGGACTTACTGGCCCACAGAGTGAGAGACCTGAGCACCTTCGACAGGAGATGGGCTAGCAGAGTGAACTGTCTGCAGGAGCTCCTGTGCAGAGCTAAAGACCTTTGTAAAGCTTGCAAACGCAGACCAGCTTGTTCAAGTGGCTGGAGGGGCTAAAGGGACAAGAAGTTGAGGGTCGGGGAGGAGACCCGCCTGTGAGCATTGCGTGAGAAGGAGCTGTCCTGACCCAAGAACTGTACCCAGAGCTTTTCCTGTGCCTGAATAGTAATCCGTTCCTTTCCTAATCAACCGCACCTCTGTGAGTGTGATCTGGGTTCTGTGTGGCCATCGCAACACATACGGAACCTAGCAGAGAAGCAGAGTTCTTTGGGAGGGATGGGGCTGGGTCAGAAAGGGGGATTAGGGGTGGGGGGTTGGAGGGACGTTTGGAGCGAGGAGGCTTGTGCGTCCTCTGCTGCAAAGGAATCAGCCTTGGGTTCTGGATGCTCATGGTGATTCGCCCCCTACCCCCTGGTGGAGCTAGAGGAGGGCTACCTACTCTGCCGAAACGCTCTCACATTCAGTGGGAGGAGGGTCAGGGAAAAGGCAGGAAAGCCCAGCTTCAGATGAGTGGACACAACCGCTGCCATGAGGGGCTCCAACTTTCCAGCCGTCACCAGGCTGCCTCAAGGTTGAGCAACGTGTCCTAAGGTCACTGAGGTAGTTAGTTTATTGTGCCAACCTGGCCGATAAACACATGTGGGGTTCATTGAAGGGCAGAGAGATAAATGGCTCGGTGAGCCTCGCCTTACGAGTTCTCAGGTCTCTTGCTCTCTGAAGGTCGGACAAGGGTGCAGCTGCCTTAGCCAGTTCCCTAGTTCAGCTGGCAAGGCTCACTTCCTGCAAGACATCCCTGAGGAGAAGCTGCATGGATCTACCCCGATGCAGCCCTGGGTGCTGGAGCAGCCGTGTGGAGACCCCTGCCCGTGCTGACATGCTTACACATTCACTGATTCAGCTTTCCTCCTGCAGTCGGCATCATAGTGTGTGTTTTGTGAGATGGAGGAGGACTTTGTGGATTGGTGTCGGACATATGGGTTAATGTTGGACTTGTGGGCTTGGGCAGCACTGGGTTGGGATGTTTTCTTGATATGCACTTACCCTTTATATAAACTCTCTCTTCGACATGAGTTTCTGTGGATTTGTTTCTCTAAAGTACCCAGGCTAACACAGTAAACAAGAGTCAGCACTACATGGATAACTATTTGTTGAGAGGCTTACCATCCATCTCCCACCATCAAGACATCGGGTTCTTGGGTTTCAGTGGTTTGTTGTTTTTTGTGTAAACCAAAGGGCCTTTAACGCAGAGCCCACAGGTGCCAGATGAATGGCCCGTGCCCGAAGGGTCTTGACACACAGCACTATCAGTCAATCTTTGCAAGGGACCCCCCAGGAGCAGGCATGCTTGAGGGCACAGTCACTAGATCCCAGACAACCTGATCCTGCCCGTATTCTGTGACCAGCCTGGGATGAGCTGAAGATCTTGTCAGGAGGGACCCTTGACCCTTTATGTCTTCCTACATGTTACTCCTTATCGTCCCCTCCAAGTCCCTGCCCTCGATAGCCTGCCTTCCACGCCCCCATTGGCTCTGAACCCATCACCATCTTGACGCTTTTGTGCTTGCTTCCGATGCACAAAATCCTGACTCAACTCTCCGGTGGGTCGGCCCTCCTCGCATTGTGAATCTAGATGTTTTCCTGGTCCGGAAACACACCTCTCTCATCTCACTCGTATGGACTGTGAGTCTTCATTCTCGGACACAGACAGAGTCCTGAGAACCAACCCATGTGGGAAAACCCAGGTGTCCATCAACTGACGAATGGGCAAAACCCTCATGGTCCACCCGACCCGTGGAATATTGTCTGCCCAGAGAGGGAAAGGCAGTGTGGTACTTGCTGCACCCTAGATGAGCCCAGAAGACGTGATGCCGAGTGAAAGGAGCCAGACAGAAAGGTCACGTAATTGTGGAACAATCCAGAAGAGGCAAATCCATAGAGAATGGAAATAGAGTGGTCATGGCTGGTGCTGAGAGGAGGGCCCAGTGAGGAGGAGTAATGGGTACAGGATTTTTTATTATTATTATTATTAATATTATTATTTTGACTAATGGGCACAGGGTTTCTATGACTAAGGGGTATAAGATTTATTTTCAAAGTGGTGATAGTTGCCTCACCCTGTTACTATTAAAGCAAAAACACTGAGACCGGAAGAGCTAGACGGTGCCCAGCCTACCAACTATGCCCCCAAAAGGGATCCCATCAGGAGGTCCTCGATAGAGTGGGACAATAATGTGGAGCAGAACTCAAAGTCCTAAGAGATGAGACTTACTGGTTGGAGAGAGACTGGTGGGTCCCCAAGCCCCTGGCCCTTTGTCACCGTTCAGGTCTGGAATTGAACTCACCCCGTGTTAGAATCATCGGCCATTTCTGACCGAAAGGGCAGCGTTTCCTCAAAGACCCAATTTCAGAGGACGAGGAAAGGAGGAGGAATGGGAACAGGGGCCGCAGGGAGGAAGCGGAGGACCCGATGCTCTATTTAGAGGATGGCAGTGGACGAGTTGAGACAAAATGCGTACAGATTGTTGATGGTCAAAGTGGTGACCTGCTCGGTAAACCTCTGCCAGAGGCTCAATAAAGACGTGAAGCACAAACTAACCACTGAGTCCCTTTAGGAGGGTGGGTTTGGGGTATGTGGACTCTCTCAAGACAGAGTTCAACTACCCCTGTGGATCTCTGAGACTGTCAGTCTTTACAGGAGCAGGCAGCCTCGTTTTTTTTGTTCCATGGATCGGCCGGTGGGCTCGAACTGTTAACCTTGCAGCCAGCAGAGCCCAACATGCCACCCACTATACCTCCAGGGAGGAGTAGAGAGCAGCTAGAGCAGCGGTTCTCAACCTGTGGGTCGTGACCCCTTTGGGAGTCCAAGGACCCTTTCACAGGGGTCACCTAATTCCTAACAGTAGCAAAATGACAGGGATGAAGTAGCAACAAAAATAATTTTATGGTTGGCGGTCACCACCACATGAGGAACTGTATGAAAGGGTGGCGGCCTGAGGAAGGTTGAGAACCCCTGACAGAGACAGTAAGTAGCAAGAAGAGAAAAAGGAAGGGCTATTTCAACCTCTTGTTCACCCCAAACTTCCCTGCCACAACCGATGGCTAGCAAGTGAGTGATTAAGAGAAGCTGCTGGCTGACAAGGGGCGGAAGGGGGTACAGGGACTCAGGGGTGTCAGGAGATGGGGGTCTGCACCAGGCAAGCGACCCTGAGATGGAGAGAAAGGAAGCAGAGTGAATTGGGGGTCTAGGGGATGTTGAAGGGAACAGGCTCATAGAGCTGCCCCCCCGCCCCAGGCTCACACCCCAGGGTCCAATGTGCCCCCTGTGCTCTCCCCACACCCCCTCCTTGTGAACACCCCCCACCCCAGTCTGCCACCGCTGTCTGTCAGCAACCTTCGACCTGTTCCTGTCCCCTGGGTGGGCAAACATTGCACGCAGTGAACAGCAAACAGCAAACAGCGGGTCCCTCCTCCACACGCTGACCTTGGGCCTGGGGCAAGGGTTAGAGACCTCTCCTGGCCTGCCCCACCCCCAGGCCTGCTCCGGCCTTCCTCTTGCCCTCTGGGAGCTCCGTGGGGAGGTGGGCATAGGTACTCTTGCCTCAGCTCGTTGGTTGCAGATGGACAGGGTTCAAATGCACCATTTGCTGCCTGCACAGACTCCAAGCAGTGCCTTCACCGCCCCGCCCCCACCTGCGTGTCTTCACCCGTTTAATGGCTTGGTTTCGGGAAGGGGGAGCGGGTTTTGTTGTGGGTTCCCACCCCCCCTTCTTTCTTTTGTATTTTCCTGTGTGCCAGAGCTCATGCAGGGGGAACGGGGATGGCCAGCACTGTGCTAGAAGCTTCCACCTCGGGGCTAGTCTTTCAGGTCGTCACCAAAGTAAGGCGGCCAAATGCAGTCCTTCCAGATCTTGAATCACTTTTCAGTCTCACTCACTCACTGCCAGCCAGTCGATACTGACTCCTAGCGACCCGATAGGACAGAGTAGACCTGCCCCCGCGGGTTTCCGACACGGTGACTCTTATTTTTTATATTATTAATTGGGAGTCACTACGTCTATCCTGTCATCCCATAGTTCAATCCCGTCCAGCAGACTTGTACAAGTGCCACCACAATCCGTTTCCAAACACTCTTTTCCTTCTTGGGCCCCTTGGCAATCGGGCCCCATCTTTCCAACCGTTTTATCGGCACGTCGTCCCCAAGGTCACACAGTTGAGTCGTTCGATCACAGAGCGAGAAGACTTGTACAGTCGTGACCACGGTCCGGTTTAGAACACCGTCTCCTTCCCTGATTTCAGTTGTGGCAACAATATACACAACGAAGCGTTGTCCAGCTCAACGAGGTCTACACGGAGACTGCCGGGCCCTGGACGCCACTCTGTGTTGTGCCACCGTGGGGATCCCTCTCCGAACTGTCCCTCCACCATGAGCGGGAACTCAATGCCCCTCAAGCAAGAACTCTGCCTCCTTCAGCCGCGGTCAAGTTTGACGTCTTTCTTTTCTGTGTTTCTTAGTGGTTTTCTTGATAGAAGATTCACCTACCACACATCTCCACAGTTACTCGCTTTTTAAAAGAGTTGCATAGACGGGGGGAGCGGGGAGGGAGGGGAAAAATGAGGACCTAATGTCGGGGGTTTAAGTGGAGAGAAAATGTTTTGAGAAACGATG
>NW_022104553.1:26872550-26879684 GCF_000313985.2 Echinops telfairi | reverse complement strand
CCCCTCCCACCCACCACCCACCCTGAGCCTGCCCCACGTTAAGGCACTGGTTCTCCACCTTCCTCATGGCGCGACCCTGTCAGACAGCTCCTCATGCGGTGGTGACACCCCCCCTCACCATAAAATTATTTTCATTGTGACCTCATCACTGTCATTTCCTGCTGTGATGAAATGGGCGACCCCTGTGAAAAGGGTCGCTTGACCCCCAAGGGGGTCTCGACCCGCAGGTTGAGAACCGCTGCTTTAAGGGACTAGGAGGCCTCATCTTTCTCCCAAGGAGCAGCTGGTGGGTTGGAACTGCTGACCTTGAAGCCCACTGCGCCACCAGGGCACCTGACATTTTAGTATAATAGGGCAAATGTTACACGAGACACCGTGACACAAAAAGTGCGTGGCGGTTGTAGAAAATTCAAATATCCATGGGCATTTTGTGCAACATTCTTAGACCAAAGAATCCAATCACAGCCCCCCGTGGCCAAGCCGTGTGACCTTGCAGGTGGCTGAGCCTCTCCGGGAGAACTCTACTGTTCTCAGTCGATTTCGACTCTCCAAGACCCTACAGGACAGGGTAGAACTGCCCGTGTGGGGTCCTGAGACTGTACCTCTCTTTTTAAATCACTTTATTGGGGGCTCATACAACTCTTATCGCAATCCATCCATCCATCCGTTGTGTCAAGCACATGTGTACATTTGTTGCCCTCATCGTTCTCAAAACATTTGCTTGCCACTTGAGCTCTTAGAATGAGCTCCTCATTTTTTCCCCCTTCCTTCCCGCTCTCCCCTCCGGACTGGAACTCTTTATGGGAGTAGAAAGCCTCATCTTCTCCCACGGAGCGGCTGCTGGTTTCAAACCACTGACTTTGTAGTTGACAGCCCAACGCATAACCACTACGGCCAAGAAGGGGTCACTTCCCCCTGTCTGTCTAGCACGTTGGGCAGGGCCTGACGGTATGGCCAACCTCCTGCGGTGAGACTAGCGCCACACCTAACCTTCACTCAGACTCAGAGGCAGGGGAGGCAGGGGGCTTCTCACCGCACCCATTTTACAGGTGGGAAAACCAACCAGGGACTGCCTTGGCCCAAGTCACGCAAAGAAAGGACTCGGTGGGTGGGGTGGGTGGAAGCCTTGGGCCAGAACCGCCAGATGGAAGAAAAGGACCTGCCTTACAAGCTCACCGAGGGGTGAGGGGATGGAGGTGAGGCCTTGGAGGAAGGATCCGACCGCAGGCCATCGGTGGAGAGGCAGAGGCTGCCACGCAAAACGTCCACGGAGACTTCAAGGCTGTCGCTCAACTAAGTTGGTTGGTGGTGGCGGTTGGTTTGCCGTTCAAAGACCCCAAGCCCACTTCAAGCCGATTCTTCTTCGTCTTAAACAAACACTCAAACCGATATTTAGGTTAGAGGGATAAGGGATCTGGAGGGATTAAAACAAATGTTTTTAAATTAAGAAATTCTAGATATATATTTACACCACCCAGCTCAAAAGATTCAATCAACAACAATATCCTATTAAACCCTCCACATTTTGGTGTGTGTGTGTGTGTGTGTGTGTGTCCTCCCCTCCCCCACTGCTATCCCCATCCCTCCCCCCCACTTGTTTGCACCCCAGTCCCTGACCTCCTCATTCGTAGTCCATAGTCAGGTTTCTCCTTCTTTGCTTTTCCTTATAACCATGGTGACATTATGAAATATTTATCTTTGGGGAGAAAAAGAAAGAAATATTTATCTTTGTAAGACGGACTGAGTTTGGGAAGCCTGATGTTCTCCAGCATGGTCCATGTCTTGGGGTGTTTAAGAGCGTTGTCATTGTGTTTTTTATGGGTGCCTGATATCCCATAGTACCGGAGCTTTTTTATCCATTCCTCTAGACATGGGGTTTGGGATTCTTTCCATGTTTTGTGCTAGGATGGAAATTCAAATAGAGTCTTGTATCAAAACCCAGTGGACCGCCCCATAGTTTCCTGGCTTGTCATCTCTTCACCCCACCCCCCACCTCACCTCCCACCTGCCCCTTCCTTTCTTATCAAAGCCAAGGGTTTTGTTGAAGACAGGACATGGTGTAAATTGGAGATAAGCAGGCTCCTTCCAAAGCAGTGGGCTTCCCAAGGATTGGCAGTCATCCGGGGCAATATTGACACGGCTCAGCCAGCAACTGATAACCTCGTACTCTCATGGGTTTACTAAGCCCCCCTAACCCAGTGCCATCCAGAGGGCTGACCGAGAGTGACCCTAGGGGACAGAGGAGAACTGCCCTCTGAGGTCCTCAAGGCTGTGGGTCTTTACGGAAGCGACAGCTTCACCTTCATCCCACGCAACGGCTGATGGGTTTGAACAGCTGACCTTGTGGTTGGCAGCCCAGCGTATAGCCACGACACCACCAGAGCTCTTTGCAGAAAAGGAACTCACTTTCACCCCCCACCCGCTGCCATCTAATCGACTCTGACTCCTCTCGTTCACTGCAGCGAGTGGACGCATGGTGACCCTTTGGGATGGGGTGGAACTGGCCCCGTGGGTTTCCAAGACTGTTACCTCTTTACGGGAGTAGAAACCCCCATCTTTCCCCCCTCAGAGTGGCCAGTGGGCTGCAACTGCTGACGTTATGGTTAGCAACCCCACTGGACCACCAGGGCTCACTTCCTCCCAATTCGAGATAGCATTTCCGAGCCTTGAAATCTTGACAGGAGCAAGCAGCCTCATCTTTCTCCTGAGGAGTCTGGTGAGTTCGAACTACCGACCTTGGTGACCCAGTAAGACATACAAGTCCAAGGAGGGCCAGCCATCACTGGAGAACACAATCTCTGTGGGCCGGCCTGAGGGTGCCAGGGTACTCATAGGCCTCAAATTGACCAAAGGTGGAGAGGTCCTCCGGGGGCCATGTTCCGCAGAGACCTAGAAGGTTAGGGTCCTTGGCAAGTTGCTGCCTCAACGGGTCACCTTTACAGAGATCACCTGAAACAGGCATGGCTAGAAGCAGCTCAAGAAAAAGCCGAACCAAACCCACCGCGTTTGCACGGGAACAGCACAGCCTCATCATTCTACCGAAGAGTGGCTGGTGAGTTCGAACTGCTGACCCTCTGGTCAGCAACCCAACACCTAACTGCTATACCACCAGGGCTCCTGGCAAAAGAGAAGGAGTCCCAAAAGGGTGAAGTAGGGGTGAGGACAAAGCCCGGTCTGGGCAGCTGGGGAGTGGGGCATGCTGGGAAGGAGAGGGAGAGAGACCAGGTGGAGCCCTGTGTTAACAGACCACCGCTTTGTTCTCCAGAGGAGGGACAGGTGGGTCTGTCTGTACCACTCGATTCTCCCATCAGCGGCCCGACGCTTAATCCGCCGGGCCACAAGGGAGACGTTCTCCTAAAAGGACACGGAGTGGCTGGGAAGAGAGACATTTGGGGAGACGACCACCGGGGCGAACCTTGGCCACACGGCACTGAGTGAAGTCAGTTGATCCCCAAGGGAGAGGTATTGCCTGGCCTCTGTTACAGGGACACACCCAGGTCAGGCAGACGAGGAGAGATTGGGCTGGAGGATGGCTGCAGGCGCCAACAACGAACTGTTGGGGAGCCCTGGTGGCTAGCTGTCAGGCTGCGAACCGCAAGGTCAGCAGCTCAAAACCACTATCCCTTCCGAGGGAGAAAGTCGAGGCTTTCTACCCCCCTAAAGAGCCACAGGCTCAGAAACCCACAGGGGCAGTTCTCTTGTGTCCTCTGGGGTCGGATGGGTGGGATTCGCCTTGGTGGCCGTGAGGAATGGCTCATCCTACTTGTCTTTGTCTTCCTGGTGCCTTTGAACAATATTGGCCCTTCCGAGCTTGTTTGTGTTGCTTTCCAACTTGAACTCAGCCGGTGTGCAAAGGCCGTCAAAACTATAGGCAGCTTTCTGGATACTCGATCCGGCATTGAAAAGGAAAAACCCCGTGCACCAAAAGAAAGAAGGGAAGGTGGGCAGGAAGACAGAGAGCTATGGAGAGCTCAGGTCTCTGCTGGTTTGGAGAGCCTTGTGCCGCAATGGGTTGCAAGTTGGGCTGCTAACCACAAGGTCAGCCGTTTGAAACCACAAGCTGCTCCGTGGAGGAAAGATGAGACTTTCTGTTTCCGCAAGGAGTCACCGTCTCAAAAGCCCGCTCTGTCCTTGAGGGTGGCTGGGAGTTGGGATCAGCTCAGTGGCAGTGAGCGAGCTCTTGGTTGGCCATCCCTTGGCTCTGGGCTTCCCAGGAAAGGGAGGGAAAGGCCAGGTGCTATGTAGGATGCAGTTTCTGTTTATGGGCACCGGGGAATTTGGCAAAGGCTCCCGGTGAGGAGGACGCAACACGACGGGCGTCATTCGATCGCACGTGTGCAAGATACCAAATTGGCGAACGTTGGGTTCCACCTACATTTTCCTAACCATTAAAGAGGAGGACCACGGAAAGAAACCGGAGGGGGCGGTGGTCATGACAGAGCACGCATGACCCAGTGCTGTGGATTCCACTCCAATCCATAAGGACCTTACAGGACAGAGTAGACATGTATGTCCCCAGGGGGTTACCAAAAGGAGACAGCCTCGTCTTTCTCCTCAGGAGCAGCCGGCGGGTTTGAACGACCCATCTTTGGGTTGGCAGCTGGGTGTTTAACCCCTGCACCACTGAGAAAGGTAATTTTCACTGAACTCTACTCCCAATCGAAATGCCAAGTGATATTCTACTCCCAATGAAAATGGCAAGTGATTTGCGTGTGCCTAGTTATATCTACATGACAAAAATATATAGAAGGGCAGCCAAAAAAGACCCCCCTGAGGCATCTCTAGGCCCCTGGCCCAGTAGCCCTGGAGCTAAGGTATCTTAGAGATGAAAGAGATAATGATAATAATGATAAGAAACAGCTGTGATGCTCTGAGCTCCGACTATAGCCAGGGTCCACCTGAGACGTGTCCCTTGTGCAACATAGTGAGTTGCTTTCTATGGCCCTTCTAGCTATTCTGATAAGGAGCCCTGGTGACATTGTGGGTCACACACTGCACGTTTCGCAACCACCAGCCACTCTAAGGAAGAAAGGTTTGCATCCAGAGTTACAGACTCAGAACCCCACGGGGAGGGAATTCTAAAGAATCGCTCCAAGTCCTGCTCAACGCCATGTCAGGGAGTTCGAGGCTTTGTAACACCCCGCCAGTGACTGGGTGGAGCTACCCAAATGAGGTGCTTGTGGCCCATCAAAGAGATTGACTAGTTTGTTAACCAAGTCCGAGGGGTACCACCACCACCCAAAAAATATAACAGGGGAAAAAGCTCTGTAATGTTGGAGACGGCGAGATGTAGCAGCGCTCAAGTGGCAGCAACCGATGTAAGAGACGGCGTGAGACAGTGCAGCTGGCCTCCAGCTCTCAGAGTGGGAGGGAGGTTTGCTGGCAGAGTAGGATGCCCCTGGGCACTTATTGGCAGTGCTAAAGCACTTTGTAACGCTTGGCTCAGCAGGGAGCAGGACCGAATCAATCCAAGACCCCGGGCACGAGGGCCAGAGAGAATAAAGCTGAGAAGAGGCGGTTCTGATTGAAGAAGTGGGTCCTGAATCGGTTCTGTTCCTGTGACCTCCCAATCACGAGCATGGTCTGTGAGCTCTGGGGGGGGCATGGCAAAGAACAGCAGACCCCAGCCAGGGAAGCAGAGAGTACCTTGGCAGCATGGGCAGGTGTCAGAAACGGTGAGAGGAGGCATGCCTGCCCCCTGCCTGGGGGGAATGAGCTGAGGGTGATTCTCTCTCCCCTCTGCAATTTAAGAGGCCAGAACTCTTCACCAGGGCCATTTTTAGGAGTGTCGTGGGTTGTGCATCGGGCCGGATAACTGCAAGGTCAGCTGTTCAAAACCAGCAGCTGCTTCTTGGGAGAAAGAGGAAGCTGTCTATTCCTGTAACGAGTAACAAGGTCTGAAACTCACAGGGTCAGCTCTACTCTGTCCTATCATGGGGTCACTGAGTCATCACAGACTGGATGGAAGTGAACGAGTCTGAGAGTTCTATTTACAGTGATGGGAAATTTGGGCAACACATCAGCAGACGAATGGATAAATAAGTGGAATGTGACGCACAGCTAAAGAGCAACGATGAAACTGTCCCACGGCTCGTGACATGAGTGGATTTGGAAGACAGCTGATGAGCAAAGTCGGTCCATCCCATACAGACACATTCTGCATGAGACAATTGAACTATTGAACATGGGGGAGGGGGATCAAGACAAATGGGGTTCTTACCTAAAACAAGCAGACTTTGATGGCTACTGAGAAGTTGGAGATGGGAAGGGTGGCAAGGGAGGGGAGGAGAAAATAAATAAGTGATGAGATTAAGTAAATAAAAAATACAGAGATCGTTCCATACGGAGGCAAACAGACCAGTAGATAAGACAGAACTTGAAGAAAAACTCGGGTGTTGAATCTCTTCTCGACTCACAGAGACCGCGTAGGACAGAGTAGGACCGTCTCCTTGGGTTTCCAAGACTGTCAATCTTGATGGAGTAGAAAGTCTCACCTTGCTCCCAAGGAGCAGCTCGTGGTTTTGAACTACTGACCTTACCATCAGCAGCCCACTACCTCTAACTTACACTCCACCACGAGGCTCCTTAACATAGGTAGTAGCATAGGTTTATTTTGTTCTTGGTTGTTGTTTTTTTTTAAGACATTTGCTTAAAAAAAAAAAGAAACCTTGGGCAACAATGATGGGCGGTGGTGGTTCACCTTGATGAATATAATTGACATCACAAAGTTGTGCACCTGAACATGTTAAATTGGCAAATGGGAAGTTACATGTTTTTGTAAGTACTCTTTCATGGTGTGTTGAGTGAAGGTTTACACGGCAGGTTGAAGTTTCTGTTCAACAATGTCCACACAAGTTGTTTGGGGACATGGGTCACCTTCTTCGTGACCTGTGCACGCCTCGTCTCACAGTTTCCCTTCCAGGGCTTCTGTTTTCATGCATCTAGTTTCTGTGCCCCATCCCTCCCCACCCCCACCCCACTAACATTCTCATCTTTGTTTAAAAGTCATTGTTGCTGGTGCGGGCTCATGGAGATAGAGGCTGTGGTAGTCACTTAATCCAGTGTCAACTTCAGACTATTAAGAGTGAAGGGGTGGAGTCTAGCCTGTCAATCAGGTCACAGCTTGATGACCTC
>NW_022104553.1:26867501-26871824 GCF_000313985.2 Echinops telfairi | reverse complement strand
GACATATGGGCTAATGTTGGACTTGTGGGCTTGGGCAGCAGTGGGTTGGGAAGTTTTCTTGATGTGTACTTACCCTTTATATGAAACTCTCTCTTATACATGAGTTTCTGTGGATTTGTTTCTCTAAAGGACCCAGACTAACACAAGGGCTAATATCAGACGTATAGACTTGATCTGGACTGGGTTGGGATGTTTCCTTAATATACAATTACTCTTTGATATAAAGCTCTCTATTACACACGAGTGTCTAAGAATTTGTTTTTCCAGTCAACCCAGACTAACATAGAGGCTATTTTAAAGGCTCTAAGTTCTTTTTCATGAGGAGCCCTGATAGCATAGTAGTTACGCATTGGGCTGCTAACCACAAGGTCAGCAGTTTGAACCCACCAGCCACTGTGAGGAGAAAGAGGAGGCTTTCTATTCCGGTCCGGAGTAACGGTCTTGGAAACCCATGGGTGCAGTTCGACCCTGTCCTGTCCCCACAGGTCTCTGGGTCTCTCTGGGCTCGATGGCAGTAAGGGCTGAGTTTGGATACTTACTCATGGCGATGGTTCTTCTTCGTTCTTTCCCCTCCAGTTTGCTACCTAGCCCCAAGGTTAGTCTTGTTTCAAGGTTGGAAGCGGGTCCCAGCAATAATCTCAGGGCATCTCAACCAGTCCCATGGGTCTGTCTCGGCTGGCTTGCTTGTTTGTTAGGAATGTGAGTTTCTGTTCCACAATTCCCCCCCCACCTCCTTTCACTCAGGGCCCACATGTGGTGGTAGTGGGAACTGGGCTCTGTCTGGTCTTCTGGTCCAGTTATACCCGTGTGTCTGACGGAGCTTCAAAACCCAAATCTCAACTCCCTGCCGTGGAGTCGATGCTGACCCATAATGACCCTGTAGGACACGGGGAACGGCCCCTGCGGGTTTCTTTGGCTGTCAGTCTTGATGAGAACAGAAAGCCTCATTTTCCACCCTCAGAACAGCTGGTGGGATTCGAACTATAGACCTGATGGTTTGCAGCCATCGGTGCATAACCCACAGCGCCATCAGGGCTCCAAAAGTTCTTGGGGGTGGGGGGTGGGTGAAGCTATGATCTCTCCATTCCATTTCTCCACCAACCTCCCAAACAAGCTTTCCCAAGTCCCTGGTAGAGTTTCACCACAGCAACCCGCAAAGCTGACGTTGCTTTCTCGCGTCAATCAATCAGTGTCCCGAAGTCTGGGGTTGGGGCCCAACATACTTAGCAAAGCAGGAGAGTGAGACCCAGAGAGAAGAGCTGTCACATGACCCGAGGGCGGTGGGGAGGCAGAAGTTGAACCCAATTGAGCCCCTCTCTTCTTTTCCTATCAGAAGGGAAAGGAGAGAGGTCACTCACTGGGCCAGCCAGGGCCTCTGGTTGTCCCTGTCCCCTGAGTCTGTGCCAAGGGGCGTGGGGAGGCAGCGAGGGGAGGGCCCTACTCAGTGCCCCCTCCCCCTGCCCAGGCCCAGATCGCTGAGCGCAGAGGGACAGAGGAGCCCCCTGAAATGTCAGTCCCCCGGGTCCTACTGTGCTTCTGTCTTCTGGTCCTGGCCTGCACTGTGGGTGAGGAGGGGTGAGGGGGTGGTGTGGGGGCACCCCCCAGAGCCTGGCAGAATGGGGTGGGTGTTTGCAGACGTGGGGGGGGGCGGTATGATACGGCTTGTACATGCATGTGTTCATGTACAAGCAGGAGCGTATGTAGCTATGCTTTGACCCCACACAGGTGTTCAACGGCGTGAGTGCCACCCTCCTGGGTGCAGTGGGATGGGAGAGAAGGGGTTTCCGCAGGAAGCCCCTTCATGTAGCTCTGTGTGGATGCAGGTGTAGGGGCGTGGGGCACGTGTGTCACTCAAATGCGGATCCCTCCGTGTGCATAAAATGTAAAATGGGTCAACACAGAGATGTCAGGTTTAACACGTCGGGTTCTCAGCTTCACCAATGTTTTATTGAACAGACGTCCAAACAAACCCCTTGCCTTCAGGTCCACGATAACTCCTAGCAAGCCCTCAGGGCGAGGCGAACTGCCCCATCGGGTCGCCGAGGCCGGCCACATGCCGGAAGCAGGCTGCCTGGTCTTTTTCTCCTGCTGGTGGGTTCGAACCTCTGACCTGTCAGCAGCGCTTAGTTCACCACTGTGCACCGGCACTCCTTGGAACATGTATCGATTTCAAAACTCACCGCCATCCAGTCCATGCCGACTCAGAAGGACCCTATAGGACAGGGTAGGACGGCCCCCCGTGGGTCGCCCAGATGAACTCTTTACAGGAGTAGAAAACTCCTTTCTACTGCGGAGTGGCAGATGGTTTCAAATCGTTGACCTTGCAGATAGCAGCAGGCCTCCTCTCCTATATTAACAGAGGCCCTGACAATATTCCAGGCACCATTCCAAGTGCCTTATAGGAGGGGGCTTCAAAAAGTTGGCAGGGAAATGCCACTGTCTGCCCAGTTCCACTTGTCCACAAGTATGTTGAAGCGCCTTTGTCCGTATTGAACTCTGACTTCTCACGGTGACCCAGTAAGGGACGCCACTCTAAGGGATGAGGCCCTGGGTGCTGGACATGGTTAGGAGCTGGATGACTGGCCGAAAGGTTGGCGGTTCAAATCCACCCAGAAGTGTATCAGAAGCTAGACCAGGGACCTGCTTCTGAAGACAGACGCTTGGAAGCAGTTCTGCCCCGGACACAAGGCTTCAGAATCAACTTGACAGCAAATGAGCCACAGTCCAGGTGGGGCCCATGCCTGGAAGTCAGCTGTGGTCCAGGCAGAAACTCTGGCCTTCCAGGAGGGACTGGCCGTACGAGGGACCGGAAGTCCTCCCAGGCTTCTCCCATGGGCCGAGGCAGGACAGGGAATGTGGGGGTTCTGAGAAGCACAGAGAGCGGAGGGAGCTGTTGAAGTTTAAGGAGGTGGAGAGGAGGTGCTACAAGCTGCCACAGACACAGGGGTGAGAGGTTGTGGGGGGTGCAGAGGATGAGGGGAGTTGACTCACAGTGATGGGTCAGTGGTCAGGGGGGAGAAAGGGTTGAGGCAGATGGTGAGGACACGGGCCAGGGGCTGACTGACAGTGACAGTGAGCCCAGGCGGAGGGAAAGGGAGGGGAAGGGAGGTGCTCTGGGCCCTGGCCCATCCAAGCCCTTTGCTCCCCTAGTGGGCCAGGATGAAGACCCTGAGGGGACCCTGGACCCTCTGGCCCCCAGGCAGGAGGGGAATCGCTTGAGCCAGATGCAGAGCAAACTGAAAGAGTTGATGACGAAGACCAGAAACAAGTGGGAGTCCTTCTGGTGAGCAGGAGGGGCTGGGGGCTGGGTCCCTGGGCCTGAGGGAGGAGGGGCTGGGGGCTGGGTCCCTGGGCCTGAGGGAAGAGGGGCTGGGGCTGGGTCCCTGGGTCTGAGGGAGGAGGGGCTGGGGGCTGAGAGGAGTGAGAGTTGGAAGCAGAGATATCAGGGTGGCAGCCCTATAGCTGCTGGGGCAGAATTTTGAGGGGCAGCGGAGCCTTGGCTGGGGACACGCCTTTCCTTGCAGGAGCCCCGAGGGCTTCCAGGGGTTTGTGCAGACCTACTATGATGACCACCTGCGAGGGCTGGGCACCCGCACCCGGGCGTGGTTCCGAAGCTCCAAGGACACCCTGCTGGACAAGGCTCACAGCCTGTGTCCCCAGCTCCTCTGTGGACCCAAGGACCTGGATTAGAGTGACCACCTCCCACCTTCGCCATTTGAGTCAAGAATAAAGAAAAATCTCTGTGTGTGTGTGTGTGTGTGTGTGTGTGTGTGTGTGTGTGTGTGTGTGCTGCCCACCTCTCTGCCCCACCCACCCATCCTTGGAGTGAACAGAGAGCCTGGTAGAAGAAGCAGCACCCACAGGGAACAGGCAGCAAGCACCTAGGTTCTGAGCCCTACCCCCGATGGACTCCATGGCTCCTCAATTGATGATATACAGATTGGGGAGCAGCAGCATCCCTCCCCACTCAAACCCACAGTGACCACTCACCCCAACTTTACCCTCACTTCCCATCTCAGACCCCACTCAGAACACCCAAACTGCCCACAGTATCCACCGAGCCCGTCTCCCTCGGGGATGGATTGTCAGAAAGGGGGTGGGGGGGCTTCCTGTGGCCTGACCTCCAGGTTGTCCCTGCCCTTTTGGTCCCCTACGCCCTCAGCCTTTGTGTTGGCCAGGACTTTGACCTAGGCTGGAGGTGGGGGCAGCTGCCGGGAGGGGAGGTGGAGCTGACCATCTGAAAGCTATAAAGCCGTTCTCTGCCCTGCCGAGAGCTGGTGAGCACAGCCCTTCGGAGTCCGGTAAGAGGGATCCCCCCCCCCC
>NW_022104553.1:26864913-26867401 GCF_000313985.2 Echinops telfairi | reverse complement strand
TCCCCTTGGGAGTCAGCAGGCAGGGGCCCACCCCAGTCCCCCAACAGCTGTGTGAGTGCGAGTTAAAAGGGGTTGTCGGGATCATTTTGTTTTCCTCCCTCTAAATGGCGGCGGCTTCTTCGGAAGTGGATCACCAGGCCTTTCTTCCGACCAGACAGGACAGCCAACGTTTTCAAAATTTTCTTTTGAGCAGCCAGCCTGTTCAGGGTCTGCGCCACCTGGGGAGGGGGCAGGGGTGGTGAAAGCCATACACAAAAGGCCAAACAGCTACCACACACAGAATTGGTATTGGAATCCCTGGAATGACCCTTCCAAACCGCCAGCAGCAGCACGGGGGTGGGGGTGGGGTGGGGGGCGGGGGGCTTTCCACGCCCTGTGAACATGTGAACAGCACAGTCTTGGACACTCGCTGGGGCAGTTCTACCCCGTCCTGTAGGGTCGCCGTGAGGAAGGCGTTGACAGGATGGCCATGCCTTTGGAAGTTTGTTGACAATCAAAGACTGTTCATCTTCCCTCCCAGTACTGGGGCTGGTGGTTGGGGGGTAGGGAGGCTTTGGATCACAGCCTCTTTGGGAAATAGCTTCTTCTCTCCAATATGAGGGATGGGAGTGCTGGGGACCGGTCGAGGATTGAAGGCCCACCTAGGTTAGGACATCCTGGCGTGTCAAGACAAAAAAACCCACTTGGTCTAACCATTGCCCGTCCTGACCATCCCTAAGGACCCTCCCTCACGTCCTAGACCACCGGGACCCCCTTCTCCCGGCCCTCCCCACCACGCCCCCTGACACAGCACTCACTTGTCCCCAAGTGAGTCTCTCTGTCTTGTTCTAATCAAATGCTGTTGGTCTGTCTTGCGGACGTCCGCCCCGTAAGGGCTGCTGTGTCCAGAACTTTCCTTGACGCAAAACACGTTGCTATGGAGTTGACGAACCAACGCTCGTGGTGTCGTGGTTACGCCCTGGGCTATTCACCAAGAGGTCCGCAGTTCAAAACCACCGCTGCTCCTGGGGAGAGAGAGGCGGCCTTTTCCGGAAAAGAGTGACAGCCTTGGAAACCCATAGAGAAGTTCTGTCCTGCCCGATGGATATGGGCTCGCTAGGATTCAGTATGGACTCCGTGGTTGTGGGTTTGCTTTTGACTCAGCCCTATGGAAGCAGACGGCCACAGCTTTCTCCCTAGGGAGCGACTGGGTGGCTTCAAGCCACATCCAGTAAATCCTTAAAAAAAACGTTTAATTGTAAATTAGGTGGGTGTTGACATTTCACATCCTCAACTTTGTATTCCATGGTTTCAACCTTGACTCAGAACCACCAATCGTTTAACCTCCACCTGCTAGTAAATGCTTTTTTTTTAACAGTGTAACTTAAATGCTCCTCTCCTACGGTTCAATAGCTCAGTCATCCAGAAGACTTGTGCAATCATGACCACATTCCATGTTAGAACAGGTCCTTCGTCCCAGTGGACTCTTGGTCAGTAGCTCCCCAACTTCCCCTGCGGTACCCCCAAGGGACCATCATTCCTTTGCAAGCTAAGGAATGTTAAGCATTTTGGAAAACTGACCGGAGATTCTTCGGAGGGTGTTAACGATTGAGAAGTGGGGCCTGGTCCAAGTCACCTGGTTCTGAACTTGATTCAGGCAGCCAGAGGGAGGGGTGCACGGTCCCAGCGCCCCCAGGCTGGGCGAGGACCCCAGGTGACCCAGAGGGTCGTGTCCCACAGCGTCCTCGGTGTTCCAGCTGCGTCGAGCACCATGGCCACGCGGTACCTCCTGGTTTTCTTCCTGGTCCTCTTGGTGTTAGGGCTTGGTGAGTATGGTTGGTTTCCCCAGCAGGGGGGTGGGATGGGGTGGGGAGTTGGGGTGAGCACTAGAGGGCTTCCTGGGTCCTGCGGACATCCCTGCACCTCCTGCCCCATTCCCCGCGCCTGCTCCCTTGCTGCTGCAGACCCCGCAGTTCCGCTAACGCGCGCCCCGGTGGGTGCGTCTCCCCGCAGAGGTCCGGGGGGCCTCGCTGCTGCAGGCGGACGAACCCGGCAGCCCAGCGCTGCTCTCGCAGGTGCAGGACTCCATCTACCGGTACTGGGACTCCGCCAAGACGGCGGCGCAGGGCCTCTACAGCAAGACCTACCTGCCCAGCTTAGACGAGAAAATCAGGTACCCTTACCTGGGGACCCACCTCCTACTGCATCCCAGCCCCGCCAACCCCTCTCAGACTCAGGAGCCCAGACTGACAGCCCTCTCCTCCTTCCTCAGACCCAGGAGTCCAGCCCCCCAGCCCATCCTCCCACAGATCCAGGGGCCTAGGCCCCCAGACCCCACCTTCCTCAGACCAGGGATCAGGCCAGGGGTCCAGGCCCCTCCTCCTCCCTCAGACTCGCTTTTGCCCTCCATCCTCCCAGGGGCTTATACAGCCAGAGCACAGCGGCTATGACCACCTACGCAGGGATCATGACTGACCAGCTCCTCGCTCTGCTGAAAGGAGAGCAGTAA
>NW_022104553.1:26857484-26864813 GCF_000313985.2 Echinops telfairi | reverse complement strand
AGAACAGGGGGGAGGAGAGACACCCCCCAATATGCTGGGTGAACCCCAGCCCCACTCTCCACCCGCCCCAGCATCTTGCGACAGCTTGTTCCCTCCCCCACCTTAGCCGCAGGATTCTTATCTATCGGGGAAAGAAAATAAACAACATCTGGGTTTATTTGCTTTGATGCTGTTTTTCTGAGGCCTGCGGCCCGGGAAAGAGTCCAGGAGGCAGGATCCTTATCCTTCCAGGTGCACAGAAGCTTCCAAACTTGAGCTGGGGGTGGGGGGGTGGGGGTCTGGCGTTTCAGCCCCAGGTGGAAGGTCGTCGGCACCCACACTGCCACTCTGGGAGGAAGGAATGGCATTAAAGGTGGCAGCCTAGGAAGCCCAAATGGGCAGCTCTGTGGGATCCCTGGGAAGAGATTTGAGGGCTCCCACCAGCTCTGTCACTGCCGCCAGGAACAGGGGAAGGATTGAGTCCGCTCGGCTAGCTTTTAGGAAGCACCCACTGGATGCGTTTAGCCCTGGTCTCCCTTTCTTTTATCCCTGCCATCCAGTCCACACCGACTCATAACGGCCCTATAGGACGGGGGAGAACTCCCCCTGTGGGTTTCCAGGACCATAACTGGGGGTAGAAAGCCTCCTCTCTCTCTGCTGGAGCTGCCATGGTTTCTAACTGCCGACCTTGTGGTTCGCAGCCAATGGGCAGCACCTCCCCCAAAATAACAAGAGGTGTGATCAGAAAAGTGGGTGAAGGGAGACGTCGGACAGGGCAAGATATGACAAAATAATAATTTATAAATGATCGAGGGTTCATGAGGGAGGGGGTAGCAGGGAGGGTGGGGGGAAATGAATAACTGATGCTGGGGGCTTAAGTGGAGAGCAAATGTTTTGAGAATGATGAGGGCAATGAATGTACACATGTGCTTCACACAATTGATGTGTGTATGGGTTGTGATGAGTTGTCTGAGCCCCCAATAAAATGATTTAAAAAAAAAAGAATCATAAAGAGAGGTCACCCTGCTTCACAAGCTGTCCTGGTGGTTTGGGGGCTAAAGCACTCAACCACCAAACAAAAAGGTTGGAAGTTCAAGACCCACCAGCAGCTCTGGGGAAGGAAGATGAGGCCGTCTACTCCTGTAGAGACTTCTCACTGGCATCAAATCGATTCTGACCCGTACTAACCCTATAGGACACGGTAGAACTGCCCTTGGGGGTGTCTCTGAGACTGTAATTCTATGGGAGTAGGCAAGCAACCCCATCTTTCTCCCACAGAGTGGCTCGTGATTTTGAACTGCTGACCTTGTCGTTAGCAGCCCAATGCGTAACCACTACCCCACCAGGGCTCCTGGTAGAAAGACTTAGCCTCAGAAACCCTCAGGGGCAATTCTTCTCTGTCCTATCGGGTCACTAAGAGCTGGAAAGGACTCGATGGCAGGGAGTGGGGAGTCTGGCCCTTGACAGAGCCCAGACAGGGGCCCAGGGGTCACGGTGGCCCAGAGTTGTCGATGGCGAGCAAAAGGACAAAGGAAGTCACCGCTGAGTTTAGGACAGCAGTGCCTGAGGCTGCTGGGACCCAAGAGGTTAGGCCGACAGCTCAAACCTCCGGTGAAACCGTACACTTCCGGTTTGAGAGGATCCCTGCGTCGGGTTCCACAGGAGAAAGACCGGGCTTCCTACGCCCCTAAAGAGTCACAGTCTTGCAAACCCACAGGGGGCAGTTCTACTCTGTCTTAGAGGGTGGTTATGCCTGGGCATCGACTGATGGCAGTGAGTGTGCTGGGGCAGGGCCGACGTGACGTCTTGCTCTGCTGTAGAAGGAGACGAAATTGAAAAGGGTGGCAGAAAAAGAGAGAGAGAGAGAGAGAGACCTTGAGCACACCGTAGGCCAATTTTCATCCACGAAAGCAAGGGAGATGCAGCTGTGACGTTCGTGGAGAGCCACATGTGTGAAATACAAGATTCACAAGTTTGTCTTGTCTTTCTCAGTTATCTACACGATGGGGGGCGGGGGGGTCCCGCTAGTTGGACGGGGGTCCTCAGTCCCCGTTGTTGCCACAGACGCTGTTTCCCCTGGACCAGTCTCTGCCCATATGACAGGGTCCAATTGCCCCATTGGATTTCCTAGGCAGGGTCCAATTGCCCCATTGGATTTCCTAGGCTGTATACCACAAGGCCAGCAGTTAGAATCCTCCAGCCACTCCGTGGGAGAAAGGGGAGGCTGTCTGCTCTCCTGAAGCCTGGAGTGGCCAGCCCTGTAACCCCACAGGGGCAGTTCTACCCTGTCCCGCAGGGCTGCTAAGAGTCAGAAGGGAGTCTTCCCGGGAACCGAGGAGCAGGGTGGCTTCCAAGCACCACCGTCTGTGTTAACCGCTGGTGCATCGGATCCCAGCATCACCTGGAAGCGCTAGATCGCTCAGAGAATGTTCTCTGGAGCGGGGGCGGGGTGTCTCCCTGTGGGTGAGCAGTCAGGCGGAGCCCTGCTGGCTGGTAAGTCAACAGGAACATCCTGAGGCTGGCCCGTGACTTAAAGAGGCTTATAATTCAGTCTCTCAGCCAACACGTTGTTGACCTGAAATCTGGGGGGATGGGAGACCTCGATGCGTGACTTCCAGCATGTGGGTTCCCAAGGAAAAAGCACATCTAATCTCTCATGTCTATGAGGTCGGCGTTTAGGGAGAAAGACGAGACTTTCTATGCCCTGAAAGAGGTCCAGGGTCGGGACCCACAGAGGCAGTTCCACCCTGTCCCGTAGGGAGACAAAATCCCCTCAGTGGCAAGTTTGAATCTCGGTGTCTTCAAATGGGTCCACCGTCCAGACAGCCTGCACCACTGTTGTCTCCTTGCCAGTGGCACCTTCCAATACGGATGGTTCTCGTTTCTCTCTAACTTGGAGGGAGTCGATGGGTCCCCCTGCTCCAGGGCACAAATCCGTATTGCCATTGGGTGTCATGGAGTCTGTGCTGCCTCATGGGGACCCCCCGTGCTCAACAGAAGGAACCCCGCCCAGTCCTTCGTCGGCCCCTCCATCATTCTTAGGCTTGAGGCCACTGTGGCCCGCCCTCAACCCATCTTGTCAACGGTCTTCCTCTTGTCTGCTCTGCTTCCCCAAGCACAATATCCTCTCCCAAGTCCGTGGAACAACGTCTCCCCATGGATGAAGGTCAAGGCTGTCCCCTTCTGAGGAATGAGCCCCTGGAAACCGATGAACGGCGGCAGATCCTGATTCCAAACTGGCCGCCCTCACGGCGGATCCAACTCACCATAACCTTGCAGGACAGGGTAGAACTGGCCCTGCGGGTTTCTGAGACTGTAACTCTGGACGGGGGTTGAGAGATTCTTCTTTCTCCCTCAGAGCAGCTGGTGTGTTCAAACTGCTGACCTTGCAGCGAGCAGCCCCACAGATGACCGCCACGCCACCAGGACTTTCGTTGTTAAACGATGCCGTCGCGTGGGCCCATGGTGGCCCTATGCACGGCAGAATGAAACACACATGGCTCTTGGAGACCCCTATTAGAAGTGACAATAATAGACTTCTCGTGAGTCCCTGCTTTGGGCAAGGGTTTCTGGTCCATCTGGAGGAGATCATAAAAGAGGGAGCTCCTTGCCCTCGGGTAGCCTGGGGAGAGGAGGAAGAGGATGCTTCCCCCTCCCCCCCCAAATAAACTCACTGCCATCGAATCAATGCCGACTTATAGTGACCTTATAGGACAGGGTAGAACTGCCCCCTGTGAGTTTCCAAGATTGGAAATCTTCACTGGAGTAGAAAGCCCTGTCTTTCTCTGGCCCAAGCAGCTGGTGGTTGGTTTCAAACTGCTGACCTTGTGGTTAGCAGCCCAATGCGTAACCACGACGCCACCAGAGCTCAAGAAGATTCTAATGTAAGTGGAGAAAACCCTTGCAGGGAGCAAGCCACACAAGCAGAGGAAGAAGAGGTTGGTGCTACTGCCAGGGTGGACATCCAAGAGAGGAGATGAGTCCAGGCCCTTGAGGAAGGGCACTGGTTTAAATTTTTTTAAAAAAGGCTATCTGTCAAAGCTAATGGTGGTCCCCACCTTGCCTGAAAATGTGAGGGGCAGGGTGGGCAGGGTCCTGCTGACTATGCCCCCAGGCCACAGTGAGAGTGGTTAGTCCCTGGAAGGGGGTAGTTACACCCTGGATGGTGTAAATCCATAATGTGCTCTCCCGGGGAGGGAAAGGTTAGGGATTCTAGTTATGTTCGTCTGGGTGGACTAGAGAAACAAATTCATAGACATCTGTGTATAGGAAAGAGCTTTATATACAAGAGCGATTAAATATTGAGAAGACATCCCAGCCCAGTCCAAATCAAGTCCTTAAGTCTGATATTAGCCCATATATATAGTCCATAGATATAGCCAATCTATAAAGTCCTCTTCAGATTCATGAAACACATGCAATGACACCAAATGCAGGAAGATCACAAGCCAGGGGGTGGGAAGTCTTATGGATCCAGTGGCATTGGAAGCATCTCAGCGCTGGCATGGGTCTCTACGTGGTTCCTCCAGGTCCAGGGCTCTTGCTGCCGTCAGCATAGCTCCATGTGTCTTCTCAGTAGAGCGTCTCTCACGGAGTGAGCCAAGAGAGAGAGAGGGAGAGTTTCCCACCTCCAAGGAGGAAATACAGGAGTTCCCAGAATCCTCAGGAGAAGGCCATGCCTATACAGAGGCCTCATTGACTATATCCTGATTGACAGGCTAGACTCCACCCCTACACTCTTAATCCTCAAATTGACACCGGATTATGTAACTACCACAAGTCAACTCCAGGGAGCCTCGGAAGAAAGGCCTGGCCATCTACTGGAAATCCAGGGAACACAGTTCTACTCTGACACAGGTGAGGGCGCCAGGCATTGGAAGGGACTCCACAGCCGATGGTTATTCGGGATGTGGGGAATTGCAGATTAGGAGGAAAAAAAACAGGAGTGGGGAGTGCAGGGTGCAGGGGCAATGATCCCTTGATCTGCAGGAAAAGTGCTGGGGTCTATGGTTGGAAGTGCTGGGGGTCCGGGCTCCAGGTCCTTGGACTCACAGGTCCCATGGGTGGAAGAGACCAGAGCCCTGCCTCCTAGGTGCTGAGGTAGAGGGTGCTGAGGTTCTAACTACTAGGTCTTATAGACAGGTCTAGAATTCTAGGTCCCATGGGTGGAGGGGACTGAAGCTCTGATTTCCAGGTCCTCTTGGTGCAAGGGCTAGGAGCCAGACTCCCAGTCACTGTGGGTGAAGGGGCTGAGGGTCTGGACTCCCAGGTCCCCTGGGTAAAAGGGGCTGGGGCCCAGACCCTCTGATCCCATGGGTAGACTGGCTGGACCCTGACTCCCAGGTCCTGTAGAAACAGAGCACTGTCCTGGCCCCTCAAACCCTCAGGCCGGCAGGGCTCCTGCTCTCCGGGGCTGGCTCCAGGGCCTCTGTCTCTCTCATGGTTTGGCACTGCCCTCTGGCCAGACTGCCAGCACTCTCAGGGCAGTGTTCCCAGGTCCTGAGGCTGGGCAGCTGGGAATCCAGTGAAAAACAGGGGCCCCACCGAGGGATTGTAGGCAATGCCCCCAAGTCGCAGGGCCTGGGAAGAAGAGAGTTTGCCAAGCCCAGGGGGGGAGTGATGGGGAATAGGGGGGCCTTCGGGAACAATCCCTGCTCTGTCCACTGGCTCCCATGGCCTCAAGCCAACGCAAACCAATGCCCAGGCTGGTCCTGCTTCCAACCAATCATGATGTCAGTCCCAGACTCCTCCTCCCTTTCTCAGACCCCCACTCTAGCTCCACTTCCTAGAGGACCAGCCCCCAGCCCCACTTCCTCAGCCCCCAGGAGTCCTCCTCTCCGCACACTCCAGAGTCCAGAATCCCAAGCCCTTTATTTCCCTCAGACTCGGGAGTCTCTCTCTTCAGCACCTACTCTCTGGACCCCAAAGTCCGAGTTCCTAGTGCCCCTGTCTCTGAGCACAGTTCCTGTTGACGTTCATTGGGGGAGAAAGACGGGGCTCTCAACCCCCGTAAAGAGTTACCCTCTCAGAAACTCACAGGGGCAGTTCTATGGTGTCCTAACAGGTCACTATGAGTCGGAATTGAATGGATGGCAATGGGTTTGGATTGGGTTGGCTGGTGGCATAGTGGTTACCTGTTTGGGCTGCTAACCACAAAGTCAGCTGTTTGAATCCCCAGCGGCTCCTGGGGGAAAGATGAGACTCTCTACTCCTTCAGATATCCACAGGGGCAGTTCTACCCTGTCCCAGAGTCTCTCCAAGTCAGAATTGACTGGGTGGCATGAATTTGGGTTGATGTTGGATCCCTTGTCAGTAGTGCAGCGGGTAAGGCAGGGGGCTGTTAATGGCAAGGGCAGCAGTTTGACCCCCACCAGATGTTCTGCAGAGAAAGATGAGGTTGTCTGCTCCCGTGAAGAGTTACCTCCTCGGAAACCCTAGCTGGACAGTTCTCATCCGTCCAGGAGTCAGAATGGAGTCAACTGCAGTGTTGGGTGGTTGGGATTTCTTGGCCTTGGTGTTGAGCGCCCCCTCGTGAACTGCAGGGTGGATCTGGTCTGCACTTGGTCAGGGAGTTAAAAACGGCTCAAACTCGGTGCCAACAGGACCCTATAAGACAAGGTAGAAGTGCCTTCTGCAGGTTTTAGAAACTGTCAGTCTTTTCCCGAGTAGAAAGCCTCATTTTTCTCCTTTGGACAGGCTGGTGGTTTCAAACTACTGACCTTGCAGTTAGCAGGCTAAAGGGTAGCCCCCTACACCACCAAGGTCCTCATTAAGGAGGTAATTAGGGGTGGAGTCCCAGTGGAGTGGCATAGTGGCTACTTGTTGGGCTGCTAACTATAAGGTCAGTGGTTTGAAACCACCAGCTGCTCCTCTGAAGAAAGACGGGCTTCCTACTCCGATAAAGAGTTCCCTTCTCAGGAACTCACAGGGCAGTTCTACCCTGCCCTGTAGGGTCTCTATGAGTCAGCAACCACTTGATGGCAGTGAATTTGGTTTGGGTTTTTAGCATGAATTTGCTGGGAAGCCAGGTTCCCAAGAGACCCATCCAAGATCTCAGTCTAACAAAGAACCTTTCAATAAGGTTCAGAGATTCCGTTTCAGTGACACTAGTAGGGGCAAAGCGCTTCCCTCGTCTAAATGTGTACAGGATACACACACAAACACAGACACATAGGCATAGGTATAGACATATAGAGTTAAACAGAGACACATAGGTATAGACATAAACAGAGACATATAGACAGATATATAGACAACAGATGCACTGTCACAGACACACAGACACATGGACATTGACATATAGACAGACATATAGATATAGACACATAGATACAGGCATACACGTAGACA
>NW_022104553.1:26855099-26857159 GCF_000313985.2 Echinops telfairi | reverse complement strand
ATTGACATATAGACAGACATATAGATATAGACACATAGCTACAGGCATACACGTAGACACATAGACATAGATCTACACACAGACCACAGAGATAAAAGCATAGACATATAGACACAGACACATAGACATATCGATTAGACGTATATGTGGGGAGAAGGCAGATGGGCGGGTCCCCCACAAAACATCACAGGTTCGGTAGGCACAACTGTACAGTGATAATAAGTAGAGATTATAGTAAAGTCATAGAGAGCATGAGAGTTAAAGGATGGAGTCAAGTAATGGAGTCAGACGCAATTCATGGTAGCATCGCTCACCTCAGCCCCGCTTGATGGTCCTTGTGGGGGGAACCCGGCCACGAGAGCAGGAGCAGCCTCGGGGACTGAGAACCGGGGATCCCTCAAGCCCGAGGACTGGGGAGAGCTCCCGGGCCCCCGGGAGCCAGAGAGAGCTCCTTCCTTTATTGCTAATCAAGGGTTATATCACTTTAGGGGGACATGATTACAGGTAACCACACATCACAGGAAGGGGCAGTACAATAGGCACACACATCATAGGAAGGGGATGTATGATAGGCATAAGCGTAACAGGAAGGGGATGAGCTAGGGGTGTGCCCATAGCAATGGGAAGGCCTAGGGGTATACATGTGACAAGATGGGCGGACCCTAGATTCATGATGGCAGCCTAACCTTGGTCATCCTTGGGCGGGTTTGACCTCTCTGGGGTCTCCTACAAGGAAACAGACAACTACTATCCTTATCAGAAGGGAGTGGGCCCTACTTGTTGTGGGATAAACAGTGGTGTCTGCTTGGTCTAGATGGCTACGCCTGATGACCTCCAAGTGTATAGTCATTCGCAAGCAGCTAAGTTTGGCATCGGGGGAGACAACTTGGGAGAAATCCTTCTGTTTCCCATACATAGACATATAGATATAGACATAAATTAGACACATAGACATAGATATAAACATAGACCACAGACATAAACAGACACATAGATTAGACATATGGACATAGATCTACACATAGACCACAGACAGCAGCATAGACAGATAGACATGGACACATAGACGTATAGATGAGCCCTGGTAGCATAGCGGATACACAGGACTGCCCGTAGCACGGTCCCCAGCTGCGACTCCTGTACAAAGTTATCCCCACGAGCCATGAATGTGGTTCAGGCTCAGGAAATCTCAATCTTCCCCCATGGGGGTGCCTTCATCCCATGTCCCCTTTCTCCCGGGCCGGCTTTCCAGCCATGATTCCATGACTGTCTGTAGAAGATCGGGGCTGGGCAAGAAGGCTTCTGAGGTTTCGCTTGCTGTGGTGTTGACCAGGCAAACGAAGACCATACACCTCACTCTGTGGGTTGGTTTGTTTATCAAATTACTATTGGGTGAAGGGTTACAGAGCAGATCCGTTTTCCATTCAACAATTCATACACACTGTATTTCGTCTCATTGGTTGCAATCCCCACTGCCATCTGAAACGCCCATATTTCACCCTGAAGTGGCACGGCCAAGTTCCCCACTCCAAGTCGGAGGAAGAAAGGGACAGTTTTATTTAGAACGCATGCCAGCCAGGTGCCCACCCATGAAATCCAAACTCACTGCCATGGAGTCGATGCTGACTCATAGCGCCAACCCCCCCATGGGTGTTCTGAGACTGTAACTGTTTACAGGAGTAGAAAGCCCAGTCTTTCTCCCTTAGAGCTGCTGGTGGCTTTGAACTGCCGACCATGTGATCGCAGCCCAACGAGGAACCACTACACCATCAGGGCCCCTTTCAGGAGACCATAGCAATGCAAAACAGACTGTGTTTGTGGTGTCCTGTTTGAAATCAGAATATGTAGAGAATATGTATATCTAGAAGGGCTACCCCCCCAAAAAAACCAAACTGTGCTGGGCTGGGCAGAGCTTTCATAGTACAGTGAACCCTCGCCACTTTGCGCTTCGACTTCCACGGCTTCACTCTATCGCGGTTTTTGCGTAACAGCGCATGCTCTGTCATTACTGCCACTGATTGGCTCATACTGTACATGCTTGATGCCATAAAAAATATAAT
>NW_022104553.1:26842551-26854883 GCF_000313985.2 Echinops telfairi | reverse complement strand
GAATTTCATTTATCACGGTAGGGTCTAGAACCGATTAACCGTGATAAACGAGGGTTCACTGTACTATTTCCCCCCCAGCTAGGCGAGCACTGAGCAACTCACTCTGAGTTAGTGCAACCAGCGGCATCGCCTGGGAAGGTTCTGAATTTTTATGTAAAAGCAGTTTCGCTCAAGCCTCATTTTTTTGTGATGACCGGTTTAAGAGAACAGAGTGTGACTGTGGAATATTGTTCCTGCTGGGGGGTTGGGAGGGGGGAATGCACTGAAACTGTTGTGGTGTTGAACACAGCTTACAAAGAAAGTAGTATGGTAAAAACTCAAGTGTATGGGTGGTTTTCTCATTTCAAAAAAGGTGAAATGTTGACTGATGACAAACCTCATTCTGGACATCAATCAACCTCCCAAAGAGATGAAAATGTCAACTTGTAGTACATAATCAAGCTTTCTGTTTTGAAATTCTGAAAAGATTGCATAACATTATGTGACCAAAAAGGCCTTATCTGTGGGGAACAGAAGGATTTCTCTTAAGCTGTCTCCCCAATAATATGTACCAGACTTAGCTGCTTAAGAATGACTATACACTAGGTTGTCAGCGAAAGTAGGTCAGAGGTTATTCTCCCTAACATCAGCCATCTAGAGCGGCCAGACTGTATAGTCCGACTCACCCCAAATAGGGCCATTCCTTTCTGTTATTGTTCCCTCGAAGCAGTGCCCATACGCAAGCCCAGGACCACTCTCGGATGACTAAGCTTAGGCTACTATCTTGCCACACATGCCCCCCTATTCCCTCCTCTTACTATTGCACGTTCACCCCTAGGTCATCCCCCTCCTATTGCTTGTATTGCCTATGTTACAACCCCTCTCTATGACGTAGGTTGCTATCTGCTATCAGGGGGTTTGCATGCCTCCCAGGATAGTAACTGCCTGCTTTATTGTATGAGACACCAGAATGATCAAACCTGTTCAAGGATGAATTGTACTGCCCTTCTCTGTGACACATAATGCTGTCATGTATCCCCCTAAAGTAATATGATGCGTGTTTAGCAATAAATAAGGAGGCTCCCTGGTTCTTGGAAAGGTGGCTGAGGAGGACGAGGCAGCTGCTTCTACTCTCGCAGCCATGTTCCCCTCGACGAGGACCATCAAGCGGGGCTGAGGTGAGCAATGCTACCATGAATTGCGTCTGACTCCATTACTTGACTCCATCCTTTAACTCTCATGCTCTCTATGACTTTACTATAATCTCTACTTATTATCGCTGTACAATTGTGCCTACCGAACCTGTGATGTTTTGTGGGGTTCCCTCTTCCCTTTAACTCCACACTTATCTATGGCAGATGGGGGACTGGTTTTGACACCATAATGCACCTGCTCACGAAGCCATCTCAGTGTGCCAATTTTTGGCAAAAAAAGCATGCCTCTCTTGCCCCATGCACCTTACTCACCTGACCTCGCTCCATGCAACTTGTTTTGGTTTCCACGAATGCAGAGGCACATGAAAGGACAGTGATTTGACGACATAGAAGAGGTGAAGTTAAAAAAAAAGCGAGGTGCTGTCAGCCGTCCAAACAGATGCATTTGAAAACCGTTTCCAAGAACAGAATTTACACAGATTTGACAAGTGTATTAAGTGTCATGGAGAGTTCTTTGAAGGTGATAAGGTTGTTTTGTAAAAAAAAAAAATTACAGGTCTGTCTAAATAAGATAGCCTGCATGAACAGTCTGGAGGAGAAAACAACGGGACTGACAGTTCCAGGGGGCCATGGGAGAGGGGAAGGTTTGGGGAAAGGAAGTGGTGTTAACAAACCCAGGGACCAGGGAACAACAAATGATCCAAATCGGTGGTGAGGAGGGTATAGGAGGCCTGGTAGGGCATGATCAAGGGTAATGTAATGAGAGGGATTACTGAAACCCAAATGAAGGCTGAGCATGATAGTGGGACAAGAGGAAAGTAAAAGGAAATAGAGGAAAGAGCTAGGGGGCAAAGGACATTTATAGAACTCTAAATAAAGGAATGTACATATGTAAATATATTTATATATGAAGATAGGGAAATAGATCTATGTGTATATATTTATAGGTTTAGTATTAAGTTAGCAGATGGACATTGGGCATCCATTCAAGTACTCCCTCAATGCAAGAATACTTTGTTCTCTTAAAATGGCATTCCATGATGCTCACCTTCCGGACACAACCGCTGAAGACAAAGCAGGTGCATAAGCAAATGTGGTAAAGAAAGCTAATGGTGCCCGGCTATCAAAAGATATAGCGTCTAGAGTCTTAAAGGCTTGAAGGTAAACAAGCAGCCATCTAGCTTGGAAGCAACAAAGCCCACATGGAAGAAGCACACCAGCCTGTGTGATCATGAGGTGTCGAAGGGATGAGGTATCAGGCATCAAGGAACAAATAATCATATCACTGTGAATGAGGGGGAGTGCGGCGTGGGGACCCAAAGCCCATCTGTAGGCAACTGGACATCCCCTTACAGAAGGATCGTGGGGAGGAGACGAGCCAGTCAGGGTGCAGTGTAGCAATGATGAAACATACAACTTTCCTCTAGTTCCTAAATGTTTCTTCCCCCCTCCTCCAACTATTATGATCCCAGTTCTACCTTACAAATCTGGCTAGACCGGAGGATGTACACTGGTACAGATAGGAACTGGAAACACAGGGAATCCAGGACAAATGATCCCTTTAGGACCAGTGGTGAGAGTGTCGATACTGGGAGGGTGGAGGGAGAGTAGGATAGAAAGGGGGAACTGATTACATGGATCTACATATAACCTTCTCCCTTGGGGACGGACAACAGAAAAGTGGGTGAAGGGAGACGTTCGACCGTGTAAGATATGACAAAATAATAATTTATAAATTATCAAGGGTTCATGAGGGAGGAGGCAGCAGGGAGGGTGGGGGGGAAATGAGGAGCTGATGCCAGGGGCTTAAGTGGAGAGCAAATATTTTGAGAATGATGAGGGCATTGAATGTATATATGTTCTCTATACAATTGATGTATGTACAGATTGTGATAAGAGTTGTATGAGCCCCCAATAAAATGATTTAAAAGAATTTTAAATGCATAGCTTTGAAAAAAAATCTGTTTGGGGGGCCGGTACCCCCATAGCTATATATCTCTTTGCTTTGGAATGTATACTTCGAGGAGTCACGTATAGAAAGGTCAGGTGATGCTGAGAGTCCTCGCTGATGGACCTGTTAGTGATGAACAGCTAGGTCCTGCTCTCTCGTCCGTCAACACAGCCATCCTGAGGGTGGCCTAAAACTTCAGGAAACTTCTTCCTGTCTGGGAACTCATGGTCAACGGTTGTCTCCAGGGTCAGCCTGACCGTTCTAGGTGAGTGCTGCGTCCAACCTGCCGGCTTCTCAGCCCTGTGGCGCATTCTGAAAGTCCCACAGGCATTGCATTCGGGAACATACCTTCGGCAGACTGCCTTTTGTAAGGGTTCGAACTACATTAAATAAGATGATGGGTTACAGCGCCGTGCAACACTGCTCCTTCCACTTTCTCCCGGTTTCCTGTTTCCGTTCCTCCTCCTTTCTGACCCCTCCTAAAGTTTTCTCCTGGGTGAATGCTGCCCTTTTGATCTTGAGTAGTGGGTGAGTCTAAGGTGTGCGGACCTCCCTGTGTTACTGTTTCCCTCATGAACTTGTGGTTTGGCTAAACATGAAGACATGGGCGGACATTTCACGCTGATTTTCAAGGTTTTGCGTGTTTGTTTGTTTAATCCATGGGGTAGTTACATAATCTGGTGTCAATTTGAGACGAATAAGAGTGAAGGGGTGGAGTTTAGCCTGTCAATCAGGTCGCTGCTGGATGACCTCATTTGGAGGCGCCACGGAGATAATTAGCTCCCTGGAGGCAGAACAGACACACACTCTCTGCTTGGTATTCCTTGAGTAAAAATTCCTTGTTATATTTAGTCAAACTCACGGTCATCATGTGGAATCGATGCCAACTCAGTGACCTTGTCGGACAGCCTAGAGCCACCTCTGTGGGTTTCAGAGACCGTAACTCTTGACAGGAGTTGATATCCTTGTCTGCTTTGACCTGCTGACCTCGGGGTTCACAGTCCAACTGGTACCCTCTGTGCCCCCAGAATGCCCTAGCTTCATCAATAGGGAGGTTGTCATCAGTAAGGATGTTTTAACTCAGGAAGGCACTGAGCAAGGTCATTATAGTATTAAAGTAGCAGATGGGCATTGGACCTCCACTCAAATACTCCCTCAAAGCAAGAATACTTTGTTCTATTATACTGGCATTCCATGATGCTCACCTTCCTGACACGATTGCTGACGACAAAGCGGGTGCATAAGCAAATGTGGTGAAGAAAGCTGATGGTGCCCAGCTATCAAGAGATAGCATCTGGGGTTTTAAAGGCTTGAAGGTAAACAAGCGGCCATCTAGCTGAGAAGCAACAAAGCCCCCATGGAAGAAGCACACCAGCCTGTGCAATCATGAGGTGTTGAAGGGATCAGGTATCAGGCATCATCAGAACAAGCATATCATATCATTGTGAATGAGGGTGAGTGCAGAGTGGGGACCCAAGACCCATCTGTAGACAACTGGACAGCCCCTTACAGAAGGGTCTCCAAGAGGAGATGAGCCAGTCAGGGGGTAGTGTAGCAACGATGAAACATACAACTTTCCTCTAGTTCCTAAATGCTTCCTCTCCCCCTCACCCCACCACTATCATGATCCTAGTTCTACCCTACAAATCTGGCTAGACCAGAGGCTGTACACTGGTACAGATAGGAACTGGAAACACAGGGAATCCAGGGCGGATGATCCCTTCAGGACCAGTGGTGAGAGTGGCGATACTGGGAGGGTTGGTTGGAAAGGGGGAACCGATTACAAGGATCTACATGTGACCTCCTCCCTGGGGGATGGACAACAGAAAAGTGGGTGAAGGGAGACGTCGGACAGTGTAAGATATGACAAAATAATTAGTCACGTGACTATGAATTCTTTGGAAACCATCATGCCTCATGCCATAAACCTCAGCGGTTCTCAAGCTTCCTGATGCCGCGACCCTTCCCTACAGCTCCTCATGTGGTGGTGACCCCAACCAGAACATTATTTTCGTTGCTACTGCATCACTGTCATTTTGCTACGGTTAGGAATCATCATGTAAATATCTGATGGGCAGGATGTATTTTCATTGTTACAAATGGAACCTAATTAAAGCAGGGTGATGAACCACAAAAACAATACGTCATTATATATTGTAAAACATTTATTTCTAATGATATATTAATGACATTTTGTCTTGAAGCATGGTGTAGCATGGGTAACAGTCTTCACGCAAGGTTCTCATATGTGGGCGTATCTGCATGTGGGGGGACTTGCCTGGAGACAGATAGAGGAGCGGTGTCTCGGGTCCTAAGAGTATCAGAAATATGTGTTTTCCAATGGTCTTAGGCGACCCCCGTGAAAGGGTTGTTTGACCCCCAAAGGGTCTCGACCCACAGGTTGAGAACCATGGCCATAAGGGATTTTTGAAACCTCATGCCATCATGTTTTCTAAAGAACACTCATGCTGAATAATTTGAACTATGGAGTGCAAAAGAACAACAAATCTGTCTTGGAAGAAGTACAAGCAGAATGCTCCTGTGCTAGTTACATAATCTGGTGTCAACTGGTGAAGGGGTGGAGTCTAGCCTGCCAATCAAGTCACAACTTGATGACCTCATTTGGAGGCCCCCACGAGATAAATAGCTTACTGAAGGCCCCATACAGATTCTCTGTTTAATCTTCCTGCTGACAAAACACATGGAGCTACGCCAGTCACCTAAGGCAGCACCGAGATGTTTCCACTGGCCAGCACTGACATGTTTCCACCGCCAGTGGATCCACAAGACTTTCCACCCACTGGCCTGTGATCTTCCTGCATTTGGTGTCATTGCATGTGTTGCGTGAGTCTGAAGAAATTATAGATTGGTATCAGACATTTGGGCTATTATCTAACTATGCACGTGATCTGGACTGGGCTGGATGTTTCCTCAGTATACAATTGCTCTTTTATATAAAGAAAGCTCTTTCTTATACGCACGAGTCTCCCTGGATGTGTTTCTCTAGTCTACCGGGACTAACACAGCTCCTCTAAGGAGGTATGGATGGTGAGGTTTCATCTCATATACTTTGGACATGTTGTCAAGAGTCCCTGGAGAAGGACATCATGCTCGGTCAAGTAGAGGGAGCCTCTCAAGGTGGTGGATTGACACGGTGGCTGTAACAACGGGCCCCAGCATCAGACCAATGAGAGGACGGTGCAGGACTGGCCATTCAACTGCACTGGACAACAGTGACCTCATGCTGATGGCTTTCCTCATTGGGATGGTTTGTCTTTGCCCTGTTTAAGGCTTAATAAAGCAGTCTCTAGAAAATAATTTGAAAAAAAATTACGTTTGAATTTTTAACCCACTACACCACCAGAGAGCTCCCTCTCCCTTGCCTAGGACTCAGGTAATAGGAAAAGTTCAAGAATATTGCTCCCTGACGATCACGAGGTCACGGGCCTGTATTTTATATTGAGATCTCACTGCGCCTTCTGAACACAACCTTGGAGAGTGGGTTAAAGGGGGCAGGAATAAGAAGGATGCCTGGTCAAGTGGAGGGGCAGCGAAAACACGGAAGCCTCTCCACAAGATGGATGGACACAGTGCTTGCAACCATGGACTGCAGAAGTTAAAATGCCACGGTGGGAGCTGAGTTTTTGTGCTTTGCTTTGTTTTGTTCTTCCTGAAACGGGGGTGGTAGGCCAACCAAGTTTGGGAACCTATTTCCTAAAGAGCAATTCTCTGGCCTATAAGGTCGCTGAGTCAGAATGGGCTTCATCGCCCACAGGCCCTGGGTGGTGCAAATGGGTAAGGTGCTTGGCTGCTAACAGACAAATTGGTGGTTGGAAATGCCAGGCGTTCACGACCAGAATATCACCCACTGAAAACCGTCCTGAGTCGCAGCTCTACTCTAACAGGCAAGAAGGCCATCATCAACCCAATGGTAACCTTATTCTTGTTCTTAATAACCTGCTTCACAGACGTGGAAGAAACTGAGCCTTAGCGATGGGTCCCTTCTCCGGGATGGTTTAGCTCCCCAGTATCAGAGTTCGAACCCGTATCAGACTTCCACCCCATCCCACGTGACAGCCGCTGAGAAGCTCTATCACCCACCCTCCCTAGGCCAGGGGTCTCTAGCACTTGGCCGCCGGGGCAACGAGGGCAACGAGCTGCGAACAAATGAGGGGAGTTTGCAGAATGTCAGCGCCTTGGGCTGCTCACCCCAACGACCCACGGTCCGCGGGACACAGGCGGGGCTTTCTACTCCCGTCCAGAGCTGGTCTTGGAAGCTCACAGGGGCAGTTCTAGCCCGAGCGGTGAGTTTGGAGAAGCTCGATCAAAGGCTGCACGGTGTGCTAGCAAGCAGAGAGCGCCGCAGCACGCGTGCGCATGCGTCAGGTAGCAGGTTCCTTGCCACGCCCCCATCGCCAGCCTGGGAGCGGTGCTGGCGCGGTCCAAAGTGTCAGCAGGGTGGCCATTGAGAATCTTCAAAAGAGAAACCCCGAATGCAGGAGAAGACTCTTTTAACCAAAGATCCCGTGGAAATGGTTGTGTTAAAAAGAGAAGCCAGGACTAGGCAGCAGCAGGCCCCGCGCCGTGAGCCGGGGGACGGGGCCCAGAAAGGGTCCTTTAACGCGAAGGGGGCGTGGCTCGAAAGGGGGCGTGGTCAGGAGGGCGGTCCGGAGCGCTACGGTATCCGAAGCAGCCCAAGAAGCGCGAAGCGGAAAGGACGAAAAGAATCGGGCGGGCGACGCGAGCAGGATGGCGTGCCAGGCTTATGTCACACGGAGAGGCGGGCTTGTTGGCGGGGCCGGAAATGTTGGCGCCCGTGAGACGCGCATATGGTGGCCGAGGAAGCTCGGCGAGTTTGGAGCGTGAAGTGCGTCTATTAGGTGAACGCAAACGGACTGGGGGGGGGGGCGGAGCAGGAGGGAGTACGGTGGCCCGGTTGGCCTTCGGGCGGCCGGAAGCGGCTCTCCCCCCGAGGCGTGGCTGACGCGCTCCGGCGGGCTACGGTGGCGCGGCGGGTCGGCCCGAGCCCGAAGTCTCGCGCGATCGCGCGGGCGCCGTCGCGGACGGGGCGGGGCCGGCGGCGGGGGCGGGGACCCGGAGCGGGAAGATGGCGGCGACGCAGGAGGCGGACGGGGCCGGCAGCGCCGTGGTGGCGGCCGCGGGAGGCGGCTCCGGTCAGGTACGGAGGCCGAGAAGGGCCTGAGGGCTTCGTCCCCCCCCGGGGGGCTTTCCACGGGCCGCGCCCTGGCCCTCTTTGCGGAATCCCGTGCATTACAGACACCTTGCCCACAGGGACCTTGAATACCGGGCCCAGGCGGGGCGGCCGGCCAGTGCCGGCCGCGGAGCCCTGTTGCTCGCCGGCACGCTCGCGCCGGGGGGCCGCCGGTCTTAATGGCTCGAGCCGGGGACGGCGGCGCCCGAGGGGGGGCCGGCGTGTATTCGGGCGCCCCGGGTTCTCGGCTCCTTCATTCCGGGCTCCGGGACCGTTCCTCCGGTGGTGTTGCGTTCTGCGTCTCGCTCGCCCGAGATGTGGACACAGCGATCTCTGGGGCGGGGGCGTGGGGGGGGGGGCGCCAGTTTCATCATCAGGGGTCCGGGTGTGGGGGAGGGAGACCGACAGACCCATTTCACAGACGGGAGTGGGAGCACAGCGAGGTCTGCGTGTCCGCATGGAAGGTCACCCGGATTGGGCATCCCTTCCAGGTGGAAGCCACCAGGCGTTGGAAGCCCACGATGATCTAGACCAGGGGGGGGTGGTGGCTGAGCTTGTAGGCTCAAATCTACATGGGGGGGGGGGTGCGGACGGCAGAGGGGGCCATGAAATCGTCAGGAGGAATCGAACCCGATGCTGGAGACTCATTGCTTCCATCACTAAACAGGCTGCAGACGGTAGCAAGGGCAGCCATTGGAGGCACCGACCAAGTGACAGCAAGGTGCTGCAGACCCACCCACTGGGATGTCACTGCCATGTGGGAGGCAGTAGGGGGAGAGGAGAGAGGGCGCCCCTCCGTTCACCTTGGGCTGCTCGCTTCCCTTCCCTCTGGGGGCTGTGCTGTGCTTCAGGGGTTAACAGAGGACTGGCCGGGCAGCAAAGGTGGCTCCAACACGCTACCCTGCCGCCTGGGGAGTGGGACAGGAGGCAGACAGAGAGTAGAGGCATGAGCAGGAGTTCAGGGCAGAACCTGTCAGGGTATGAGCACTCAGGTCTCCGCCCCCCCAAAGTGGCTGGCGAGAGGTGCACAATGGAAAAGTGGCAGGCAGGCTGCCCCCAGTCCAGGGCAGAAACCCAGCCAGAGCTGGAGGAACCAGGCAGCCCAGCCCTCCCGGCTAATTGCCTTGAGCCTGCAAACACACGGGTGTGCTCCGGCCCCAACGCCGGTGTCAGAACATCCCTGGGCTGACCCCTGTTCCTTCTGGGTAAAGTACACATTCTTGAGCATGATAGCCAAGGCCTGGTGTGGTCGGCCTCCTCCCACGAGGACTTTTCAAGCGGGGCTCCGTGGACAGTCATGTTGGGGTGACTGGGTGGGCTGTGCAGTGTCCTGGGCATAGCAGCCCCTCCCTGGGCTTTGCGCAGCAGTAGCTCCCCCACCACGGCACGCAGACACACACTCTCAGTCAGTACAACCCCAGCTCTCTAGGTAAAGACCCTACGGACCGTGGAGCTCTCCCTTGCCCTAGGGGGCCACCCCTGGACCTGGGCTGTCGGCCTCTCCGCATCTCCTGCAGTGCCAGGCATATGCCCCACTGCCCCTTCCCTCACAAACTGCACAGGCATCTCCTCCCTCTCTGCCAGGTTCACCCTGCACATACCTGTTGTTCTCACTCTTAAACCCTTCTTGACACCCCTGCCAGGCTCCCCCAGCCCTGCCCACAAATCACTTGTCTGGGGACGACTTTGTCTCCTGCACCCTGAGCCCCAGGAGGTCAGGGCTGGGACTTGAGGCTCAGAGCAGACCAGCAGCGAGTGAGTGGAAGGAAGGCTGGACCTTGGAGCAGAGGCTGGGCAGAGGTGAAGCTCCCAGGCCGGAAGTGGGGGTGCAGAGACACCTGGCTTTGTTGGGCCCAGTGCCCCTCGTCACTGCAGCTCCCAGGGCCCCGTGGTGGGTGTTCTGGAGGCTTGACTGTGAGAACAGAAGTTGTTTAGTTGCTTTCGGAGCTCTGACGCAGACCCCCCAGCTCAGCCACTCATTCCTCCAGTGCTTGTGTATGGGGCCAGGGCTGCTGCTGTGTCGTTGTAGGAGGGCCTGGGCCACTGGGGTGAGCGAAGAGACAGCCCTGATGGCTGCTGCGGGAATAGCTGCAGCTGGGGATGGGGCTGGAGGTGAGGGGCGTGGGATTGGAACAAGGCCTGCAGGAGGGCCAGCGTGTGGGGACATGTGGGCCAGGTAAAGGAACTGTGCAGAGACCATGGGGTGGGGAGGCCCTGGCAGACGAAGGCCTCCTTTGGCTGGAAACCGTGAGCAAACGCAGGGAGGGGGCTCTGGGAGCCATGGTGGGGACTTGGCCTTACTCAGAGGGACGTGGGTACCATTTAGACACCAGCACTGCAGTGTTAGCTCAGTGGCTCCAAGCTCCTGTGTGCACTATCGGGTGTCCTCCCCTGAAGGGTCATTTGGCTGTGCGCTGCTACCGTACACACACACACACACACACACACACACACACACACACACACCACCCCCCTTGCGTGTGCGCAGAGTCCTTCCCTAGAAAGTCAACGTCGGTGGAATCCCACAGCAGGTGCCTTCCTGTCTGACTTCTATCACATGGCCTTGTTCTCTAGGTCCCCCGCGCTCTCGGGGCCCAGTAGGAGCATCCTGGTGGTGCAGAGTTTAAGCACTCCACCACAGCCAGAAGGCTGGCTCTTTGGGTCACCAGCGTCTGTGTCTGTGAAGGTTGGGGCTGGCAAGTGGGTTCAGTTTAGCGACCCTCTGCTCCAGAGGACCACACGGCCCAGCAGTCCCGCTCGCTCGTCCTGATTGCGTTCGCTGCAGGCTTGGCCCCCAGGGGGACAGTTCTGCTCTGTCCTGGAATAGTGCTAGGAGTCAGACGGATGGGGTGAGGTGGAGTGGGTTAGCAGTGCAGTTCAGGTGAGGGTTACAGTTGGGTTAGGATTAAAGTTAAGGATTGGGCTGGGGCAGGTTAGGTTAGGTTTACAGTTGAGTTAGCATCGGGGTTGGAGTTAGGGTTGAGGGTTGGGTTGGGTTAGGGTTAAGTTAGGCTTAAGGGTTGGGTTAGAGCTGGGGGGATTCCTCGGGAGAGCTGTAGTGCCGTCTTCAGCTGACAGATGACATTTGGGTCATTGCTCCCTCTGGCATCTCATTGTGGTCTTAATTGCACAGCCCTAGGCCTGCGCCTGTGAGCTCTGAGACTCCATTGGTTGGTCCCCCCCCCCCCTGTTAACCAAAGGCCAGTGGTTTGAATCCGCCAGGTGCAAGTGAGAGAGAAGAGGCTAACTGTTTACGCAAGCAGACCCTCGGGCAGCTCTGCTCTGAGTCACATTGACTGGATGGCCCTGCAGGGAATTGGGGTTTGCGTTTTGTTTTGCATCCCCAGGCTGATTTGGGTTAAGCATTGGACTGCTAAGGGAAGCCTCAGTCGCCCAAACCCACCTGCAGCTCCTCTGGAGAAAGATGAGGCTGTCTGCTCCCGCAACAATGGGCAGACTTGGAAACTCCACACCTGGCCTGGGCCCCAGCCCGACCCGCAAGGAGGCCAGCCCTGGACAGGGGTGCCCCTGACCCCCACCTGACCCCTCCCAGCCTCAGCACCCTCCTTCTCCTCCCATCAGGGTGGCCTGTGCCCTGGCTTGGCAGGTCCTATCCACGCTCTACCCAGAAAGTATTTACGTCTACACACACACACACACACACACCTGTAGCCTTTGGAGCACCTTTTCCAGTTTCCATGTGTAATTATCCTGTTTACCGCTCATGGGGCAAGCTTGAGACTCACTCTGGGAGGGCCGAGCGCACTCACTCTCAGTCTGGCAGGCCAGGCTTTCTTGTTAAAGACCGTCTGCCTTGTCTTCAGGGATGCTCTCTGTGCAGCCTGGGTCTCCACTTCTGGTGATCCTGCCTTCTGCCCTCTACAGGCCTGGGCTTTCTCATGACGCCCCTCCCAGCTGGCCCTGGGGGACCGGGGTCTTTGCACCCAGGTCTGGTCCCGCACAGTGGGGAATGGTGCAAGGACTTGCTGTGTGTGGTCTCTGGCGGGGTGACAGGGAACTATTTCACAGCCCTGCC
>NW_022104553.1:26835303-26842412 GCF_000313985.2 Echinops telfairi | reverse complement strand
TGATGGGAAAGACAGAAGACCTCACAGATGGAAGAGAGTCCAGGGAGGGGGTGGTTGGGGGTGAGCTGGTGGGGAGCCACCCTTTCTTTAGAGCTGGGTGGGTCATTGTGCATCCGGAGGCTGGGAGGAGGAGAAAGGCAGAGCCTGGGGAGGCAGCAGGGCTCCCGCCCACCCAGACCAGTCCTGAGCCCAGCCTCCATTCCTCAGCTGCCAGCCAGCGCTGTTCCGGTCCCTGCCTCTGGGGGACTTCAGGGGTGCTGTCTCCCGGGGGCTTCCATCTAGTGGGCTACTCCATGACTAGGCACCCCAGGCCCAGCACCAAGGAAGCCCAGCGTAGGAGGTACCTGGGAGGCCCACGCCCTGCAGAACCTGCCACCTGCCTCTTGGCCCCTGGTGCACTGTTCCTAGCTGTGACTGTTCCTCATGGTTTCTCACCAGCCCCCCTCTGCTGCAGATCCCACCCCCAGGAAGCCCTCCCTGACCCCAAGCTAGACCAGGGACACTCCTGCCCGCTCAGCGTTCTTGATGTGAGAGGACAGAGCTGTCCCCTTGCACTGGGCTGTGAACCCCAGGAAGGCTGAGTGGTGACTGTCTCGGCCAGCTCTGGGTTCCCAGCACAGAGGGGGCGCCTGGTAGGGAGAAGCCGGCCTCCTCATATATGGATCTCGGGCCCCGGGTCCCACCTGCCCTCTCACCCGGCCTCTGTCCCACAGGTAACCAGCAATGGCAGCATCGGGAGGGACCCGCCGACCGAGACCCAGCCCCAGAACCCACCTCCCCAGCCAGCACCCAACGCCTGGCAGGTCATCAAGGGCGTGCTGTTCAGGTGAGCAGGTGGCCCTGGGAACTGCAGGGAGAGAAGCACGGCCCCACCAGGGGCTCACCTGACCGTGCATGTCGTGGGGATCCTTCTCATGGGCTGCCAGCCGCCCACTGAGCGGGGCCGCCCTCAGGGCCCCATCCTGCCTGCCTCCACCTGCTGTTAGTGTGCTTGGGCTGCTGAGACAGTGCCCCACGAAGTTCTGGGGGCTGCGAGCGTAAGGAGGTCAGGGGTCGGTCATGTTGACTCCTGGGGGCTGACAGCACAAGGTGGCCAGTTCAAACTCACTAGCTGCCTTGGGGGTACAGCAGAAAGGCTGAGGGAGGCTCTGTCCCTCACCTCTCCCAACTCTGGAAATGGCAGGTGCCCCTTAGCTTGTAGCCACATCCCACCAGTCTCTGCTTTGCCTTACTGCTGCATCTCAGCTTCTCCCTTCTGAAGATGCAGCCCCTCCAGGCTAGGAGCCCTGGTGGCACAGTGTGTTAGGCACGAGGCTCGTCGCTGTCAGCTTGGTAGCTGGACTTCCCCAGCTGCGCGCCCGGGAGAAAGAAGAGGCTGCCTGCTCCCACACAATTGCCACCTAGGAAACCCTGTGGAGCAGGGGGTCCCGGCGCCAGTGGGCGAGCGAGTGACTCCAGTAAGACCCCGTTAGGCTGATAGTCTCTGCAAAGGCCCAGTTCCAAGCAAGGTCACAGTCACAAGGACTGGGCAGGGAGTGGGGTTTCCAGAGTGTGTAGTGAGCGAGTGTGGCTCCTCTCTCTTCAGAGCGGTGTTGAGCAGAATGGTGCAGAGACCAGGCCCCACAGGGGAGACAGGCAGGCAGCCCCTCCCCTCCCCTCATCAGCCGGAAGGCAGGACACAGAGCTGTATCAAAGGACCGTCCCCTTAGTGAGAGCATCCCTATCCGGCCACAGCCCTCTGCAAAGAATTCTGGGACGCGTATTCTTCAATTCTGAGCACCCGAGTCCCCTGCTGCTTGTGGGGGACAACCACCATCTATCTCCACCCCCAAGAAAACACTTTCCTAGTTTGTGGTGCAAAGTAAGCTAATTAAACAGAAGGAGGTTCGAGAGAAAGCTTAGAAGGAGAATGTCTTGGTGGCCATCTTCAAGGACAAGCTTGTGTCATTGGCCTGAGACGCGATCATAGGAAAGTGGTCCCAGGCACAGCTGTTAGAGGGAGAGAAATTGGAAGTGACCGCCCTGGCCAGCTGATAAAATTTGGAAGGGCAGGGGATAACATCATATTGCCCATAAGCATCAAGTCTTACCTTCACTGACTCTTAGCCACGGGACTGTCCTGCCCTTGCCTCAGTTTCCACCTCTGAACCCTAACCATTTGCTTGTGCAGTCATGGAAAGATTTCCCTGAGCTTCCGACCTTGGGTCCAGGGCCTGGCTCACTGACACTGGTCATGAATGTGTAGCAGGCGGCTTGCATTACGTGATGCATAAACCCACGGGGAACACCTTACAAATAAGGAATGAAATCATTCCCCCGGCCACTAAGACGGACACTGACCCCGTGGTGGTACGGGACAAAACCCAAGCGCATCATCCCACAGGACACTGACCAGCTGGGCAGGAAAGAGACCTCCATTTACTGCCCAGCCCCCCTTCCCTCCCAGGTCCCCTGTGCCCTGTCAGCAAGGACAACCCACCCTGCTCGCCATCAGTTCCTCTTCCCGGCCCGGCGGTGCTGAATGCACCCATCTCCATCCTTTCCTTCCTCTTGGAAGGATCGCATCTTCACACGCTGTCCGCACCGTGGGTTTTCTCCTGAGCGCACATCTCTGGAGTCTGCCCACGTCCAGATAGCAGAACCCCATTCAGTTATTGCAGCCAAAGGGACATCAGCGCGGATCTGGATGCTTAAGTTGTGGGTGAACCAGAACACGTAGCTGGAGCCCAGGAAAGTGACAGGTTGGAGCCCTGCTAGAAACGAATTCCCCTCGTAGGAAGCAAGGGCAGCCTGTGGGTTGCGTAGCAACAAGATCTTTTGAATGGCGGAGTCCGAAGAGGCGGTATCTGGTTCAGAGGTGGCAGCTGACCCCTGTGCTTTGGATGCATGTCACCCTCCACGGTCCTGTCGGTCATTCAGTGTCCAGCACCAGACTCCTGCCCCAGGGCTCTGGTAGCCCCCGCAGAATCATTTCAGAGCGGTTCGAACCCTTGCCTTGACCATCCGTTTTTAACCACCACAATGCACGCGCCTCCCTGCCCTCACGTCTGCAGCAGATTCAGAGATGCGCCCAGTCTCAGACCTTACCTCCCCCAAGTCATTGCGGATGGGACACTTGATCCACATGCCTGATCGCCAGGCCCTTCTTCCTAGTCCATCCCAGTCTGATCTATGGGACACACAACCCCTCAAGGGCAGCTGACACCAGCAACATGGCCTGTGCTGGGAGTGGGGTGAGATCCAGGTGACCGAAGGGAGGGGTTTTGTTTTCAGTCTTTTCACTTCATCGAGAACTCTCTCGCTAATGAGTAGACTGGAGCTGGGGAGTGTGTTGGAGGGCACAAGGGTAGGAGGCGGGGCCCATGAGCAGGCGGACTATGCATGGGCCCTCTGAGAGGCACCCGCAGCCATGGGCTTGCGGCTACACTTAGATAGTTGCAAGATTGAGGGACTCGGAAACCTTCCAAAGGCCTAACACACGTGGAGACCCGCAGGGCCAGCCCCCAGGCTGCACATTCAGCTAGATGCGAAGCTGCCTGGGGGCCTCCCGGTGCCTAGCCCCTCCCTCAACATACTTGCTGAGATGGGAGCCCATGTTGGAGGTGGGGAGTCCCCAGAGGGAACAGCTCGAGGCCTGCCCGCCGGGGAGTGCTGGTGAGGCAGCAGATGGCTCAGCTGGTCCAGGGCCCCTGAGACCCTGGACTCGGGGCTCCATGGCTTCTGCAGGCCGAGGCAAGTCCCTGTGTGCCGGAGCCTGTGCTTTGGGGCCCCACTGGGTGGCATGCACACATACCTCCATGCTTTCTAGTGCTTTTCCATTCCCGAGTCCTGTTTTGGTATGTCTTTCCTCTGATGAGGCTGACAGCCATAGCCGGTGCTTCGGAAGCACGGCGCTGACCTCGGTGCTGCGCCTGTGCTTGAGCTGCTTGAGCGCACTTCATGCGACTCGCACTTGTCGTCCCCAGTGCCCCAGGCAGGCCGCCGAGCCTCAGAGAGGTCACACAGTTGGTCCAGGTGTTGGAGGTGAGAGGCTGGTCCCTGGTCTTTGCTGTATTGTATTTCCTTGCGTCCCTGCGGTCAATAAATAGGTGGGTTAGGAGCCCTGGTGGCGCGGTGGGACGAGCAGTGGGTTGCTAACCGCAAGGGTGGTGGTTCAGACCCACCAGCAGCAGGTGAAGGACCGGTGTCCGCTCTCACAGAGAAGTACAGCCTCGGAGACCCTGTGGAGCAACTGGGCTGTGTGCTGCATGGCCCCTGTGAGCTGGAGGAGACTCGCTGGCCGTGGGTTTGGTTTGTGGGTCTGGGAGAACTCCGTGAGCACGTAGCAGTTCTTTCCCCTCAGGCCGTGTCGGCACAGGCAGCTGGGCTTCTGCAGCCTCTGTGACCCAGGCTCCTGACCACTTGTTGCTCCCTCGTCGTCGCTGCATCACCAGAGGGTTCCCTCGTCCTCATAGCTTTAGATGACTGCTGGGGATCCCGCCATCACGTGCAGGCAGCCAGAGGGAAGAAGGGACAAGAAGGCCTGCCTCAAGGACATTTCCCCCAGGGCCCCAGCCAGCACTTCAGTTTGTTCCTCCTCCTTTTTTCAACAGCGGGTTATCAGAGCACCAGCCAGGTGTCACAGAGCACGGAGGAGGCCAGAACCAGCAGAAGTTCTTATTCTGGGTGGCCAGGGGCCGGTGACACTAGTCATCCGTTCCAGTGTCCTTATGGAGGGAGGAGGGAAACAGGTGGCCGTCCGCCATGGCTCTCCTTGGAGATTGTGCTTCCTTCCCTGAAAAGAAAATCCATATCAGAAAAGGGCAAGGGACAAGACAAAAATCACCTACTTGACCCCCATGCCCTTCCTGGACTGGGGTGACCCATCCACACAGTGCCCCACGTACATGTTCCCAGGATCAGGCTCCCCGGCCGCCCAGTCTCACCCCTTGCTATTTGGCATTTTATTTATCAGAAACTGTTTGCGTCTGCTCCCACCTCTTCCTGCAAACCAAAGGAATGCCATTGGGAGTGCCCTGTACGCGATTTCCGGCCCTCTGTACAGAGACGTCAGCACAAGGGCGCTTGGGCAAGTGCGTGAGAGAAGGGGCTTCTTTCCACTTTCCGCCGCTCTTCGTGGTTGCTTACCGTCCAGTCCCCTTCCTCGACCTTCCGTTCCTCACAGGGCAGCCTGGGAAGAGCTCCACATCAAGTTTTATTACATGAACTGAGGGGCGGAATCCCCAGAGATTGGCTTTCACAGAGGCAGTGTTCCTACTTGTGTTTCCCTGTCGCTGGGAGCGTGGGTGCTGCGAGGCGCCCTGAGTACAGCTCTTGAAGGTCGGGCCACTCCCAGGTCTGAACCATCAGCATGTCCTCGCCCGAGCCTTCGTCTCTTCTGTGAGGGGGTCGTGCCGCCTGGCCCTTGGCTGGCCGGCTTCTCTGAGCAGGCGTGCTTCTCTTGCACTGCGCTTAGCGCCTCTGCCGCCTGACCGAGCGTCGGCTGCGGTTGGTCAGTTTACCTGAACGGTGACAGGATCGGTTCCATACCCAGGAGGGAGCTATTCCTCCCTCCCTCTGGGCCCCACCACCTCTCTTCAGCTCTGCCTTTCCTGCATCTGCCAAGTCAGATCTTTCTCGATGTTTTCCTGCAAGAGGGCTCATGCAGTAGTGGAGTGTTGGCATTGGCCGCCTGTCCAGGGGCAGTGGGGTATTACTCACATGCCAGAATCGGGGATGTAAGTAGAAAGGCCTGTCTGTCTCCCTGGTGTTCTGAAGGGCAGACATGTTGAAATATCTGTGTTCATGTATTCCTATGTGAGCTTGCGCACACTTCAACTCATGGGTCATGCCCGTTGGCCTTTTCTGCTGGCTTCTCTCACTGAGCGGAGGCGTGGACACTTGCGTCCAGGATGTGGCGTCCTTCGTCTCTCCGGTTCTCTTTATGGCCGAGCAGAGCCCTGGTGGCTCTGTGGGCTGGGTGTCAGGGTGCTGACAGCAAAGTCAGTGGTCCAAGCCCACTTGACACCCCTTGGGGGAAGATGAGGCAACCCACCCCTGGCAAGATTGACTGTCTCCTAAGCCCTCCCTCTGTAGGGTCTCTGTGAGTGGTGGCGGGTTATGGCTGAGTAACAACCCGTTGTTCGGACAGACCGCTGCTTATTTCATTATTAAACTGTCTTAGGGGCCCTGGTGACTTAGAGGTTGTACATCAGGCTGCTGACTGCAAGGTCAGGAGTTTGAAATCATCAGCGGCTCAGCGCCGCAGGACAAAGATGAGAGGCTTTCTACTTCCACGCAGCGTTCCTGTTTGTGGTCCTCAGGGTCGCTGTGGGTCCAAATCGACTTCGTGGCAATGACTGGTTTCTGAGTGGAGTTGAACATTTGGGTCTTATTTCCGTTTGGCTTGGGGTGAATCTGATCTGGTTTTACACTACTTCACTGTGTTTTCAGTGAAGGTTTACCCAGCTGTACCCTTCCCTGTCGGGCGGTTTCCACACAGCTTGTTGAGTGGCACCGTGTCTCCACAACGCCTGAGCCTGCTCCCTGTTGCCCATGTCCACTGGGCTGTGAGTGCGGGTCCCTCACAGAGAGAGGTACTCCTGTCACTTGTCAGGGAGGCTGTACTCTGAACGCATCCCCTGTTTCTGGCTTCCGGAGTTCTTTTCGGCAGGAGAGTTTTGTCTGACTCGGCTCGGCTAATCAGTCTCGTCCCTGGGAGAGGAGATGGGCTGTTACTCCCTGCCGGCTTCTCCGCCTGCCTCGTGGGCCGGCCTCCATGAACGTTGTCGAGGACAGTTCTGTGTCTCTCCGTCTAAAGCTGGGCTCCGGGTGTCGGTTCTGTGTCTCTCCGTCCGAAGCTGGGCTCCAGGTGTCGGTTCTGTGTCTCTCCGTCCGAAGCTGGGTTCCAGGTGTCGGGTGGGCATCCTCTCCTCGTGGGGTTGGCTCCAGGGCATGTTTGACCTGCGGGGATGTGAGGTGGGGTCTGTACGGAGCCCAGGGCCATGTTGACCCCTGCCCCAGGGACAAACAGCAGCATCTGGCCTCCCTTGGGACACGGGCTCTGACCCACTCACCAGGGTGCCACCCGGTCTCTGAAGGGTGGAGCGTCTGCACCGGCCCCTGAGGGC
>NW_022104553.1:26825524-26835203 GCF_000313985.2 Echinops telfairi | reverse complement strand
GCTCGGGGAGGGTGGACTGGCCGGGACTCTCGCCTGCTGCTTCCCTCCTCAGGATCTTCATCATCTGGGCCATCAGCAGCTGGTTCCGCCGAGGGCCGGCCCCTCAGGACCAGGTGGGCCCCGGAGGAGCCCCGCGCGTCGCCAGCCGCAACCTGTTCCCCAAAGACACTTTAATGGTAACTGAGGGCGAGGCCGGGTGGGCAGGCGGGTCAGACTGGACCCCAGGGGGTGGGGGTGGGGGTGGGGGCAGCGAGAGCTGTGTCACCAGGAGACAGGCGTGCCTCCCTCTCTCACACGTACGCATCAGGGCTTCACCCAGCTCTTTGAAAAAGCCACAAATGATGCACAGACCCCATGTGTGGGTGTTAAAGGGTAACAGATGGGGAGGAGGGTGCTGGGGGTGGGTGGGGGAAGGTGGCACTCCAGGGAGCAGGACCCCCAGAGCCGGTGCCAGGGCTCAGACCCAACAGGACCGGGGTCTCTGCTCTGGAGCCTCACTCCCCAGCCCCTGAGGATTGGGTCGGCGGCCCTGTGCTGTGGCTGTTTCTCCGCCGGCCTCGCTCACTCAGAAGCCATGCTCCTGGGGAGCTGCCCTTCCGCAGGGCAGGGGCTCCTGCCTTGTCACACCAGCAGCAGGTCCTCGAGGGAGGACCCCTACCCTGCCAGCTGCGCCCTGGGCCTGTGGCGAAGCTTGGCTGGGGCGCTGGCTGACCCTGCGCTGTGCCCTCTCCCCAGAACCTGCACGTGTACATCTCGGAGCACGAGCACTTTACAGACTTCAGCGCCTCGTCGGCCCTCTTCTGGGAGCAGCACGACCTTGTGTACGGCGACTGGACCAGCGGCGAGAACGCCGACGGCTGCTATGAGCACTTTGCTGAGCTCGACATCCCCCAGGTGGGTGGGTGCCAGCGGCTCCCGCCCCCAGCCGCCTGGCTCCCACTGGAAGACTTTCCTCCAGCCCGCTCCCAGCCAGGCCATCTGAGGGCCAGGCTCCGGCCTTTCCCACCCCCGGGGGCAGGGAGGGTGAGAGTTACTTGTGGGGCAGTGCAGGCCTGGGCAGGCTGGGATGGATTCCGTAGCCACCTGTGCGGGATAGTGGAAGGTCAGTGGTTTGAGGGTTTTCTGGGGGCAGGCACCCTCCTCCCATGGAAGAGCTGGTGGGTTTGAACCACCGGCCTTGTGTTCGGCAGACCAGCAGTTAGCCCCCAGCGTCCCAGGGCCCTTTGTGGATGGGTTGGGGGTGGGGGTCAGCACGCAGTTGGGCCCCGTGGGGGTCGTCCTCTGAGTGGTACATTATGGGCATTCACCTTCTTGGAGCCCAGTGAGCGCTGTCATTACCTTGCTTCTTCAGGTGGGGCACTGAGGCTGCGCCGGAGAAGCCGAGGCACCCAGCTGTGGGCCTCAGGAGCTTGTGAAGAGCCCCTGCTCGCTCAGGGCCCTGGCTCTGCAGCTGCTTGCTGCCCCTGGCTGTGCTGCAGGGCTCGGCACCCAGGCTGTCTGACGCTGGTGGCCGGTGCTCACCTCCCTTCTCCTGCCCCTTGCAGAGCGTCCAGCAGAATGGCTCCATCTACATCCACGTCTACTTCACCAAGAGCGGCTTCCACCCAGACCCCCAGCAGAAGGCCCTGTACCGCCGGCTCGCCACGGTCCACACATCCCGCAGTGAGTCCCTGCCCGGGGCCGGACCGCACGGATCGAGGGGCAGGCAGCGAGCCCAGCTCAGAAAGCTCAGCCCCACTGCCCTCTGGGAGCCATGAGGTCTGAGATCTGATGGTGGACCCCAGGCAGGGCGGTGAAGGGAAGGTGACGGCTCGAGTAACCATGCCCAGTCCGGGGCCGCTTGGGCAGGAGCGGAGGCAGGGAGCCGGGGCACTTCTGAGACGAGCCGGGCTCTCTGATTGCAGGGGTCGCCCAGCCCCAGCCCGGGAACTGCCCAGCATGAGCAGGACTGCAGGGCGAGGGCGAGGCTCCTGCAGGTTGTGCTGCGGGCAGAGGCTCCTGGGCAGAGGGGAGCCCAGGAGAGGCTGCATCTCAGGATAAGGGTGCCCCTGCCGGGCTGCCCCCACCCTCGCACACACACACAGACACACACTCACTCACTGTGGCTGGCACAGGTGTGCAGGTTGGTCACTGCCTCTCACGATTAGGTGGCTGACCCCTGGGGTCTGGGAAACCCCAGTCAGGACTTAGGGCGCAGTCTCGAGGGTCTCTGCATTCCAGGCAGCTGAGGAGAAGTCTTTTCTGTTTAATGACACGACCGTGTTTAGAACTCGTGTCGTTCATTGAGGGGGGGCAGATGGAACTGTTTCCTCCTCAGCCCGTAGGCGGCTGCTTCCAAACAGTTCTGGCACTTTCTGTGTCCCCACCCGTCAAGGCTGCCGTGCCTTGGGTTTTATTCCTTGGCCGTCTTAGTGACCTCGTGCTTCCAGGACAGACAGCAATGCCACATGGGGTCGCTTTAGAGGACAGCCCTTTCTCAATGTTCTGGGGGCTGGAAGGCCAACCCAGAGGACCCAGAGTCCCGCCATGCTCTCTTCTGGGAACGTCTCCTTGTCTGCTGGTGGCAGGTCTCGGTGTCTCCTGGGCTTGAAGGTGGTCATCCTCGTATATCTTCTGTCTTCCTCTGTGTGTGTCTGTGTCTGTGTGTGTGTGTGATCAGGTTTAGGACCCACCATCCGCTGGTTTGCCCTCAGATGTTCGGTTATGTTGCCTTCAGGTGCATTATGGAGGGTGATTACATCAGATTACGTCACGAGGCCTCCCGGGTTACAAAGGAGATCCCTTCCTAATCATGTGTGTAGAAGACTGAGCCAGGGCTTCAAGCCGGTTATGCCTGGTTCACTCAGGGCCGAGGAGGTCTCACCAGAGCAGCCTGAGCTCTTAGGTGGACTGGAAAGACAGCCGGAACGGAAATGAGAGGTTGTAGGCGGGCTAGAAAGCTGACCTGCCTCCTGCAGGAGAATGGCAGTGCACAGGTTGCATAGCAGCCAGCTCTCGTGCCCTCCCAGTTGTGAACGCTGTCCGACGCCAGGCTGCCTTCTGTATGCGTTGCTCTTTCAGGCCAGGTGTGAAACTTTTGGTCTGTTCTGCTGTTGCTTCGATGGCCAGGCCAGGCCAGGTTTAAAGGGCACGTAGGAATGGTCGCACAGCAGCGCTCTAGCCTGGGGCTGACTGGACGAGTGTTTGGCCCAGCCATCACCTGGGGAACCATCGCCTGGCCCAGGTGACACACCCAGTCAACCATCACGCGGGCTTCTCTGAGTCATCCTGCCCCAGGAGAGGAGCGCCCTTCCGGACAGGAATATTCCCAGAGTGGCAGATCAGGGATGGATTGCACTGGGCAGATGTGCCCCAGAGGGCCTCTTTAGCGTGGTAAGGAGCAAAGACATCGCTGCTTTGGGAACCAAGGTGCTGGGCAAGGAATGGAAGACTGCAGGAGCGTCGAGTGATGTCTTGGCATTCTGGTGCCGGTGGGCAGCATTGAGTGTCCGAGGGCTGCCCGAGGAGGGGCTGCGTCTTGTGTTGGAGGGAGTACAGCCAGCAGGAGGGCCAGCTGTGGTCTCATGGACTTGGGACACGCTGCCAGGGAGGGGCAATCCACTGACAAGGACGTCAAGCTTGGTTGAGGGTACGCTGAAAGGAAGCAGAGCCTCAGCAAGGTGGGTTGATGCTCGAGACAAGGAGCGGAAAGACGGTGCAGGATGGGCCGTGGTTCTTTCTGTGGGACCCCGGGTCTCTGGGACGCGATAGGTCACAACTGGACAGCCTTCCCAGTTCCGGTCTTGTGGCACCCGTCACATGATTGGATTGGGGCTATGCAAGTAGGGTGCTCGAGGCCACGAAGGGGACTGGACAGTCTGCTGACGGTGCAGAGAAGGCATCTCTGGGCCATACTCGGGAGTCCCTGCCCACACTTGAGGGCCAGAGGAGCCCTTGTCGTGGGTCAAACCACGAGCCGCCCCCGGGAGTTGGCAGTGTGCCCCCATCACGAGTCCGGTCTCGGAACCCAGATGGGGCATCTGTGCTCTGCCTTGAGAGTAGCTATGAGTTGGCCCCGACCAGAGGGCAGTGGGTCCCCTGCGATTCAGCAGATCCAAGGAACATTTTTTCCAGCTGACGCTCCTGGAATCGGTTCTGCTCCATCTGGTGGCTTTTGTATGCCACAGGGAGAGGTGGGGACCTGCTTTCCGTGTGGTGTGGCTGGCACTGACCCCTCACCTTTTGAAATCAGGAAGTGGGAATCCTCCTCTCCTCTCCTCCTTCCGGAGGGCTTTAGTTGTGTGGGTCCCCTGGCCCTGCTGTGTAGATTGCAGCACCGGGTTTTCTCCATCAGGAGGCTGCTCGCGTTTTGTTTGATGGTTGAGCAGATGCACAGCAGAGCGCCGTCAGTTTGAGCGTGGGCACGTCCGGCTCACTGACGTTGTGCCATCCTTAGAGTGGTGTGACCTTTCTTCCCTGCATCGGTGCCCCCACCTCTGCCCCTCTCCACACTCACAGCACTGCCTGCCCCCGAGGTGCCCAGCACAGGGCTCCAGTTGTCCTTGTCAGTTTGATCACAGATACGTTTGTTTTTACCCCCTTCTCTCCCCCCAGCCCCCAATCTCGCGAAATCCACACAGGTTTTAATTTTCACCAGAGAATCGAGTCCGTGGATACTTTTTGGCCACAGCTGCACGTGCACCCTCACTCTGGTCTGACTTTTGCTTTCTTGTCTATGTTTTCCTTCCCCGTCCCTTTTGTTTTTGTTTTTGATCATGTGCATTTTTGCTTCTGGTTTGTGATCCACGTAGACCTTCAAGGAACACAGCGTTTAAGACAGACGGTCTGTAGTAGTGAGGCTGGTGACACAGGCGTTTAAGATCCCAGTGAGTGCTCACCAGCGTGCAGAACACAACACTGTCCGCAGATTGTGTCCATTGACTGACCTTGGTGTCCCCAGACCCTAGTCCTGAGCCCCCAGGACCTCATCCCCCAAGGTGCTTGATGATGTCCACGAAGTTTTTGTAACTTTGCCCGTCTGTGCGCCACCCCACTCAGGGATCGGGTTCCAGCAAAAGTAAATGCCCATGCAGGGATTCCTTCTGTATATGTTCCTGGGTCTTCTCCCATACCCGTTCAGCGTCCACTACTGTCCATGCATCAACCAGTCGATCCTGGGGCAATGCTGTCCTGGAGGGCGGCCGTGTGTTGGAGTGAATTGGCCGTGGGTCTGGTTGGTTCTTAGGGTTTCATTGCCGGGGTGAGGCAAGCTCTCCCTGCGCTTTCAGCGGCGTCTTTCATGGCTGATGGTGGTGGGCAGCTCTTCGGGTGCATGTCGGCTGCCTGCCTGTCATTTCTTCTTTTTTGTTTAAGAAGCCCTGGTGACAGGCTGTGGCTGCAAGGTCAGCAGTTTGAAACCATCAGCCGTTTTTCTGGAGAGAGCGGAGGCTCTGCACTGCCCACAAAGAGTGGCAGTCCTGCCCTGCCCCGTAGGGTGGCCGTGGCAGAATGGACATGACGGCAGCGGGGTTGTTCGTGCATTTTCATTGGGTTGTTGACCGTTTAGTGGTTGAAATGTAGACCTTTCCAGTAAGACTAGCCCCGGGCCAGGCTCTCTCCACCCGTACTCCCACCCCACCCCTTTTCTTAAGTCTGTGAGCTCTTTTTCTTTTTTTGGCGAAGTCTTTTGGGGCACCTAAGTAGTATTATATTTCATCATTTTATTGGGGGCTCATACAAGTCTTATCACAATCCATACATACATTCATTGTCTCCAGCACATTTGTACAATTGTTGCCATCATCGTTCTCAAAGCATTTTCTTTCTACTTGAGTCCTTGGTATCAGCTCCTCGTTTTTTCCCCTCCCTCTCTCATGAACCTTTGATCATTTGCAAATTGTTATAAAGTCTTTCATTTTTAAGAGGTTGTATGTGTGTAAGATTGTAGTTGTGCTTGATAGACTGTTGGTAACAGAAGTTAGAGTCTCTATGTTCCCCTCCCATCCCGGCCTTCTTTTTTTCCCTTCCATGTTCTTTACACTTGGAGGCTTTCCATTTAGTTTCTAGAGCCTTCCTGAGTTCCCTTTCTCTTCCTTCCTTCCTTTGGGTGAGGCGTGTTTGTATCTGGGGTCTTCGTTCGGCTCCCGGCGTTTGGACAGAGGTCGCTTTGGGTGATAATGGACACTGAACTGCCTGAGCTTGAACGCAGACTCTCCCTCCAGCTACTCCGCTCCCTTTCCTTTCTCTCAATCATGTTTTCTCACTTTCGGTACGCAAGGCTTTGGCCTTCTGGCTCATATTTATTCCTCGGCACTTTTAGGTGTTATTCTAAGCGGTGCTACTTCCTTAATTTCCTTTCCTGCTCGCTCGCTGCTGATCGGGAGAGACCCAACTGAATTTTGTGCGCCACCATGCACCTGGCCACTTTGCTGAATTCCTGTATTCTCGCAGCCTCTTGGGGCATCTCGGGGGTTTTCTACGTAGGGGCTCGTGTCATCTGTGAGACCAGGGAGTTTTACTTCCTTTTCCTACTTCTTTCTGTGTAAAAATATCTCACTGGAAGGTAATTCTTTTTCGGTATCTACACTGGATGAAACACAAAGCTGATGTGCCTCTGTTGGTCCTCAAATTGAGCCTGACAGTCACCGAGCATCTGCCAAGCCCCGCCCTCCGTAACTGTGTGGACACAAGGGTGCTCCGTGGGCGAGGGCTGCCCGTTGGCTTCTGGGTCATGAGATCTGCAAAGTTTGCTCTTGGCTGCAGGAGGCAGAGCACGTGATGCCCATGGCGTCTCGGTGCACCAGCAAGCACCTGCCTGCAGAGGGGATCTCACGGGGTTTGAGCTGGGCACCTGAGAGGTCACCTGGAATGTGGCTCAAGTTGGAGATTGTTCTGCAGATAATTGACCTATGCCTGTGTTTTTGTTAGTTTCTTCGGTCCCATGCGACCATGGCGATGTGGTTGTTGGATGCCACTGAGTCCACGTTCTCTCATAAGAGGATGGGCAGACAGTGCCCCATGTCGTCCTTACCAGAGTGGGTTGCTAGGTCATCTTCCCTTGGAACCACGTGGTGGGTTTGAGCTGCCAACCTTTTGTTAGTAACCAAGCCCTTCGTGGTCTTTACCCCCAGGACTCCTCAGGCAAAGCCCTAGAGACAGGAAGTAGATTAGGGGTGAGCACTCATGTTCTGGGTAAAGGGGGCAGCACAAATCAAATTGGCACCACCATACTCCAGCCCTCCCTCCCCAGCTATGGAGCTGGGGCCTCTCGAGCAGGAGCGTCGAGGGCTTGGGCCAGCCGCCAACCCCAGGGCAGAGAGCACAGGCAAGTGGGGCCAGAGGACCCTGTCCTCCCTGCACAGCCCCGACCCTGGAGCTCGCGTACCAGCAGCCACAGGGGAAAGTGGAAATCATGAAAAGAAACTCCTTTGAACCCTGTATTTCCTGGAATGAGGTTGGTGTGAACCCTTATTGATGGGAACGTTTGTTCTCTTCGTTGTTTCGTCTTTGATGCCCCACCGAGTCTCCATCCTCCCAGCACGGCGTTGCTGGTCTGAGAAGGAGGCTGTCCTCCCACGGACACTAAGTTCCCCTCGTGGAGCTCCTCGCCGCAGGGCCCAGCGCAGCTGGTCCTCACCCCCCAGAGCTTCCTGTTCCCCAGGGTCACGGCCCAGTGAGCTAGTCCTGAGGGTGGTGGGATGATGCTCGTGTGTCCGGCTGGGGCTGACACCTTCCAAAGCCCTAGGAGCTTGTCCCTGGGACCCCAAGATGCTAGAAGGCAGTGGGGTCTGAGCCCAGTCATTGGTGAGGGACTGCCAGTGGGGAGCAGCTCAAACCCAGCAGGGGTGACAGACCTCACCCAGCCCCCCTCTGCACACAGGAGGCAGAGCCGAGGCCTCTGGTAGTTCACGCAGTGCAGTGCTCGATGGCTAAACAGACCCACCATGAGGTGTCTTGGAAGTCAGGGGCACTTGCTCTACCAGGCTGACACAGTGGAGAACAGGTCCTGGGCACGCAGAGCCAGCTGGTGGCCCTAGCGCTGGGCTTAGAGGCAGGTGGCATGGTCAGATGAGGAGCGTCTGCAGGGACAAGGCGGACTCTGGCCGGTGAAACTGCACGTATTGGTGTTGCTGTTCCCTGAGTGGTTTCTGTCTGCCTGGCCCCGACTCATTGCCACCCATGACCACAGAATAGAGGGCCCCTGTGGCTCCATGGGGTTTTGGGGAGCAGGTGGCCAGGCCTGCAGTGTCAGAGCCGCCGCCATCCCTGCTGACGGGCAGTGGCGGAGGGGCCAGATGCGTGGCCGGGAACCAAACGGAAGGTGGACTCTCGCTGCCTCACCCCCCACCCCATCCCACCCCGTGATGTCACTGGAGCAGTGGGGAGGGGTGGGCGGGGGGTGGCGGGGGTGCATGTGGTGATTACAGGTGCCCCTCTCCCCCCTTCCCTGGCAGTGATCAACAAATACAAGCGCAGGCGGTTCCAGAAAACCAAGAACCTGTTGACGGGAGAGACAGAAGCCGACCCGGAAATGATCAAGGTAAAGGCCAGCAGGACCACTGGTGAGGAGGGGCCGGCTGGCGTGGCCACAGCCCAGCCCCCAGCCCCCTGTGGACTCTCGGGGCATGCTGCCTTCAGGAGTGGAGCTGATGTGGATGCCTGTGCCCTGCAGCCCGCACCGTTCTGGCCTGTGGCTTTCCCACCTCCAGACTGAGATCTAGGGGGTGGCCGTCCCAGGTGGTTGCTCCCTGTGGGGAGCCTGAGTGGGGTCCCGCCCTCCCTTGTGGCTGTTGCTGAGCTGGAGTTTTGTCTCCTGAAGTGCCACTGGCTCTGTCTCCACTTCCTAGCACTCCGCCCCCTTTTCTCCTCACGGCCTGTGTCCTCTCAGGTGGCTGGGCGTGTGGGAGGACTGGATTGGGGCAGCAGGTGGTCTCCCAGGAGAGAGCCGTCCCACCTGCTCTGAGAGCTCTGCCCTGCCCTATCTCCCCACAGAGGGCCGAGGACTTCGGACCTGTGGAGGTCATCTCCCACTGGCACCCCAACATCACCATCAACATCGTGGACGACCACACGCCGTGGGTGAAGGGCAGCGTGCCCCCACCGCTGGACCAGTGTAAGCCTCGCGGGCTGCTGGCGAGGCTGTTTCCCATCTCCTTCCAACCCGAGCTCCAAACAGACTCCCCCCCTGCCCCCCAGCTTCCTATGACCCCAAACCAACTATAGATAGGTCCCACTCTGTCCCCAAACCACTTCAACCCAGGGTCCTGTTTCTCCAAAACCTGGGTACGAGGACCTGCGGGCCCCAACTGCTCTTACTGTTGGGGTCTGTCCAGCCTGCATCGCTGGCCTCCACCTTGAGGTCAGGGCCCTTCACTCCTCACGTGCACCTGTCACCGCTGCTGGATGGGGTCCTGTCTGAGTCGGCCACCCTGGTCCCCCGTCCTTGGGAGCCGGGGTCGGGGTCCCTCCAGAGGGGCTGAGCAGCCACCCTCTGCCCGCAGACGTGAAGTTCGACGCGGTGAGCGGCGATTACTACCCCATCATCTACTTCAACGACTACTGGAACCTGCAGAAGGACTATTACCCCATCAACGAGAGCCTGGCCAGCCTGCCGCTGCGCGTCTCCTTCTGCCCACTCTCGCTGTGGCGCTGGCAGCTCTACGCTGCCCAGAGCACCAAGTCGCCCTGGAACTTCCTGGGC
>NW_022104553.1:26822535-26825053 GCF_000313985.2 Echinops telfairi | reverse complement strand
AGGTGGCCCTCCTGGAGACCAACCCTTACCTGCTGGCCCTCACCATCATCGTCTCCATTGTCCACAGCGTCTTTGAGTTCCTGGCCTTCAAGAACGGTAGGGCTGGGCCTGGGGCTGCTGCCCTTGCCTGCTTCCATCCTCTCTGCCTCTGGAGGCCCCGAAACTCCCGATCCAGAAACTCCCGTCCTACTGGGCGAGGCTCCGAGGGTGGGGCAGGTGGCCGGCCGCTCACCTCCAGGAAGCAGGCCGGGGAACTCCAAGTGGAGCAGGGAAGCCCCGGCCACTCCTGCTGCCTTCCCAGCCAGCCCGCCTGCGGGGCGGCCCTCAGGGCCAGGCCCGCCTCAGAGCACCTCCCCGCGCCCCGGGCAGCTCATGGCGTCCCAGCCCTGAGGAAGCCTGGTGGCGCATGGTTACAGAGGAGGCCGGCAGCTGGGGGGTTGCCCTCAGTCACACCCAGCTTGGCAGGCAGCTCCAGAGACCCCCTTACTCCCACTCTCCCGTCCCCACCAGCCAGGAAATGGAAGGAGTGTGTGGGGATCTCCTTATTGGGGATCACTGGTCCAGAGAACGACTTTCTGGAGGAACAGAGGCTGCCATAGCGAGGCTATTCCACGAGGGGCCCTGAAGCTGCTGCCTGGGTCCCCCAGAACTGAGCACCCTCAGGTAGTCCCGGCTGTGCCTTCCGGAAGTACACGGCCTGTCTTCTGGCCTTTGTTGAGTCAGCAGCTGAGCACCTACCTGCCTGCGCGCCACCAGGGACGCCCTGGCCAGCTATGAACTGGCTTAGCAGGGGGCTTCAGAAATCTTGTGGGAAAATTCCATCTCCCACCCTCTGTCAGCCCCTGGACGGGATGCTCCGGGGACAGCCCGGTCGGACACCTGGTGCTGGGTGCAGGCCTCGTGAGCGATGCGGGTGCAGGGGTGTGGTGGGCTGGGACCTCCATCCACTCAGAACCAGCCCAGGCTCAGCATGGCCTCTCTTCCCAGGCGGGCTTCACCAGGTTTTGTAAGTGCCCCCTCAAAGCCAGTGCCTCCTCGGGGCAGCAGCCAGGTGAGGCATCCTGCGAGGGGCTGGCGCTCTGCAGACATGCAGGTCCAACCTGGGCAGCCGGGCCTGTCCTGGCCCCTGTCAGCCAGGGGGTGGGGAATGGGGTGGGGGGCCGGTGGCCCAGTGGCCCAGTGTGATGCCACAAGGACCTGCCCTCATCCCAGTTAGGGATCCCTGGCCCTGCCAGACACGGAGCTACCGTTATGGTTGTTCCCGCGCCACCAGTGAGGGCCGTGCTGCCTGGGCCCGGGGAGGAGCTGGGGCTGGGGGCCCCAAGTGCCTCTGGGCCCTTCCTTCTGCTCAGAAAGAGGGGAGAGTGGGGGGAGGTGGGAGTCTGTAAACTGGTGCCTGGGATTCTCCTGCCGTGGGTGGGGGAGGCGACAGCACTGCAGTGGACAGCTCTGTTGGCCCTTGCTTAGGTGTGTGGCCTCAGTCACGGTGATGGCTCCCTGTGGTCCTGGTACCTGGCACCTGTCCAGTGAACTGGTGACTTCCATGGGAAGGTGCACGCAGGAGCCCTGGCTAGGGATCTGAAGAGGCCACGCTGCCTTGGAAAGGGGCTGAGGGGCAGCGCAGGAGGCCCCGGAGCTTGCTCACGCCGGCCTCCCCCACAGACATCCAGTTCTGGAACAGCCGGCAGTCCCTGGAGGGCCTGTCCGTGCGCTCCGTCTGCTTCGGAGTCCTCCAGTCCCTGGTGGTCCTGCTCTACATCCTGGACAACGAGACCAACTTCGTGGTGCAGGTCAGCGTCTTCATCGGGGTCCTCATCGACCTCTGGAAGATCACCAAGGTCATGGATGTCCGGGTGAGCTGGCCGCTGCTGTTCTGGGACCACGCTGGGGGGGTGGACCAGCCGGGACTTTCCCTGCTCCTGGACCAAGGGGGATTTTCACATCAGGGGATTTCTCAGGTCACGTGGGCCAGGGGAACTGGGGACGGTGGGGCAGGGCCGGTGTAGTGGGCAGCTACTGAGCAGGCCACCCTTGCTGTCTGCAGCTGGACCGGGAACACAAACTGGCGGGGATCTTCCCTCGCCTGACCTTCAAGGACAAGTCCACATACGTCGAGTCCTCGACCAAAGTATATGATGACGTGAGTGCCCCTGCAGTGCGCCCAGGCCGGGAGGTGGGTGCGGGCCCAGGCACGATTCCGGGACAGGTGGGTCGTGCCACACCCCAGGTTCCAGGCCTGCCACGTGTCCTCCTGGCCAAGTCCAGAGTTCCCAAGGCCCCTGGAAATTCCCCCCCGCAGGCAGGCCTGCCAGGCCAGGTGTGGGCGGGCCAGGTAGGGCCATGGAGCCTGGTCACAGCAGGCTTGCCCCGTGCCCTGGCAGATGGCATTCCGTTACCTCTCGTGGATCCTCTTCCCGCTCCTGGGCTGCTACGCCGTCTACAGCCTGCTGTACCTAGAGCACAAGGGCTGGTACTCCTGGGTGCTCAGCATGCTCTACGGCTTCCTGCTGACCTTCGG
>NW_022104553.1:26816392-26822192 GCF_000313985.2 Echinops telfairi | reverse complement strand
CACCTGCCCTGGCGCATGCTCACCTACAAGGCCCTCAACACCTTCATCGACGACTTGTTTGCCTTTGTCATCAAGATGCCCGTGATGTACCGGATCGGCTGCCTGCGGGACGGTGAGGCCCAAGGGGTGGCCCTCCGAGGGCACTCCGCCCAGTCTTGGCAGGACCCAGTGGCTCCCCAGCAGGGCTGCTGTCACAGAAGTACCACACAGGGTGCCTTTCACACCCAGAAAGCTGGTCTCTCACAGGTCAGGAGGCTGAGGCTGAGGGCAGATGTAGAGCCCAGCTCCGGAAGGCAGGCTTCCTCGCTGCCGGCTCCGGGGAGGGTCCTTGTCTCCATCCAGCTTCTGTTTCCTGGCTCCTCGGAGAGCGGGCTCCGTGCGTCTTGGTTTCTGTCTCCCTTCTCATCTCGGCTTCTCTTCTCGGTTTTCGTGTCTTACGTCTCAAGAGAGACGCTCAGAACACCTTCACTAGACAGATGGCCCAATCCCAGGTAGGATTGTAACCGTAGGTCAAGAGGTTAGATTTCACAAGGAAGGGACACAATTGGATTTCACATTTAAGGGACACAGTTCGGTTCTCCACACTCCACCCTTTCCCAGTCTCCAAATTCATGGGCTTTCCACATGCAAAACATATTTGGCCCCATTGCATCATCCCCGACGTCTCAACTCTCCTCTCAAGTGTCAACTCACATTCTGAGTCATCTCAATCTAACGGGTGAGTCTTCAGGCATCTTCCATCCTCGGGCCAAGTTCTTCTTCATCTGTGACCCAGTGACATCTGGGCTACAGTTACCTGCTTTCAGAGTGCAGTGGTGGAACAGGTACAAGATAAGACATTTCCATTATGAATGAGAGAAATTGGGAGGGGAAGGAGGGATGGGTGACAAGCAGCCCTGAAAGTCCCAAGCCCGGCAAAGCAGTGTGCATCAGCTCTCCAGGCATGAAAATCATGCTCTGTTCTCCGTGCCCGTCAGGCCCTGCCCTGCCCTCCACATCCTCTGGATTCTGAAGGGAAGCCCCTCGGCCCTGTCATGGCTTCACCGCTGTCTCCTAGGCCCTCCAGGGTGGCAGCTTTGCTTACTTGGTTTGGGGCAGTCCAACCAGTTCTCCTCCCCTGGAGCCTGGCATCGGCCTCCCCGGCCCAGCACATGGCCGAGATCTGACTGTGGCCCCACCCTTTGAGACCAAGAAGGCCCTGCCTCTAGCTCCTCCCAGCTGTTCTGCTGATCTCGGAGCTGCTCCGGGGGCGAGCCTTTCTTTTGCTTGGAAGACAACAGAGGCCCTTCCACTGGCCTCTTCTTTCCTGTAGGATTCCTAGAGCCGGGCAGCACTTTTATCCTTTGGCTCTTTCTTTGTCCTCTTCCGTCTGAGCTGGTGGGTTTTCTGTCATGTTTGGATCTGAGAGTCACAGACTTCTCATGCCTTTGACAGAAGACTTGGGTAGGAAGGGCCTTCTTGTTGGACACGTGTCTCCAGCTTGTGTGACAGGGCTTCTGGGTCTTTGTAACCCTCTTCCTTGTGCACGGTTTCATTTCTGAGGCCGTCTCTCCCTCTCAGTTGACTGTAAGTGGCAGGTGGACACCACAGGGCCCCTTGAAGATTGTGCCCAGCAGACATCTCCTCGGTCCAATACCCAGAGTTCATCGTTGAAAGTCCCACATTGGGTGTGGTTCAGAGACTGCTTGGCCCCTGCGTAGAGCATCGCCTTCCTTCGATGCCCGGTCAATCACATGCTCCCGGTCTCCTTCAGGTTCTCAGAGTTTCTCTGGGCTCTGCGATCGTGGGCACTGTGTAGATCCCTTCCTGCCCCCTGGAGACCTCACCAGAACGGCCTTCGGTGATACCCACAGTTTTGTCAATCGCTTCTTCAAGCCTCCAAAGGAATTTACAATGAGGCACCTTGAACCCTTCCGTCCTCTACCCAGCACCCAGCGCAGCATCTGTTAGAGCGGCACCCACTCCTCAGTACCACATTCCCGTCTTCGAGTTCTTGTGCTGCTGTGTAGCAGACCACAGGGGATGGCTTTCACACGCCGAACGTCGTTGTCTCACGGTTCAGGAAACTAGAAGAGAGAAGCCCCGGAGCACCTGCCCTAGCTGGCACTCGCCTGTCCACCTTACCAGGAGGTCCTTGTCTCGGAACGCTTCTGTTCCTGAGTGACACCTTTCCCTCTCTGCTTGTTTAATCTCTATTTCTCAAAGGGGGTGGCTGGAGACGCGCCCACCCACTAGGAGTCCTCCCGCAGGCACAGCAGTTGGGAGTTAGCGCACATATTTTTTGGGTGCACCTGCCCTTCTGTCCAGACCAGGGTATCTTTGCTCACGCGGCCCCCCTTCTCTCTGTCCCAGATGTGGTTTTCTTCATCTACCTCTACCAACGGTGGATCTACCGCGTCGACCCCACACGGGTGAACAAATTTGGCATGAGCGGAGAGGACCCCACAGCCGCCGTCCCTGTGGCCGAGGCCCCGGCCACAGCAGCAGGGGCCCTCACAGCTGCCCCCACCCCTGCCGCCACCACTGCCACCACCACCACCGCCACCACCGAGGAGGGAGCCACCAAGCCTACCCAGGAGGCCAGCTCTACAGAGGGGCCCCAGGAAGCCCCTCCAAAGCCAGCAGAGGACAAGAAGAAGGATTAGCCGCTCCTGGCCCTCCTGGTCCACTCCAGTTCCTGGTGACCGTTGCCACCACCCCCCGCTCCCTGGCCCCCCTCGCCTCCCCCGTGTCGCCCCTTCCCTGGACAGACCGGGCCGGGGCCCAGCGTGTGCTGTGGAGCTGCCACCGGCAAGGGCACGCGGTGTGTGAAGGCGTTGTCCGTTCGTCCATCCGTCCGTTCGTTCCTGTGTGTCTCGCCATCTCTCCTGCCAGCCCAGCACCATCGGGAATCCTGGTGAAGCCGACAGGGCACGGCCGAGATGGGGGGCCGAGTGGGGCCCAGGGGTTCCTTGTGGGGACGACCCACAGCCATCCATCGGCTTGTCCCTGGTCCCTGCCCACCCCGCCCTCCTCCCGGACCACCGCCCTAACACAGTCTGGATTTAATAAATTCATATGTGTGTTTAACTTAAGCTCAGCCACCGCCCCTGCTCCCGTGCCTCCTTCCTCCCTCTGCCGGACCTCTGTCCACCACCCTATGCTGTGTCCTCCACCAGGAAGGCTCCCCAGTCCCAGCCCTGCCCCCTGGCTGGAGCCCCAGGGTTGCCTTTCATTGCCACAGCACTGCCAAATCAGGAGCAGGGGTGGGGGCGGGTGTAGAAGGCCCTGCCTTGGCTTTTTCTTACCTCGGCAGTGGTTTTGGGGCCCACCAGGCTATCTGACTGGGAAGCCTGGTCTCCCCTCTGTCCGGAGCCTTCCAGCAGAGCCCAGGTCTAACCTCAAATTCACACTCACACACCCAGGGGCACATCATGGAGTACAAGTCAGGAGAGGCAGGAGAAGAGGGGTCTGGCTCCCCAATCAACACAAGCTCCCTGTACCCCTCCATTTCCACCCCCTGGGGGGCTCCAGGAGCCACTCCTCACCCCAAGCCCAAATCCCAACCCATTGGCTGTGGGAATCTCGCCGTCAGCCCCCCTCCTGAGCCTTGAACCTGCCCTGCATGTTCTTGCCTGGTCCTTGGGCTTTGAGCATCCTTGCACACTTTCAGGCTTCCGCTCAAATGTTGCCTCTCGTCTTCCCTGATCTCTAATGTGTCTCAGCCCCCTCCCCCACTTTACTCAAGCAAGGCCTCCTGCCAGCTTGTGATGGCAGACACTTTTGTCGGTGTGCCCTGGCTGTGTCCCCAGTTTCTTCAGCAGTGCCTGGCACTTACAAACCAAGCCCACTGCCCTGGATCGAGTCTGACTCATAATGAGGAAGCCCTAGGTAGGATTTCTGAGGCTGTAAATGTGGCACGGACAGCCAGACAGCCTCCTCTTTGTCTTGTCAGGAACAACTGGTGGGTTTGAACCACCAACCATGCGATGAGCGAGCAGTCCAACGCTTATCAGGCAGCACCACCAGGGTGCCTCTGGTACTTAATAGGGTCCCGAGAGTCCCGTGAGACAGGATGTTACTCTTCCTCGCCTACCAGCTGAGTGTGGAACCCTGGTGGCGCAGTGGGTAAACCTTGGGTAGCTAACCAGAAAGGTGGGCAGTTTGAACCTGCTAGCCACTCTGAGAAAGACCTGCTGGCACACAGGGCAGTTCCACCCCAACCAGCGGGGTCGTTGTGGGCCACAGTCAATTAGACTGCTGTGGGTTTGGAATTTGATACCAGATGAGAGAACTGATACCCAGAGCAAGGATTTGCCCAAGGTCCCGGACGTTAGGTGATCACGGGACTCGCTGCCATCGAGTCGAGTCGATGCTAACTCCTAGTGGCCCTATCGGACAGGGTAGAACTGCCCCTGTGGGTTTACAAGACTAGCTCCATGGGAGCAGAAGGTCTGTCTTCCCCGGGAGTGGCCGGTGGTACCAATAGGTGGCTTTACGTTAGGAGCCCACTTCTTAACCACTGTGCCGCCTGGGCTTCTCATGAAGGACTGGATTCTTTGGAATGAAGAGGCAGATGCATGTAAGCACTCGATATTGGTGTCAGCCCTGCTGAACGGTAGATATTTGAGTTCATCTTTACGACGGTCCTCGGAAGTGGGTGTGACTTTTAGACACCTTAGACAGATGAGGAACTCAGACTGGATTTCAGTGAGGTGACCAGGCTGCCTAGTGGGAGACCTGAAGGCAGGCAGTCTGATTCTGGACCGGGAAATCTAACCCAGGACCAGTCAGCCTGCTGCTGGGTTCTGCTGTGATTTTTTACGTTCTTTTACAGGTTGTTGTGTTTTGGGTTTGTTTGTTGTTTTTTTTTGGGGGGGGGTGTTGTTGAATCCAAAGGTGAGTCCTTTCTGAAATGCAAATGTTAACATTTAAAAAACAACTGCTGTGCGGTGGCCAAGCTTAATAACCTAGAGAATTGAGAGTTGGGGACAGGCTGGCCCCCGGAGGCCTGCAGCCTGGAAGGGTTGTGGGCGGGCCCCTGGCAGAAACAGCTGGTGGGTCTCTACTCTGCTGACAAGGCTCTTCCATCTGTTTCCCTGAAGGGCTGAGGTCACACTCCGCCTGACATGATCCCGTCTCTGAGAGGGCGCCCGTCTGGGCGACCAGGGCAGGCGCTGGTACACAGCAGGTGCCCAATAGACGTGTGGAGAAGGAACTGCGCAGCTCACCGCTTGCACCAGGGCCAGGCTGTTGCCGCCACTCTTAGAAGGCTCAAGGATTCTTGGGTTATTCTAAGAAATTTGAAAGGGCTGTGAGGCGGAGCAGATCACCAAATAAAGCATCTATCCATTCATTCTGTCGACCTTCACTGGGCACGGACTGTGTTCCAGGTGTTCGGTGACAGCATGGTACAAAACAGGCAGACACCCGAAAACAGACATTCTAGTCAGTTTAAAGTGCCTTAGACTCCCATCACCCCCAGATGACAGTTTGGAGAAAGAGGCAGAAGAGCCCAGGGAGGTTTTGGCTGCCGCAGGAGAACGCTTCCAGCCCGGATCCTGCAGCCTCGCTTCCAGCCCGAGAAGCAGCAGGGTTCAAGCCCCGCTGGGAGCTGGGCCTCAGTTTCTCCACTTGCTCCAGGGGTGGGACGCGATGGCCCCCAAGCCGCCCTCGGTTGTCTCCGCCAGGGCAATGGGCAGCGGCCCCCGCCGGCCCCTCCTGTACAACCAGCCTCGTCTTCCCGGCCGGCCCCTCCCCGGGGTCACGTGGCGCGTGGGGGTTTTCCCGTTCCCCTGGTGTGACGTCGCGGCGCGGCTCG
>NW_022104553.1:26811652-26816013 GCF_000313985.2 Echinops telfairi | reverse complement strand
CAGTTTGGGGGGCACTGGAGGAACGGGGGGCTCGAGCGTCCCGGACGAGAGTCCCGTGCTTCTCACAGGAGTCTAGGGGTTCCGCGGGGAGAGTGTGAGGACTCCGGGGACATCGGGGGGGCGGGGGGCAAAGGAAGGCGAGGGGATGGCGAAGGGGTCCCGACACAGGTAGTAGAGCGACGTCCGACTGTGGAGGGAGAAGGGGGCGGGGCCTGACCCGAAGGGGGCGGGCTGACGCGGAGGGGAGAGTGGGCGGGGCTTGGTTATGAGTGGGCGGGGCCGATCCGGAGGGGGCGGGCCGGACAGATGTGAGTGGGAGGGGCCTGACTCTTGGAGGGCGTAAAGGAGAGCCCTGGATGGAGCAGGAGCACGGTCTGATCCGGAGGGCGGCTCTGGGGCGGGGCCTAACCGAAGGAAGATGAGCCGGGGAGGGGCGGGGCTTGTCCCATGACAGAAGGAGTGGGAGTCGCTCCCGAGGAATAGGGGATCGGCCGGCCGAGGAGGGGGCGGGGCCAGATTCAAGTGGGCGGGGGGCGGAGCTCTGTGCTGCAAAAGCAAGGGGCGGGGCTTACCTCCCTGTAGGCCGGTGGGACTTAGCGAAGGAGTTAGTCCTGCAGAGAGAGAGGAGCAGGGCTGAGCCCCCTGGGTGACCCGGAGGAGGAGCCTAACCAAGCGGGGAGAGCCCCGAGGGACGGGGTGTGACCCTGAGAGAGGCAGGCCCTGGGCGATTCTGTGGTCCCCTGCCTGTCCTCCAACACCTCCTGAGACACGCCTCCATCCCCCCTGCAGGGCCTGCTGACCTGTCCTCGATCCCGCTGCCCACCTCCAGGACCACGGGTGAGCCACCCTGCTCGGCCCCCTGCCCACCTGCCTGAAGGGAGGGAGTGGGCACTGCTCTGTCGGGGAGGCTCAGGAGGCCCCGGGCAGCCCTCCCGGTGGCACTGTCTCTCCCCCAGCCCTCGAGATAGGTGTCCCCATACACACACACCTTGCCCCTCACCTCCTGGGAAACCGACCACCTCTTCACGTCTCTCTGAGGACCACGTTAGAGGGTCACCTTGGTGGTCCGGAGGCAATGGTGGCTGGGGGTACAGGCTGGTGTCACCCCCCCCTCCCTCACTGTGAGAATGTCCCCAACAGTTTTCCTCATCTGCAATATGGGTGGATCAGTGGCTATATGTGTATTACCAAAACCAAGTTCAGTGTCATCGAGTTGATTCGGCTTCCCCAGCAACCCTACAGAACAGGGCAGAACTGCCCCTGTGGGGTTTCCGAGGTCGTACACCTTTCTGGGAGCAGGCAGCCTCATCTTTCTCCTGCGGAGCGGCTGGTGGTTTCAAACAGCTGACCTTGGGGTTAGCAGCCCAACGTGTGCCTGTTGCATCACCCGGGCTCCTCTACCTAAGAAGAGTGTAGCTGTTATCGCTGTTGTTGCTGTGATCATTGTGGGAGCAGCCACAACAGTGGGCCTGGCAGCAGGATCACCGGGAGGGAGGGGCCTGAGAACCTGAGTCTCTAGCAAGTGTCTGGGTCCCCGGGTGGCACAAATAGTTACTCAGCCTCAACTACACACCGTAAAGTTGGCGCTTGGAACCCACCCAGGGGCCTCCCAAGAGAGACCTGCTCTCAAAGACACACAACCTCAGAAGGACTCTGGGGTGCCAGTCTAGTCTGCAACACGTCTGGGTGGCATGAGTCAGAAACTACTCGAAGGCTGCTAGCACAGGCAGCAAGCGCCCCAGAGGTGCTGGGAGCTGCTGCTCCCTTAGCCAGCACAATCCCCAGTCCAAGCTACTCAATGCCGATGATCCTGGTCAAGTTTAGGCCATTCAGAGGGCTTGCAAAGATTGAACCCCATCCCTGTCAATGCTCAATGACCTCAGCATGCTGGACCTGGGCCTCTCTGGAGGGAGATTCTTGGGGTGCCCTGGGACTTGCAGGAGGCACTTGGGGTTCTCCAGCAGGTGTGTGAATTTTGGGATGAAATGAGATAGGGCGGGTGGCATCAGGAGACAGGCACCGGGTGGGGACCAAGTGGAAAGTTTCCCGGCCTAAAACCTGGAACTCTGGTTTTGGATCCCGCTTGAACCAGCTCTGTCTTGTTCACTGTGCCTGATGGAGTCCCGGCCCTGCCTTCCTGGGGTTCCCAGCTGCAATGGGGAAAGACACAGGTAGACAATTCATTACATCTGGGATGACGAAACATGGGGATTAGCGAGGAAGAAATTGGGACATTCATGATACAGACCAATAGGGAGCACTAGGGGAGTGGGAGCGGCCGAAATCTGGGCAGGCTTCCTGGAGGAGGGGAGAGTACGACCTGGTTGTGGAAGGGAAGTTGCGTTGGGGTGGGCCAGGCACATGCTGTGGTGCTCACAGTTTCCTGCAGCCGGCTGTTGCCATCCTTCAGTGTCATCGAGTCAGTTCCTACTCACAGTGACCCTCTGTCCAACAGAACAAAGCCTCTCCCGTCCGGCATCATTGTCACAAAGGTTCTTAAGTGGCAGCCACCGTATCCGTCCCTGGTGTCCATCCACCGTGTCCAAGCCTGCCCCTCTGCTTTACCAAGCATGCTGTCCTCCAGGGACAACATGTCCAAAATACACAAGACCGAGTCTCATCATCTTCACTTCTAAAGAGCACTCTGGCTGTTTCTCTTCCAAGACGATCTGTTCTTTTGAGAGCCCGCCGTACTGTCAACATTCTCTACCAACACCACAGTTCAAACACTGACTCTTCTTGGGTCCTTAGTCCATGTTCAACTTTGACAGGTATATGAGGCAATGAATACTACTATGGCTTGGGTCAGATACACCTTAGCCCTCGCAGTCACCTCCTTGCTTTTCAACACTTACCAGCTTGACCCAAATGCAGTGCATCTCTTGACCTCGAGACTGCTGCTTCCACGAGCACTGGTTGTGGATCCCAGCAAGCCGCAGTCACACACAAACCCCACTATGCCAAGAAATGCCAAATCCCTGGTGGCGTAGTGAGTAATGCATTGGGCTGCTCACCACAAGGTTGGCAGTTCAAACCCATCAGCCACTCTGCAGGAGAAATAGAAGGGTTTCTACTCCGGTAAAGATTTAGAGACTCAGGAACCCACAGAGGCAGTTCTACTCTGTCCTCTAGGGTTTTGACTCGATGGGATCACTCAAAAAGTGGTGGGATTTAATCAGTGTTAGGAAAATTATCAACCAGGGCCCCTGACAGGTGTGACCCAGTAGGAAACCTAGGGGTGATTTTAGATAAAAGGGCCAGGACAGATCTGTCCAGGAGGTGGTATGTGAGCAGGACAGGGGCAAGGAGGGGCTGAGGAGGAGGAGGGCCGGGCAAAGAACTGGAAGAACACTCAGGTAGAGACTAGCTTGTGCAAAGGCCCTGTCTTTTGGTTCGTAGCTGGCTTGTCCAATGGTGGCCAGTCAGAAGGAGGCCAGGGGGCCTCTGATCTTGGCTGAGCCCTAAATAAGGGATAAAACAAAACAAACTCACTGCCATCAAATCCATGCCGATTCACAGCGACCTTACAGGCCAGGATAGAACTGCCCCTGTGGGTTTCCCAGACTGTAACTCTCTGTGGGAGTAGAAAGCCCCAACTTTCTCCTGAGGAGCGACTGGTGATTTTGAACAGCTAACCTTCAAGATCACAGCCCAGCAAGTAACCACTACGCCACTAGCACTTCCTGTCAGATACGGAGTAGTTCCCAACATTTCCCAGGCCAAAGAGGACTTTGATAACCATGCCCTTAGTGCAGCTTCAGGTAAGGCCTCGAATGAGCTTGTGCTGAGCAATTTGCCTCAGTGATCCCTGATCCTCACCCGAACCCCTGAGCAGGTAGGAGCTATCAGCATCCTCAGTGTGTAGCGAGAGAGGCTTAGAGACGTTAAGTGACTTTTTCAAAGCCACACAGCCGGTGAGCCACCAAAGGTGGCTCTGCCTGCGCCCCCCCCCCCCCCCCCAAAGCCACACCTGCCAACAGCCCCATTTTCTAGAAAGAGAGACAGGGAGGCCTAGAGCACGGATGAGATGTCACCCAGGCCGTACGGCAATGCCTCCTAATTCCTTGCCCCGTGTTCGCTGGCACATTCACTGGGTAGCGCTTTCAGGAGCCCTGGTGGCGCAGTGGTGAAGCACTGGTCAGAACCCACCAGCAGCTCCATGGCAGAGGGATGTGGCCACGTGCTTCGGTGCAGATGCCAGCCTTGGAGAGGCCCCGCTCTATCTCCGTATCATTGCTCGGTGTCAGAATCGGCCTTCATAGCAGCAGGCTGTCGCAGGTTAAGGAGTGCCGGTGGAGCTCCGGCAGGGTTGTGGTTACACCTTGGCTACTAACTGCAAGGTCTGTCGTTGGAAACCACCA
>NW_022104553.1:26805979-26811441 GCF_000313985.2 Echinops telfairi | reverse complement strand
TCAACTCGATGGCATGGCGGTAGGCTTGCTTTTTTGGTGGCGGGGCGCGGTCGTTCAGGTGCTGGCCCGGCAATCCACAGATCAGCTGATTGCACCCACCCACCAGTGGCTCTGCCGGAGAAAGGGCCTGGGAGGGAGTGCCCATAAAGATGGGGCCATGCTGTTGTGCCCACTGCAGTCGGTTGCTTGCTGCATGTCACAGTGGGAGGGGAGGGGAGATGGGGGGGTGCCATCATAGCAAGAACAGGTGTGTTTCTCCCGCACTCTCGCTCACTGAATCCTCACACTGGCCCCCTGGGCTGTCCGGAGGGTCATGCCCGTTGTTGAGAGAAAGCAACCCAGGTGCCCAGAGGCTAAGCCAGCAGGCAGCAGAGATGGGGCTTTGAACCAAGGCAGGGCAAAACCTCCTGTGGTTTGGCAGCTTATGGCAGAAGGCAAAGGTGGGGGTGGGGGATGGGTGCACAAACTCCCCAGGTCATCCTGCACAGACCCCTGGGAAGGCTCGCCCAAATGGAAGTGCCTGGGCCTTGGCCCTCCCAGGTCCCCTCCTCCCTCCCAGCCTCAGTTCCCCCCCTTTGCCAGGTGGGGCCTCCTCCCCACCCCGCTCGCTTCCCAGGTGGCAGGAGATAGGAAGCATGGGGGAACTGTTTAGGGAGGGACAAAGGTCCCGCCACTCCCCAAGAGCCTGCAGGGGTGGAGGGGCACAGGAGGAGGCCGGCCCACCAGGGCGGGGCATCTGGTGGCCTGAGCTTCCCCTGGCCTCCTCTGGGATAAAGGGGAGTTGGTTTCCATTTCTCCTCAGAGGGGGCCTTGAAGTGGGGGGGCTTCCAAAGCTGCGCTTTTCTCCAGGAGGTGATAAGGGGGCTTCTCTGTGGACCCAGGAGCCCTGGGTGCTGCGAACTGTTAACTTGCTCAGCTCAACCGCTGCTCAGTAGATGGGCCGTTTGAGTCCATCCCGCAGTGCCTTGGAAGAAAGGCCTGGTGGTCTACTTCTGAGCAAACGGAAAACCACAACAATGAAAAATAAAGAAAATCTCACTGCCACCGAGTCAGTGCGGACCCACAGCGACCCTGTTGTAGTGCCCTGTGAGTTTCTGAGACTAAAAATCCTCTGGGCGCTGTTCTACCCTGACACATCGGGGTCGCTGTGGGACCGAGTGGAATAAAACAGCCCCTGTGGGTTTCTGGGACTGTTGACTCAGAGCGGCCCTGTAGGGCAGGATAGAACTGCCCCTGTAAGTGAGTGTCCAAGACCGTAACTCTTTACGGCAGTAGAAAGCCTCATCTTTCTCCCTTGGTGGGTTTGAACTGCTGACTTTGTGGTTATCAGCCCAACTTGTTAACCACAAAATCACCAGGGCTTCTGTGGACGCAGTATGTCCTCCACCGGCAGTAATTGCCTTTCCTGTTACCCCTCCCTCCAGAAGCCAAGAGGATGGCGATGGTGGGCAGTTATGCCAAGAGCCCCAGGAAGATGCAGAGTGGGGATGGCCCGAAGGCAGACCCACCAGGCAGCGACCACCCTGGGGTCTGGGTGGCTTTTGCCAGGGAGCCCCCCCACATTGTCTTGGGGATGCTTTCCTGGTGAAAAGGCCTGTCGCTTTTCCCTGAGTTCCCCACAAAAACTCATCTTTCTAAGTGTTTTGGGGTGGGGTGCAGTTGACTTCAGTTTGCAGAGACCTTGACCCTGGGGACCCCAATGTTGGGAGCTGAAGGGAGGCAAACCCAGCCAGGGAGGAGGAACTCTTGTGTCCCAGGAGGGAGGAGGGAGCCAGAGAGGATGGGGTGGGGTGGGGATCTGTTTGATGAAAAGATGAAAAGTTGAAACCACTCTGAAGCTCACCTCTCTCTCTCTCTCTCTTCCTTCCGCAGATGAACTGGGTGAGTATCAAGAGGCAGGTTTGGGAGGGGAGGCTGAGGAAGCACGCGGAGGGGCGGGGTCATAGGATGACTTGAATAGATGGGGGGGGGGGGGTGTCATTGTGTGACTTCCAAGAGTATTGGGGTGGTTTTTTGTTTTTTAAACAAAATACTTGGCCTTCAGCAAACCCTTGGGTGGGGTGGGATGGTAGCTGCCTTCTTAATGTTTCTGCAATCATTCTACTTGTGTTTCTACAATTGTTCAGAGTGACTCCCAGGTGACCAGACACTGTTTCAGGGTTGGGGGGGCACGGGCGGGGGGCGGGGCTCCCGTCCAGTCAAACAGAGCCCAGCCCTCCTGGAACTCCTATTCAAGTCAGGGCAGTCCGAAAACCAAGAGATGGGGGTCGCCTAGCTGAATGTGGGGGGTGGTGAAAAATTTGGCCACAGTCCGAAATGTCTCAACTTACCATGACCAGACATGCATTCAAAGTCAATTGAGGCGTCTCTGGGGGCGCGTGTTACATATTTCTCAGCTGAAGAGGGGTTCCCAATGGAAAAGGTTTACGGAGCCCCGGACTAGGTCCAGGGAGCCCTGGTGGCATAGCAGTAGCGGTTGTGCGTTGGGCGGCTAACCATGAGGTCAGCAGTTCGAAACCACTGACTGGTCCTTGGGAGAAAGATGGGGCTTTCTACTCCCACGAGGAGTTACCGTCTGGGGAAGCCTGTGCGGACAGTCCTACCCTGTCCTGAAGGGTGGCTGTGAGTTGGCTTCACTGGATGGCAGTGTTTGAGTTTGGGACTGGGCCATTGGGATTGGGCGGAGGGTCGTGAAAGAAGAGGTGGCTTGGGGGGAAAGTCTTAGATGGAGTGAATCTGGGTGGGCGGCCTTAGAGCTGAGCCTGGAAGGCCAGTGCTGGGGGAGTGGCTGATAGAGGGGGCAAGGGCAGGGCCCTGTGGAGAGCGCAGCTTGGTGGATCCAGGGAGCAGACATTGCTGAGAGAGGGCAGTATGCAGAGGTGAGACGCTGGCCAGGGTCAACCAGGTCAGTCTCTGGTGGCGTAGTGGTTACAAGTTAGACCGAAGGCTCTCTGGCCAGGGTGAGGGGTGGATGTTGGTTTGTTCCTGAGATGAGTGGAGAGCTTGGGGACGGTGTTCAGTGGGGGAAAGTCTTGGCTCTGACATTCCGGCCGATGGGAGGCTTGTGAGCAGAGGCAGGACGGTCACGCATTGGGTCTCACAAGGTCTCTTTGGCTTTGTGCGGGGAACCCACTTAAGTGAGCGCATGAGCCACAGGGCTGAGGCAGCGGGGATGGGGAGAAGGGGTTGGGATGGAGAGAGAGGTTTGAGCTAAGGCTGAGAAGGATGTCCCAGGTGGGGAAGGTGGTCCCCCTCTCTGAGGGGAGCATGGGGAAGATGGAGCACGTGATTAATGTTATCAAGAAGGCACTACTCTGTTTAATATAGTCACACCATTGAGTTGTATGGCATGTGAATTAGATGCCAATAAAACTCTTAAACAATTAGGACATACAAAGGACCCTCCCACCACCGTCATCGTTAGAACATTATCATCCTTGAAAGACTTGTTTTAATTGGATCCAGGCCATTATGTTGTTGATCAGACACCGTACTCCGGTTCACCCTGGTCATCTATTGTCCTCTTAAGTGTGCAGATATCATCATAGTAACATACATGACATGTTTCCTGAAGCAGCACCCATACAAGTGGATAGAGACTCAAAAACCACACGCATGGAGTTGATGCCGACTCACCGCGACCCTATAGGACAGACTAGAACTGCCCATGTGGGTTTCCAAGACTGTCACTCTTTGCAGGAGTAACAAGCCCTGCCTTTCTCCTGAGGAGCACCAGGTGGTTTCGAACTGCTGACTTTGCAGTTAGCAGCCCAACTGGTAACCAGGATTCCTCAAGTAGATCACGGTGCAGTACAATCCTTTCGCTGCTAATAGCTTCTTTTATCAAAATAAGAAGCATCCAGGATAGCACTGGTTTTGAATCTGTGGAAGATCAAAGCAGCCAATATGACTTTGTAAAATGAAAGAAAAAAGTCCAGTGCATTTTACAATCTGTCCTTGATCTGGTGCCAGGAATCGCCAAACTTCTTTTTGAAAATTTAATGAAACCATCATTCACCTGGCTGAAGCCATTGCTTTCTTGGCTAGTACGCTGGGAAAAACATGCTAAGCTGGCAAACCTACTCTCTGTGGTTCAACAGCCATAAAAAGAGGGGGGCGGTCAGATGGGCTCAGGGGTCAGGGGACCCGTTCGTTGGCCTTTCCCTTCATCCAGGTGCCCTGCTGGCAGAGTGGTTACAAGTTGAACTGCGAGGCCAGCTGTTCGAAACCAGCAGCTGCTCCTCAGGAGACAGCCTGGGCTTTCTACTCCAGTAAAGAGTTACATTTTCGGAAATGTTTTTTTTTCATCCAGGTGGGAGGTGACCGAGTGAGGGAGCTGGTACAGAGGGGAGTGGGCTCGAGGATGCTGGCTGCTCTGAGGGGTGCTGGGGTTACAAACAAGCAGTGGGGAGGACAAAGGGACCGGCTGTGTTTGGGGTTGTGGTCCCAATGCCGAGTCCCCAGTTGGCCTTCAAGAAAGATGTCCTGAAGAAAGGACTAGGTGCTGCTACCCCATGGGTGAGGGAAAAACCCACAAAACCCAAACTCACTGCCATCGAGTTGATGCCGACCCCTGGTGACCCTACAGGTCAGGAGAGCACTGCCCCTGTGGGTTTGAGACCCTTGAGGGGAGTCGGAAGCCTCATCTTTCCACTCCCATAAAAGTTTATGTTACAGTCCGAGAAACCCACAGGTTTCAAAATGCTGGCTTTATGGTTAGCAGCCCAACACACTAACAACTAAGGGACAGGGCTCTATCACATGGGTGCAAAGCTGAGCGCAAAGGAGACCTTTGCCAAAGGGCAGATCCTGCATGCTGTCCTTGGCATAACATAAGCTAAGCTGCAGACACCAGAGATGACTGATGGGTTCCCAGAGGGGGAGAGCGGGAAAGGGGGAGTTTGGGTTTTGGGAGTGGGTGGGTGGGGGTAGGTATTAAGTGTATGTTAATAGTGGAGGGATCGTTTGAACGTCGTGGCACAAGATGACAATGGAAGCCATGTCACAGATGGCCCAGGTGGGTGCTGTGTGGGAGAGTTATCTGGGTGGGGGCCTTCCGTTAAGCCTTCCACGACTAACTAAGAGGCTGATGGTTCAAATCCACCCAGAGGTGCTTCTGAAGGCAGGTGGGGTGGGGGGTGGGGGGGTGGCCTCTGGAAGATCTCACCCCCCCCAAACCCAAATGAAGCAGTTCTACTCTGTCCCCAGAAGATGGGCCGGGTGAAGGGATCGGACACCGTGGCAACCGCCGGGAACAACATTTTTTGGGGGGTGAGGTCATCAGACCCTGCCCAATCACCTGTGTCACCCTTGTTTTGATTTCTTTGCTTGCTGATCTCATTGCACCTCTCCCCGCAGAGATTATCGATGAGTACATCAAGGAGAACGGCTTCGGCTTGGACGGGGCGCAGGCCGTCCTGGGCGACGGCCCGCGCCTGGTGTCCCGGGGTGCGGCCTCCCTG
>NW_022104553.1:26761995-26805822 GCF_000313985.2 Echinops telfairi | reverse complement strand
CGGCCGCACCTGGTGATCACCGAGCAGCCCAAGCAGCGAGGGATGCGCTTCCGCTACGAGTGCGAGGGCCGGTCTGCAGGCAGCATCCTGGGCGAGAGCAGCACCGAGGCCAGCAAGACGCTGCCGGCCGTGGAGGTGGGGCCCGGGCCGGGGCCGGGGCGCGGGCTGCGCTGCACGCGCCGAGGTTGGAGCTGGAGACCCAGCCCGCCTGCGCTGCTGCGCTGCGGAGGAAAGGCCTGGCCACCCGCCGGCTCGAGGCTAGCAGCCCCAACGACCCTAGGCAGCGCCGTTTCTACTCTGTCGCACCCCGGGGTTTGGGGGGTGGGGGGTGGTCACCAGGAGTGGACTCAGCTGCTTGGCCACACGTCAAAAAAAAACACACCAAACTCCCGGTCATGCAGTCGATGCCCGACTCCTAGAAATCCTACAGAAAGGGGTAGAACCGCCCCTGCGGGTTTCTGAGCCTGTAACTCTTTGCGGGAGTAGAAAGCCTCCTCTTTCTCCCGTGCTGCGCCTGGTGGTTTCAAACTTCGGACCTGGAGGATCACACCCCAACGCATAAGCCGTACGCTATCAAAGCTCCTCGCCGGGGCCATCTGTTGGCTTAAAAACATTCGTAGCCAGTGGTCAGGGGCAGTACAGGTGACCAGGCCTGTCCCCCAGGGGGTTGGACCCTCCGGCCTGCTGGCTCGTGGGCACGTGTTTCTTATGCCATACGCAGACTTCTTGCTACTTCTGCCCTCTGACTCCAAATTCTAAAAGGTTCCAGAGGGTGTATCTTCAGGGAAAGGGCACTATCCTGGCCATTGGGCAGTTATTAATCAAAATGATTATTTCTCAACGGGGTGGCCAGTCTCTCCCTGGAGTACACGGAGGCCTTGAGAACCAGATGGGTTTCTGTCAATCTTGAGAGGTGCTTACGATACCCCACCCCCCCAGCCAATGGAGCGGCTGGTGGTTTTGAACTGCTTACCTTAAGGTTGGTTAGTAACCCAAAGAGTAAACCCATTATCCTCCCAGGGCTCCTAAGCCACCTCCAATATTCCAGATCCTCCCTAGGGGGCAGCACCGCTCCACTTTGACTCACCGTTTAATTGTTGGTTTCAAAGGCGCCCTGGTGAGGTTAGCAGTTCAAAGCCACCAGCCTCTCTGCAGGAGAAAGATGAGGCTTTCTGTCCCCGGGAAAGTTACAGCTTCAGAAACCCACAGGGCCAGTTCTGCTCTATCTCTGAGTCGGAACTGACACGAAGGCAAAGAGTTTCATTTGTTTGGGTGGCATCCTAGGCTAAGCATTGGGCTGCTGACCAGCAAGGCCACCAGTTCAAACCCAGCAGCTGCTCCTCAGGAGAAAGGTGAGACTGTGTACCCCCATAAAGGTGTACTATCTCAGACAAGCACAGGGCAGTTCTAGCCGGACGTATGGAGCCTCTAGGAACAGAATCAACTCTGGCAGTGGGCTTGGTGTTGGGTGGCTCAGTGGGAGCCCCCGTGAGTTGATTACTAACCCAAAGCCCAGCGGTTTGAGGGTTCAAGCCAGCTGTTCAGCAGGAGACAGGTGAGGCAGTTGGCTTCCATCAGGATTTCCAGCCTTGGAAACCCAGCGGGGCAGTTCTGCTCAGCCTGCCAGGGTCGCTATGAGCCGAAATGCACCCGATGGCAGTGGCATCCTCCCTTACAGTGTTAGAGAAGTTTCACTACCCCCCCACACACACACCAAAAGAGGCAGGACTGATCATTTTCACAGAGTAGGACTACCCTCAATTTGGGCTTGTTGGGCTGTAATCTCAAGGCTAGACAGTCCAACACCACTAGCGGATCCTTGGGAGAAAGATGGGCCTTTCTACTCCCATTCACAGTTACAGTCTCAGAAACAGTTACAGGTCTGCCCTGTCCTGTAGGGTCGCTAGGGGTCAGCCTCGACTCGATGACGGTGAGAGTGGCGGCATCGGGAGAGACAGGACTTTCTACTCCTGTAAAGAGTGACAGTCACAGACACTCGCGGGGGGCAGTTCTACCCTGTCCTATAAGACCGCTGTGAGTCAGTATTGACTTGGTGGCCATGCGTTTGGTTTGAGTGTGTGGATCCATGGGAAAGGCTGTTAACCAGAAGGTGGGTGGTTCAAACTCCCCAGCCACTCCGAGGGAAACAGGTCAGGCCACCTGCTTCCGTGAAGATTTCCAGCCTCAGAAACTGTGGGACAGTTCCACTCAGTCCTGTAGGGTCTCTGGGAACTGGAATTGGCTCGACAGTGGTGCGTGTTTCCTTGGGCTGGAGTGTGAGCGTGGAGTTTAGGCGATGCTCACCCAGTCATCCTTGGTAAAGGGACATGTTCTCCCCTTGTAGCTGATATGGTGTCCTTGAGTTGGAGAGCTTTTGTGCCTATTTGTGGGGCAGACATGATCCCCAGGCTGGCAGTGCCAAGCTTCAGGAAGAGGCTTAGGATCATTCTGTCATCAGCTGCTGCTAAGTCAGCCTCCAACTCATGCTGGCCTCAGGCACAGTGGCTCAGGCACAGCGGCTCAGACACAGTGGGCTCAGGCTCAGTGGGCTCAGGCACAGTGGGTTCAGGCACAGTGGACTCAGGCACAGTGGGCTCATGCACAGTGGTTCAGGTACAGTGGGCTCATGTACAGTAGCTCATACAAAGTGGGCTCGAGCTCATGCACAGTGGGCTCAGGCACAGCGGCTCAGACACAGTGGGCTCAGGCTCAGTGGGCTCATGCACAGTGGGATGAGACTTGAGGTTCCAGGAGGGCAACCAGACTGGGCAATATGAACTGGCCTAGTGGCACCAAGGGGGGGAAAACAACAGGCTGGCGATCCCTTGCTGTAAAGATAGCAGCCTAGAACACCACATGGAGCAGCTGTACTGTGTCCCGTGGGGTCCCCAGGGTCACAGAGCAGCCACAGCTCTCAGCAGCAATGCACGGAAACGCCACTGTCCCATCTCGCACCGCCCCTGTCATCTCACCTGTTGCCTATCACCTCTCACTCCCTGCCATCGAGCGGATACAGACTCCGAGGGACCTTATAGGATAGGGCAGAGCTGCCCCTGTGAGTTTCCAAGACTGTAACTCTCCTTCACAGGAGTAGAAAGCCTCATCTTTCTCCTTCGGAGCGCCCAGTGGCTTCAAACTGCTGCCCTTGAGATCACAGCCCAATATGTAACCACAAGGCCACACCCAATATCACAAATCCTCCTTTGGGGGCAGCACTGCCCCACTTTGACTTAGTGCCTACGTTTGTGTTGTGTTTTAAAGTGTGGCCCGATGGCCCCAGTGGTACGGGGGTTAAGGTCAGTGGTTTGATCCCCCTAGCTGCCCTATGGGCTTTGGAAATGCTATAGGACAGCTCTACCTTGTGAGTCAATTCTGGACCCCAGCAACCCTAATGGACAGGGTAGAACTGCCCCTGGGGACTTCCAAGACTATAACTCTTTACAGGAGTAGAAAGCCTCCTCTTCCCTTCCCCTGGGAAGCTCCTGGTGGAGGCCAGCTGCGATTTTGCAGTTAGCACACCCGCCTGTAATCGCTACACTGCCAGGGTTTCTTGTGGACCACATAGTGGATTTTTTTTTTCTTTTCTTCTTCTTCCTTTTGTTTTTTTTTTTAATTGTGGGAACTTCACAAAGATTGTGAGACTAAAGATTAGAAAGGGAAGAGAATTTTCCCATGGACTTTCTTTTTTTGGACACCTCCCCTCAGATGTGCGTACAAGATTACAGGCGTCGACAGTTGATAAGTTATGAAGGTGAGCTCCTGGGGAGGCAGGGGGAGGGAGCAGCCCCAGAGAGAGAGGACCCCCTCAGCACCATGCGTGTAAGTCAGAGATGGGGCCCTCCCCCCACTTAGGGGGCCTGAAGACCTGAAGCTACAGGTAAGGGTGTAGGTTAAACGTTACAACCCGTAAAGTAACCTCTGGGTCTCTAACTACAAATGGAACCTGAGAAGTTCCCAAAGGGGTACAACAGCAAGTGGCAACAGTGACATCTCTCGGAGGGAAGTCAGAAGAAATGGTTGCCCGTTTTTGGGGGGCGGATGTTGTGAAGTAACCGCCAAGCCTTTTGTCCTAAGGCCTTCTAAGTTGGGAGGCACCCCCTTGCAAGGCACTGTCATCGAGTCCATTCTGACTTATAGTGACCGGATAGCACAGGGTAGAACTGCCCCTCTGGGTTTCCTTCTGTTTGCCGAGGAGCGGCTGGTGGTTTTGAACCGCTGACCCTATCGGGTGCGGCCCAACACCTAACCCAAGGGCCACCAGTGCTCTTTAGCTGAAGGAGGGTTTGAAACGCTGACCCTATCGGGTCAGCAGCCCGGTGTATAATCACTATGCCACTGGGCTTCCTATTAGCATCCGAGCAGTATGAAAGCCTCCACTAGCTGTGCCTGAGGTGCTCGGGTCTGGAATTGAACCCCGATCTTCTGGGTGGAAGGCAAACCTTCTACCAGCGCGCCACACTGCTCGGTCCCACTTTGAATCTGGAACGGGTCTGAAGCAAACACTCGGCAGAAAGACGGAGCTGTCTGTTTTGGTGAAGATTGACAGTCCCGGAAACCCAAAGGCGCAATTCTGCTCTGTCCTAGAGGGCCGGTGGGAGTCAGAATAGGAGTCCCGGAGGTAAGTGGGTTATGAGTTGGGCTGCCAACCTCAAGGTCAGCCGTTTGAAACCACCAGCCACTTCCTGGGAGAAAGAGGAGGCTTTCTACTCCCGTAAAGAGTTACAGTCTTGGAAATCCACAGGGATCGTCGTTTTTCCTGTCCTATCGGGTTGCCATGATTGAGAATCGACTCCGTGACAGTGAGTTTGGGTTGAGTTTAAAAAAAAACAACTACACACCCTCCTGACGATTCGACCATCATGCTCTGCTGGAGGCTGGGGAAGAGGGATGGGGAGCTCCCCTGGACTTGGGGTGGGTGTGTCTGCCATGGGGAGCCCACGAGCACACCCTGGTCACCCTGCAGCTCCGGGACTGCGGAGGGCTGAGAGAGGTGGAGGTGACCGCCTGCCTGGTGTGGAAGGACTGGCCCCACCGGGTCCACCCCCACAGCCTTGTGGGCAAAGACTGCACTGATGGTGTCTGCAGGGTGCGAATCCGGCCTCACGTCAGCCCCAGGCACAGGTACCTGACCCCTGACCTTGGCCCCCTGATCCTGATCCCTGGCTGTGCAGATTCTGAGAGCCAGAGGATCGCCCAGGGGAACCTCAGGGGAGGGTGATTCCTCAGGGGATCACGTCCTAGACGGGGAAACTGAGGCCTTAGAGCAGCAGTTCTCAGCCTGTGGGTCCCGACCCCTTTGGGAATCGACCGGCCCTGTCACAGGGGTCGCCTGATTCATCACAGTAGCAAATGACAGTGATGAAGCAGCAACGAAAATAATTGTACGGTTGGGGGGTCAGCACCACATGAGGAAGGTTGAGAACCGCGGCGCTAGAGGGTCATCCTGTCTTGAGAACCCCAAAGTGGTTGGACTAGGGGGGGACTCTGCACCCATTCCTCACCCATCCCCCCAGTTTGGGGAGGAGGAAAGCGGTTCAGAGACATTGTCTAAAAGAGCAGTGTTTTCCGGCTTGCCCGGAGCCCAGCAGCCTTTCACTAAGGTTCACTCATTGGTCTGACTTAAAGATCCAAACTCCAAACCTTCTCGTGTTCCTGGTGTTTTTTGGTTTTGTTTTTAACTAAAACAAACCATTATTTGTTTTCTTGGCGTGTCAAGTTAACATTTCGATTGAATTTCTTTGGCTTAGTGATAGCATATCGCAGTGAAAAAACTTCAACAGATGGGGAGGTTTTGATTAATTTTAAACTGTGAGCTTCGTAAAAGATCTTAAATATTCAAAACAATCAAAAAATGTGTTGTAATGAAAAGATCATTTTATTGGGGGCTCTTCCGGCTCTGATCATAGTCCATCCATCCATTGTGTCAAGTACATTTGTACATAGGTTGCCACCACTCTTCTAGACATTTACTGTCTATTGAGCCCTTGGTATCAGCTCCTCTTTTTTCCCTCCCTCCCCCTGTTGTTTTTTCTTTTTAAAAAGTTCCCTCTGTCTTAAGATGTGTCTTCCTGTTATGTCAATTACATAACAAAATGATCCCATAAAAATATCTTTCTGACATTTGGGTTAAAAATAAAGACTATGGAAGCAGATTCGGTTCTCAATAGAAGGAAGCTATAAAAAAAAATCAGAGTTTTTGGGTTTTTTTTAACTCGGATCCTTTTAACTTTTCAAGCGTTTTATTGGTAATCCACGTATCACCCAATTCAGTCCTTCAAGCCTAGCGACGAGAAGGGTTGTACAATCGTCACCATGAGCAATTATTCTCAGATAATTAAAAAATAAAAATAATAAAGAAAGACTCCTCACTGTCCGGGGCGGGGGTGGGGGGTGGGGGGGTGGGGGGGGTTCCACCCCTCTGTCTTCTCCTATGGTCTGCATGGGGGTGGGAGGGGTAGTGTCTCCCCCCTGCCTCTTCATTCCCCATAAGACGGTGAGCCCCTGAGCACCCGGTCCACTGCCTGCCCATCATGGTGCCCTCCCTGGCCCCCTTTCTGGCCACTCAGCTTCAACAACCTGGGCATCCAGTGTGTGAGGAAGAAGGAGATTGAGGCGGCCATTGAACGCAAGATCCAACTGGGCATCGACCCTTACAATGGTGAGCCCCTGAGGCCTGACCCTCCCCCCCGCCGCCCTTCCCTCTGCCACGCTCCCCCACCCACCCCCCACCCCCCACGTGCCCCGCCCACTCACCCTTCCCACCACCGCTGCCCCCACAGCCGGGTCCCTGAAGAACCACCAGGAGGTGGATATGAACGTGGTGAGGATCTGCTTCCAGGCTTCTTACCGTGACCAGCAGGGCCAGATGCGACAGATGGACCCCGTGCTCTCTGAGCCCGTCTATGACAAGAGTGAGTCCCGGGAGGGGGAAGGGAGCTGTGTCCACCCAGACGGCCCTTGCCCACCGGGACCAGAAAGCCCCACGTTCGTTCGTTCCGGGGCGGGGGTGGGTGAGGGCATTGGCGCACACGGTCATTTATTTTTATCTTGTTTCTCACGTCGGGTAGGGTGGCTTCAGCTACTTGGCAATAGCTGCCGCTGTGGGATTCCCCTCACCATCATCACCAGGTGGCTGCCACAGCTCTGGACATCAGCGCCTGGGAGGGGCAGGGGGGCAGGGTCACCCAGTGTGGATGCGCAGGTGGTGTGGTGGCCACTCCTACTCAGCCCCGTGTAAATGGAGCTTTGTAATCTTGTCCCGTGAGCAACCTGTCAAACGGTTCCAGGCAGCCCTTGGCAAGAGGCAGCATGAACAGGCAAGCTTATCTAGGAAGTGATGATTCCCAGACGCCTCCGGGGCCGGGGAGCTTCTTGTTGGGGCTTATAGGTCAGAACTCAGTCACCTGAGCATCCTTAGCTGCAGAGGAGCCTGGCAAAGCAAGGGTGGAGGGTTTCCAGCCTCTGTAGAGGGATGCAGGTTGGGAAGAGGGCGTCGTGCGTGGCTAGTCGGCGCTAGTCAACCCTCAGCAACGGTTACAGAAGTTGAAATGAGGAGGAATGTGCCTTCAGTCAGGGCTTTTAAGGGTACACATGACAGAACCCCAACTCAAAGGAGCTTATGGGGAAGGGGGCGGAAACGTGTCTTTGTACCATGAAATAAGTCCAAAGGTAGCACAGAGCTTCAGGTCTGGCTGGATCCAGGTGTCCAATGGTGTCATTAGGAATCTGCCTCTTCCTGTCCCCCAGACGTGCTCCCTCCGTGTGTCAATCATTCTTGAGTGGCCCTCCCTCTAGGGACACCATAGCTGTGGGGAGCTCTAGGCTTATAGCCTACTCGCACAGCGTTTCTCAACCTGTGGGTCGAGACCCCTTTGGGGGTCGAACGACCCTTTCACAGGGGTCGCCTAATTCATCCCAGGAGCAAAATCACCGTGATGAAGTAGCCACGAAAATCATTTGATGGTTGGGGGGGGGGTCACCCCTACCTGAGGAACTATGAAAGGGTCGCGGCCTGAGGAAGGTGGAGAACCGCTGCCTGTCACCTGTGGCCCTCCCTCCCAGAAAAGGAGCATCTCCTCTACAGTCTGCTCTGATCAAGGTCTCAAGGGGATCGCTCATTGCCTCAGCTTTGGTCACATGCCTTTTTCATTTTTTCCCTGCCAATCCGCTGTAGCCAGAGGGACAAGGGGCCTGGGGCATGTGATCCCTGCTGAGCCGGGAAGCTGATTCAGCCCCCCCTAAGGAAGATGAGCTAGGTGGTCTCTGAAAGGGACCTTGAGACGCTGTTAACAGAAGAAGGTCCAGCAGGTTCAGAACCCTCTGGAGTTTCCCCCTCATGATCATGAAACAGCTGCCCGGCACTGAGCATCTGTTCTTTGATCCAGCCTGGGAGGGGGCAGGGTTGGCCCGAACAGATGTGCATGGTGGGCACTGCTCAATTTCAAAGAATGGCACGCGCTGCGGACACTACGGACATGGGGCTTGTAGCCGTGCACGACCTATAAAGACTGTCCCAGGTAGCCCCAGGGAAGAGGCATTGGGAGGATGCTCTCTTTTATGGAGTGGGAAACCCATTGCTGCTGGGAGACAGCCCCACCCCTTCTCGTGACCCCTGGACCCACGAGCTTATGGAGTGGGAAACCCATTGCTGCTGGGAGACAGCCCCACCCCTTCTCGTGACCCCTGGAACCCACGAGCGGTCCCCAGAGGTCTCAGAGTCTCCCTCTGGGCCCTCGCCAGGTGGTTAGCTGCCATCCAGCTGACTCTGGGTGGCCAGACCGCCAGGCCTTTCTGCTGAGGCTACCTCTGGGTGAATTCAAACCACCCGCCTTTCCGGGCATCGGTAGTTGAGCAGTAAGCTCTTGGTGCCACCCAGCACTTCCGGTGGCCCACAGCTCCTCCCTTCTGAGCTTTATCTTCTTCTTTTTTTCTTTCATGTTTCCCCTCACCACCTCTCCCCCACCCCTCACCCCGGGGGAGGGGGCGCGGGGGGGGGGGGGGGGGGGGGGGGGCAGAGGGTGTGTGCCTCAAGCTCCTGCAGAGCCTGGCCTCTGACTGCATCCTGGGCTCTCTCACACGCTTCTCCCTTCCTCCCCCCTCCCCTGCAGAGTCCACAAACACCTCAGAGCTCCGGATCTGCCGGATCAACAAGGAGAGCGGGCCGTGCACGGGAGGCGAGGAGCTCTACCTGCTGTGTGACAAGGTGCAGAAAGGTGAGGGGCCAGTCCCTGCAGCCAGGGAGCCCCGCAGGGCGGGCGGGCCAGCTAGCAGGTGCACGGGTCTCCTAGGTCCCGTCTACCCGGGCTCCGCACCGGGGGTGACGGAAAGTGGCAGAAACGCATCGTTTCCCGGGTCTGGGGCAAGAATTTCGAACTCGGGGAGTGGGCAGCCCCCTGCTGTCTCAGAAGCCACCCCACCCCTAGGAGGCCTTGGCTTGTGATAGCATTACTCCCGCTGTCTGGTCTTCTCTTCCAGTGGCTGAGTTCCCCCTGCGTCTCTCTAGACTCTGCCTCTTCTCTCCTGACCCTTTTAATATTGTATTGTGTCTTCAGTGAAGGTTTGCACAATGGTTTTCAGTTCCCACTGGAAGCATGGCCAGGTCAGCAGCGTAAGGTTCAAGACCACCAGCCGTTCCCCTGCAGACAGTAGAGGCACCCCAAAAACTCCCTGCCACCCAGTCGGGAGGACAGAGTCGTTTCTGAGACAGTTCAGGCTCTACAGGAGCAGCGAGCCTCCTCTTTTCCCTGCGGGGTGGCTGGTGGGTTTGAACTACTGGCCTTGGGGTTAGCAGCCCAGTGCATAGCCCACTAGGCCAGCAGGGAGGGCTCCCTGAGGTTAAGGCTAGCTGCTTCCATCAAGATTTCCCTCCGCAGCAGCCCTCTGCAGGGCTGTAGAGAATTGTCGTCGTCTGAACGGCAGACGGTTGGGCCCTCATTCACCCATCTCTGCACAAATGGCTCAGTCCCGTGGCTGACCGCCGTTTTTCAATTTGTGGCTTTAGAAAGTTGTATACCATCACATTTCATTGGGTTTATTGTGGTTGGGTGCAAGTTTCCCTTAGTTTATAGCGCAAATTCGCTTGCCCCTCATCGACGTCTACACAGTGTGTTTCATGACCTGGGTTGCCATCCTCCGAGGGTAAGAGGACTCATCTCTCTTCCGCCGTGTCCATTTGTCCTTCTCGCCTGCCCCTTCCTGTCTCCTAGCTTTGTTTGGGGGCAAACGCTGTTCTCTCAAGCTCCTGTGTGTTGACTGGTCTCAGGGACACGTTCCTCCGGGGTGCTAACCATTCACTGTATCGGCCTCTCTGTTGCTTGGCTGAAACACAGTCCTGGTGGTGCAGTGGTTCTGCATTGGGCTGCTCCTCTCAAGGTCAAGAGTTTGAAACCACTGCCTGTTGCCCGGGAGAGAGACGAGGCTTTTACGCCCATCAAGAGTTCTGGTCTCAGAAACCCACAGCGGCAGTTGCTCCCTGTCTGAGAGGGTCGCCAGGAGTCGACCTTAACGTGGTGCCAGTGAGTTTGATGGTTGGCGGAAAGCGATTCTGGGCATGCGCACGGTTCCAGGTTTGAAGGATGTTGACGGGCCACGTCGCCCTTCTCTCTCAGACCAGTAAGTCTGGTCTTTTTTAGGGTTTTGAGTTTCGTTCTATGTGCCCCTCCCCATCTGTCCAGGGTCTTCTGTGCTGATGCTGACCCGAGTGGCCCACAGGGTCGCTGGGCACCGTCTAGTTCATCTGGTCTCAAGCTAATGGTTCCCTTGGGTTTCTTTTAATTTCCTTTGCTCGTCTTTGATCACGCGGAGGACAGCGAGTTTTTGGATTGGGGAGCTTTGTTTTATTTTGGAAAATTCCTGGTGACGTTCGTTAACAGTCTTCATACTACGCTAACGTGTTCACGATTTCGGTCCGCGTTTGCCCTCTGTCCAGTCACCCCGTTGTTTCCCTGCCCCCGGCCTTTGCCACCTTTGTTTTTTTGTGTGTTTTTTTAAATCATTTTATTAGGGGCTCATACAACTTTTATCACAATCCATACATACGTCAATTGTGTAAAGCGCATTTGTACATTCATTGCCCTCATCATTCTTAAAACATTTCCTCTCCACGTAAGTCCCTGGCATTAGGTCCTCATTTTTCCCCTCCCTCCCTGCTCCCCCCTCCTTCATGAGCCCTTGATAATTTATAAATTATTATTTTGTCATATCTTGCCCTGTCCGAAGTCTCCCTTCACCCACTTTTCGGTTGTCCGTCCCCCAGGGAGGAGGTCACATATAGTTCCTTGTAATCGGTTCCCTCTTTCCAACCCACTCTCCCTCTACCCTCCCAGTATCGCCACTCACACCACTTGTCCTGCAGGGCTCATCTGCCCTGGATCCCCTGTGTTTCCAGTTCCTATCTGTACCAGTGTACGTCCTCTGGTCCAGCCACCTTTGTTTTAGAAGAATTAGTGACTGTGTGAGTCGGCATCGCCTTGTTGGCCACGCATTGGTTTTTATTTTTGTCGCCTACGTGTTGTTCTCATGTAGGTGACTTTTAAACATTTTTATTAATAAGATGTTTCCTTGGGGGCGCTTACATATATTATAAAATCCATACACCCGGTGTATCAGGCAGACATGTACAATTGTTGGCGGCATCAACAGTTTCTAAACGGTATCTTTCTCCTTGAGCCCTGGGAGATCCGCCGCTCTTTTTCTCTCCCTCCCTCTCCAACCCTGCCACCCCCGTGAACCTTAGTATATTATGTATTGTTATTATTATTTATACCTGTCTCACCCCTCCTGTGCTATCCCTTCACCTGCTATCTTGGTATCCGTCCCCCTCCAGGGAGGGAGGTGACCTTTCTTACAGGTGACCTTTGCTAATTTCCGAGCCAGTCTGTTATTTCATACCAGGTGACCTGAGGGTTAAGTTCCAATTCCAGGTGTGAAGACGTTTTGGCAATAGTCCCAGAAAACCCTCTGGTCTCAACCAGGTCTCGCTTGGGTGGTGGTTTGCTTGTTTAGGAATGTGAGTCTGTGTAACTCCTTTTTCGCTCACTCCATCAGAATCCCTCTCTTGTGATTAGAATAATTGGGAGTGATACCTGCTGGGCACCATCTAGTTCTTCTGAGCTCAAGTAGAGGAAGCCACCGTCCGTGGGGCCTCTTTCGTTCCTTCTTTGGATCTTCGGTTTCCTCCTTTCGCTTGAGCTAAACACAAACCAATAGTTTTAGCTCAGATGGCCACACGCAGGCTTTCAAGACCCCAGACTTTCCCACCAAACTAGGATGTCAAACATAACGCTGAAGAAGCCCATCAGGCCCGTCCACTGAGCTGTCCCACGTGAGCATCAATTCGTGAAGGACACAAACCAACCCAACAGAAGAGGAGGACCTTGTTGACCAGGGCAGCGAGCTGGGGGCATGAGTTCACATTTCCGGCTTTGGATTCAGACAGATACTGCTGTCTGAATTCATTCATTCGTGTGTGCGTTCTTACCGACTCTCCCTTACCCTCTGGCCCCTGTACAAAGACTAGGCCACATGACCATTCCGTGCTGGGGACCCAGTGGTGACTGAGACAGCCCCAGGCCCAGTTTAGTCCAGTGAGAGGGGAGGAGAAGAGAGGGAAGCAGGCAGAGTCCTGAGATGGCACAGAAAGCTTGATCTTGGGCAGCTCCGAGATGACGTCTAAGGGGAGAGCTGAGGACCGCAGAGAAGCTGGGGCCCAGACAGGGACACGGTGCCTGGGGTGGGTGACCGACGAGAGGTGGATGGGAGTGCTCGCCCCCTAGCATTCGTTCCCTGGCTGATCTTGGACAATAGAAAGTGGTGGACAGAAGGGGAGAAAAGCATAGAACAAAAACGCAAACATATTTTTAAAGAAAGGGGGTGGGGGCCAGACCTACTGGATTGCGAGACTTCCAAGAATGCCCCGAGTCTCTGGCCCCTAAGTTATCCTTGGGACTTGGATTTGAAGATGACTTTTATGGGTCCCCTTTCAGCCAGAGGACGACGGGCCTGTAGAATGAGCACTTTCACCCGCGAGGAACCTGTTCCCTCCCTGAAACGCGAGATTCTTTTCCCACAAACTTTTTGAAGCCCCCACCCCGGGTCTCCCTTTTCTTTCCTGGAGCATGAGCATCCAGGGGACCAGGTCTTCAGCAGTCAAGTCCCAAAGCCCAGGTGAGAAGACAGCGAGGGGAAGGGAAGCAGGCGGGCTAGATCAAAAGAAACAGAAGGCGCCCAGTGGAAATGGAGCGTGCGGACACATTAGCCCAACAGTAAGCCGCAGGCAGGGAACGATGTGTTTTGACAAATCTTTAACGGAGGACCCTGTCACCTGCCGTATAAACTTTGACCTTAGGCACAACCAAATGGTGTGTTGCACAAGCGTGAAGCAGGTCATCAGCATGGCAAGGGCCTGGACGCAGAAATAGTGCCCGGTGCTAGCAAGCATGTGGTGAAATGAAAACTTTCTGTGTGGCCACGGGGGTGAATTCGTTCTAAGGCAGTGGTTCACCACCTGCCTCAGGCCGCGACCTTTTGATACAGTTCCTCATGTGGTGGTGACCCCCAACCATAAAATTATTTTCGTTGCTATCTCATCCCTGTACCGTATATACTTGTGTATAAGTCGAGTCTTTCAGCACATTTTTAACACAGGTTTTGTGGTGAAATGAGGTGCCTCGGCTGATATTCAGGTCGGCTTATACTTGAGCATATACGGTATGTATTTAAATTTTTAATTGAACAACCTTATCATCTTCAAAGTACTCTGAATTACACTTAACACATTTGTCAAATCTGTGATTGCATTCTTTTCTAATCATTTAAAAAATATTTGATTGGGGGCTTGTACAACTCTTATCACAATCCATACATACATCCATTATGTCAAGCACATTGGTACACTTGTTGCCATCATCATTCTCAAAACACTTGCTTTTCACTTGAGCTCTTGGGATCAGCTCCTCTCCCCGCTCCCCCCTCCCCCCACCGCCCCCCCGTTTTTAAAAATCATTTTATTGGGACTTGTACAACTCTTAAGACAATCCATACATCCACTGTGTGTCCAGTTCGTTTGTACATTTGTTGCCATCATCATTCTCAAAACATTTTCTTTCTATTTGAGCCCTTGATATCAGCTTCTTATTTTTCCTCTTCCCTCTCTCCCTCCTGAACCCTTGATAATTTATAAATGATTATTTTTTCATGTCTTACACTGACTGATGTCTCCCTTCACCCACTTTTCTGTTGTCCATCCCCTAGGGAGGGGGTTATATGTAGATCCTTGTGATCGGTTTCCCCTTTCTCTCCCCAACCTTTCCCTTCCCCTCCTGGTATCGCTACTCTCATTATTGGCCCTGAGGGGTTTATCTGTCCTGGATTCCCTGTGTTTCTAGCTCTTATCTGTACCCATGTACATGCTCTGGTCTAGGTGAATTTGTAAGGTAGAATTGGGGTCATGATAATGTGTGTGTGTGGAAGTATTAAAGAACTAGAGGAAAGTTGTAAGTTTCATAGTTGCTACACTGCACCCTGACTGGCTTGTCTCCTCCCCACGACCCTTCTGTAAGGGGATGTACAATTGTCTACAGATGGGCTTTGGGTCGCCACTCTGCACTCCCCCTCATTCACAATATGATTTTTTGTTCTGGGTCTTTGATGCCTGATGCCTGATCCTATCAACACTCATGATCACACAGGCTGGTGTGCTTCTTCCATGTGGGAAGAAGTGGCCATCAGCTAGATGGCTACTTGTTTATCTTCAACCCTTTAAGACCCCAGATGCTGTATCTTTTGATAGTTGGGCACCATCAGCTTTCTGCACATTTGCTTATGCACCTGCTTTGTCTTCAGCAATTGTGTCAGGAAGGTGAGCATCATGGAATGCCAGGTTAATAGAACCAAATATTCTTGCATTGAAGGAGCACTTGAGTAGAGGCCCAGGGTCCATCTGCTACCTTAATACTAAACCTATAAATATACGGCATATACTCATGTATAAGTCGAGTTTTTCAGCACATTTTTAATGCAGTTAGGTGTCTCGGCTGATATTTGGGTTGGCTTATACTTGAGTATATATGGTGATTTTGCTACTGTGATGGATCGGGCGACCCCTGTGAGAGGGTCATTCGACCCCCAAAGCCATATTGAGACCCACAGGTTGAGAACGGCTGTTCTAAGGCAACAACCACAAAAACACTGCCGCTGAGTGGATGCCAACTCAGAGCCACTCTATGTAGGGTTTCCGAGGCTTTCAATCTGCACTGGAGCAGAAAGCCTCTTCTTCCTCCTTTGGAGCAGTTGGTAGATTTGAACTGCTGACCTTGCTGGTGGGCAACCCAATGCTTGCTTACCCAACAGCCTCACTGCACCAAAAAAACGGAACTCACTGCCATTGAGCCGCTGTCTACTCAAAGGGGCCTTATAGCACGGTAGAACTGTCCCCGTGGGTTTCCGTGACTGTAACTCTTTATGGGAGTAGAAAGCCCCATCTTTCTCCCGAGGAGCTGCTGGTGGTTTGAACTCCTTCACCCTGCAGGTAGCAGTCCAACACACCAGCCCTATTCCATCAGGCAACCAGAGCCTCAAAGTGTACATTGACTTAGACGTCGCACCGCCGGTATCTTTCCTGCCCAAATTCAAGACACAAAATAATGATGATAACAAAGATTGATGTGTAACTTTCCAGGGGCGGGGGAATAGAATAGAAATGCTCAAAAATTGAGGGAGAGTACAATAATTTCAAATAGAAGCCACTTGGCGGTATCGTGTATTTATTAAACATTGTGTTCCAAAAGGGCTTACTGAACCATCCGTCAGCATTTACTGAGGACCTGCTGGGGCCACTTCCAGGTTTGGCCCCTGTTGTTGCTGTTGTTAGATCCCATCCACGGGGTTCCGACCCATAGTGACCTTACACACAACAGAGCAAACCACTGCCGGGTCCTGCACCACCCTCTCCGTTGTTCCTGCGCCTGAGCCCATTGGCGCAGCCTTCTCTCTAACCTCACGGAAGATCTCCCTCCTTCCACGGAGGAGCCCCTGTGGCGTAGTGGGGAATACATAGGGCTGCTAACAGCAAAGTCAGCAGTTCAAACCCAAGGCCTGCTCCGAGGGAGAAAGACAAGGGTTTCTTTTTATGGGGAGCATTTTATTGCTCCCCATAAAAAGTTACCCTCAGATAGATGAGATAAAGGAGGCCATCAACTCTCACACACCAGGGGTCAGGAGGATGGCACAGGCCTGGGGCACGGTGTTTGGTGACCCACAGCACCACCCTGAGGTGGCGCTGAATTGACACCCATGGACAACAGAAGGAGCCTCGGTGGCGTGGTGGGTGGCATGGTGGGTGACGGAGTCGGACTGCTGACCACGAGGTTGGAAATTTGAACACCCCCCCAGCCGGCCACTCCATGGAAGAAAGAGGGGACTGGCTGTTGCCATGTACACCCCCGTAGGCAGTTCTACCCTGTCCACATTTCTCCCCATCACCCACATTTATGCTATTCATCCTCTTCGTGGGTGGGGGCTATCTATCCAACCTCGTGATGGGTTCCCCTTTGCCCCTCCCAGAGCATCCCCCTACCCTCGATGCTGGTGGTTTTGAACTGCCCACCATGTGGATCTCAGCCCAGCACTAACACCATTCCAGCGCCAGAGTTAGTCTCAGAAACCCACAGAGACAGTACTACCTTGTCCTAGGGGGTCACGAGGAGCCGGCGCTCACGCGAAGGCAGTTGGTGGGTGTGGTTTGCTTGTTACTGTTCAGCCTTCATGTGCGGGTGAAACCAGTGAAGAGAGCCTGGCTTGGGCCATAATGACACTTGGTGGCCTAGTGGTTACACACTGGGCTTCGGGCGACGCCGGTCGGCAGTTCAAAACCACCAGCAGCTCCGTGGGAGAGACTGGATTTTCTGTTCTCCTCAACATTAGTCTTGGAAACCCACAGAGAGGTTGCTAGGAGTTGACATGGATTCCATGGTAGTGAGTAGAGCTCTTTAAAGAGGTCTTTGATTTTTAAAAAGATCATTTTATTGGGGGTTTTTACAGCTCTTATAACAATCCATGCAGCCATTGTATCAAGCATATTTGTACATATGTGGCCATCATCGTTTATGAAGCATTTCCTACTTGGGCCCTTGGTATCAGCTCCTCTCCCCCCACCTCCCACCCTTGTGGCTCCTTGAACAGTTTTATACTGTTATTGTTATTTCGAATCGTACACTGTCCCGTTGTCTCCCTCCACCCACAATTCTGTTATTCATCTCCTTTGTAGAGAGGGATTTTACAGCGGGTTTGCCCAGTGCAATGTGGCTTGGGTCTCTTGATGGTTGTTTCCATGGTCATGGGTTATTTGATCCACGTGGAATGAGATCCTTGGCCACGTGTTGCTGGGAAGTGAAATGACTCCAGGGGTAGAGGCTCTTGGGATCTCATGCTTGGTCTCCTCTGGACCTCGCCCCATGCGCATTTTTCCTTACCCAATCCTCTCTCGTTGTGACAATTCCTAATTATCAGCACCACCTTGTGACTCTCCCTAGTCAAATCTGCAGACCTGAGAGAGGCCTGGGGATAGGCATTCCACCTGCCTCTCCCAACCAAACACCAAACCCACCCAGATAGATAAGCGTCTTGGAAACGCTGTGGGGCAGCTCCACTCAGTCCCGGGAGGTCGCTGTGAGCCAGACGGGAACAGCCCCACAGAGTTTCTGAACCCTTCTTTTCCTGGGATGACTGCCCAAGCCTCCCATGCATGTGAAAGTGGGACACTGGATAAAGCAGCCTGCAGAAGCATCCGTGCGTCTGGATTCGGGTGCTGGCAAAGACTATGGAAAGCATCAAGGGCCGCCAAACGACCGTTCACATCTGTCTTAGAAGAAATACAGCCAGAATGCTCCTTAGAGGCCAAGATAGTGAGACTTCGTCTCACAATCTTCGGACATGCTGTCAGGAGAGACAGCGTCTTTGGGACAGTGGAGGGGCATTGAAAACGTGGAAGGCCTTCAAGGAGATGGATGTCCACGGATGGTGGCTGGAACCGTGGGCTCAACCATTGTGAGGACGGCGCAGGGCCGCCGGGCAGTGTTATGTTCTGATGTGCAGAGGGTGGCTCTGGGTCAGCGCTGCCTGGATGGAGCCTACCAACACCAACATCTTTCTGGGGGTGGACGGGCCATTCTTTCACTGATCAATGAGTTAGCAGCCAAGCGCTGGACCAACCAGGTCACCAGGGGTTCCTATTAAGAGTCCCAGATGAGGATTAAATGAGAAAACATGTTCTTTAAAAAAAATCATTTTATTGGGGGCTGGTACAACTCTTATCACAATCCCTCCATCCATCTGTTGTGTCAAGCACATTTGTACATTTGTTGCCATCATCATTTTCAAAACATCTGCTTTCTACTTGAGCCCTTGGAATCAGCTTCTCATTCGCGACTCCCCCTCCCTCCCTCATGAACCCTTGGTCATTTATAAATTATTATTTTTTCATGTCTTTGACTGATGTCTCCCTTCACCCACTTTCCTGTTGTCCATTGCCCAGGGAGGGGGTTACAGGTAGATCATTGTGATCGGTTTCCCCCGTTCTCCCCCCACCTTCCCCTTACCCTCCTGGTACCGCTACTCTCAATATGGGTCCTGAGGGGTTTATCTGTCCTGGATTCCCTGTGTTTCCAGCTCTTATCTGTACCCATGTACTAGCTCTGGTCTAGCCAGGTTTGTAAGGTGGAATTGGGGGTCATGATGGTGGTGGGGAGGAAGCATTAAAGAACTAGAGGAAAGTTGTATGTTTCATCAGTGCTGTTCTGCACGCTGACTGGCTTGTCTCCTCCCTGAGACCCTTCTGTAAGGGGATGTCCAGTTGTCTACAGATGGGCTTTGGGTCTCCACTCTGCACTCCTCCTCATTCACAATGATTTTTTTTGTACTGGGGCTTTGATGCTTGATACCTGATCCTATCAACACCTTGTGATCGCACAGGCTGGTTTGCTTCTTCCATGTGGGCTTTGTTGCTTCTCAGCTAGATGGCCGCTTATTTATCTTCAAGCCTTTAAGACCCCAGATGCTATATCTTTTGATAGCCAGGCACCATCAGCTTTCTTCACCACATTTGGTTATGTATCCGCTTTGTCTTCAGCAATCCTGTCAGGGAAGGTGAGCATCATGGGATGACAGTTTAATAGAACAAAGTGTTCTTGTATTGAGGGAGTACTTGAGTGGAAGCCCAATGTCCATCTGCTACTTAATACTAAACCTATAAATATATGCACATAGATCTATTTCCACATCGTCATAAATAAATCTATGTACATATGCACATGCCTGTATTTAGACCTCTATAAATGCCCTTTGCCTCCTAGTTCTTTCCTCTACTTCCTTCTACTTTCCTCTTGTCCCACTATCATTCTCAGCCTTCATTTGGGTTTCAGTAATTCCTCTTGGTTACATTACCCTTGGTCAATCCCTACCGAGAAAACATGTTCTTAAAACGCATCATGGCTGGCACATGAGAAGCTTGCCATGAATAATTTTCTGCCGCTGCGGTGAGCTTTATTCTTTACCTATTCAGAGAAGTTGCCTCTTTTGGTCAGGTTTAGTTGGATATACTCACATATTCCTACAATCAATAGCTCACTCATATAAGAATAGTTGTAGTCATCAGCTTTAGAACAGATTATTCTTTCTTGTCTTCATGGTTATTAGCTCCCCATTTCTCCCTCCACCCCCATCCTCCCCATGCAAACCGTCAATCCAGGTAGTGTCTCTGGAACTTTATCTATCTTGGATTTCAAATACAGACAAATACACTCAACACACAAACTGACGCAGCGACAATCGCAAAGTCAACGAGAAAACAAACAAAACACAACAAAAACCTCAATCAAAAGAAGCAGAAAATATGAAGAACTGGACCCAGTGTGAAGTGGGTCAAAAAGAAGAACCAATGACCAGGTGTTCCATTTCCCCCGACTGCGTGCGCCCTCACCTGCTGTCCAACGCTCTGTGCCCGAGAGCCAGGCTTCTCACGTCCCTGGTCTGTGGTCGGGGGCTTCCCCTGAGGCTTCGTCCACAGGGATAAATTGCCCCTTCTTTTTGTGTGTGTGATTGATCCCAGCTCTGGGCAAGCACCCCTGTATCAGGGCAGAACGGAGCGGGCACGCTTCGGTTGTATTTTATCTATTTAGTAGCTTCTGCAGCACTTCGATTGCACAGGAAGGAACAAGCCATCCGCTCCACCGTCTCTCCGCGGACCCTGCCGGGACACGGGTGACGTGCTGCATGTCGGGCTGTCCTTCCTCCTGTTCCTCTCCCCCGGCCTCCAACCTCTGCGTCTTTTGGTCTGAAACACCGTTTTTCTCGCTTTGTTTTGTCTCGGGTTCTAACAGCGGACTCGTGCGGTCCGTCTTCCTCTCGCTGAGATCCGCTCGCCTCGTTGGGCCAAGCGCGTCTTCTCAGTGTGCCGGTGGCGTCACCACGTGGGGGACAGTTTCTTCATTGTGGCGCGCCCCAGCCCCAGTATGGACCGGGTGCCTCCGTCGCTTCTGCCACAGACCGGCATTTGGGTGCCATGGTGTCAGCGGCCTGCATATGAGTGTGTGTGTGTGTGTGTGTGTGTGTGTGTCCTTCTTCAGGTGTTTGTGATCTGTACCCAGCTGGGCCCTAGGGTGTTTCTACATGCATCTTAGCACCATAGGGGCTGCCCTATTCTGCCGTTAGTGATTTCTGTTGTTAGTGATTTAATTGTGTCCACCCTCCTTTCTGAGTCATGCCCTCTCTCCCCGTGAACTCTCATGAACTCACTGTCCCCTAAGCTTCCGGTCTCCCCTTGGGAGCTGCTGTTAGCACTTGGTCCTACCCATTACGCCCACTGCCAGTGCACAGATCCTGACTCACAGAGACCCCATGTAGGGGCTTCCGAGACTGTCCATCTTAACAGACGTCTCGTCTTTCTCCCAAGGAGCAGTTGGTGGATTTGAACTGTCGACCTGTGAGTGATTAGCCCGATGTTTATCCCAGGATGTTACCAGGGCTCCTTTTGATCCCATATAGATAGATCTTGAGATCAACCACCCAAGGCCATAGTCTCTACTCAACTCAACTCACTGCCGACTCAGCATAGAGCTGCCCCCCTGAGGTTCCAAGACTGTGGGAGTAGAAAGCCTGTCTTTCTCCTGCACAGAGTGGCTGGCAGCTTCAAACTGTCAGCAGCCCAATCCGTAACCTGCTGAGCCACCGGGGTCCCGGGGTCTTTTCCTCTCAAACTGAGCTAGGTATTGTTGGGTTTTCGGAAGAGTGCAGGGTGATCTTTGGCTTGAGGTTTCAAGATGACCTCGGGGCAATTGCTGTGGCCCAGTGGGTCTTCCGTGGCTGGGCTTTGATTTTGGTTTCGGGCGTGCATCACCAGGCCTTTCTTCTGACGCACCTCCGCACGGGGCCCAGCCAGCATTTCAGTTAGCGGCCATGAGCGCTAACCGACAGTCCCCATCCCGAGCCCCCTCGTTTTATTCTTGGGGGTATCGATGCTGATTCTGGGGGACTCTGAGTGTCCTGGGGCAGGGGTGGTGGGCGGGATGGAGCTCTGGGCGCACTCAGCTCACCCCCCGATCCTCCCGACAGAGGACATCATGGTGGTGTTCAGCACGGCCTCCTGGGAGGGCCGGGCCGACTTCTCGCAGGCCGACGTGCACCGTCAGATCGCCATCGTGTTCAAGACGCCACCCTACGAGGACCTGGAGATCACCGAGCCGGTGACGGTCAACGTCTCCCTGCAGCGGCTCACGGACGGGGTCTGCAGCGAGCCCCTGCCCTTCACCTACCTGCCTCGTGACCACGGTAATCCAGGCTGCCTTAGCCTCAGGCGTGCTGGGGACGGGCTGTGCTAGGGGAGGGGGCAGCGAGGGAACACAGGCACAGAGGGGGAGTCCACCGGGCAGTGACCGCGTGGATCAGAGCAGAGCTGCTGCCGTGCGGGGTCTCCTCGGCTGTGGCCTCAGTGGAATGCATATCACCAGGCCTTTCTTCCGCGGGCCCCTGGTGGGCACACTGACCTATCGATCTCGTGGTGATAATCCAGTGTTTAACCGTTTGGACCTCAAAGGGGCTTTGTTGGGGCAGTGATGGTGTTGCCCAGCTGACACTGATCCTCGTGACCCCATGTGACAGGTAGCTCCCCCATAGGAGACCGCCCCCCCCCCCGTGGGCGTAAGTGGGTACAGGTTGGTCTGCGATCTGCAAAGTCAGCGGTTCGAAACCGCCAGCCGCTCTGAGGGAGAAAGACGGGGCTCTCTACTCCCATAAAGCTAAAGCGTTGCCCTGTCCGAAACTCACAGGGGGCAGTTCTGCCCTGTCCAGTGACCAGCGTCTCGGTAGCAAGTTCTGGTGATTGGCTTCCCAAAGGGCCCAGCCTTGGAAACCCACCAGGGCCGCTCGACTCGTCCGTGCATGTGCGCAGTCACTGCGAGTTGGAATCAACCCAAAGCTGGAGTCCAGGAGAATTGGGAAATTCAGGCAAATGAAACTCTTAATAGTGCTTTGTCTTGTGGGCGGTTGGAAGCCTTCTGTCACTCACCCCCTGGGCACGCCTGCTCCGAGCCAAGCGGTGCTGGAGATGCAGGGACCAACACAACCCTGGCTGGGCCCTCACGGCATTCTCAGGCCTGGGGCAGGGGCGGGGGGCCGAGGCATACAGAGCTGGTCCATCCAGCGATGACCAGAATGCACAAGTCGAGGAGAGAGGCGTTCAGGGAACTGGATGAGCCAGCCCTAAGCAGTTACCTGACCCAACCCAGAAAGGCTTCCTGGTGGAGGGGCAGTTGAGGCTGGGGGGGAGATGAAGAGGTTCCCTGGGAAAATGTGTGTGTGGGTGGTGGTGGTGGTGGGAGTGACGGTGAAAACAGGTTGCAAGGAGCAGACACAGCAAGTGCAAAGGCCCGGTGGCAGGACTGTGCCTGGGGTGTTGTAGGAGTCCCAAGGGCCTGTGTAGCTGGAATGGAGAGAACACCTCAAAAACGAAAGGCTTAGAAATGAAACCAGCGAGAGAAGGTGGAGGGAGGGGCAGGCACTCTTTAAGGTTCTACAAGTCCTGGGAAGGAGCCCTGGGTAGCACAAAGAGTTCAGCGCTGCTCGACTGCTAGCCAAAAGGTTGGCGGTTCAAACCCACCCAGAGGTGCCTTGGAAAACAGGCCTGGTGGTCTACTTCCACAAGTTCACGGCCTTGAGCCCCCCTGGGGCAGTTTGACTCTGCACACGATGAGGGGTGGGTGTCACCGTTAGTTGCCATCAGTCCAAAGACTTCTGATTCAGATGTGGGCCTCTGGTTTATATTAGACTAGCTCAGCGATTGCTTCCATGGACTCTATAATGGTGTGTCAGTCCGGGTAGACTAGAGAAACAAATTCATAGACCCGCATATGTGTATGAGAAAGAGCTTTATAGACAAGAGCAGTTGAATATTGAGAAAACATCCCAGCCCAGTCCAGATCAAGCCCATCAGTCCGATATGAGCCCATATGTCCGATACCAATCTATAAAGCTCTCCTCAGACTCACGAAACAGATGCAATGACGCCAAGTGCAGGAAGGTCACAGGCCAGTGGGTGGGAAGTCTTGTGGATCAGTGGCAGTGTAAGCATCTGAGTGCTGGCAGGGGTCTCCACGTGGCTTCTCCAGCTCCCAGGGCTGGATCAGGCTTCTCAGGGATGTGGCTTCTCAGGGATGTCTCGCAGGGAGTCAGCAGAGTGAGAGAGTGTGTCTCCCGTCTCCAAGGAGGAAAAAACTTGAATTCACAGAATTCTCAAGAGAAGGCCACACCCACACAGAGGCCTCATTGCCTATGATCCGATTGACAGACTAGGCACTACCACTTCACGCTTAATCCTCTCAAGTCCCAAATTGACATCAGATTATGTAATTACCACAAATGGATTCTGCCCACTCTTCCCTTGGCGACATGGGTAGGTTCCCAAGGCTCTGTGGTCAATGTGCAGAACTTGGACCTTCTGCGAAAGTGGAGGATGATTACATCAGTTCACACAGTGGAAGGTGACTACATCACGGCACAATTGCCAAGTTGTACCTTCATCTAACTGCCAAGGCATATTGTCAACATAACTGCCAAGTCACATGGTTACATCGTCGCAAAACTGCCAAATCTCGGCATTTACGCGAGTGCCATTATTTCATCATGCCCTGACTGCCAGGCCACTGAGAATCTCAGCCCGGCCAACTTGACGTGGAACCTTAACCATCACCACCAGCGCCACTCTCACCGGTCACCTTGGCGTCCCGTACTGCCAGACACACATTACCAGTTGTCAGGAAATTGCCTGGTGTGGTAGCTTTCTTACGATCGCCCTACATGTGAGAGGTCAGATAGCGAGATGGTTGCTAAGTGAGGAGAAGGCGGATCGATCGAAGTCCTGATGGTGTCGTGGTTCCTTGATGGGCTGCGATCTGCGTGGTCGGCAGTTCCAAACCACCAGCAGCTCCAAGGGAGAAACTCTGGGCTTTCTACTCCTGTAAACAGTCACCATCTCAGAAACCCATGGGGGGGGGGGCATAGGGGGGAGCGTCCCTATCAGCACTGAGTTGATAGCAATGAGAGAGGTGTGTTGATATTGATGAGTTATTCTTTGTGTCTCGGCACAGACAGCTACGGCGTGGACAAGAAGCGGAAACGAGGGATGCCCGATGTCCTTGGGGAGCTGAATAGCTCTGGTACGTTGCCCCTGCTCCACCCCGGGCTGGGAGGGAGAGGGCTGTCAGGGTAGAGGAGGCCCTCACGTCTGCGTTTCCTCAGACCCCCACTGCATCGAGAGCAAACGGCGGAAGAAAAAGCCGGCCTTCCTGGACCAGTTCCTACCCTGCCCTGGCTCAGGTGAGTCCCAGCTCCGTGCCAGCCCCTCGGGATGGGCTCAGGTGAGCCACAGCCCTTTTGGTCCCTTCAGGCTCCCCTGAGTGGGACTCAGTGGCAGCGAGGTGTCTCAGGACTTGAGTGCTGCTCTCACAGAAACACGGAACACACACGGGGATCCACATGGTTGGCGGTTCGAAACCACCAGCAGCACCGTGAGAGAAAGACTGGGCTTTCTCGGAAACCCACAGGGGGGTTACTACGAGTCAGCATGGAGTCGATGGCAGTGAGTTTCAAAGGAGACTTCAAGGAGCAAAGTCCAGCGCTTACTGGCCCCGTGGGCGTCTTGTCCATCTTTATGGGAGCCTGAACTGTCTCCTGCAGAGCAGCGTGGTGGGTTTGCACGACTGACCTCACGGAGCCCTGGTGGCACAGCGGTTAAAGTGCTTGGCTGCCAACCGAAAAGGTCAGGCGTGCAAACCCGCCAGCAAGCTCCGTAGGAGACAAGACCTGGGGGACCCGTGTCCGTGAAGGGCACGAGCGGCCTTGGGAAACCTCATGGGGCAGCTCCATTCCGTCCAGTGCCACGGAGTTGGATGTCCACTCACAGAGGGCCTAGAGGACATCGTAGAGCTGCCCCGGTGAGTTTCCAAGACTGTTGTGCATTCAGGGAGCAGAAAGCCTTCTCTTGGCCCCTGAACTGCTGGTTTCTGTGCTTCGCGGCCTAACATGTAGCCCCTACACCACGAGGGTGACAAGGCGTTGGAACCAACTCCAAAGCGCTGGTTTTTCCCGGTGTTTCAGGAGGGTCTCTCCTCGGTCAGCCTGTCTGTCTTCTCTTGGGTTCTTTGGGAGTCTGCTCGTGGCCCCCGTCATTCTCCCGTCCAAGTCTGCTTTTTTTTAAAATTTAATTTCTCTCTGTCCTAATCTCCTCTTAGGCTATCCCAGAATGTAGGAGGTGCAAGGCCCACCCGGCGCTGACATGGCCGCATTCACTTAACAGAGAGCGTACCATTCTCACATGGGGTGTCGGCCACAGGGACAGAGGGTGGGATTGCGAGATATACATCCATTTGGTGGGGAGGAGGGGCACAGTGAATCCAGACACGTTTGTTCAGGAGACAATCGGAGGGTCCAGCTGCCGCTGCTCCGTGTTCGTGCTGCGTGACTTTCCCCAAAAGCCTCCACCTCACCGAGGCTCAGGGTCTCCTGTGAAAAGCCTTCTCACAGACCTACCTAATCGGCCTTTGAAGGCCCCTTCTTCGTTTTTAGAGATACCGCATGACAGGCAAAAGGAGCCCTGGTGGCGTCCTGGGTTACGTCGTGTTGGGCTGCTAACTGCGAGGTCGGCAGTTCGAAACCAGCAGCCGCTCTGCACGGCAAAGAGACACGGCTTTCCGCTCCCACAAAGGTTTACTGTCTTGAAACACTCCCCCACCACCACGCAGGGCGGTTCTCCGCGCTCTATAGGTGGCTGCAAGTTGGAATCGACTCGATGGCAGTGAGTTTGGTTGGGTTTATGTGACAGGTAAAGGAGCAGAGGGTTCAGGTTTGGGCCACCGACTGCCAGGTTAGGGACTTGCCAGCACACAGCAATGATGCCTACCTTCTTCAGTGATGATGTGTCAGTTCATTCACAGAAGACTCCCAGGTAACAGGGGCTTCCCCAGGATAGATGGGAGAAAGGTGGGACTGGCTGCCCTGGGAAAGATTTACAACCTTGGACCACCTGTATAGCAGTGATTCTCGACCTTCCTAACGCCGCGGCCCTTTAATACAGTTCCTCATCTTGTGGTGACTCCCAACCATAACATTATTTTCATTGCTACTTCATCACTGTCATTTTGCTACTGTTATGAATCGTCATGTAAATATCTGATAGGCAGGATGTATTTTCATTGTTACAAATTGAACATAACCACAGCGGAATATAAAAAGACCAATCAGCATCCAGATTAAGTTCCCATGGTGTGTATATATACACACACACACACACACATACACATACATATATATATTGCAGTAGTTGATGATTTTACAGTACATGATTTTACTTTTACCCAGTAATTATAATTCATGAAGTGCCCTTTTACCTCCAGTGCGGCTGCTTTCTACACAGTAGCTGCTCTCTACACGTGACTGGTCCGCATAAGTACATTATGGCGCCAACCCTGTCACATACACCTGTATTTGTACAGGGTGTAGGTGATAGGGTTGGCACGATGTCTTCACACTGGGAACTCATATGTGGGTGTATCTGCATGTGGACGGACTCACCTGGAGACAGAGGAACGGTGTCTCGGTTCCTAAGACCATCAGAAATATGTGTTTTCCAATGGTCTTAGGTGACCTCTGTGAAAGGGTTGTTCGACACCCCCAAAGGGGTCGCGACCCACAGGTTGAGAACCGCTGCTGTATAGCATTACTGAGTCGGAATGGACTGGACAGCAGTGAGTCTGGATTTGGAAGAAGCCCTGGTAGTGCACTGGGCTTAAGCATTGGCTGCTAACCACACCATGAGGTCAGTGGTTCAAACCCACAGCTTCTCCACAGAGGGAAAAGGATGAGGTTGTCTGCTTCCATAAAGATGTACAGCCAAAAGGAAGTAGAGAAAAGAACTAGAAGGCAAAGGGCATTTATAGAGGTCTAAATAGAGGCATGTACATATGTAAATAGATTTATATATGATGATGGGGAAATAGATCTATGTGTATCTATTTACAGGTTTAGTATTAAGGTAGCAGATGGACCTTGGGCCTCCACTCAAGTAGTCCCTCAACGCAAGAACACTTTGTTCTATTAAACTGGCATTCCATGATGCTCACTTTCCCTACACGATTGCTGAAGACAAAGTAGGTGCATAAGCAAATGTGGTGAAGAAAGCTGATGGTACCTGACTATCAAAAGATATAGCATCTGGGGTCTTAAACGCTTACAGGTAAACAAGCAGCCATCTAGCTGAGAAGCAACAAAGCCCACATGGAAGAAGCACACCAGCCTGTGTGATCACGAGGTGTTAAAAGGATCAGGTATCAGACATCAAAGAACAAAAAACCATATCATTGTGAATGAGGGGGAGTGCAGAGTGGGAACCCACAGCCCATCTGTAGGCAAATGGACATCCCCTTACAGAAGGGTCAGGGGGAGGAAATGAGCCAGTCAGGGTGCAGTGTAGCAACAATGAAACATACAACTTTTCTCTAGTTCTTAAATGCTCCCCCCTCCCACTATCATGATCCCAATTCTACCTTACAAATCCGGCTAGACCAGAGGATGTACACTGGCACAGATAGGAACTGGAAACACAGGGAATCCAGGACAGATGAACCCTTCAGGACCAGTGGTGAGAGTGGCGATACCGCGAGGGTAGAGGGAAGGTGGGGTAGAAAGGGGGAACCGATTACAAGGATCTACATATAACCCACTCCCTGGGGGACAGACAACAGAAAAGTGGGTGAAGGGAGACATCAGACAGTGTAAGACCTGAAAAAATAGTAATAATTTATAAATTATCAAGGGCTCATGAGGGAACGGGGCGGGAAAGGAGGGGAAAAAATGAGGAGGCGATACCAAGGGTTCCAGTAGAAAGCAAATGTTTTGAGAATGATGAGGGCAACAAATGTACAAATGTGCTTGACACAGTGGATGGATGGATGGGTGGTGATGAGAGTTGTGCGAGCCCCCAGTAAAATGATTTAAAAACAAAAACAAACGACGTACAGCCTTGGAAACCGTACGGGTGACGGTCACTCTGAGTCAGAACTGTTCTCAATAGCAGCAGGTGGGCGCTCAGTCCTGGGCGCCTGGTGGTGCAGCGGTTCAGGGAACCGAGCACCCGGTGGTGCAGCGCTCTTCTGTGGTCCGAGAGGTTGGCAGTTTGAACCCATCAGCGGCACTGTGGGAGAAAGCGAAGGCTGGCTGTTCCCATAAAGATGTCTAGCCCTAGAAACCCGGTGGGGGCAGTTCTGGGAGCCGTGGTTGGGTCGTGGTTCCGTGTGAGGCCGGCAGTAGGAAACCTCCAGCAGCTCCTCAGGAGAAAGACGGGGCTGTCTACTCCTGTAGAGAGTTACAGTCTTGAAACCCACAGGGCCAGTTCGACCCTGCCCTACCGGGCCGCTCACTGTGAGTCAGCATCAACTCGATGGCAGCGAGTTTGGCTTTCAGAGTGTGGGGGGCAGTTCTATCCTGTCCCCCGTGGCGACTATGAGTCAGAATGGACTGTAAGACGGTGGCTTCGGCTTCCCCGTTACTGGGGACCCCCTAGCTTAATTGGCATCACAGGCTTGCCTCTGCTGTCATAGTTACGGAAGACTTTCTTCCTGGGCACAGCTAGGGAGTTTTAAACCCCAAACTCGAAGGTTAACCGTTGGTGGCAAACTGCTTGCATCACTGGCTGCCATGGTGAGTGGCCCACTTGATGGCAGCTCATAACCCCAGCCTACCCTGGCTGGGGAGCAGCCCAGCTGGTGCGTAGTGGTTCAGCGTTTCGGCCGCAAGGTCAGCAGTTCAAAACCCCCAGGCTTTCTACTTCAGGCAAGAGTTCCAGTCTGGGAAGCCCACAGAAGCAGTTCTATCTGGTTACGATGAGTTGCAATCAATTAGAGGGCAGTGCGTTTGATTTGGTTTTCTCTCTTCTGGAAGCTTCTTCTCCTCACCAATTCTGGGTGGGGTGGGGTGGGGGACACCCTCCCCAACCCAGTTTACCAGCTCCCTGGGACAGCCAGTTACTTTGCCTGTTGTTAGGGGTCCTAGAGCCAGTCTGACTCACAGTCATCCGTGCACAACAGAAGCAAACAGTGCCCATGCCTCACCATCGTGGTTAGTTGTGTCAGCCCACTGCTGCAGCCACCTGGTCACTTTGCACCAATTTAGCAGCCACAGTGGGGTGATGACGGTTGGTTGGGTACAACCACCATTCAGAGCGGAAGTTAAACCCTAGCCCTCCCCTGCTCTCTCTCTCTCTCTCTCTCTCTCTGCAGGTCCCTTCCTCCCGCCAACAGGGCTGCTGGGGGACACGGACTTTTTCGCCGGCTCCGTGTCCTTGCCGGGCCTGGAGCCCCCGGCTGCGGCCGAACTCCTGGAGGAAAGCTTTGCCTACGACCCCACGGCGCCCACGCTCTTCACCATGCTGGACCTGCTGCCCCCCGCGCCTCTGCCGCTTGTCAATGCTGTTCCGGGCAGCGGGGGCACAGGGGCTGCGGTCGGGGAGCCCCCCGGCCCCGATCTGCTGACGCTGGACTCGTACCAGGCCTCGGGGCCCGGGGACGGGGGCACTGCCAGCCTCGTGGGCAGCAACATGTTTCCTAATCAGTATCGTGAAGCAGCCTTTGGGGGAGGCCTCCTGTCCCCGGGCCCTGAGGCCACGTAGCCCCCTGGGGCGCGTTGGGAAAGAGGAACTGGGGGGAGGGGGGCGGGCAGCGGCCGAGGGGCCGGATGTCCAACCGTGAGCCGGGCCACCGGCGCCCATCAGCCCACCTTCCTTCCTCATCCGTCTTTCCGAACCAAACGGACATCTTCTGCGCTGGCAAGGGGCTCCGGAGCACGGGGCTCTCTGCGAGCCTTGATTACCAATGAGACACTCGAGTCCGGAGAGCTTAAGGGACCTGGCCCCCAGGCCCACGGCCTCCTCCCCTGCACGCGGGGACCCTTCTCCACCCGGATTGTACTGCGGGTGGATCCCTGCCGGCGGGGGAGGGGGCGTTCAGGTTGTTTGCTGGTTCACAGTCTTCCAATAAAAATGAGTTTTTGAGCCTTGGGGGGGGTCTCGCGTCTACGTCTGGGGCACTCGGGCGCGGGGGGTGGGGCGAGCCCTCTTCTCCGCTGGGTCTCCCGCTCGGCCCCGCCGGGCCCCGCCCCCTCGAGGCCCCGCCCCTCCGGCTGCCTGGCCCCGCCCCCTCGAGGCCCCGCCCCGTGCGTCGGCGCGCTACGCCCTTCCCCCTGCTCAGGGGCACCATTTCCGCTTCCGGTGCGGGCCGCGCGCGCGAGCACCGCGGTGGGAGGTGGCGACGAGCCGGTGAGTGGAGGTGGCGGGCCCCGTCCCTTGGGTTTCGGGCCTGCGTCAGCCCCAAGCGCCCGCGCCTCGGCTTCTCCTGGGCCCGCCGCGCACCTCCGCCGGGCCCCGGGCCCGAGGGCTCCCCGACCCGCACCCCGGTTGGCCGGACCGACTTCAGGCCGCGCCCCTGCCTGGGTCCGGAGTCCGAAGTGGCGGCGTCGGACCTGGCCGAGAGCCGGGCCGCCGGCTACAGGCCCCGCCCCCGTGTCACAAACGAGCTCGGCATATGCCCTCAGGCCGCGTCGTCCGCCGAGTGTCCCCACCCTCAGGTTCCGCCCCCGTCCGTGAGCCCTGCCCCCAAGCCTGCCCACCCCCTTCTGTCTACCCCCCTCTACAGCCCCCCCCTTTTCAGACCCCGCCCCTGCACCCCGGCTGGGCCTCTCCTCAGAGCCCTCTCCCCCGCCCTTCTGCACCCCCCCTCCCCCAAGCGCCTGTCTTCCATTCCCCAACCACATACCCCTACTCTCTAATAAAGTCCTTCCCACCTGCCTTCATCCTCCATTCCCCTGACTGCTCCTTGGGTGGGGACATTCAGCTCAACCCCTTCCTCTTGAGCACCTGCCCCAGCGACTCCTGTCTCTTCCCCCCCACGGCTGATTTCAAACACATGCCACACCAGCCCCTCCCCCCCACCCCCCCAAAACCTCTCATCCCTGACTCCGGCATGTTGAAACCAGGAGACCCCTTTTCTGGGGCTGTTCACCCCCGAACCCCTTAAAGGTTTTCCAGGTATGCCAAGCTACTGGCTCAGGAGTCCCGAGGGCTACAGGGGTGGGTGTGGGTGTTAATGCTAACCGCAAGAAAGGTCAGCTGGTTAAGCCCACCAGCTGCCACTCCACGGGCAGTTCTACTTTGTCCTGTAGGGTCACGAAGAGCGAGTCGGCATGGACTCGGTGGCCTCTAGCTTTTGCAGTTCAAGCTGCTGCCCCCGCTGTAGTTTTTCCCTGTGGCCGAACTTCCCCCTCCAGGGGTGGGGGGGCCCCATCGCTGCCCAGTGCTGGGCTTGGTGCCATCCGTGGCACCTGCCCATCTGACGGACCGTGCCGGATCCCCTCCTCTCCCAGGTTGGGGGCCTCGGGCTCGGCCTCGCCACCATGTGGCACGAAGCCCGCAAACATGAGCGAAAGCTCCGTGGCATGATGGTGGACTACAAGAAGCGCGCCGAGCGGCGGCGGGAGTACTACGAGAAGATCGTAAGTCACCGAGGGAGGCTCCCCACGAAGGGAGGAGGAGGGAGGCCCGAGACGTGGTGGCAACCAGAGGGACACTGGGGTGAGTGGGAAGGAAGCCTGTCTCGGTGGCCCTTGGAGCAAAGCCGATGTCAGAGGGGCCACCTCTGGAGCCAGGCCACCTGTCTGCTCTCCGCTGTCTTCTGGTGCACCCAGAGCTCAGCCGTCCTTGAGGTTGGGCTTGGCACCCGGTAGGCGCCATCTCTGTTCACTGCGCCAGAAATGCCCAAACCCCATCCCGCAGCCTAAAAGGTTTTTGTGGTCTGGCCGCTGCCAGCCTGGAAGCTTTGTCCGTAGGCGGCCCAGCCTGCCTTGGGTTCTGTCTCTGCCCTCAGGCCTGTATGCTTGTCATGCCTCCTCCTCAACTGCTTGACTCCCCTTTGCCCTTAAGCCCCCGGCTGCAATCCTCTTAGGAGGTCTCCTGGAAGTGGGCTTGGGAACAGTGTTACCATGGACTCCCGTATCACTGTCCCTTGCCCCACCCTCTCCCATCTCCTGTCCCCTCCAGGCCGTGCTCTGAGTGGCCAGAGAGCTCTTTCTAAAGCCCACAGCGGATCTCTTCTCTCCCCTGTTCAGATGCCTCTGTTGCTCCCCAGTGCCCTTAGGAAAATGCCCAGTTTCCTTACCACAGCCACTGAGACACTACGTGGTCAGGCTCATGGCTGGCAATGCCTGCACTCACACCAGCTGTGTTCTGCCTAGCCCTGGGTTCACTGTTTCTCCCCTGTACTGCCTGCTTAGTCCTTGGGGAAGCCTTCCCGCCTCCTATAAGCCATGTGCTCCGTGAGTGCTGGCCCACCTCCCTGCCCTTCCCCTCAGGAGAGAACTTAGCATGAGCCTCGTTCTTGTGGTTCACATTTGCATCCAGTATTTGGCCCACTGAATATGGTCTGAAAGAGTTGATGAGTAACACAACATTAACAAACTGCATCTATCACTGCTGGGACTTGCCGCTTGTGCAGGGACTGGCCTGGTGTCATTTCTGCCTGAGCGGCTGCCCAGATGCTAAGTGCGTGTTCAGGACTGGACTAAACTTGGAGAGGAAAACCCTTCACTGCCACAGAGTCGATCCCGACTCAGCCTATAGGACAGAGTAGATCTGCCCCTGTGGGTGTCTGAGACCATCTCTGAGTAGCCACAGAATGACTGCTGGTTTCGAACTGCTGACCTTGCAGGCAGCAGCCCCACGAGAAAAAACCCACTGCTCCACCAGAGCTCCGGGTGAATTGTGGGTAGCCACCAACACGTCGCTCCTGACACATGGCCAGCCCGTGTGAGTGGAAAGAACCGTGGTGGTGCCCACGTGGTACAGTGGCTGCGAGATTGGCTGCTAAGCGAAAGACCAGCAGTGCAAACCCGTCAGCTGTTCCCGGGGAGCAAGCAAAGGCGCTCTGCTTCCTTAGCGAGTCCAGCCTCAGGAGGAGCCCAGTGGGGGTGGGGCCCTTCTCTCTCCTGCCCCATCCCTGCACTGCGTCCACGCCGGCGGGCCTGGCTTCTGCGTTTCTGTAGGGTTCCTTTATTTTATCTTCCTGTGGTGTCTCCCCAGTGGGCTTCGAACTACCCACCTTTTGACTCGAAGCTCAGTGTGTCGCCACTGCATCGGGTCTCTCGTTCTAGGACGCCACACTGCCTTTGATTGGGGGTCCCTGGCGTGGCGTAGCCGGTGCCTGCTGCCCCTGTCCATCCGTTCTAGTCCTAGCAGGCCTGGGGGGGGGGGGGGGGGGGGGGGGTGGAGGGGCAAGGGACGGGACCTTGGAGAGAGAGCCCTGTCACAGGTGGTGAGGCTTTGGCACGAAGCCCTTGGACCCTGTCATCAGGGAAAGCAGATCTGAGGCTTGGGTGTCTGGTGAGGCGAGTCGGGGGTTGGCCGAGGGAGGGGGGCTCTAGATGAGGTGGCCACCATCGTGAAGATGGCCAGGGACCGGATGGGAAGCATTGCGGGCTCTGTCGTCCACGGGGCCACCACTGCGACTCAGCAGCGGACGAGAGTGGCAGAGGACAGCAGCTGGATGCCGGGACAAGCAGTGGTCAGTCACCAGTGGTGGCAGATGTGGCATGCTCCCTCGCATCGGGCCTGGGGTATTTGGTGAGGTTGGGATCACTGAGTGGCAGCTTGGACAGGATCGAAGCTACCGCTGCTGGGTCCCACTGGGGTTTGCACCCGGGTGGAAGGACTGTGCCTGAAAAGGAGATGGGACCTGGTCCTGCTGGCCTGGGACATCAGGAAGCTCAGGGCTGCCCTCCCACCCAGACAGTGGTGACAGCTGTCCCTCTCGCCAGATGATGGGGGGGCATAATGAGTGCTGTGTGGTACAAGCGGTACAAGCGGCCGTTGTCCCTGGGGCGACGTGACCGGCATTAAGAGCTGGGCAGTGGAGATGGCGAGGTGGTGGCTGCTGGGGGGTGGGGTGCAGGGTGGGCTGCGTGTCTGGGTCCGTCCAGAGCTGGGTCCTTGGCTCCGGTTTGCTCCCTAGGCCCTGCTCTCCCTCTGCCCATGCCAGCTCTCCTTGGGTAAAGAAACGGAACTCCCTTTACTGGGACGTTGAGAAGGACCCAGGTGACAGCCCTTCCTGCTGGTTGAGTTCCTTGGCTGTCCAGCTGGGGTCAGGGGGACTGGCCCAGCTCAGCACTGCCCATGCCACTACTCGGTAGTCGCTGTCTGGAGGAGGGGCACCGGGCATGTGCTGTCACTGGCATGTCCTCCATCGGTGCCGACCCCAGTGGGACGAACAGGCGGCCTTAACTCGAGCTGTGTCTGATCCAGCAGGCAGGCCGGCAAGTTGTGAGGCGTGGGCTGGGACTAGGGCCCCTCTGGGTGCACGCACAGCCCCCGTCTGGCTTGGTGGTGGTATGTCATCTTAGGCTACTGCCCTTGCCCCCGCTGAGCTTCACTTTGCCCAGCTCTGACCTGAAGGAAGGGAGGAAGAGCCCTTATTCTCCCATGTGGGGAGTCCCTGGGGGTGAGCATGTGGTCATGGAGCTCAGCTGCTTGCTGGGAGGGTGGAGGTTCAAGGCCCCCAGAGATGCCTCAGCAGAGAAGCTGGCAATCCACTGTCCCAGAAGAGCAGCCATTAGAGACTCTGCCGTGCATCGTGTAGATGGTCAGTCTGCCCCGGGGCATCGGCCGGCTGCCTGGGGTAGGAAGCTTGGTTGCTGGCTGGGAGACGGAAACCGCCCTGGGTGACCTTGCGAGATGTACCAGTTCCAGAGGCTTCCTCTGACCGTGGGGCCCTGCACTCTGGTCCTCACCCCCAGCCTCGATAGTCTGCCCCATCAGCAGCCTCCCCGCCCTGGCTGGAGCAGAGACAGCCCATAGTGACCCTTGAGTCCTGGCTGCCATCAGATCTGGGCACACAGCCTGGAAGAGCACTGGGGGATCTTGGCGGGGTGTGTGTGTGTGTGTGTGTGTGTGTGTGTGTGTGTGTGTGTTTTGGGGTATGGGGAAGGTGGGGGAAGACTGGATGGGGTGCTGGACCCCAGGCAGAGGTCCAGCATGGTCCAAACATGAACGTGGTCACTGTGGCAGCATCCCCCTAAGCTCCTGCTGGGAGCCCCTTCCAGGCCCCAGATGTGAGGTGAATGCAGGCGGGGGTGAGGTCGGGGGCTGAGGGGTTCCTTGGACAGCTGCCCGGAGGCCAGCTTTGTGAGCTGCTGAGGGATCAGTCCAGGGCTGGAAACCGTCCCTAGGTCCCCAGCAAGCTGGAGCAAGTCTCATTTTGGTGTCCTTTAAAAGCGCTCAGTGGTGCCGGCACCCCCCTACCATGCTGCCCGAGTGTCTAACGTGAAGGCAGGGCGGGTTTACCAGGTCGGGGGATGGGGTGTGTGTGGGGGGTGGGGGGGAACGGACATAGTCATCACCACAATCCGTTCCAGAACCTCTTCCCAAGGACAGCCCAGCCCAGCCTTCGAGTGACGGAGCTAGGCAGCCCGTCCCCGTGCTGCTGCGTGCCTCGTGGGAGCAGCGTCTTCATGGCGCCCGGCCTCTGCTGGGCCACCCTGAGGTCACAGCACTTCCTTCCTGGCCAGGGACCTGTGTGGTGCTTATCAGCTCCTCGGGATGCTGGCGGCATTGATTGTTGTCACCTTTGGGCCTTCATGAGCCCGTGCTGCTACCAGCCCTCGGGGACGAGCACTCGTGGGAAGACCCAGTTTCTCCTGCGGGTGGGGCTGCAGGCACCAGGAGCAGAATTGTTGGGTCAGCAGACATTCAGGTGTTCCTGGGTGGCACAGTTGTTGAAGCGCTGTACTACCCATCAGGAGTTTGCCATCAAACCCACCCAGGCCTTCCCCACCTGGCAGTCTGCTTCTGGGAGCTCTGTGGGGCCACCCTGCAGCCTGGGGCCAGGGCTTCTGACAGCACCTGGGAAATTCTGTGACCACCTTTGTATGTGAAGAGGCCTGAGGGCTCACTGGTTAAGTGCCCGGCTGCTGACCCAAAAGTGGGCAGTTTGGATGTGGCAGTCTGCGTCCTCAGAGATGGTGGCCTAGCAGCTCGCTGGGGCCGTGGAGTGGGCGCAATAGCCCCAGCTGCAGCTCGAGGGTCTCGTCGGTCAGTTTCATTTCTGTGGCCAGAGCCCTCCTAGCAGGTCAGCTTTGGTCTGCAGTGCCCTGTGACTGGCCATGGTGGTGGAACAGCTTAGCCCTGCGCTCTCTAGGCTGGGCCCGGGGCCCAGGGAGGGGCGGCTGGAGCCCTGCTATTTGGAGCAGGGCCCTGCTGGCGCAGGAGATAGAGGCCTGGTTGGAGCCTCTTGCCACCACCGAAGAGGAGGTGGTTGCCTGTTCCCAGAGACTGGGTGCCCCCAGCCCTCATGGGAACGCAGAGGTGGCTGCGCTGCTGTGCTTGACTGGGGTGGCGGGTCGAGTTTGGCTCCTTTGGGGGGTGACCTGGCCTCTGTGTGTCCCTGTAGAAGAAGGACCCGGCCCAGTTCCTGCAGGTGCACGGCCGGGCTTGCAAGGTACACCTGGATTCTGCTGTCGCCCTGGCTGCTGAGAGCCCCGTGAACATGTAAGACAGGGCAGGGCTGTGACTGACAGCGGGCACAGAAGGGACCGGAGACCTCAGGATCCGGGCAGACTTGGGGACTCAGGCAGGGGTGGGGGTGCTTGGCTTGTGTGTGAGGGTGACTGCCCTAGGCTCAGGATAGTGGTAGGGCTTTGGGAAGGCGGTCCTGAGTGGTCCTTGTAGTGATGGCAAGGGGAGGTTAGGGCCCCGAGGCTTAGGGGAACAAGGAGTGGATTTACAGGGGGTACATGGGGCTTGGGTCACGTTCCCCACTGTTACCGATCCGGCGACTCTGGGCCTGGTTCCCCCAGGGCCGCCTAGCCATCCCCCCCTTCCAGGTGCCAGGGCACAGGGGGTGGGCTCATGGAGAGCCTGGCACAAGGATCTGAGTGGCTGAGGGCCAGTGGCCGGAAACAGGTGCCCTGTGTTGTGGGGGTGGGGAGCCAGAAGCAGTGCCCGTCTGTCTCCCTAGGATGCCCTGGCAGGGGGACACCAACAACATGATAGACCGCTTCGATGTCCGCGCCCACCTGGACCACATCCCCGACTACACCCCGCCACTGCTCACCACCATGTAAGCCGCCTCCCAGTGCAGCTCTGCCCCGGTCCCCTCCTGGGAGGAAGGTGGGTGGGTTCTTTCTGCTCCACTCCCACTGACCTCGAGATCTGGACCTCCCCAAAGCTCCCCAGAGCAGGAGTCGGACGAGCGGAAGTGTAACTACGAGCGCTACCGTGGCCTGGTGCAGAACGACTTTGCCGGCAGTGAGTGACTGGGAGGGGAGTGGCCGGGCGGGCCAGCGAGAAAGCGGGAGCCGGCACTTCCACTCAAGGGCTGCGCCTCTGCTCCCAGCCCAGTTGCTCTGGGCTGGCCTAGCTCTCGGGCTGGTACAGGAGGCATCTCATGGTCTGTCTGGAGTCCCGGGGGTGTGTGGTGGGTGGGCACATGTCGAGCAGTTTGAAACCACTAGCTGCTCTTGGGAGAGAGTCTGGGCAGCCCACAGAGGCAGTCCTGCTCTGCCCTGTAGGGTCACTGCGGGTCGCACTGACTTCGTGGCAGTCACACTCGTCATCCCCACACCTCCTAGACCCGGAGGAGCAGCTGTGCCCTGCCCACGGGGCATCTGGGCACAGCTCTGCAGGAGGACCAGAGGTGGTTTGGGTTGACACAGCCTCAGTTGGTGCAGTGATGTCAACTGATGGGTTGGCATTGGGGAGCAGATCCTTAGTTCTTGGGCCAACGATCTTCATGACAGGGTCCCCAAACAGAAAGGGAAGTGGGGGCAGGACAACTGGTCTCTGTTTACCTGGAGTAACAGGAAGGATAGTCAGGAACGGGAGGAAGAGATGGAATGTGTGCCTCATGGCCTCCCTGGAACATCTCTCTCCTTTGCCACGAGACTGGACAAACTCGATGGTGCCCGGCTCCCATGACTGACACTTTAGAGTGAAGATTCTATGAACGGTCAGAGGAGGCGCGTGTAGGACAGACTTTCATATTCTCATGGAATCCATACGTCCCAAAACTACTGCCCTGAAAATCCTTACATGTTTGACAAAACACCTCCTGGAGTTGCCGCAAACATCTTAACGATGGTTTAGCTTAGCTGGTGGAGAGCGGGTGGGGGTGGGGGTGGGGTGGAGCAGGGATGCCTGCCTTGAACAGCATGCTCTTGTGGAACATTCTGTTCTTTTAAGAGCTGTCTAGGAGGGATCAGAGTGACAGCAGTAACCAAGGTGACTGCAGAAACCGAGGGGACAGGCCAGGGCCTGGGTGTGAGTGGGGAGACACTGCTTAGCACAGGAGACAGGGTGGTTGTACGCTGAGTCCTCGAGGCTGCCAAGTTGTACAAGGTGTTGTGTGTGTGTGTGTGTGTGTGTGTGTGTGTGGCGGTGGCTGTGCAGGGGTTAAGCACTCGGCTGCCAACCCCAAAGTCAGTGGTGGGACCCCCCTGGTCGCCCCTGGGGAGAAAGGTGAGGGGCAGTTCTGTCCCGTCCTTCACTGCCAGTGGGCATCGACACCCATCAGTTGGCATCACTTCGCTTGCCACCGTGTTGGCTCGGTCGCCCCGTCAACAATCATAGAAATGGCCTCTACGTATCAGGAGTTGAAAACAGAGGTTGAGCCCTCTGTCCAAGGCCACGGGGCGGCTGGTTGGGGGAGCCAGGTATTTTCTGCGTGCCAGCAGACGCACGCTGCCTTCTTGGGGGCTCTGCCGTCATGTCCCCTCCCCGCGGCTGGCTGGCTGACGGGCGCACGTGCGCTTGCTCCGCCACAGTCTCGGAGGAGCAGTGCCTCTACCAGATCTACATCGACGAGCTCTACGGGGGCCTGCAGAGACCCAGCGAGGACGAGAAGAAGAAGTAAGTCGCGGCCGGAGCCCATCGGGCCGGCCTCACCTACCCTCTGCCGAGTTGCTTCCCATGCTGGGCCTGGTGCCACCTCACAGGAGGGGCTCCCCAGGCCGGTGAGGGTGTGTGTATGGGTGCCTTGGCTAGAACCAGAGTGGGCATCCCTCCCAGATTCTCGGTGCCTTCCCCTGTAAACTGGGCCTCCTCTGGGGGCACAGTCAACAGGATGGTTAGAAGTCAGGCCATACCCAATGCCTGGCCTACAGTCCACGGGGGACCTGGATTGAGTGTCTAGGGCATTTACGGGGCTCCCGCCACGGGTACCAGCATTTTCCTGGGGCTCCTGGGTGACCTCTAGGGCCTTGCTGGCCCCTACCCCCATTCCAGCCACTGGGAGCTTCTGATCAACCCAGTCTGAGACAAGCACAGCGGCGCCTCACAAGGCGCCCACCACTCAGAGTCTGGGTGGGTGCGCAGTATGGTCTGAGATGGCTCCACCCCTGGTCCTCCTGAGACCCTGTCCCTTGAGTAGTGACCCAGAGCAGTTCTCAGCTCACCCTGGGAGTGTCGGGGTCCAAGGAAGCCTCGGTGAGAGCTGGCCCGGAGGACAAGAGGGGACTGGGCCCATGCTAACCCAGGCTCCTGAGCACCGAAGAGCTTGCCGGGGAGCGTGGAGGCGGGCCTGCAGGCAGCTGTGGGAGAGGACCTCATGTCTGGCGCCCCAGCTCTGCCTGCCCCCTGATGCTGCTGCTCTTCCCCTCCCTCCCCCAGGCTGGCGGAGAAGAAGGCGTCCATCGGTTACACCTACGAGGACAGCACGGTGGCCGAGGTAGAGAAGGTGACCGAGAAGCCGGCCGAGGAGGAGTCGCCGGCCGAGGAGGAGGAGAGCAACTCGGATGAAGATGAGGTCATCCCCGACATCGGTGGGGTCCCCTCTCTGCCCTCCCCACCCCCAGTCCCTGGGCATCGTTTCTGTGTCTCATCCCTCACCCTGTGGGGTGCCCTGCCGTCACGAGCCCTGCCTCCTACATGCTGCACCCCCGCCCCGCGCTGCCTTTGCCTTTCCCCCACTCCCTCTCTCTCTCTCTCTCCCCCACTCTCTCTCTCTCTCTCTCTCTCTCTCTCTCTCCCCCTCTCTTCCCTGTGGCCGTCTTTCCTCAACAAGGTCTGGCTCTCTCTGCCTTCTGCCTTCGAGCTTGGTGCTCCTGTAGTGTCCACTGGCCCTGGTGTGTGGGGCCATGCCCCCTCATGCCTCGCCCCCCCGCCCACTGTGCCACCCTCTCTCGGCCCGTCCAACTGCGGCATCTGTCTCCTCCTGCCTCCCCCATCCCGCTCACCCCAGAGCCAGACCCTGCTCGCTCACCTCCCCATCGGCCCCCAGGCCTCCACCCACAGCCCTCTGGAGTCCTCTCTGCCCCTTCCCTCCCCACCCGTCCTTGAGGTGTGTGGTCTCCCTGCTGGCCACCAGACACGCTAGACCTGAGCTCTCTGAAGAGACTGGGAGGCTGGTGGGTGCCCCTGGCCTCCTCCCGGGGCACTGTCCCCTCACCCCACCCCCCATCCCTGTGATGGGGCCTCCACCCCTGACGGCCCTTCTCTTGGTGCAGACGTGGAGGTGGACGTCGATGAATTGAACCAGGAACAGGTGGCAGATCTCAACAAGCAAGCCACAACCTATGGCATGGCCGATGGTGACTTTGTCAGGTGAGGGGCTGCCCGCCCCCGCCTGCCCCTCCTCTTGCTGGGCTCCCAGCCTGGCCGACAGACAGCACCCCCTGGTGGAAAGGCATCATTCCTCAGCTCCGCACCTGGCCTCCCAAGCCAGGCCTTTCTCAGGAGACCTCACAGAACTGTGAGGGGCCGTGGGGCCAACCCAAGTCTGCATGGTCCACCCAGGCTTCGTCATCAGGGAAGACCACGGCCTCCCTGCAGCCCCTGGGTCCCGCCTGGCCTCTTGGTCCTACTCGCTGAGGCTTGCCCCTCTCTCAGGACTGCTCTCGGTGGACTGCCCCGCCCACCCTGGGCACAGTTCAGCTTTCTTCCTGTCCTGTCCTGTCAGGCCTCTGCCTGTCCCCTTCCCTCCGTCCCAGTTCTCACCACCCGACAGGCAGGCTGGCTGGCTGTGCCCCCCCCCCCCCCCCTGGGGCCCCCAGGGGGGTTCGTAGGCACCCCCGCACCTACAAAGTGTGGGAGACTCCGGGATGGCACGAGCCCCTTGCTTTCCCTGCCTGTGACACCCCTTTTATGACCCTGTGGCCCTCACGTCAGGATGCTCCGGAAAGACAAGGAGGAGGCGGAGGCCATCAAGCACGCCAAGGCCCTGGAGGAGGAGAAGGCCATGTACTCGGTGAGGAGCGGGGCCTGTGGGCGAGGGGACCCGGGGGCAGCCGGCTCAGGGCGCCTGTGCTCACCTGGTGCCCTCACCCCAGGGCCGGCGTTCCCGGCGCCAGCGCAGGGAGTTCCGGGAGAAGCGGCTGAGGGGCCGCAAGATCAGCCCACCCAGGTAGGGGGCTTCTCCCGGGTATGGCATCCTGCAGTGGGGAGCTTGGGTCGGGTGGCTGTGAGGCGGAGTTCCAGCCCCAGAGGGGGGCCTCCTGGGGCAGCAGTGGGTGTCCGCAGCAGAGGTTCAGGGTGGGAGTGGCCTTGAGGGGCACGTGGACCCCATCTCCAGCCGTCATTCTGCTCCAGGACCCTGGTTGGTGCTGGGGCGGTAGGCGGTGGGACGTGGCTGAGCTGCTGCTGCAGGGGAGACGGAGAGCGCTCCCGTGTGGCCCTGTGTGAGTGCTTCCTTGACAGCACCGTGTCCTGCCCCAGGTTCCCGCAGGGACATCTTGGGGCAGGTTTGGATGAGGCGGTGTGGCCCGGCGGTGAGCCTGCACACAGCCTCGTGGCCAGGTGGGCCTGTGCAGCCCGTGCTGTTCAGGGAGGCTTCACTCGTGGGGTGTGGTGTGGGCCTGACCCTGTGCCTTCATGGGCAGTGATTTTCTCCTGTCAGTGAAGGAGGCGGGACACTGGGGCCTGACCCTGGGTTTGTGTCCCCTTCCTTTATCAGACGTGGAGGACTCCCCCGAGAGAAGCCACGACCCTATGAGCAGAACGGGTGGGGACAGGGAGAGGGAGGGGCAGACCTTGGGTCTGAGGGCGGCATGCCAAGTGACCGACGCTGCCCAGCATCAGGTGGTGTGGGGTGTTGTTTGCAGGTGGGTTGAGGACTGCGGGTGGGGCTGGGTGGGGAAATCAAGGCAGGAGGCTATCCCGTGGCCCCAGCCTCACCTGGCTGCCCAGTGCCAGGCTCGGGCCTTCAGGCTGAAGCTGGGGGAGAGGACCCAATTCCATGCCTCCTTCAACCTCAAACCTTACTTGTCCCCATCCTGTTCTTTATAGCTATGCCCGCCGAGACAGCCCCACCTACGACCCCTATAAACGGTGAGTTCTGGGGCCCAGGGAGAGGTGGGGCTTGGGACCCAGGGGCAAGCGAGGCCTGGTGGTCTGGCGCCCGCTCATAGCACTTCGTGTGGGCTCTGGTCCGAGTCATCTCCCACTCCCGTCATCTGGGTGGCTAAGTGGCTTTCTAACTAGCTCTTTCCATGTGGACCCTGGTTTTGTTTTCCTGATGGAAAGCGCTTGTGGCAACCTGCTCTCACTGCAAGGTGAGCTGAGGCTGTTCAAGGTCAGCAGTTCACACTCACCCGTGAGGATGGTGATTGTCATTTGTTCTTCCGAAGATTGACAGCCCCAAGACCCTCCAAGGGGTTGCTGTGAGTCAGTCTGGTGGTAAAAACGACCGAGCACAGCAGGCAGCAGACTCGCACATCCAAAGGCCCCTGTGCCAGCCTTGGCTCCCAGAGCGTGGCCTGGGGGAGGGGTGGGGTGGTGCTGAGGTCTGGGGCTGCTCCCAGACCCAGCGCCTGGGCTCTGCCCCTTGGGCAGGGCCCCCACCTTTCTTGAGCTCCAGGACTTGGTGGGATCAGGCGTGGGGCTGTATGCTTGGTCAGGTACAGGTGGTGCCCGAAGCGAGCCTTCTCAGGCTGTGGAAGCGGGGTTGAGCCCCCCGCCCCCCCACCCCCCGTAGTGCAGCACTGAGTCTTTTCTGTCCAAAGTTCCAGCAGGGTGTCAACAGGTAGTGCAGCTCAGCTGCCAACCAAAAGGGTGACAGATCCCATGGCCGTCCAAAGACCTGGCTGTCTTCTTGTCCCAAATCAGTCACTGAAAACCCCGTGGGGCACTGTTTCGCTCTGAGAAACCTGTGTGTTGGAGGGTGGGTGGGGCTGTGGTGCCTCAGTCAGGGTAGACTTCCCTGACCCATGGGTACTGGTTTGGTGGAAGGTCTTCCCGCTGCCTGTGTGGTTCTGGGGGGC
>NW_022104553.1:26758683-26760095 GCF_000313985.2 Echinops telfairi | reverse complement strand
CGGACACCGCTACTCCCGCTCGCCCGCCCGCCGCACAGGCTACGGGCCCAGGCGCAGAAGCAGGTGGGTGTGGGCCAAGCCCAGGCCCTTGCTTTGGAGCACTGGGGGGTGAGGGGGTCCCCGCCGAGGGCATGGAGCCGTGTGGGCACCTATGGCTTGTACCGAGGGCCCAGGCCTGGGCTGGAAGACCCTGGCTTCTGGTGAGTGGGGACAAGGTGCAGCCCTCTTTGGGAAGGCGGGGTGGGGTGGGGGGTTGCCGGAGGCCCTGGGAAGGCTCTAGGGGCACAGCAGCTGAGCACTGACTGGCTCTGAAGGCCACACTGGCTTCTAGGTCCCTGTCTGCGTGGGTTGCAGTGTTGGCTACTGTGGGGTGGGGGGACAGGAGGGGTTGGCTGGGAAAGTGGAGGGCCAGCGCTGTGACTTAGGAGCAGGCGGCTGGCTTGCCCCTGAGCAGTGTGTCTGGCTCTGTGTTCAGCGTCTGCCATCAGCCTGCATCTTGTCCGCCCGCTCCAGAGGGAGGGCCTGACGAAGGCTGAGCACACCCCAGGCTTGGTTTCTGGGATGGCAGGAGAGCAGGGAGGGGTAGAGTAGCTTAAGCGGGAGGAGGGGCTAGCGTGGACCCTAGGCAAGGCCACCCTGCTCCCTGCCCTGGGAGCCTGGCGCAGGCAGCTGAGGGGCGCTGCTGGGCGACCTGAGGAGGGCCCCTGGGCCGCCATGCAGGCCTTGGGGAGGGACATGGGCACCCCCCGGCCTCAAGGCCCTCTATCCTGCTCCCAGGAGCCGCTCGCGCTCTGGCGAGCGGTACAGACGGGGTGCCCGGCACCACAGCAGCAGCCGCAGCCGCAGCCGCAGCAGCTGGTCCCTCAGTCCGTCCCACAGCCGCAGCCTGACACGCAGCCGCTCGCCATCGCCCCCAAGGGAGAAGCTGGCCAGGCCGGCGGCGTCCCCTGCTGTGGGCGAGAAGCTGAAAAAGTGAGCAGACTGGGCTGGGCCTGGGGACAAAGGCTGGTGGCCTGGGTGGAGTGGGCATCGGCTGTCCATTTGAAGAGAACTTGAGCTGCCCAGACTTACCCATAACCTATCCTAGGGTTTCTGAGGGGACCAAACTGTGTCTTGGGCGGGGTTGAAGGTACAGCCTTGTGTGTGGGGGGGGAGGCGCTGCCCCTGTGGTGGGTCTGAAGGTGGAGTCTGAGCTGGTGCAGTGCTCAAGGTGTGGGGCCAGGCAGGGGTGGCAGCCACCCTCTCCTCCCTCTGGTCACCCATGCCCTCTGCCCTGCACCCTCTGCCCCCAGGACCGAGCCTGCCGCTGGTAAAGAGACAGGAGCTGCCAAAGTCAGTAAGAACGTGGAACTCGCCCGTCTAACTCCCACCAGCAGCAGTGCCCGCGAGCTGGGCCCGGTGGGCCTGCAGGG
>NW_022104553.1:26751870-26758575 GCF_000313985.2 Echinops telfairi | reverse complement strand
GGGGGTGGGGGGTGGGAGAGCCAGCCCCAGTGGTGGAGGGTCCGGGGGTGTCCTGCTTCCTTTTCTGACCATGCAACTGTCCCCAAGCATCCCAGAACCTGGTGGCAGGTGTGCATAGCCTGCCCCTCCACCCACTCAACCCCACCCCCGAGTCCCAGGCTCTTAGCTGAGGTGGGCTGAGTGCCCCAGGATGCCCACCCAGCCCTGTCTCTCCTCCCCCAGCCCAAGCTGACACCACAAGAGAAGCTGAAGCTGCGGATGCAAAAGGCCCTGAACAGACAGTGTGCGTGTCCCCTTCCCCGCCCTCTGCGAGCGGCAGCCCCGATGAGGCTGGCCCTTTGCTCCAGTGTCTCCCGGAGGGTGAGGGGGGCGGTGGGCGCTGAGGGTAACTGCCGGACTGTCCCTCCTGCAGTCAGGGCGGATAAAAAGGCGGCCCAGGAGAAGATGATCCAGCAGGAACATGAGCGGCAGGTACTGGACACCGTGCGGGAAGGCCTGCCCACTCCGGGTGGGACACCATGGAGCACACGTGGCCCGGGGGTGGTGCCTCACAGCCTCTCTCCACAGGAGCGGGAGGACGAACTGCGCGCCATGGCCCGGAAAATCCGCATGAAGTGAGCAAGCCGCGGTCTCTGTACCCTGGGCCTGCCACGAGGCCCCTCCCTGTACCCCACCCTGCCCCTGAGAGGGTCCCCCGAGGCAGGCCTCAGGGCTGAGCAGACTGGCCATCTCCAGCCCCGTTTTCGCCCTCCTCTTCCATCCCAGAATCGGAGTGGCTCTGAGGGCCACTCGAGCGAGCTAGCCTGCAGGGGGCGGCTCAGACCCACCCAGAGGCTTCTCTGGAAGCCCGTGGAGCAGGTCTACCTGCTTCCTGCCGGCACCTGGAGAGTGAGGTCCCACCTTCACCCGTCTCAGGGCCTCCTCCTGCTTTGTCCTCTGCTAGCTCGGAGGCCTGCCCTGCTTGTCCCCCAGCCCACCCCGGCTGACAGCTGTGGCCCTGAGCCCCCTCACTCGCTTGCTCCCTCATGGGCAGCAGCCGCTCCAGCTGTGGCCTCAGGGCCTGGGCCACTTGCATAACCTACAGTGCTCTTCAAGGGGGAAATGCCAACCACCCGTCCTCCTGCATGGGTCCTGCCCAGTGCTGGGAGACTGGGCTCCTCTCTGCCTCCTGCTGTTTGACCTTGCCTGCAGTGTTGACAGTTGGGGCCTGAGACCTGGCCCTCCAAGGGCCGTGGGCTGGGCATTGGCAAGGAGTGGGCAGCCAGGTTCCACCCTTACCTCGGAGCAGGGGTGCTCATCTGAGAGGCCTTGGGGCCAGTGTGGCTGGGAGCAGCTGGTGTGGAGGTCCTTGTGGACAGCATTCCTGCTGTGTGCTGGACTTCTAGGGCAGAGTGGCGGGAACAGCTAACGGCCTCTCATCCTGGCCTCTGCGCCACGAGGGCCCTTTCTCAGGCCCCAGCCACTCAGATCAGGGCAGGCCTGGAGGAGGCACCCCTGAAGTGGAGCCCCTTCATGCTGACGCTCAGAACATGCAGGTTCCTGAGCCCAGGCTGGCATCCTGAGCTGGGCAGTGATGGAACCACCACCCGCTCCCCTAGCACCCCACCACTCTTCCCTCTGAGCCACGTGGACCTGGGCCTCTGCTTATTCTGGGTGCAGCTGAGTGCCACTGCCTGAAGGAGGGCGCCCCCCCACTTCCCCTTGACCACCTCCCTACCTCCTTGCAGGGAGCGGGAGCGCCGGGAGAAGGAGAGGGAAGAGTGGGAACGTCAGTACAGCCGGCAGAGCCGCTCCCCCTCCCCCCGCTACAGTGAGTGTCCTCGTCCCTCCCCACCCACCCACCCGGGCTGCCTGTCCACGGCCCTTTGCCTGCGGTACATGACCTGTGGTTGCTTCAGCCAGAGCCCGTCCCAGGGGTGGGGTGGGGTGGCAGGTCCCCTGCCTAACCTGTCTGGAGGGCATCCAGCATCCAGGCCAGCTCTGGACTCCTCTGTCTCACCCTCCTCCTCTCTTCCCAGGTCGGGAATACAGCTCTTCCAGGAGGTAAGCCAGGCAGCCTTCCTTCCTCTTGCCCTCGCATTTGATGGGAGGGCCCAGACCTGGTATGCACGCAGGCGCCCGCCCGCCCCAGTCCCAGCTTCACCCGGGACAAGATAGAATTGCTCTTGTGAGTTTTCGAGGCTGTAACTCTCAAGGATCAGAAGCCTCACCTTTCTGCTCAGAGCTGCTGGTGGGCCTGAACCACTCACTTTGCAGTTTGGGAGCCCCGCACTCCACCAGGGCGGCTCCCTGCAGCCCCAGTCCCCAGTCTGTCCCACTTAAGTCATCCAGGCCCCGAGTGTGTGTTGGGGGGTGGGGGTGGGGTGGGGGGGAATTTCCCAGCATGCTGGGGGTGGGGCGACAGGAGGTGTCAGGCTCCTGGGTACCCAGCTCCCCTCACGAGATCACCCCTCTCTCTCTTCTAGGCGATCACGGTCCCGCTCTCGAAGTCCCCATTACCGGCACTAAGCAAAGGGGGTGGGGCGTGCTGTGGAGGGTCCAAACTATGGGGGGCAGGGTTCCAGCTGCCATGCTACTGGCTCTCTCTGGCGGAATAAAGATGAACGTTATTTAACTCCCTTCCCTGCCTCAGTGTGGTCTGGGTCTGGGGGTGGGGCTCGGGGCACACCCTTGTGGGACAGACAGGAGCAGTCTGGGCGCTGGTGGCATCCCCGCCTCACGGAAGCCCGATGCGTGGCCAGCACAGGGACAGCAGGCTGCTGTTCAGAGCTGCTGTGTGGGCTGCAAAGCGGAGGCGAGGCGCGGGCCCCGCCAGGCTGTGGGAGGGCCCAGGCCTGCCTGCAGGTGTGGACAGGGCACCGGCCCGCACCCCGCACAGAGCCTGGGCAGGGACTCTTTGCCCAGGGGCCTCTGGCGACAGGTCCAGGCCGCTCCCCGCCCTCGCCTCGGCCCCTGCCCCGGCCTCACCCACACGGGGAACCGGGAGCGCGGCTTCCCGTGCCAGCCGCCCCAGGCGCAGGGGGCCGGCCTTGTCCTTCACCCCCTCACCCCAAACCGGTCTGTCCAGCCGTCCACCCCAAGCAGGGGAGCCTCCCACCCCACCTCAGATACCAGGCCCCCCCAAAAAAACAAAGAGTCCACACCAGCACGTGGGGGGCCGAGAAGGCTCCGTTTACTGGGAACGGAGGGCAACAGGGCTACAAATATCACAGGCAGGGCAGGCAATCTCAGGCGCCCCCTTCCGCCTCAGGGTGCTTCTGTCGCAGGTGCTTGTCCAGGGTGGCACGCAGGCCAAAGGGCACGCAGCAGTGGGGGCACTGGAAGCAGGTGCTGCCTGGGCCCTGGCCGTGCATACGTCGGTGGCGGTTCAGCTTGCTGCTCTGGGCGCAGGCATAGGGGCAGAGCTCGCAGGTGTACGGCCGCTCCCCCGTGTGCGAGCGCCGGTGCACAGTCAGGTTGCTGCTGTTGGCGAAGCGCTTCCCGCAGAACTCGCAGCTTCCCCCAGGGCCCCGGCTCTTGCCCGCTGGCTTCTGCGGCAGAGGGGACACCTGGCTCGTGCTGGGCTCTGAGTCCTGGTCTGAGGTGGTAGCCCCTGGGCTGGCCTGCGAAGCCCCACCCCCCGGGGCTCCAGGCTCCTGGACTCCAGCGGTGGCAGCAGCCCCCTCCCCACGGCTGCTCTGAAGGGTGCTGGCGGTGGCAGGGGCGGTGGCGTGGTTGGCGGGCTCCGGGGGTGCGATGGCAGCCTGCACCTGGCCCGAGTCGCTGGAGCAGGGGCTCGGGGTCTGCATCTGGCGATGGGTCTTCTTGTGGCGGTTCAGTTTGCTGCTCTGGGCGCAGGCGTAGGAGCACTGGTCGCATGCATAGGGCCGCTCGCCTGTGTGGGATCGCATGTGTACCTTGAGGTTGCTGAAGGAGCTGAGGGTCTTCTTGCACACGGTGCAGGTGGGGCTGCGGCGGCCGCTCCCCCGGAGGCCCTTGGTCTCCACCTCGGACCCCACCACAGCGGACACGGCCGCGGCCACCTCGGCCAGGCCCAGCAGCGGGGCCTCAGGAGCGTTGGACTCAGTCTGGTAGATAGACATGTTGTGGTCCCACTGGGCGTGGCGCAACAGCTTCCAGGCATGCGTGAACTGGCGGCCACAGCGAAGGCAGTTCAAGACACGCAGCTCCTCGTGTTCTGGAAAGAGAACCGGGCAAGGTGGTTAGTGGGGAGCTTCCTGCTCAGGTGATCAAAGTCCTGGTAGTCACAGCCGACAGCTGTTCAGGGCAGCAGGCCGGCTGGCTGGCGGGGACAAGGCAGTCCTCAGACAAACTCCCTGTTCTCACCTAGCTGGCGTTCAGACGCCTGGGCAGAGATGTAAAAATCCACAAGGAAGAAAAGGGTGCAGGCCCCGTCAGGCAGGGGTAGCAGCTAGCTAGCCAAAGAGCGGACCAAGGCCAGTGGGTGCTTCCTATGTGCCAGGCCCTGCTTTTCAAGGCAGGTCCCCATCTTCCAGCTGGGAAAACGGAGGCACAGAGGGGCACGCCCCACCCCCAAATATATGGGGAGCAGCTGAGCACGTTTTCAAGAAGATGGTTCCCTCAATGTGCGAGGGGTTCTCAGTTCTGCCTCCCAGCGACCCTAGCTCCGAGGGGGAGGAAATGGCAGGCTCGGGAACCCTACGGGGCAGTCCTACCCTGCCCCCTAGGGCCACAATGGGCCGGAGTTGACCCCAGGACAACAGGTCTGCTTTGGGTTTGGCATCAAAGCACCGCAGATCTGGAGACTGGCAACTTAAGCACCACACCCACCTAGACGCTCTATCCCCGCGTGGGTTTCTCTGTCTCGGGCCTGCACGATCTAGTGACCCCCACCTTGGGACAGAGGGGGCACCGGGATCTAGGTGGTAACCAAGACCTATGGCGCCACCCCACATTCATTTTTTTTTTCCTGAGCACCTCAGTGGACAGGTGCATCCCTACACTTTCAAATTCTCGGTGGGTGGATGGGGGGACCTAGCCTCTGACTCCCCACCAGAGCCACGAGGCCAGGACGGGGTTCTATCTGAGCCTCAGTTTCCTCAACTGCCCCAATCCGTGAATCCCAAGGGTCTCCCCTTTTTAAGGCCCAACATCTGCACGAAAGCAAACCTAAGCCAAGCCAACCCGGGCCCTTTCATGGAGACCCTGAGGCTGTAAATCCCTTAAGACAGCTGCTGCTGCCTCCCCAGGAGCGGCGGGGCGGGTGGGTTGGTTCGAAAGGCTGCAGCGGTTAACCAGGGACTGCACCCTAGGCTCGCCCCAATAAAACCAATCGGGCTAATCCAATAATCCCATCACAATGGTCCAGGAGCCCACCAGGGGATCTTTTCAGCTCCCAACCATCAGGACTGCTGTCCCTCCCTCCCTTGGTCCTTTCTATCACCTCCAGACCCTCCCTCAGAGCAGACCCGAGACTCCAGAAAGAGGACAGGAAAAGTATTACATGTGAACTAGTCCCATGGGACCCAGGGATCCGGATCCCTTGAGTCCTGATGCCCTGGGGGACTTCCCACCACCACCACCCAGGCCTGGGAGATTCCATCAGGGGCAGAGGACAGCAGCCCCTCTCCCTGGCTCTACAGTAGAAAGCATCAGAGGGTGGAGGAGGTGGGAGGGGCGGCAAGCACTCTCTCTAGCTGGTTTGGGCTGCCCCTCCCCCGTCGCTGCTCTCCCCACCCTCCCCAAACACACAGGTCCCTTCCCAGAGGTCCTCCTCACTACCACCCTAGGTCCAGCCACCTGGCCAGTTATTTCTGGCCAAGGGGAAGGAGAAGTGAAACCAGATTCGGGGGTGCCTGTGGCAAACCCCCAGGCCAGTCTTCTGCAGGGCCTGGCCACACCCAATGGGCCACCCGCCCAGCTTGGCTGGCCCCCACCCCCACCACCTAGGACTGGGCAGGCCCTGGCCACGCCTAGGCTGCACCCCAAGGGGAGCCACAAAGGGGAAGTCGCGCTCAGTGCCCTGCCTGTCCAGCTCGGCCGCGCGGGTCCCCGCAGGAAGCCCTTGAACTTGAGGAAGCGCCGGGCCCGCGGGGGGCCACTCACCTGAGCCCGGGCCGGGCCTGGGGCCTCGGAAGAGCGGACAGCTTTGTTTCTTGTGTTCCATGAAAGCAATGATAGACTCCAAGGGAAAGGTCTGCAGGCAGCGGCCGCAGGTCAACAGATCGGGGTGTTTGTCCGACCAAGGCTGGCGGTCTGCAGGGAGGAAGCGGGTGGTGAGCGTGGGGGCGGGGCCAGGATGGGGGCCCGGGGTTCGCAAGGAGAGGGGAAGCCGGAGGGTCAGGGAGGGGGCTGGGGGCCGGGGCCGGCGTTGCCCCCTACCCGAGCGTCCAGGTGTAGGGAGCCCCGCTGGGCCAGGGGCCCGGCGGCTTACCGAATGCCTGAGGGACCAGAGTCGTCCACAGGGCCCAGGAGCTGGGTGCGCCGGGGGTATGGAGGGAGCCCTGCGCGGGCGGGCAGCCGGAAGAGTGGCAGCGATCGCCCCCCGCGTGCCCCAGCTGGGGCGCCTTGCTCGGGGCGAAGAGCTCCCGCCGCGGGGCCGGGGAGGGCTCGGCGTCTGGCTCCGGCTTCACATCGATGGTGAGGTCCGGCATCTCCATCTCGTCGTCGGAGTGGGGGGCAGGCACGGGGTCGACTCGGCGGGGCGCGCTACCAGCCTTGCGGCGGGACATGAGGCGCGGGCCG
>NW_022104553.1:26748623-26751644 GCF_000313985.2 Echinops telfairi | reverse complement strand
GGCCCCGCGAGCAGCCAGTCTCCTGGGAAGCGGGTGCTCGGCCAATGGCAGCGGCGACTCCGGCTCCCGTTCCCGGTCCGGGGAAACTGAGGCACGGCGGCGCGGCGTACCCCAGCCGCCCGCGAGAAAACGGCAGCGTCCGCCTTTCCCATGGCCGTGACAAGCCGAGTGCACTTCAAACAGCCCCCGCCCCCTCCCCCAAACTCACAGCCATCCATCCCGGATTTATCCCTAGAACTGAACACTGGGGTACAGCGGTAAAGGAAACCGACTGAAGACAAACGGACATCACTGTGTACAATAAAAGGGGTCTGGGGGCGCGGCGGGCGAGGCAGGCGTTGGGCTGGGGCAAGGGGGTGGAAGCTCAAATCCACCCTGGCTTGTGTCCTCAGGCACGGAGACAAGGACCGCAGTGAGTGTGCAAGGTCAGGGAGGAAATGGGGACAGCTTGCAAGTTTTATTTTTCTGAGTCTGGGGGCTTAGGACCGGGGGAGGATGCTTTCTACTCCAGTAAAGCGTGACCGTCTCCTTAGGTAACTCGCGGGGCTGTTCCATCTTGTCCTCCGGGTGCTATGAGTCAGCATCGACTGGATGGCAGGGAGTTGAGAGGGCTTAGGATAGGTGGGAGCCGAGGACAGTTGCACCGAATGTATCGTCTTTGCTTCTAAAAAGAGAGGCTGTGGGTAGCCACTTACTTGGCTGTTAACCAAAAGCTTGTTGCTTCGAACCCACCAGAGAGAAAGATGCGATCGTCAGTCATCTCGGTATTAACTCAAGGGCAGTGGTTTGCCTCTACCCCGGAATTCCCAACTAGCAGTTGCAAATAGCCAACGGTCGTACCTATCGTATGGGCCTCCCCTGGGGGTCCCCTGAAGCCCCCCGTCAGGCCCTAGAGGTCTGCTTTCAGTTGATTCTGACTCATAGTGACCCTATAGGACAGCATAGAACTGCCGCTGTGGGTTTTCGGGAGGGCAATTCTGACTGGGATTAGAAAAGCCTCATCGCCCTCCTGCCGGTGGTTAGCAGCCCACCCCATCATCATGACGATGCCACTAGGGCTTCCCTTTATTCCTGCAAACTCACGGCCCTGGAGTTGACGCTGACCCATAGCCAATCTGTAGAAGTGGGTAGAACTGCCCCTGTGGGTTTCCCAGACTAACTCTTTACAGGAGTAGAAAGCCTCTCGATTTTCTCCTGCACCGCAGACCCTGTGATTAGCAGCCAGAAGTATAACCCCTGAACGACCAGGGCTCCTAGGCCGGCATAAGATCGGGGGTGTTTGTTGATTGTTCTCCGAATCCCCCGGAAAGGTCCCCTGAAGTCAGGGCCAGGCTGTCGGTCTTGCCCCCAGGTGTCCCCAGCCCAAGAAGGAATGCAATGGGCATTTCAGAAGCCCAGAGGAAAGGAGCTCTAGGTCGGGCCAGCCCCTTGCATTGTTATTCAGGTCTCCATTCAATTGTCCTCCAGAGAGCCCAGGGCCTCCCTGACCACTATCTAAGGTAGCCCCACCCTGCCGAAGGACTTGCAATTTACATGATGACCTCCATCTGTCCGTCCACCCCCCCTCCCCTGCTGCCCTCAGGGCCACGATTTTTCCCATCTGCCAAAGGAGTTTAGGGGAGGTTGGAACGTGAGGGCTATTACCTGAAGGTGGCGTCTCTTTCAATGGCCTCTCTTCTGCTCAGGCCATTAAAGAAACGCCTCAACTTTGCCACACTCCAGTTCACTGTCCAGAGCCCTGCTGGGTTATGCCTTGGTCTGCTAATGGCAAGATCAACAGTTGGGATCCACCAGCCACTCTGGGGGAGAAAGATGAGGTTTTTTGCTCCCACAAAGATTGACAGCCTCAGAAACCCACAAGGGCATTTTGATTCTGTCCTCTAGTTAGTTTAGTTGGTCTTGGAGAATTCTTTGTCCTTCTATGGTTTTCTTATTTTTTCTGACCTGAAGAATCTTTTTTTTTAAACAGTTTTATTGGCAAGTCATCCACATGTACAATTCAATAGTTCAATTACATCGAGAAGAGTTGTACAATCATTACAATTAATTTTAGAGCATCTTCCCTGTACTCATTCCTATTGGTGTAATTATTATTTTTTAATTGCGGCAAAAAAACACACAACAGTCTCCAATTCAACAACTTCTGCATGTTTAGTGTGGTGTCATGATTCTACTGTGTTGTACAACCATTACCGATATCCTTTTCCAAATTACTCCACCACAATTAACATAAACTCAGTACCCTGCATGGCAAAAACTCTTCCTCCTTCACCCCTGGTAACTTTAGGTCAAGTTTGGAAGTTTGGTTTTTCTTTTTCTATTCGTTTTCTTGATACAATAGCCACACATCATACACTTCCAGAGTGAAATCACTTTTAAAAAGAGCGATCATGTCTTTAGACATCATCACAATCAGTTCCCGTGCATTCATGGTTTGCTCCCCAATGCCCTTCACCTTTCCCCCCATTCCTGAAATAATCTTTTCATATACTTGTTCGTTTATTCCCTTTGCCCCTGCTCCCCCCAAAGCAGATGTCTTCTTCTAGGTTTAGGTATAAGTGTGTTCCCTCGCCGCACCCCCGAAAATGTAGGTTCTCTGGGGGCTTAGATTCCTTAACTGTCTTTTTCATTTCAGGGCCTACTGTGTGAAGGACCCCAGGTTCTGGAGACCGGCGGAGTTCAGGGACCCACATTGAAGTGAATTCAGTGAGGCTCCACAGCAGTTCAGGCCAGTTCCTAAGCCTCGGTTTACTCTTTTGTAAAAATCTCTGCAGGGAGGGCTGGCGGTGCAAAAAGCCCGCCGTTCGCATCCCTCCTACCCCGCCCCCCCTCGCTTGCGCCGTCATTTTTCTTGCTTTCCAGCGGGGGAGGACTGGCCGTGGGGAGCGAGTGTGTGTTTGGGTGCAGAAGGGCACCGTCCAGCGAACGGGACCCCCCGCTCCCCCCAAAACCAAACACGAGTTCTCCTCTCCGGCCTCTGTTTCCTCCTCCGCAAAACGGCCCTTGGGACGCCCTCACCTC
>NW_022104553.1:26743889-26748236 GCF_000313985.2 Echinops telfairi | reverse complement strand
GGGATGGGGAGCCGTAGGAACGGGGTCCGCGCCCAGAGTCTCGCTTCCCCGCCGTCGGCGCCGGGAGGAGGGGCGCGCGGCCTGCTGGGGCGCCCTGGGCGCAGGGGGCAGTGGACGCCTGCGGGCCGGGAGGACGATTCGGATGGGAAAAGACGGGTGGCCAGGGCCGAACTGAAGGCGAACTGCCCGGCCCCAGGGCGGAGGGGAGGGGAGGCGAGGCATTCCGCCCTTGGGGTTCTGACCCGCCTGCGTTGGACGAATTTGCATCAAGATGTGGCCGCTTTAGGGGGGTGGGGGGGTGGACACGGCTTGGGGCCCAGCGGCCGCCTGGTGAATGTGATAAGTCAGCAGTTGTCTTCATTTGGACCCCATCGAGGGGCTGGCTGAGTTGTCCCCCGACTCGAGCTGATCTCTTCAGGAAAGGGGGGTCCTTTTGGGAAGGGTCGCTGCGAATCTCGGCGTCAGGGGGGGAAACCCCACAGTTAACCTAAATGACGAGCCCTGGACTCTTACCCAAGCAGGTTTTCAAGCGGGGGTGAGACAATAGGTACTCTCGTTTTCCCGGAAACTTTCCATTAGTGTGTTTTTGGCTGTGACCGAAAGGATAAAGGGCTGAGAGGTCCCCAGCCAGATCTGCAGGGAGGTGGGTGGGTAATACCTGCTCTCACCTTCTTAGGCTCCCCCTGCCTGACCTTTCTCAAAATCTGATGTTATCTGGTCACTTCTTTGCCCTTAAACCTTCAAGGGCTGGCTCTTCTATGCTAGTGACATGAATCCACTCGCCCGCCCACCTGAGCTGGCAGTCTGGACCCCTGGGTAGACCAACCTGGGTTGGCTTCTTGCCATTTAATGAGCTCCCCCCCCCCCCTACAGCAAAGACAGCAGACTCACTGCCATTGAATCGATGGTGACTCAGTGACCCCATAGGGCAGGGTAGAACTGCCCCTGGGCTTTGGAAGTCCTTTTCAGGTTCAGCTGCCTTTTTTTCATTTGGAATGGATGGCATTCAGATCTTGAGATGGAGAAACCGTGGCCAGACAGTGACCCCCTCCCTTCATTCTGTCTTATCAAGGGATTTAGCACAATCTTACCAGGTTTGTTTTGGGGGAAAAACCTGGAGACCGGTGATGGGGATTACCTACACTTTGAGTAGCCGTGGTCACATCTGTTAGAAAATGTATTTAGCCCTTAATCCCGTTTACCTGTGTTCTGATAAGCAAGGAACGCTGATGGTATCATGGGTTAAATTTCTGGCTGCTAACTACAAGATTAGTAGTAGGTCGAACACACCTCTCACTGTCAGGGAGAGCGAGCGAGCGCTAAGGCTGTCTGCTCCCGTAAAGAATGACTGCCTCAGTATCCCACTCAGCCCTTTAGGGTCCTTATGAGTTGAAACTGACCAGATGGCCGTGAGTTTGTTTCCGAGCCCATTCTTTTTTTTTTCTTTCACATTTATTGTTTTATTAAAAGAGACCTCACACTTCCTGTCTGCTCCGGCTGCACTGCGGCCAACAGTGAGCTGCGCAGCAGTGCCCACAACTACAGTGGTGAGAGTTATGGTAGCTGGGGGAGGGGGGGCTTATTTTCAGGGAGGTCTTATTTTCGGGGGGGATGCCTTATGTTTCAGCAAGAGGCAAGACTAAGTAGGTCTGATTTTCGGGGGATGTCTTACTTTTGGGGAAACACGGTAGTTAGGGAAGACAAATAGATTTCATGTCAACTGCTACCGTGGATGAAATCGCTCAGGGCTCAGAGAGAAAGAGAATCAGGAGCAATTAAGGGGTGGTGGTAGTTCGTATGTTATGTAGACCCCTGGTTAAAGAGTCTTTGAGAAACCTGTTAAGGTATCTTTCACTTTAACACTGTGGGGTTAAAGGGGAGAGGGGACCCCACAAAACATCACAGGTCCGGTAGGTGCAACTGTACAGCAATAATAAGTAGAGATTATAGTAAAGTCATAGAGAGCATGAGAGTTAAAGGATGGAGTCAAGTAATGGAGTCAGACGCAATTCATGGTAGCATTGCTCACCTCAGCCCCGCTTGGTGGTCCGAGTAGAGGGAGTCAGCATAACTTTCCCGAGCCCATTCTTAACTCTTGACTTTATCCCTAACCCAGTCCACCCAAGCTAGAAACCTCATGGTCACTCCCCTATGGTGACCTCGGGCCAGCGTAGCATTGTTGCTTGTGGAGAACAGACAGCCTCATCTTCCTCCTGAGGAGCAAGCAGCTGGTGGGTTTGAACCCATCCCACAGGGCCCCCGGGCTATCAGTGAATTCTGAGGGCTTCCGCCTGCAAAGCAAACACTGGTCAGTTGCGTGGGAATTCTTTCTGGGGTGTCTACTCTCACCAGAAATACAAGAGCTATTTCCAAACAAAAGCGTACACTTCATCTGACCATTTCAGCCCCCTCCTCACTGCCCCACCCCGTCCTAAGCACCGTCAGCTTCTGTCTGGATGACTACACTGGGCTCCGTGTGCTGCAGGCTGCCCCTTGCCCTCCACCGCCTTTTCCTGGAACAGGCAGGATGGGCATTCACCCACTGTTACTGGGTTGATTCCAACTCACAAAACTGTACGGGGACCGAGTAGGGCTACTCCTTAGGGTTTCCCAGACGGTCAGCACTGCCTCCTCTTTCTCCCAGGGAGCAGCTGTGCTGTGTTTGAGTGGCCAGCTTTGTCGTCTTTACAGCCTGTCTCTTAGTGCATTGCATTTCCCCACCGTGGCTGCTTTAGCCTGAGGCCAGGGCCCGTTTGTTGAAGCCCCTGTCTGCCTGCCCAACGGCTGGGGTTCTCACCCGCTGGCCTCCCTTAAACCTGTGGGCCCCTTGTCAAACAGCTGGGTCTCCTTAAAGCCACCCCCCCCCCCCCCAGAGAGTCGGGTCACAGTATAGGTACCAGTTGAAAAGCACTCTTCCCCACCCCTACCCCTCTAATTGTAAGCTTCCTGGTCGATGCTGTGGCTGAGGCTGCGGCTCTGGGCTGCTAACCCCCTGGTCCGAGGGGTTCAAAGCCACCCCGTGCTCCTCAGGAGCAAGCTGAGGCTGTCTCAGAAGCATAGGTAGGTCACTGTGAGTCAGAACCGACTGGATGGCAGGAGATTTGGGCCCCTTAAAAGGCAAAGTTTGTTGAACTCTTGCTTTCTGTTGTGCTAAAAACAAAACAAGAAAAGCAAACCGGTTGCCCTTGAATTGCCTCACAAACACAAAGTTTCACCACCCAGTGTTCCCTGTGGACCACCCGTGGGAGCCTCGGAGCACCAGGACTGGGCAGCTTGGGAGCGCAAGGAGCTAGGGGAGTTCCTCTGGGGAGGAAAGCAGGCCAATGAGGACAAGGGTTCAGATTCCCGGCCGAGCGCTGTGCTTTCCCAGGTGGAAAGGTGGACCAGGTTATGAAGATGACGTGTGTAAACTGTGCACAATCCAAAAGGGTCGGAAGCGCAGCTCATTGCCCGTAGTTGCTGTCAGTCTGATGACTTACAGTACACGGTGGGTCTTGGAAAAACTCCATTCCTTTTCCGCTCCATTTTCCCACGACATTTTTTGCAGCCCGCTCCTAGAAACACTGCCCTGTAGGGTTTGGGTGGCCAACCGGCAGGTCAGTACTTTGAGCCACTACCAACCTCTGAGCGAGAGAGAAGGCTTTCTCCGCCCAAAACGCATTAGTCTCCGGAGTGCACAGGGGGCAATTCTACCCAGCCCTAGAGGGAATTGGCTCGATGGCAGTGAGTTAAGACTTTTTTGCATCTATGGAAGGGGTCCTGGTGGCGTAGTGTTTCACGATTCATCAAGGCAAGGTTAGCAGTTCGAAACCACCAGCCGAGAGAAAGACAAGGTTTTCAACTCCCCCCAAAGAATTAATAGCCTGAGAAACAAACGCCCAGGGGCAGTTCTACCGTGCTCTATAGGGTCACTGTGTGTGTGTGTGTGTGTGTTTGAGTTTGTGTTTGAGATCGACACAGCAAGGACTTTTTCCTTTAGAGCCTCGGAGGGTTGAACCACCAACCTTTCGGCTAGTCTAGTAGTCCAGAGTTTAACCATGGTGCCACCTGTTCACTCTCACTCAGGTCACCGAGTCCGTTCTGACTCACAGCGACCCTCCCGGTCAGGGTAACTGCCCCTGTGGGTTTCTGAGATGGTCACTCTTTATTGGAATAGAAAGCCTCACCTTCCTCTTGGTGCAGCTGGTGGTTTCAAACGGCTGACCTTGCAGTCAGCAGCCCACTCCTCTTAACAGTAAGTACGCCACCAGGTGCCCGGCTATCAAAAGATATAGCGTCTGGGGTCTTAAAAGCTTGAAGGTAAACAAGCGGCCATCTAGCTCAGAAGCAACAAAGCCCACATGGAAC
>NW_022104553.1:26732649-26743009 GCF_000313985.2 Echinops telfairi | reverse complement strand
TTAAAAAAAAAAAAAAAAAGTACGCCACCAGGGGTCTGTAGTCAAGCTTAGACAGAACCAAACACCGTCCACCTTTTTTGATCTCTCTGGATCACAGTGGCGAAGAAGCCACAGCTTCGTACCCTTAACGTGACCCTCTCTGCTTCTCAAAGAGATGGTGGACATTTACATGTCTTCCTCAGCCCTTTGCCTCTCCCCTTCCTCCAACTCTGATCCATGTGCCTAATGAATTGTTTGTGTGTCCCCCCACCCCCCGTGTGTGTCAACTTGGCTGGGCTGTGAGTCCCAGTCCTGTGTTTATTCTCCTCCATTTTGTCCTCTGCTGTTACCCGCCTGGAGCCTGCAAATCCTCACCTGGGGACGTTAATGAGGCAGGAAGGAAATCTACAACATTAGGTTGTATCCCCAGTCCATCTCTGTTGCTTTTGTTTATTTTTTTGGTGTGTTATCGTTACTTCCTTTGCTTTGGTCTCTACCAATGGTTCTCAACCTGTGGGTCTCGACCCACCGCTCCTCTGTCCGCAGGCGGGTCCGCTCACATGCAGATACGCCCACCTGTGAGTACCCGGCATGAAGACTTACCCACGCTACTCCATACTTCAAGACAAATTTTATTTATTTGTCATTGGAAATAGATATTTCACAATATATAATGACATATTGTTTTTGTGATGAATCATTCTGCTTTACGTTCCATTTGTCACAATGAAAATACATCCTGCATAATCAGATATTTACATGATGATTCATACATAACAGTAGCAAAATGACAGCGATGAAGTAGCAACCAACATAATCTGATGGTTGGGGGCCACCACCCCATGAGGAACTGTATGAAAGGGTCGCAGCATTGGGCATTAGGAGGGTTGAGAACCACTGGTCTATAAAAAAAAAAGCAATAACCGGCTCTTGTCTATTTTTTAACTCTTTATGGTGATTGGGGCAGACGTGTACAGAGCAGGTGGCTTTCCCAGTGAACAAGTCCCGCATGTCTTGTTTTGTGGCACTGATTACAGTCCCCCCACAATGTAATAGTGCTCTTCTCGTGTCTCCCCAACATTCCCTTTCCTTCCCCGGTTCCTATTCCTTCTTAGCCGCCCCAGCTAGCTCTGCCCCTGGGCAAAGGCTGGCCTTCCCGATGGATCTCAAATGGGCGATTATTAGGAGTGTGGCCCTCCCTGTCATTACTGTTCACTTTTATAGGCCTGTCTGTTACTTGCCCAAAAGTTGAGCCAAAGTCTAGTTCCAGGCTTGCAGGCTGGTTAAGGTCTGTAGCCTTGGGGTTCAGTTTCCACCCCGAAAAAGAAGCCGGGCCTGTTTGCATATTTCTGGGTTTTGTTCCACCGTGTCCCAGCCCTCCTCTCGGGACCCCTTTCAGAGTGGTCAGCGGTGGTAGCTGGGCACCGTCTGCTCTCCTGGCGTGAGAGTCACGGAGGCTGGGCTTCGTGTGGCCCGTCAGCCCAGAGGACTGATTGTGCCCATGGGCCCCTGAGTTTCTTCATCCGTCTCTGCTTATGAGTTGCCCTAAGTAGGGAGTAGGCCAGATTATTCCCTGCCCTTTGCTTAGTGGCACATGCCCTTCCTTTCTCGCCTACACCTGGTGGCCATCCAAGTATTCTGTGTGTAAAGCCTGGAGCCTGAGTGGCGCAGTGGTTGTGCATTGGACTTTGAGCCGAAAGGTCAGCAGTTTGAAGCTTTTGACTCCCATAGGGGCAGTCCTGCCCTGTGCCAGAGGGGTTCTGTGAGTGGACATCACCTGGACAACAGTGAGTTTGTTGGGCTGGGTATAAAACCTTTTCTGGCTGTTTGCCAACGTGGGCTCAAACACCCCACAACCCTTTGGTGATTGGCATATTTCCGGGATTCCCCATGACTAACCTTGCTGGCATCTGCGAGTGTGTCCACACCACAGTTTGCTCATCTGCACATCACTAACGGGCGCTGGTAATCACCACCTTTTCGCCATTGTGGACGGCAAGCCCTGGTGGCCCCACAGCTAGTGTGTCACAAAGCGAGGCAAGTCCCGCTCTTGCAGGTGTCTTTTAGGTTTTAGACCCATGGCCACCCGACGTCCAGCAGGACACAGCACTGCCCGGCCCTGCGCCAGCCTCGCCTTTGTTGCTGTGCGACAGGCTGCCAGGTCTTTGGGGATTTCTGTTCCCCCGTGCTTTTAAGGAAGCAGCATGCCGCTTGCTCCCCCACCACCCTCACCACCCAGTGGAGGCACCGTTGGACACTCACGGGCAGTGTGGGCAGGGGTCTATCGCTCCACGCCCTTCCCACCCTCTTTTTGGTTTTGGTGGTTGAGTTTGAGTCCGCCCGTCTTGAGAGACACAAGGGATGAGGCCAGTGAGACCAGAGGGGCCTGTGGCCACCATGCGGAAAGAGGAGGAGGGGTTGGGGCGCCTCTCTCCAGGGATGGCATTTCCGATCCTCAGAGCCATGGGCTGAGCGACTCCTGTTGTCGCTGGACTATGGTGTTCAGCAGGAGTCCGGGTGGCACCAAGGTTAAGCACTGGCCTGCTAACTTCAAGGTCAGCGGCTAACTTCAAGGTCAGCGGCGTGCAACCACCCACCAGCTGCTCTGTGGGAAAAGGCCGGGGCTTTCAGCTCCTGGAAAGAGTGACAGTCTGGGAAACTCACAGGGCCAGTTCTACCCTGGCCCTTGGGGTCACTGTGAGGCTTGGCAGCGAGTGAGTGAGAGAGAATGAAGAGCGAGCCCTGGTGGGTTATACTGGGCTGCTAATCACAAGCTCAGCAGTTCAAATCCACCAGTCGCTCCACAAGAGAAAAATGAGGCTCTCTGCTACCTTAAAGAGTTATAGCCTCGGCAACTCACAGGGCCGGTTCTGCCCTGCCCCATAGATAGGGTTGCTGTGCGTCGGTAGAGAACTGGGGCATGGAGCATTGGAGTCACAATTAGGGACTGGTTTTGCCCCACAGGGGACACTGGACACTGTCTGAGACCCTCTCCTCTCTCACAGTTTTACTAAGAGGCAATTTTGGTTGTCGCCACTGGGGTGGGGGTGGGGGGGTTGTAGCTACCAGTGCTGAGTGGGCAGAAGCCAGTAGTGCTTCTACACCTCGCCACAGGACGAGGAGCCCTGGTGGCCCACATGGCCTACGGGTTAAGCACTCCGCCACCAACCGCATGGGCAGAAGCGTGAACCCAGCTGGAGAAGGGTCCCCGGGTTTGCTGCCCACGGGTGCTTCCACTCTGTCCTCTCTGCCCTGTGGGATTGCCAGGAGTGTCCTCCATTCAGAGATGGCAGCCCCCCGCCCCCCCCAGCATGGTCAATTGTCTGCAGGGCCCCAGCTCCGGCCCCCTTCCCACGGGGCCTGCCTCGCAGAGACTCACAGACAAACCTCAGAGACAGGAAGAGCCTCACAGGAAGGGAAAGAAAAGACCCGTTCCAGGCCTGGGCCCTGGTCACCTCCGTGGGCCTCACGGGGTGCAGGGCCTGAGCCACAGGAAGTAGGACGCCCTCCCACTCTCCGTGCCCCCTTCCCCCCACAGCCGCCCACAAGCCAGCGTTTCCTTAGGGACAAGAGCCAGCTGCTCAGCTGATAACAGGTAGCGAGCCCCCAAATCCACCCACTGCCATGGAGCTGATCCCGACTCCCAGTGGCTCTATAGACAGGGGAGACCCTGCCATTCTTCATGGGAGCAGAAAGCCTCACCTTTCTCCTGAGGAGCGGTTTTTAGGTTCGAACCACTGACCTTGCGGCCAGCAGCCCAACTGGCAACCTCCAGGCTTCTTATCAGCCCCATTTCACCAGTGGGGCCACCACGGCCCAGGTCACAGCCGTAAGCACAACAGTTACACCCATAGCTCTCTTTAGATGCTCACAGAACATGTGTTGGATGGAGCCTGCCCCGGTGGCGCGGTGGTTAAATGCCTGGAGGTCGCAGTTCTGCCCTGTCCTGTAGGCTCTTCCTCACTCGCTCACTGCCCTTGGGTTGATTCCAACTTGCTGACACCCTGTGAGACAGGGTGGAGCCGCCCTGTGGGTTTCCCAGGCCCTAACTCCTTAGGGGCACAGAAAGCCACGCCTTTCCCCCAGTGAGCTCACTAGGTGTTGGGTTTGATTCCACGGCACGGCTGGTTTGTTTTGGAGGGGATGGGGCTCGGCTTTGGCATATGTTGGAGTCTCTCTGGGTGATGGTAGGAGTTTACACACCCGCCCCGTTGGGAACACAAAGGCCCACCCAGGGCACAGCGGAAGAAAGGTCTGGCCTTCCACTCTAGGGTCTCTGTGTTAGAATGGACTGTCGGGCAGCGGGTTACGTGTGGTTTTTCTTTCCAGTCTTTGTGCCAGACCCTGTTTCAGGAGTGGTCCTCCACCGTTGGTGGTGGTGGTGGTGGTGTGGTGGTGGTGGTGGTGGTGGTGGTGGTGGTGGTGGGGGGGAAGCCAGGCCTGGCCCTCCCAGGGTGGGGGTGGGGGCTGGGGAGACCGCTGGGGATAGAACAATATAGGACATCAGGTCAAAGAGGTCACAGAGTGTCCGATGTGCTGCCCTTAAGGACAAAAGCGAGGGAGATCGTGGAGAAGGGTCTCGGGAGAGGGACAGACCACTAAGGCACGGTCCAGGCGGGGCGGAGGGTTCTCCTGGCCTGGAAATGCTGAGGGTGGAGGGTTGGAGGGGCCAGTGGCAGGGTGGGAGAGTTGAGTGAGGCGGGAGCCCAGGACCATCCCGAGCTGGCCGGAGCTGGATCCCTCTGGCCAGCTGGGGAAACAGCCTGGAGTGGGGTGGGGCGGGGCTGGAAGCTGGGAAAAGGGAGGAAGGGACGAGCGGTGCGGAGGGAGGGGCTGGGTTTGTGAACCGCTGGACGCTCGCTCGCCAGCAGCGTGCGCTGGGGAGGCGGTTCTGGTTCAGGGCGCCCCCGTGTGTCGGAGACTAGAACTGCGCCGAGGGCCCTCCAGGGTCATCTCTAAGGACACACAAGCCCGGGCCCTTCTTGGGTCTCTGCTTACTGATCTTCCGAGGAGCCTCTCCTGCCGGGGCTTCTCGTTTACGCTACAGGCCTGTCTGCTGTGTGACTGAAAGGGGTCCCCAGTGCAGGGTGCAAGGGCGGGTGAGGGCCACGGCTTCGGGACATCTACGATGCCCAACTGACCAGGCAGCCTGGCCTTTTTTTATGATGGTGGTGACTTTTGTCCTACAGTTTTCTATCGCTCTGCCCTGGACCTCTTATCGTGACCTGGAGCAGCGGCGGGAGCAGCGGCGGCGAGGACAGTTGTGAGAGCCGGTTAGCACCTCGTTCTAATGCTCTTAAAGGTGGGTGGTGTGAACCGACCCAGCGGTGCCCTGCAGAAAGACCTGGTGGTCTGCTTCCACCAAGATGAACCAAAAGAAACTGACGCTCACTGCCACGGGGTTAACGCTGACTCCTAGCAACAGTATAGGACAGGGAGAACTGCCCATGTGCCCTTCATAGAGCACGTTTGCTGACCCCTGGTTTAGACCCAGACCTGAGGAGGCCCCGGGTGGTGGGCACAGTGAATTATGCAGAGGCCTACTACCCTGTCTCCCCAAAAGTAAGACACCCTCCTAAAATAAGACCTACTTTCAGCTTTGCCTCTCACTGAAATACAAGGCACTCCTGAAAATAAGCGCCCCCCCCCAAGCTAACATAACTCTGGACTCGACCATAGCGGTGGGCGCTGCAGCGCAGCTGAAGCAGACAGGAAGTGCGAGGTCTCTTTTAATAAAACAATAAATGTGTACTGTATTCTTCTTCATAGAAAAATAAGACATCCCCTGAAAATAAGACCTAGCGCATCTTTGGGAGCAAAAATTAATATAAGACACTGTCTTATTTTCAGGGAAACAGGGTAAGCACAAGGTCAGCAGTTCAAAACCACCAGCGGCACCTCAGGAGAGAAGGATGAGGCTGTCTGCACCTGCCAAGGTTGACAGCTTTGGGAACCCACAGAGGCAGTTTTATTCTACCTTAAGGGGTCGCTATGAGTCAGAATTGACTTACTACTAGTGACTTTGGCCGCTCTTTTAAGGCTACTGGTGGAAAAAAGTCCTCCAGCATGGTTGGAGTGGAGAAGGGCCAGGAAGCTTCCTGGGCCCACTCGCTTCCGCACGAAGGTTCTCGAAGCCCCAAGACTATCCTTTCAATGATCACAGGGCTCTAGGTTGAGAAGCCCTGGTGGCATAGTTGGGCTGCTAATCACAAAGTCAGCAGTTCGAAACCACAGGCTGCTTCTCGGGAGAACGATGGGGCTTTCTACTCCCGAACAGAGCTACCATCTTGGAAACCCACAGGGGCAGTTCCACTCTGCTCTGTGAGGTCACTGGGGGAGGGTGGTTCTGTAGAAGTTCTCGGTTGGGATGGTGGGAGTCCTCCTGGCTCCTGTGTAGCTGTGAATCTATTTGGAAGGTGGGGCTCCCCAGTGGCGTGGATGGATAGATGGAGAGGAGGCGGGGCCTCTCAGCCTGCAGTGTTTAATCGGAGCCAGAAACGGGGCTAGGCTGTGTCAAATACAGATAAAAGCCCTCTTGGAGTTCAACTCCTTATGTAGCACCCTTTCTAGCCCGGGCTACTGGGTGATTGGTGGTGCCCAGGCCTGGGGAGAGGAGGTATAGGCTTTAGGAGGCGGGGGTTCAGGGCCTGGGCTTTGGGGAGCTTCCATTGGAGATGTCTTTGCACCAGACCCACTCCCCCACCTCCTTGTCCCTATGCCCCCCATCTGATATCTCCCCCTTGCTCTTCTCACCCACAGCCAGGACCCCCGATGCAGGCTCCAGGGAGCATCCCCATTCCTGTGCCCGTGCTCCGGCTGCCCCGGGGCCCTGATGGCTACAGCCGAGGCTTTGCCCCTGACGGACGCAGGGCCTTGGCGAAGCCGGCAGGCCCTGACACCCAGGCGTGTGGGGAATCCCAGGAGCAGCGGGCCCGCGCTGTCCTCCGGGAGCGCTTCCTGCGCAGCCTGCTGGCCATGGGGGGCCGCCAGGTGAGCTTCACTTTGCATGAGGGCGTGCACGTGACCGCCTGTTTTGGCGCCACCGACCTGGACGTGGCCAACTTCTACGTGTCCCAGCTGCAGACTCCGATAGGCGTGCAGGCCGAGGCGCTGCTGCGCTGCAGCGACATGATTGCGTACACCTTCAAGCCCTAAAGACCCGTCTGCCTTAGCCACTGGCGTCCGGGTGGCCCTGGGCTGGGGACACAGGGCTGCCCAGACACTGGAGTCCCCGGCTCTTGGAACTCTGCACCCTGGCTGATTCCGAGCTCCCCTAGAACTCGGAGGCACACCGGCTACCTGGGACACCGTGGTGGAGATGGTCAATTGCTGCACCTCCAGGAGGATTTGGGTCTTGTCTACTTCACAGGCCTCTGAACTCTGGCCGCGAGGCCTCCTGCCCGAGAGAAGCCTGGGAGGTGCGGGGCGGTGGTGGTCTGTGAGTGTGGAAACCGGTTTATTGAAGATCCCGTGTGATCTTAATGAACGGTCTAGACTTTACCTCTCTAATTTCAACTGTCCATTGCAGTGGTGACACAGAACTCAGACAAAATTCACCATGAAAGGGTTTATTAAGGAAGTTAACACGTTGTAATGCCCGTGGGAAATGCTCAGGGTGTTTCACGTCTGCTAATCAGTGCCCAAAGGGCCCTACCACTCCTCTGTAAACCTCAACCTGAAGGCATTCCGCTCTAGCTCCTTGGGCCTGTAAACCCAGCTCCCTGAATTAGGGGCCAGAGGCACCCCAGGCAGTCAGTTCCACTTCCACGGGCCTGCAAGCCCAACTCCTGAATCAAGTGCCCAGAGTCACTCCACACCGAAAGCCAGGCCTCCTGCACAAAAGCACTCGGCTTGCCTAGCTCCCTAGGCTGGGAAAGCCCATCTGTCCACGCTCTGGCTCCTGGTTCTGCGGCGGCTGCTGCTCTGATGGTACAGCTGTCATCTGCTGCGGGGGTGGGGGGGGGTGTCTCTGGGCCCAGGGACACAGTCCATTCCTGGCTCTTGCTGGCAGTGAGATCCCTCCTCCTGCTTCTCAGAGGGCTCATTTTATACACAGCAAAATGGCCCTGCAGGGACTCCTGTTTGTAATTATTCACGGGTGAATCCTATCAGTATCCTAACAGCCCCTCCGTGCACCACCTTCTTAAGCAGACCCATGCAGGAAAAGGTCATTTGATGAGAGGGAGAGACTGGCTAGAAGAGCCGCCTTAAATAATCCCCTGCCCTTCAGTCCACACAGCCCATCCATCCTGCAGACACTCCCCTTCTGTCCCTCCTGCCTGAGAACCAACTGACCTAAGAAAAGGAAACTCTTGGTTTATGTTGCTGCTGCTGCTGCTTGGTGTGTTCACTTACCCGCCCCCCCCACCCCCACCCCCACCCCCAGGGCTCGAGGCAGATTTTCAAGGTGGTGGGGAAAGAGCCCTGGTGGTGCGCCAGGTTAAGGGTTCGGCTGCTAACAGCAAGGTTGGTAGTTCAAGCCCATCAGCCACTCTGTGGCAGAACGAGGAGGTTTGGAGGATGGTGGGACACAGTGGTTGAACTCTGGGCTGCGAACCGGAAGGCCACAAACCCACCGGCCGCACAGCCTGCTTCCATAAAGATTTAGCGGCTCCCAAACCCTGTGGGACAATTTGCCCGGAGTGGGAGTGGCCCAGAGGGCAGTGGGTCTGGTTTTAGGCCGACAGAGGCTCTCCAGTTGCTGAGAAGCAGGAGCTCAGCCACCAAGTGTGGGAGGATCCTAATAAAGGCACGAGTATTAAATCACCGCTCACCATGACTGGAGGGCCCGGATCGGAGGCCCCAACTGCGCTCAGGCTTGCTGATAACGTGAGTGTTCGCCACCTGGCCCACACGGGTTACGATTGGACCACTGTGACGGTAATGCTTAGGACAAGATGATTAGGGTGGGTCAGCGGCAGAAACTTGTTTATTTTCACCCCTCCCTCCATTTTGATCGAGTCCTGTTGATCACCTACTCAGTGAGGTGTACTGGCAGCACATTTGTAAACGGCACCACCAGAAAGCAGTTCCACCCTCCTTTGGTCGTCCTTTCAGTTCAGAATGTAAAAACAAAGACTTCCGATAAAATACAGAAGAGCGGGGCCGGCCCTGGGTCCTGGAAAAAGAACAGGGCTACTGGGGAGGGAAAAGCAGGGCAAGTCTCCCCAAGACGCTCCAGTACTGGGCCACGTTGGGTTATCCCCAAGATGGGAACATACAGCCCTTGGTAGCCTTGCAGCTGTGTGGTCCATGGAGGCAGTCAACAAAGCCCCAAGGAGTGCCCAAGTCCAGGTGCCATCAGCTGGGTGACTGCACTCCCCTGGAGTCCATTGACCCTACAAGGCACAGCCGGACTGCCCGTGGGTGTCTCAGACTGTATGGAACTCTTCATGGGAGCCGGCAGTCTCCTGTTACCTTTCTCCCGCCTGAGCAGCCGGTGGGTTTGAACTGCGGACTAGGCTAGGCCCGCGTGCGACTGCGGCAATTAGGATAACTAGGATCAAAAGGCAGATCCCTCCCAAACTGGCTCCCCAGGTGCATATCAACAAGTGACAGCTGCCAAACTTCCCTGCAGGACCTGGTAGCCATTGCTGAACTAGCCACTTAAGGCAACGTGGCCGCAACCCCTTCACGAAAGAACTGTGATGCAGAGGCTGCCCCTTCTCCCAGATGAGGACCCTTCAGAAGCTACTCTTAACAATTGAGTGGAAGAGTTTCCCCAACACAGCGCGATCAAATATCTGGTGTCTCCCAGGGTGGGTGATACCTCGCCCTAGGGGACTGATCCAGGGGACAGGCTACAAAAGCAGATGCCCACACCCAATGCTGGGTGATGGGCTGTAGTGCCACGTTTTTAATCGCCAGGGGGGTGTGGTGGGCCAAATAAGTTCGGGAACCTATGGATTAAAGAGAACTTTGCCCAAGACCGGCATCTCCATCTGAAAATGATTGGCTACAGGAGGACCGGAAATGTCAAAAATGGCAGCAAGGTGGGTGAACCCCCATCTTTGATGAGTTACTACCCCAAGCCAGCAGGACAGAGACAAGGGCTGCATTTTGACAAGTAACCCGTGACGGGCGATGACAGTTCCCAAGATCGATTCCTCCAACGAGACATGGCTGCACAGGAAGATCGTGCAAGTCCTTTGTTGTGCCGTCTGGTTTGCATGCTGCATGAGAACTACTGATGCGTCCGCAGCAGAAGGGCTAGCGTCCAGCAAGGGGGTTCGGGCTTCGTCTCCAAAAGGGTCCCCCGCCGCCGCCAGCATCCATCCTTTTCATTCCACGCCGTTCCGGTCTCCTTGCAAGCTCCCCCTCCTTTGGCCTCTCCCCTCGTCGGTTACAGCCTAAACTCGCGAAGCAGCTGTTTCTTCTCTCG
>NW_022104553.1:26720703-26732007 GCF_000313985.2 Echinops telfairi | reverse complement strand
CGCCCCCGGCCGACGGTCGCCTCAAGGCTGCAGCCAAGCGCGTCACGTTCCCGTCCGACGAGGATATCGTGTCCGGAGCGGTGGAGCCCAAAGATCCATGGAGACACGGTAGCGACGGCGGGGGCGGGCGCGGCGGGCCAGCGGGGAGGCGTGAGGGGTCAGTGCCGCGCTCGCACGGAGGTGGAGCTCGTTAAGTTGCACCTGAGGACGATCGGAGCTGAAGTGGGGGTAGGGGAGAGGGTGCTGACAATACTGGGAGGTCAAACACACCTGGTTCAGGTCCCCTGCGAAGGCTAGAGAAGGGCGGTCACGGAGGAGACGGTCAGCGGGGGCTGAGTCGGGCCCCGGCCGGTGGGGATGGCAGGAAGGTGCTAGCACGCCTGGGTCAGCCCAGGGTGGAAATGTGTGTCATTCTCTTGGCTGGAGGAGGAAGAAGGATTAAGCTGGATTGTGGGTGTAGGAAAACCTCAAACTCCCTGTCTGCGTGCCCATGCCGACTCAGGGGCAAGCTTTCAGGGACAAAGTAGAACTGCTCCTGTGGATTTCCGAAGATGCAAATCTCCCAGGGGCCAGAAAGCCTCATCTTTGCCCCGAAGAAGGGCTGGTGAGTTCGAACTTGCGAACTTGTGCTTAGCAGCCCAGTGGGAAGCTCACTATGCCACTAGGGGCCCAACTCCTGAAGTTGGGGAAATAGAGCGTCGGAGTTTAAAACAAACAACCTTTTGGATTTCCAAGACTTAAATCTTTACGGCCTCGTCTTTCTCCTGCTAAGCAGCTGGTGGGTTCAAACCAAGCAAGGTGCTAGGTTGGCGGCTCATTGTAGCTAGCTCCTTACACCACTGGGCCCTGCTTAAGCCCAGGAAAGGAGCAAAGTTGATGGTCATTATTAGGAGCCTTCGTGGCATAGTCTGAAAGGTCAACAGTTCAAAACCACCAGCAGCTTTTCCAGAGAAAGGCAGGACTTTCAGCCTTACAGTCTTGGAAATTCAGGGGTAGTTCTACCCGTTCTATAGGCTAACTGTGACTCAATATTGACTCAGTGGCAGAGTTTTTTGTTTGGTTTGGTGTTTAAAGATGAGGGTGGTTTAGAGAGCCGGAAGAGGCCTTGGATCTTGGTATTCAAAAGAAGAAAACTCCCAGTAGGCCCTCTCTGCCCACTGAAAAAAAAAGAGGACCGGGCAAAAAGATGTGGGTTGTTCCGATGCCTGGTCATAGAAGGGTCTACTTCCTTTTTTCACAGTTATTCCTGGAAAGAGCTGGAGATTATTATCAGATCAAGGGGGATTATTATCAGATCAAGAGATTATTACTGGATCAGACCACCTGGGTGGTGGTGCGCAGGGTGAAGGGCTCACTAGGAGCCTGAAGGTTGGAGGTTCGAACCCACTCATAAGTGCCTGTGAAGACAAGCCTGGCGATCTGCTCCTGCAAGGTCACAGGCTGCGAACCCCACGGAGCAGTTTGACTGCGCACACGTGGGGCCACCGCAGTGGGAAGCAGCTCGGCGGTAGCCAGCACCCCCAGCTCAGGAGGGGGACTTGCTGCTGGTGAGGAGAGGCAGGGGGTGGTGTTGGGGTTTGACAGGTCCCTGAGGAGCTGGTGAGGGGAGGGGTTCGAAGGCAGGGTCCGTGTTGGCACCGAAAAGGTGGCTGGAGGAGCATGTTGGGCCCGTGGGGCTGAGGACACCAAAAGTCACTGCGGATGGTGGACATGGGGGAAGTGGACAGCTAGGTTGGATCCGTTTCTGTGCCAGAGAAAGGGTCTCACTGGAGTAGAGCACAGGAAGAGAGGGAGCTGACCCGCTACGTATGGCCCTCTAGCATTTGGTTTGCAGTTGTCCGTCTTTGGGCTGGAGGAGGAGGTGGGGGTTCGTGAACACACAGGGAGCTGCCCTGAGTGTCGGGCTGGGTGCTGTTACAGGAAAGGTGGGTAATTGAAGAACGGGCATGGAGAGTCCACAGGTCTTTATAGCTCAAGGCCTAGGGGAGAGGTGGTCAGTTGGGATGGGAAGGAGAGCTTGGGGGCACTGAGAGCAAGGCCGAGAAGAGGGGGCCCTGACTCTGGCCACAGTGCTGCATCCAGTCCATGGGGTTGGGGCAGAAAGGGGATCTGGAGAGACTGAGTGGGGTGTGCTCAGGGGCAGAGGCTCTGGGCCTCTTGCCTACCTTGTGAGCGCCATTTCTTTCCTCCTCAGTTTTCTCGCTTGTGATAATGGGTGATAGCGCCCGTGCCCCAGGTTCATGAAAGGCTTAAAAAACGGTAGTGGATGACCAGGGCTTGGTCAGGTGAGCACACAAAAGCCTGCGGTGACTGTTGTCCTTGTTGTTAGGATCAAGGCAATGTGGGTGGTTGTAGGCGCGGGGACAGAGGGAGGCAGACGGGCTTTGCATTCCTCTCCGGTGTACAGTGTCCTTGTAAACTCACAGGGCAGTTCTGCGCTCTACATGGGGTTGCTGTGAGTCAATATGGACTCGATGGCTGTGAATTTGTGTTGTTGTTTTTGGTGCAGAGGGTTGGTTCTGGAGTTGGGGCCTGAGTGTTTCTACTTCAGAAGTTTCCAGGACAGGGAGAGTCAGGGGGGGGGGTCGGTTTGGGGGCTCAGGGTGGGGTCACACAGATGGAAACATGCTTAAGTCAAAAGACCACCTGCTTAAGAAGCTGGAGAGAGGAAGTGTGGGGTCTGACGATGGTGTGAGGGGAGGAGGGGTGACCCCTGTATGGGCTGGAGGGGCAGTGGGGGGCTGGGGGACAGGCTTGGCCAGGTTGGGAAGGGGTGGTTCTGGTCTGCAGGCTCCCGGGAGGGGAGCAGCTGCCAGTGCGCAGCTGTCTGCGGTGGAGGAAGTCCTGCCTGCTCTGGCCTCCGGGCCACTCCCTCCGCAGATGGTGGGGCTCCTGTGTAAGGATGCAGGAGATAGTCCTCGACAGTGCCCGCCGTGGGTCAGGCCTCGGTCACCTGCAGCTGCTGTCATTCAGGTGGGGCCCACATGCTAGAGACAGTTAAGGGTCCCACTGCCCATGGCAATTAGCAAGGTGCTTGAGCATCTACTTCCCCCAAGATCGGCCTCCGAAACTCTGGAGCACAGTTCTCCTTGGCTGACAGCGATGGGGTCACCGTGAGTGAGTGTGGAGGGAGCCTTTTTAAAGTTGCATTTTCCATTTTCAGGCTGATTTGCCCTTTCTGGGCTGAAGGCTGAGGGCAGGGTGAGGAGGCAAGGAGGGAGCTGGGCAGGATGGCAGCCGCTGATATAGAGTGACTGTATTATAGACAGAGGCTGGGGTGGAGTCTGCCCAGGAGGGGGTGGGAGTGGCTGGCTGGCCCGCCTGCTCAGTAGGGGTGAGGGTGGTGATGGCTTGTGGGCTGAGACAGGGAGGACCAGTGGCAGCTTCCCCAGGAGATGTCACTGTGAGGTGGGGGTGCTGCGTGGGGAATAGAGCAGGCTGTGGGCCGGCGGAGTTGCTGTGTCTCACTGAGGAGAGGGATTAAGTTGGCCAGGTGGTGGCTGTGAGACCTTGAACCTGAGTTGTGGGGGGTCATGGGTGACGCCGCAGAGCTTGGACAATGAGCAGTTGGTAGCCCTGTGACGGGGAAGACAGCGGGGTGGAGGTGGGGTGGCCGGCCTCGGGGCTGAAGCAGGGTGGGGCAGTGGGGAACTGGTTGGTCTCTGGCCGGGGTGGGAGTTGGGCTGGCAATAATCCATCTGTTCAAGGGCCCGGCTGTGGGGCAGGTGTCTTCTGGGGATGGGTGATGGAGGGGTTGCTGCTGCGTCTGCTGTGGTGATAAGGCCCCACAGGCCAGGGGTGACAGGGGAGCTGGTGAATGTGGAGGCAGAGAGGCGGTTCCCCAAGAAGTGCCTGGCCGCAGGCTGAGGAGGTGCCATGGGAGGGAGAAGGCAGCCAGGGGTCTGCTCCTCCAGCCCCTGCTTGAGGGGCTCTGTTGTGACTGGGGTGCCTACCTGAGTCTGAGAGCCTCTATCAGGCCCCCCCGCCGGGTTGGGGTGGGGAGGTGGTGGGGTTCCCACAGCCTCGGAGGAGCTTTCCCTGCCATCCCCAGTGCAGGTGACCCGACAGGCCTGCTTTCCTGGCAGTAGTGCTTCCCCACGGGAAGAGGAAGACAGACGTGGAGGCTCCCATCGCCCACTGCTTCCCTTCTGGGCACAAGTGGTCAGCCCAGAGGGCTGAGGCCAGGCCTGCTGCGCCACCACCCTGGGCTGAGTGGCCTCTGCAAGGCCCTGGGCTGGCTGGACCCTGACTCCCCCTGGTTCCCTGCCGCCCTGCATGTCTGAGGGAGGTGCCTGGGTGGGGAAGTGACCTGGGTAGAAGTGCTGAGTGTGGTGGAGGAGGGTGGCCAGCTAGCTGTCCCGTCCCAGGGCGGCTTAGGACCAGCCCGAGGCTGCTCTTCCGCCTCGGCGAGGCGGTTGTGAGGCGGCCTGAGAGCAGCCGCTTGTGATCTAGAGCACGTGACGTGGGTCACAGGCTGGGCGCCCCCCCCCCCCAAGCCCTCGATGACTCATTCCCACTCCTGACCTCCAGCTTGAGTGGGGCGTGGAAGAGGGCTGCCCACCAGGAACTTCTCACATGCAGGGGCTCTGGTCACACCAGGGGTCTCTGCCTCCTGAGTGAGGGGAGTGGGGATGGGACAGGGCCTCCGTGTTCTCCCATGGAGGCCCCAGAGGGTGGCCAGGCCGAGCTGTTTGTTCTTTGGCACCTGCTGTGCACATCGAGTTCTGAAACTGGTCGGACAGGTAGGCGCACACCTGCCAGGGCAGGAGCAGGCGTCTGAGGGCCAGCTGCTTAGTGCTGGTGCTGGTGGTGCAGGAAGGGCATGGCTGCTCAGGTTTCCACCGGGCCTCCTGCTGCCTCTGGCTGGAGTTTCTGCCCTGGGCAAGCAGGCCTTGGGGTGGTGGTAGTGGTGGTGGTGGTGTGTCTGTGTGGTGGTGGTTCCTCGGGGGGCCACTGCCAGGACAGGGCATGAGTGCTCCCACCCCTGGCCAGGCGTGGGACCAGCTGGGTGACTGTGGCTCACCGAAAACTCTACACTCACTGCCCTGGAGTCAATGACTCACAGTGACCACTGTGGGTTTCCGAGACTGGGACTGTGGAGTTGCTGCTGGTTTCGAACTACCCACCTGCCTAACACAAAATCAGCCTGCTTGACCACCAGCCTGAGAGGCCAGCTGGCATGGCAACAAGGGCACCAGTGGTCCAGACACCATTGCTCCCAGCCCTTCCAAGAGATGACAGAGATGGGGTGGGGTGGCCAGGTTGCTGGTAGTGCCCTTGTGGGGAGGTGCCGGGCGGGGCCCTCCCCCCAGCCAGGCAGCCCCCCTGAGCAGCTTCTGGGGGAGGGCTCCGGATTAGGAGTGCCCGGGCCTTCTGATACTCACCCGGCCTCGGCCACCCTGTGCCCAGCTCAGTCAGTGAGAACCCCTGGACTGCCCTTCTGGTCTCAGGCAGCGTGGCGAGGTGACCTCGGGCTTGTTTCAGAGCACACGGGTAGAGCGCCAGGCCACCAGAGCCCCCTGGCCATGCGCATGTGCATCCCCAGATGCCATTTTGGTGCAAGCCTGCCCCTGGCATGGAAGTTATGGAGGGGCTTGGTGGCTTCATGGTAGACACAGTTATGCATGCCCCTTCTCCTAGGGCAGGGTCCTCTGGGCAGGAAGGAAGCTCCCCATGGAGGGGCACAGAGAATGCCAGGGGGTTCTTCATGGAAGTGTCTGCAGTGGCCCAGCAGGAACCCAGTGCAGCCTCGTTGGGTTCGGGTTGGAACCGGCACTGTCCTTCCAGCTGGTTGGGCCGGACCTTCCTGAGGCTGCTGCCTGCGGCCCCGTCGGGGTCAGATCGTGTGGCATGCTCATACACACCTTTCCGTCTCTCGGCCGCCCTGGCATCTTGAGCCAGCTGCTGCCATTGAGAGAAGTCATGTTCTGTGGGCATGGAAAGGGGGGAAGGCCCCCCAGGAGGGTCCCTCCCGAGGCCAACCCCCTAGTATGTTTTTTTTTTTTTTTGCAAAGCACAGCACCTTCCCAGCTGAACTTCCTGGTTTCCCAGGAGTGGGGCTCCGGAGGGGAAAGCAGCCCCTGGGAGGTGACCTTGTGGGGGCTGGTGGTGATGCGCTTGCCGCGCACTTTCTGGAAGCCTGGTCAGCTCTGAGCGCCCTGCATGCACCGCTCATTGCACCGCCACCAGGGCCCGTGGAGTAAGGGTTGGGGGTTGAACTGGCAGGGCGGCCTGCCCAAGAGGATACCGCCACCTGCCGCTCCTCTGCCACGCTGGCCTGCCCTCCTCACACGCTCCTGCTCCTCTTCCCCCCCATCCTTCCTTGGCGATGCCGCTGAGGCCCCAGGCAGGCCTGCTTCCTGCTTTCCCCTGGGGACCTTGGCACCGGCTCACACACTATTTGTTTGGGCCCATCTCCACCCACTGGGCCCAGCGGCTCCCCGAGGGACCATGGGGCATGGAGGGTGGGGGTGTCGCTCCCAGGCACTGGTTCAGCCACTCGCTCTCATTCACCATTCACCTCGGGTCAGCGCTTGTGCCTTGTGAGGAAGAGCAGCCCCTGCAGGGCCTTCATCCCCTGACCTCCGGAGCCATAACCATCTCCTGAAGGGCAAGCTCACCTATCACTTGGTGGCACCCCCTTTCACCTTAAATCCAGAATATTATGCGCGTGCACACACACCAACAGCCTTTGCAGTCCTGCTCACCCATCCCTGCCTCCTCACTTACCATCCTGTAGAACAAGGTCCAGGTCCCTGAGGAGGACCTTGGCATCTGGGCCACTGTCCCGGCTCTTGCCCCAGTACCTGCAGGTGCCTCCCTCTGCATCCTTTAAATGGGCCCCCAGTAGGTGGTCAAGGGCCTGTGTCCCTTGCTCTCGTGTCCCTTGGGCTGTTGGCATCCTGGACCTGGGGGCATTTGGTTTCAACATTTGCATTCTCCAGGCCCAAGCCGCGTGGCACTGTGCCTGGCTCAGTACTCATGGACAGAGAGGCCCTGGGTGCCACTGGCACTTGGGGAGAGAAGGAGCCCTCATGTCCCCTGGGATGGAAAGGAAAGCTGAAGCCAGGAGGAGGCTATAGGAGGGGAGGTCCCTCCAACATGTGGAATGGTGGGAGTGCAGGCCTATCTTTGTTGTTGGCGTGCTGTGGGCAGTAGGCCAGGCCACTTGCCCTTTCTGTGCAGTGAGATTGTATCTTTCCCACCGGTGTCTGGCTCCCCACCACTCTGTGTAGCTCATAGTTGCCACTGAGGGTCCCAGGACTGCTGCTCCTCATGGGCCAGGAGCCGAGAGCCAAGGTGCAGGTAACTGATCTACCTATCTCCCAGTGACCTGGTTCCCCATCCACCTACTTACAGGGTGTCACCAGAGCAGGTAGAGAATGTTGGGGTGACCTGCCATCAGCTGCTCACCATCCCTCTCCTTCCAGTCTTGTAACCCAGGGTCTTCCCTTCCTGCCGAGTTCTCTCCTCTCTGATCAGAATGACCAGAAAGTTCTCAGTCCCGAAGGGAGCCTGCCTCTTGTTGGGGCTGGGCTTCTGTCCCAAGTGTCTGTGTGGCTACCATACACACTTACGTGTCTCTCAGTTACATGCATGGGTGAGATTGCTGTGTCACGCGATTGTTCTGTCAGGAGTCCATGCGGAGCAATGGGTTAAGCAGCTCTACCAGCAGGTCCGTCTGCAGTAGCGAGATGAGGCTGGCTGCTCTCACAGATGGACTGTCTCACATGCCCCTCAGCCAGGCCTCCTCCATCCCACAGGCACCCTGAGCTGGAATGGGCATGATGTCCGTGCGTGAGATCATGGAAATGCAGGGCTGGGCCCTTTGACTCCTTCCCCCCCTTCCCCACCCCAACCCCTGTAGGATGAGAGGGGCCACTTTCTCTCTTGGCTCCCTGTCCTTGCTACCCCCGCCATTGGCCTGTTGGGTCCCAGCTGTCAGCCCATCCTATATTGCAGTGGTTCTCAACCTGTGGACGACCCTTTCACAGGGGTCGCCTAAGACCATCGGAAAACACATATTTCCAATGGTCTTAGGAACTGAGCACCGCTCCTCTATCGTCTCCAGGCGGGTCCGCCCACATGCAGATACGCCCACCTACGAGTACCGGACATGAAGACTGTGACCCATGCTACACCATGCTTTAAGACAACATTTCATTGATTTGTCATTAGAAATAAATAACTGTTTTTTGATGAATCATTCTGCTTTAATTATGTTCCGTTTGTAACAATGAGAGCACATCCTGTATATCAGATATTTATTTACATGACGATTCAGAACTGTAGCAAAATTACAGTATTATGGAAATAATCTGATGGTTGGGGGTCACCACAACGTGAGGAACTGTATCAAAGGGTCATGGCATGAGGAAGGTGGAGAACCACCGCTCTATTGACTGGCGAGCTGGTGGTGATGTGCTGTACAGCAGCCTTTCACGTGCCCCTGCTTTTCCAGACTGCTCAGCAGCCCTTGCCAGTGCCGAGTCTGAGGGCTTGCAGTGCTCATCCTAGATGCCAGGCCCTGGTCACACAGTTACCTGTGCCTCCCTCCGGATAGGCCATCGTGCTAAGCTGTGTCTGTGCCGCTGTGCTGGCCCCCGAGATCGACCCTCTGGGCCTGCATCACGCCTACAGTGGTTTACAGTGCAGGGTCTAGACCTTCTTGAGCTGGTGTGATTCAGCATTGGGGAAGTCTAGGTGGCATAGTGATTATGCATTAGGTTGCTAAGCTCAAGGTTAGCAGATGTTCTGCTCTTGTGAAGATCTATTATGTCAGCCCGCCAGGGGCAGTTAGTCTGTGCTCTAGGGCGAGTTTGGATTTGAATCTATGTCCACATTGCTGGTCGGGGATTGATTTTGTGGCTTCCCAGCCCCCACCCCACTTCCTGGCACCTCACTTGTCATTTGCTGGGCTGGAAAAGTAGGAGGAATGTGTATACGGGAGATAGGACACCTCTCTCTTTTCCTTAAAATGCACCATTTTCTTTCTTATTTCGCTGGATCTGTATAGCAAAGGGGAGAAAGGTGAGGTTTTCTAGTCCCACAAAGAGTTACAGTCTTGAAAACCCACAGGGCAGTTCTACCCTGTCCTATGGGCTGGGGTCAAATTCATGGCAGTGAGTTCTGATGTAGAGCAAAGGCCCAGACCCCTCAGACTGGAGGGGAACACAGCACTGGCCCTCAATTAGGTGCAGCTTAGGTGGGGCCCAGGCTATAGGGCGGGGCTGGACCCCACAGGTACCCTGGCAGCGTGACCTCAGCCACTGTTTCTAAGCACCAGGCCACCCTCTTCTGCAGCCCCACGCTGGCCCTTGAACATTTCACTCCACAGGCCCCAGTCTCCACGACTACTGCATCAGCAGGAGCCAAGGCCCCGTACCTAGCACCCTCAAGGGACTGTCTGGCCCCGCTGTGTCCAGCCTTCTGACCCTGCTGGAACAGGTGCTACCCTAGCATCTCCCCCTCCTCCCCTGGACCACTAGCCAAGCCCATGCAGGCCCTTCCCTCTGCCTGCCAGGGCTCCCTGGCCTAGAGGACGGGGTAGAACTGCCCCTCTGAGTTAAGCGTGGGGGTTAAGTGCTGGGCTGCTAACCTGTGGTCAGGGGTTCCATGAGAGAAAGGTGAGACTTTGTCCTGTAAAGATGGACAGTTTTGGAGGCCCTATTCGGGGCTGTTATGAGTCAGGTCCCCTCACTAGCAGGGGAGGGTGTGGTGCTGTTGGTGTGTTTGCATGTCAGTCCTGTCCCCACCCCTCCTCCACCGGCAGCTGTCTCACGCTCCTGTTCACTGCGTTCACTGCCGGCTCCCGGGCTAGTGGCTGGCAGGAGCAGACACGAGCTGGTCGGTGTTTGGAGCCTGAGTGAAGGACCCTCTTTGGGGTCTCAGCTTGAGTGAGTCTTAAAGACTCCTCCACCTCCGCGCCCTCTGGGCTTCCTCTTGGACCTGTTCTCGCTTTCCTGTGTCTCCCTGACACTTGCTTCCCAAGGGGCGGTGCAGACCAGCTGTGCACCTGGCCCTCCGACTGCTGGGTCAGGAGTGAAGGGACGCTGGTGCCTTCAGTGTGCTTGGTGACCCACCGCCCATGGCTGAGGAGAGGGGATGACCCTACGGCCACCAGGCCCCCACTCTCCACCCCTGGAGTCTTCACTGGGCCAGGAAGCCACTCACATGTACTCCCAAAATTCTCCAAGGCCATCTGCCACCCTGATGGAAGTCTGAGGCCGGTGGCCCAAAATAGCCCACTGGGTGTTGGCAGGGGGCTGGGGAGAGGGAGTGCCCCTGATGGCCACCATCTTGTCCGTGCCCAAACAATCACCTGCTAGGACATGGGTGGCTGGCGGTGCTGGGCTCTGCCTTTGGGAACATTCTGACCTTAGTTTGCCCTTCCGCTCCCGTGAGGCGCCCACGCTGTGAGCCACCCTACTGGTGTGACAGGACCTACAGAGAAGAATAATTCCATCTCTCCCAACTTCAGGACCCGGACACTGCTGTTGGCGACCAAGCTGTCAGCTGTCCCTGCTGCCCTGCGTGCTGGGGTCACTCTGTCACCGGTGCGTGCATTCCCAAGAGTCCTAGTGGTGTCCCCTGCCGCTCTGTGGGAGAGGAGGCAGGCTGTTCCCAAGGAGTGGCCGCCTTGGAGACCCTCAGGGGTAGATCTGCCCTGTCCCATGGGGTCGCTGGGTGTGGGCGTGGGCATCGGCTGGTGACAGCAGGCTGGGTGTGCTGCTCTACAGCGGGCTTTTCCGCGCTCATCTGACTCCGCCTCTCGAGTGGGGTGTGGGGGAGGGCCTCGGTCTTGCCTTTTCTCTGGCTGCTCCACCATGTCCTCATGGGAGGCTCTGGAGCACTGTCCCAGAGTGGGGACATCACCCGCCCCCACCCCCACCCACCGTGGTGGTGGGGTGCCCTGGCCCGATCCAGGGGGCCTGTATAAGCAGTACTTCCCCACACTTTGCCCTGGATTAGGGGCTGTGGTACAAAGGATTTTAATGGCCAGGCTGACACCGAGTGATTCTTTTTCTTTCTTTCTGGAAAGGGGACGGGAGGTACGTAAGCTCTGGAGTGTGCCATCTGTGACCTTGCCTTGGTGGTCCCCTGGGCAGCTTCCTTCACACATGTGTGCAGCCCCTTGTGGGTGTTCCCAGACGGGCCACAAGGGCCCGGAGCTGGAGTTTCTCTGGGCCGATGCCTTGCTCGGCACGGCTGGTGGAGGCTGATGCACAGGGTCCCTGTGCTAGCCCAGGGCTGCCCTTTCCAAAGTGCTTCTCCCTCCTTCTACCTGGCTGGCCCTTGTTCATT
>NW_022104553.1:26711340-26720603 GCF_000313985.2 Echinops telfairi | reverse complement strand
GTGTGGGCTACAACGAGATCGAGGGTCCTATCCTTGTGGAGGCATGCACCCCACCCCTGTGGTCCTTGTGTGAAGGTGGCCACGCAGGTGCTCTTGGGGTGGGGGGTGTGGCAGCCTGTTGGGTCACCGCTGAGTCGCTTGCCCATGAGACAGGTGTTATGAGGAAGGAGAGCAGGACCCCGGCACCCACCCAGCCCTTGTTGGGGTGGAGTCTGGGCCAAGGGTGACCCGAGCCCAGAGCACCGAACTTTCCCAGGGTGTCTGGGTGGCAGATGAGGGAAGTCACTGCTGCCCCCTGCATCCTTTCTTTCGGCTGAGGTGCCGGGGCTGGGAGGGCTGAGAGTGCCCTTGCAGAGATGAGGCGGGGAAATGAGGTTCTTACCACAAACACCTGTGAAAAACGCAAAGCTGGTGTCTTGGAGGCCAGAGTGGCGACCACAGGCTGTATGGGGTGAGTGACTGGAGCAGCAGGTGGCCAGGGCATGGCAGCCACTTTGTGCAGGCTTGGGACCCAGTACCTTCCTGCACCACTCAGCTGTCTGCACTCTACCCTGCGAGGTTGAGGACTGTCTCCCCACGGGCACAGGCACAGGGAAGGGATCCTCCCGACTTGCTAGTGGTTGCCCTCTGCACAGTGGCCAGAACACCTGCTGAAGGCCCAGGATACAGAGTTGGCTCTGTCCATGGGATTTCTCCACAGTCCCCCACCCCATGGAGGAGCAGGCACTACCTGGTCCCCAGTGCCACCTTTGAGTGGGGAGGGCACAGCCAGCCCTGGATTCTGTCTCCTTCACTGTCCCTGTGCCCCAAATCTCCTGACCACTACCGCGCCCGCCCCCCCAACCTCACAGGGGAGGGTGCTTCCCCAGCCACTAGGACTGCCAGCTCCCAGCCCTCAGCTCTGTGCCCGTAGCCACCAGCCTGAGTACATATTTGTCCAAGGGCAGACGAGCATGTGGGATCAGCTCTGCCCAGCCGGGTGGCCAGGGACAGGTGGGGCAGCCTCTGGTTGGTTGGCTCTCGTGGCCATCCCTCCCCACCCCTTGCAGGCTCAGATCTCAGGTCAGCCGCCAGAGGGTCCTCAACTGGGACAGGCTCTGCTCCGGCACCCCTCCTTAGCGTCACTTCTGATGGAGACCGGGTGTCCCTCACACATTCCTTTATGTTTAGATTTCGCTCTCTTCAGCACTTTTAGTATTTGACCTTCATTTGTCTTTGGGGGTTGGAAGCATTACATGCAAACATCTGTAAGTGAACCGCTGCAAAGGACCAGGTCAGCAAGCTGCTGCAGCAACACTGGCTGCTTGTTTTGGTACAGAGATGGGGGAAGCACAGTGCTGCTTCCCGCACCCTCTGGGTCTCCATCTGATAAGCTTCACTTTTTGCATGAGGCTCCCTGACCAGGGAGCACTGAGAGCCGTTTCCAGTGAGGGTTGGAGTCGGTTCACCTGTCGGGTCCAGTACTACCTTGAGGCAGGTGGAGACCATATATGTCTGTGGGAGCTCCTGGGGTCTTCTGGGGGGTCTGCAAAGTTGGCAGGAAATAGGCCTCCTCCCAGCTACTTGCGTGTCTCTTGCTCCTCTTTTCCTTCACACCCGTTGGTGCCCCTGGGTCACATCAAAGAAGCCTGGCCAGCCTGCCTGGTCTGGCCCATCCTGCCCAGGGCCTCTGTTCAAGCTCCGGACACAGTCTGGTCATGCAGGCTCGAATGGGATTCAGCATCTCTGTGCCACCCCCACCCCTACCCCCCAGAACTGGACGGGGCTCTGCACTTTCGAGGGAGGGGGCCACCCCATCACAGGGTGGGAGAGTTGCCAGCAGCCCCACATAGCTGTGTCCCTATGGAGACCTAGAACTCCTGGAGACCACAAAGGGGCACCCTCCCGCATGCCCCTGCAGAAAGCCCTCGGCTAGTGTGACACGCTGGTCACTTGTGTCTGTGTCCTGAGCCTGTACTCACTCCAGAACTAGGGTGTTCACAGGTAGGAGCGAGGTGCAGAGCCCTGAATCCCAGCTCTCTTGTGTTAGTTCTGGGCCCTGGGCAGCTTCCTTCCCCTGAAGGTGCTGCCTGGGCCGGGGGTTGTGGGAGGGGATGCGGGTGACGTGCTGTGGGCGTGCCCACCTGTAACAACAGTAAGGCACAGAATTACGCTGCCTGGCACAGGGCTAAGAGCCCTGGTGGGACAGTGGGTACGTGCTTGGCTGCTGACCGCCCAGCAGGAGAAAGCTTTGGCAGTCATTTTGTTACAGCTTTGGAAACCCTCTGGGGCAGCTCTGCTCGGACTGGAGGGGACTCCGTAAGGAGGGGACTGTGGGGGGTGGGTGGGGTGGGTGGGTGTGGGGGGTGACCTGCTTCACCCAGTCTGCCCGGGACTGGGGAAGCTTTGTTTGGAATGTTCTCTGTAAACACACACGTGCTTCTTTAGCAGGGTTCATGTGGGGTCTGGCTGCTGGGAAGGTTGAGTGGGGGTGGGGGGCAGGGGGGCGAGGCAGGCCTATGCCACCAGCCAGCCCACTGCCCCTCTCACTGGATTAGGCAGGTCCCCTCGCCAGTCTGGTTACGGAGGCCATTGCTCAGCGGTGCTAGAAGCCGCCTGTGAGCTGCAACACGGCTCCCTGAGTCGTGATGCTTCCCTCCGGGGCGGGCGAGGCGCGGCGCTCTGCTCCCGCGTGGGCCTCACCAGCCTGGGCCCGCTGCCTCTCCCTCCCGCGCCTCCCTGGGCCTCAGTTCACAGTCCGCCTGGGGCAAGGGCTGCCTTGTGGGAGAAGAGTATGAGTGGGGCTCCAGAGGGCTCCGTACAGGGCATGGGGCCTCCCTGAGGCCCATTCTCTGACAGCCACCTTCAGCATGCAGCTGGCCCTCCTGCTCCCTTCACCCTCAGGGACCCTCAGGACCAGGGGTCAGGGGCAGAGTGCCGTCAGACTCCCGCGCATCTCAGCTCTGGGCCGACAGACACAGTAGCCCTGGGGGACCTGTGCCCCAGCTCAGGACTTAGCACCAGTCTCTATCTCCATCCCAATCCCACCTCTTCCTGGGTGGGCCCCTTCTGTGTTTTGTGAGACATTCTAGAGAACTGTCACGGGTCTGTAAACTTTTCAACCACAGCGGCACCTTCTGCTTGCTATCATCTAGGCCCAGAACATGACCACTGAGCAGTGGCTGGGCTGGGACCGGCCCCTCACAGTGACTGAGCCACGCTCCGCTTCCCTGGGCCCTGGCTTGGCCAGCTTGTGGCGGGGAGGCCAGGCTTCCCTGTTCTCTGCACTGCGCGTGAGCAGTGCTTGTGAACGGTGCCTCATCACCCTCTGGGAGGTGGATGCCTCGGCTCGCCAGCCCGCCCCCTAGGGGTGAGTGCTGGGTGGATTTCGTCTGCAGGCTGAGTCCCCAGGCCTGGGGGTTGGGGGAGCTGTCAGAGGTGAATGTGTTTACATTTGGGATGGGTGTGGTGAGATGGGCTTCCACCGGAGACTGGGAGCTGGAGGAGAGGGTCCCAGTGTAAAGGAGTTTGTGTCCCATCCATTCCCATCTTCCGGAATGTGCCTGGACATCCTCCTGGTGCCGTGGGTAGGAGGCATCGACCTCCCCCGACCAGGGGTGAGGCTCTGAGGAGTGGGTCCTGCCTGGGTGGCTCCTGGAGGTGTGGCCGGGCCTGGGAAGTGGGGCCACAGCCCTGCTTCTCAGGGCCACTGAGGCACATGAGGTCATTCTTGGTAACCACCAAGAGTGGTGGCCCTGGGGCCCTGCCAGGCACCCTCCCCCATGCTGCAGAGGGTGGCCGAGCTGGGCAGGAAATGCGCTGGGGCAGGAGTGTTGGGTTCTTGGGCAGCTTCGAGACAGGTGGCTTTCCACCCCTGTGGGCCCTGTCTGTGTCAGTAGGCTTCTTTTTCACAGACCCAGAAATGGTGTGTCGAACACCACTCCCCCCCCCATCCCCCAATGCATCGGGAGGATGTCGCCAGGCAGGCACCATTGGCTTGTAACTTAGGGACATATCCAAATACACAGCTGAAAAGCTCCCTCTCCACTGCCTCCCCCCATGACAGACCACCCACAAACAGCAAAGCCCGCGTGTGCCTGGCAGGGCACTGCAGGGTGTGGGTAGTCATTCAGAGCACAGGGCTGGTGTCTGAAAACCCTCTGAGTGAGGTCCCCAAGGGGTACTTGGGTCCCAGTTCCCTCCCGCCTTTCAGTGCACCCAGTCACCCAGGTTGCTCCTTCCCAGGGGGCAGACCTTCACGTCAGGGTGAGAAGTGGGGCCTGGGGGTAGAGGCGTTCCCCCCAAGAGGAGTGACACTGAGTAGAGAGAAGACTGGGTTCAAGAAGGCCCTGGAGCCCCACTCCCCAGGCCCGAGCCAGGCCTGCCCTTACATCTCTCCAGCTATAAGCTTTGGCACCCCATCCCGAATGTTAAGTGGGGTGGTGGGTGGGGAGCACGGTGGCTGAGACTGCAGCCAGCACTCCTGGGGGCTCCTGTGAGGAGCAGAGGGCCTGACATGTAGCCGATGGGGAGCAAAGTGGCCATGGCTCTGTGCCCACTGGGCCCAGGGGAAGGCGCCAGGCGGTGGTGTGAAGAGTCGGCTTGAGTGTTGGCTTTCTTGTTACAAAGTGTGCTACATTCATGGACATTCACTCTGTGCGGCACCTGCTGGTTCAGGATGGACGCCGCTAGAAACCAGATTTCTCCCTCCACCCCTGCCTCCTGGAGACTTGCTGCCTGGGTCCTCAGGCACCCTTCCAAAAGTGGCCTGTGACCACGGCCAACTGCGACCTCTGCTGGCCACCTGGTTGTGTAACTAATGTTTTTCCCCCTGCTTTTAAGATACTGACTTTATAAGGACCAAGTAAATTACTTGAGATTGAAGCCCACTGTGTTAGTCTGGGTACATTAGAGAAACAAATCCACAGAAACTCATATGTATAAGAGAGGGTTTTATATAAAGTGTAAGTGTGCATTAAGAAAGCATCCTAACACAGTGCTATCCAAGCCCATATGTTCAACATTAGCCCATATGTCCGACACCAATCCACACAGTCCTCCTCCATCTCACAAAACACACGCAATGACGCCGACTGCAGGAGGAAAGCCGAATCAGTGAGCGTGTAAGCATCTCAGTGCTGGCAGGGGTCTCCATGCGGCTTCTCCAGCACCCAGGGCTGCATCAGGGTAGGTCCATGTGGTTTCTCCTCAGGGATGTCTTGCAGGAAGTGAGCCTAGCCAGCTGAAGCAGGGAACTGGCTAAGGCAGTGCACTCTGGTCTTACCATTAGAGAGCAAGAGACCCGAGAACTAGAAAGGCAAGGCTTACAGAGCTGTTTATCTCTCCACCCTTCAATTGATCCCACATGTGTTTATTGGCCAGGTTGACACAATAAACCTTAACTATCTCACCCACTCGCACTTAGAAAAGACAAAAAGCAGCAGCAACCTCGTAGGAAGATAGAATTCTGAGATTGTCACCATGTAAGTGAAGTTTGATTGGAACATCCCCACGCTCACTTGCGTACCTGCCACATGGCCGCTTTCGCTGCACAGAGCTGGGTCAGTGCAGCAGAAGCTCGGAGTAGTCCTGTGAAGTTCGAAGTGTTGACTCTCTGGCCCTCTTAAGAAAAATGTTGGAACTCTGGTAAAAACCCAACACCCAAGCTTGTTGCCATGCTGCTCCCAGCCACCCTGTAGGATGGAGTAGGGCTGCCCTGTAGGGCTTCTGAGGCCCTTCCTGTACGCAGCAGGCGGCTGGGCAGTGTGCCCGCTGCCCTCGTTTCCTAAGGAGATGAGGTTTCTAGCAGGATATTGGACCACTGATATTTTTCCGATCCAGGTAGCATTCCCAGACATGCGCAGGTCGTAGAAAATTCAGTCTCGTCCTGGTTACACTTCCTGGCACACCACTGACCCAGGATGAACCCATTGGAAGCCCTGAAAATAGGCCATTTCCTAGGGTGGTGGGTGCCCAGTGCGCAGGGAACCACGGCTGCTGGCTCCCTGCTGGAATGGGCACCTGCCACCACCGAGGGGAGGGTGCTTCCAGGAGCTCATCACGCCCCCTAACCTCCCTGTTACAGGGAACAGCCCTTCGGTGGGGTGAGTTCTTCTAACTTCAGTTCTGTTTCCTCTCTGCTGACTTTTGCGTTGTCCATGCCCCTCCCCCCAACTCTCCCTGGGACCCCCATTCTTCAGGGTACAAATGCCCTCTCTGCTCTTAGTGCCGGTGGCCCCACCTCAGGCAGAGCTGTGGCCCAGCTTGGTCCCTCATCCAAATGGCACAGCTCCTGCCTTATGAAAGGTAGCTGTTCTCAGGCTGGGGTCGTCAGAATCACCTGGGGGTGGGGGGTGCCTCAAAAGTTGTGCTGGGCCCTGGTGGCCCGCCTCCTTGGTCTGGCTCTCTGAGGGCTGGATGCACCTTGGTCCCTGTTGTATCCGGTAGACACTGGGGCCAGCAGCCAGGGCTGTCAGTTTGGTATCAGTATAGGTCTCAGCATTGCCTGCCTCTGGGCCTGTCAGGACTCCCCACTACTGCCCCCCACCCAAGGGAGCCCACTGTAGCCCCTTCAGCTGCAGCCTGAGGCTGGCCCTGAGCATGTGGGCCCCAGAGCACCCCCACTCCCAGCACTGCAGCTTCGTGCTGTGCGGCTCCCACGTGGATGGATGGCTATCGCCCACCAGCATCAGGCGTCCAGGGGAGGCCTGAGTCACCGCCGCCCCTGCTGTCTTGGAGGTGCCTGTCACCTGATGCCTGGTGTTGGGTGTCTCCTGCCCCTTTGTCAGGGCCGGGGAGGGGCAGGAGGCAGAGAAGCTGTTTATTCTCCAGGAGACATTTGCACCACTGCCCCGCCTCCCCAGGTAACTGGGGAGCCGTACCCGCCAGCTGGCACACAGCACTGACCCTCCCCCCAGTCTCACCAGAGCTTGCTGCCCCAGGCTGGTCAGACCTGAGCACGAGCCCAGCTCTGGCTCCAGAGGCTCTGTGCAGCCACGTCCTGGCAAATGGCATGTCCTCCGGAGCCAGGGCTGCTGTCCCCGAGTCCGGAAGTGGGGTGTAGTTGTGCCCCTCTTCCGGTTGATCCCGGAGATGAGCACTGACATGGAGCATGGGGGAAGTCCTCAGTACACAGTGGCCACGGCCACTGCCCTGGGGGGTTTCCAAGGCTGGGGGACCGGAACGGCTAGGCCTGCTGCTTAACGCATCGTGCCACTAGGGAGGCCTCGGCCTCAGCCTGGGCCCTTTATTGAAGAGTCTGTCTTTCCAGTGTCGGAGTTCTCCCCCTCTGGCAGCCCGTACCCCTGGGGGCCTTTCCCAAGCAGGTCCTTGTGAAAGGCGGAAAATGAAATGGGGTCCCAGGACCGAGCCCTGGGAGAAATTGGCACAATGTCTTTGTACCTGTAGGTACGGTGTGTGCTCTTCTTTAGCCCACAGAAGCCCAAGTGGTGTCGTGGGTGAGGTGTTGGAGAAAGACGAGGCTGTCTTCTGTTCCTTAATAAAGATTTACAGCCTTGGCATGGCAGTGGGTTTGGTTTGGGTTACTGGCTGCTATGTGGCGGGAAGATGAGGCTGTCTGCTCCAGCAAAGATTCAGTCTGAGAAACCCCTAGAGCAGTTCTCTGTGCTAGAAGGTCGCTGCAAGTCGGAACCGACTCCACAGTCCCGGCTCCAGGGTGACAGGCCTGCAGCAGTGCACCTCACTCAGGGCTGCTTTCAAGGCAGTGGGAGCGTGGGCGGTCCCCAGTCGCTGCCACCTGCTGAGGCGTGTATGGTGCCAAAGCCCCAGGGTCTGCTGACACTGTCTCTGTGCCCCATTTTGTTGCCCACCTTCCTAAGGAGGACTGGGAATCTCTAGGAAGTGGGCCGGGCAGGCTTTGCTCATTCAAGTTCAAGGCCCCTCAAGGAGCAGTGAACTTAACCAGTTTCTGAGGCCCAGTTCTCACGGGCTGCCTAGTGTCTGTCTCTCTGGAGCGGGGAGTGGGGCACCCAGAGCCGGCGCTTTCATCAGAGAACCCCTCTGGGGCTGCAAGAGGGGGTGGGCAGCATGGGATATTGCTCCCCCCGCCAGATGGCCCCTTAAAGCAGGGGTGGTGGGTGGTGGGGGGGTGGTGCTCTGCTGCTCCTCTACCTCCTCCTGAGAAGATGGGGCGCCCCAGGGGATGGCTGAAGGAAGATCTGTACCCCTAGCTGTAGGGGTAGTAGGTGGGGGTGTGCTGGAAGGGCTGCCAAGACCTCCGACTGCCGGCCCTGCCCAGCCATCCTTCCCCAGCCCACAGCCCGGCTGTGACCACTCCAGACTGTGAGCACTGCTAACCGGCCAGCTGGGCCACACCGCAGTGTGGGGCTGCTCTGCAGAACCGACAGTGCAGAGGGCCCGGGCAGGCCAGGAGCTCGCAGAGAGGAGCCAGTTGGCCACCGGGGTGGTGTTTTAAGTAAAGCCCGGAAAAGGCAGCCAGCAGCCTCCTCCTCCACTGCACAGCTGTCCCCGCCTCCAGGCTAGCGACTCCTCCACTCGCCGGAACTTGTTGGGTTTGAGTTGCAACCCTTCATTTATTCTGCAGGCTGCTGCTTGTCACTCTGGGGCATCCTGGTGTTGGAGTCCTTGGGCCCGGGTGTTGGGGTGCTCGGGAGCTGGGCATCTGAGTGACAGCTCCTCCAGAGAGGCCACTTGGTGCCACTGAGGCAGTAGGATCCCTGCTTTTCCCACAGCCCTGGACCTGGGGCAGGGTGCTTCCTCCTTGGTGGTCGGGGACATGTGCTTCCATCCAGAATAAATGACACCCTTCACCTGCTTGCTTGGCCTGGTGGAGGCGAAGAAGTGTATGAGGACTCATGGTGACCAGCAGCCCAGAGGGTCATGGTGCCATGTACCATGTGAAAGGGGCTCCGCGGCAGGAGAGGGTGGTGTGACACAGGTGTTGGAGACCCTGCCCTGCACACAGTGGCCGGTCCAGCCTATGAGGATGGCCATGAGGTAAACAAGCAGCCATCTAACTCAGAAGCAACAAAGCCCACATGGAAGAAGCACACCAGCCTGTGTGATCACGAGGTGCTGAAGGGATGAGATATCAGGCGTCAAAGAACAGAAAAATGTTACCATAGTGAATGAAGGTGGAGTGCAGAGTGGAGACCCAAAGCCCATTTGTAGGCCACTGGAGATCCCCTTGCAGAAGGGTTTTGGGGAGGAGACGAGCCAGTCAGGGTGTGATGTAGCAACGATGAAAAATACAACTTTCCTCTAGTTCCTAAATGCTTCCCCCCACCCCCCTTCCCACTATCATG
>NW_022104553.1:26704966-26710997 GCF_000313985.2 Echinops telfairi | reverse complement strand
CTCATGAGGGAGGGGGTAGTGGGGAGGGAGGGGAAAAAATGAGGACCTGATGCCAGGGGCTTAAGTGGAGAGCAAATGTTTTGAGAATGACGAGGGCAATGAATGTACAAATGTGCTTTACACAATTGATGTATGTATGGGTTGTGGTAAGAGTTGTATGAGCCCCTAATAAAATGATTTTAAAAAAAAGAATGATGAGGGCAATAAATGTACAAATGTGCTTGACATAATGGATGTATGTATGGATTGTGATAAGAGTTGTATGAGCCCCATTAAGTGATTTAAAAAAAAAAAAAGGATGGCCATGATGATGAGGCAACTGTGGTGGGCAGAGGGTGAGACTCAGGTGAGAGGCTGGTGAGTGGCCAGGGTACAGAGATTCACAGTGGTCCTCCGTGTCCACAGCTCAGAACGTGACCGTGGACGAGGTTGTCGGCGCCTACAAGCAGGCCTGCCAGAAGCTGAATTGCCGGCAGATCCCCAAGCTCCTCCGGCAGCTCCAGGTGGGGCAGCGTGGTGGCCCAGCCATAAAGACAAGAAAAGCCTTTTTCCTCTCCTGCCCCGGAGCCCCTGGGTGGAATCCCTGGTGTGTCAGCCCTCTGCCTTTGTACAGGCATCGCCCGTTGTTACTGAGCAGGGTCTCCTGGCACATCTGCAGCCTGCCTCATGGATGCTGCACGCTGCCTCTGTACCTGCCTTTCCTGCTGTGGTCCCTGCTTGCTTGTTCCCCGTCCTTCTTCCCCTAGCACCTGGGTTAGCCTTTCTGTGGGGCTCCCGGAAGTGCCAGGCCCTCAGTGTGGCAGCCAGGGGCATGGGCACCCCTCCCAGCTCACGTCCTGGGGTTTAGCCCTGGTTCAGACCCTCGCTTCCCCAAGCACTGCTTCCCCTCAAGCTGAGGGGCCCCAAGTAGGCGAGGGGTGGCAGTGTGGGAGGCCTGGCTTGGCTACTGCCGGGCCCTGGGGGCTTCCTGTCCTCATAGCTGACTACTCTCTCCAGGAGTTCTCGGACCTCGGGCACCGCGTTGACTGTCTGGACCTGAAAGGTGTGTGTTTGGGCAGGGCCGGCTCTGTAGTGAGCAGGTGTGCATGTGCCTGCATGCTCGCTGGACACCTTAGTCCACGGCCGCTCTATCTGCCCCAGGTGAGAAGCTGGACTACAAGGCCTGCGAGGCCCTGGAGGAGGTCTTCAAGAGGCTGCAGTTTAAGGTCGTGGACCTGGAGCAGACGAACCTGGACGAGGATGTGAGCCGCCCACTCGGGAGCCTCTGGGGTCCTGAGGCTGGGGGTGGGGTGACGCTGGTGGGAGGAGGCAGCCCCCTTGGATAGAGGTTTGGGGGTGGGACAGGGCCTCTTGAAGGTTACAATAGGGGAGCCCCTAGAAGCCCCCTGGAGCTGGAAGCACTTGTGAACAAAGGAGAGCGAGAGAGTGGGGACTGGGAGCCCATCACCCGGGGACAGCATCCTGCTCTATCAGCCTACAGGGGTGCTGGAGCAACACCCCAGAGCAGCCTCCCATGTCGGGCCCTGGTGTTCCTGCCTCCCAGGTTTTAAGGTGGCCAGGAGTCCAGGGTCTCTAGCTGGGATTAGAGGAAAATGGGCCCAGGACAGCAGAGGCCTGGCCTGAGCGGGTGCAGGACCTTGCTGGGTGGCAGGTGCCAAAAAGACTGGTTTCCCATGACCAGGAGGTCCCAGCACCATTGTGCCGAGGTGTGGCTAGACCTGGGTATGTCAGCCTCACTTCCAGGGGGCACTTTCTGTCCACCCCTGTGCTTTTCCCCAACCGCAGGACCCCACAACTGTTGGCCCCTGGGCTCAGGCACAGGCTCTCTAGGGCATTGTGAGCAGAGGCTGAGCCCCGGCCATTGTCCACAGGGAGCCTCAGCCCTCTTTGACATGATCGAGTACTACGAGTCGGCCACTCACCTCAACATCTCCTTCAACAAGCACATTGGCACCCGAGGCTGGCAGGCTGCCGCCCACATGATGCGCAAGGTGGGCAGCCCTTGGACCCCGGCCACCAGCCAGTGGGATTTGGGAGAGAGCTGAGTTTGCCTCCCCCATGCCAAGAAGGGTGCCCGTCCCACCAGGCCCTCCCGTGTCCTCACTTCACACAGTGGAGGTGCCAGAGAGAAGAGGGCTCCTTCCACACCACTGCCTGTGGCCTTCCCCATACCACCTGGCATCCCCACCATACAACCAGAGCACACCTGCTGACCATGACCTCTGGGACACAAGGCAGGGCCCTGGGCAGGGCTAGCTGGGGCCAAACCTGACCCAGCCCCCACACCCTGTCCCCAGACGAGCTGCCTGCAGTACCTGGATGCCCGCAACACGCCCCTGCTGGACCACTCCGCACCCTTCGTGGCCCGCGCCCTGCGCATCCGCAGCAGCCTGGCCGTGCTGCACCTGGAGAACGCCAGCCTGTCAGGGCGGCCCCTTATGCTGCTCGGTGAGCCGAGGGAGCTGCAGCCCTAGGGACTGGGACCTGGATGGCCAGGGGTGTGTGGCCAGCCTGTCACTACTGCTTCTTTGCAGCCACAGCCTTGAAGATGAACATGAACCTTCGGGAGCTGTACCTGGCTGACAACAAGCTGAACGGCCTTCAGGACTCGGCCCAGCTGGGCAACTTGCTCAAGTTCAACTGCTCCCTGCACACGTTGGACCTGCGCAACAACCATGTGCTTGACTCAGGTGGGTGCTGCCGCCCTGCCCCAGGCAGCGGTGAGCATGGGCTGGAGCTCAGGAGGGCTTCCTGGAGGAAGAGGTGAAGAATTGAAGGAATAGTTAACATCATAACCTGTGGAGAGAGTGGCCCTGCAGGCTGGGCCGGCCCTCCACCCCCCAGCAGTGGACAAGCCCCAGGGAAGCGCTTGGCAGCGGTCCTGCGGTAGGACAGATGAGGATGTTGTAGAGGGGTGTGTGGATAGTGAATGAGGGGACGGACCTGTGAGGGCCTGGGAAGCCAGTGTGTCCCCGGTGGCCAGGCCTACGCTGCACATGTCACCCAGGCAACAGCAGGTGCTGCAGGGCTAGCTGACCCTCAGCATCGGGGGACTCGCCCGTCCTCCCAGCACATGCCCCCAGGCTACGCTCTGGAGTTTGTGTTGCGTACAGCACAGCAGAGACGGGGCGGGAAACTGGGCTGGTGCTTGACCAGGGTGGGTAGGGAGACCAGGGATTTGAGCCAAAGCTGGCAAGAAAGGCCAGGCACCCAGGGAGGCAGCTTTCTGGCCAGGGACCCGGGGACCTCTGTGTGCCTCAGGCCCAAGGTGGCGAGCAGGGCAGCAGGGCTGGTGCAGGAGGCTGGATGGAGCCATGTGTCACACCTCAGTGTGGTTCCCACACCTCAGTGTCCTTGTGTGAAGCTCCAGACTGAGCTACACACGTGCCCTGGCATGAGACTTCCCTCCCTTCGATCTTCCCAGGTCTGGCCTACATCTGCGAGGGCCTCAAGGAGCAGCGGAAGGGGCTGGCAACCTTGGTGCTGTGGAACAACCAGCTCACGCACACGGGCATGGCCTTCCTGGGCATGACGCTGGTGAGCGGCTCCCGCGGCCGGCTATGGTCAGCGAGCACTCAAGTGCGCGTTCAGCCCCGCTCCCGGCCTGCACCCCGGCGGCCCTGCTTGTGGGTTCCCACTGTCCTTTGTCTTCTCATCTTGGTTTGAAGGTCGTCGTTGACCAATTGGTCTCAGTGAAGTGGCCTTTTCGAGCAGCACCTCACTGTGGTGATTCCCTTTGAGCCTGCTCGCTGTTCAGGTTCAGAGTTTGAGGAGCTTGAAGGGCCCTTGGGGCCATAATCTCAGGGAGATGCCCACCCCGACACCATCCTCCACCTTCACCAGTCCCATGATCTGTTCTCTAGCTGCCCAGAGCTGCAGTCTCCTGTGGGGGTACGTTCCCAGGGTGAGAGGTTCTCTGTGAGTTAGAACCCGCCAGTCTGTTGTAAAGCTGCTTACTGTGCTACACCCAACTCCCCTCCCTACACCCCCACCCCCCACACTCCCAGCTGGCACCCAGGTTCATACACAGAGCCAGGCAGCGCACCTGGAGTCTGGAGGGAGCTGCGGGACTGAGGCATGGCCTTGGGGAACTGGGATTGTGTAGCACACACAGCGGCCAGACCTACAGTGGGCAGGGACCCCAAAACACCCCAGGCCTGGCCCAGGTGTTTGCCTCTTGTTCCGATTCTTCCCCGAGTTCTTCTGGGCCTTTAAGGCCCCCTGGCTGCCCCCCAACATGCTCCCGGCTCTCCCCCAGCCACACACTCAGAGCTTGGAGACGCTGAACCTGGGCCACAACCCCATCGGGAATGAGGGTGTGCGCAACCTCAAGAATGGCCTGATCAGCAACCGCAGCGTGCTGCGCCTGGGCCTGGCCTCCACCAAGCTCACCTGTGAAGGTGAGGGGCGGGCGGGCGGGGGCTCCCGTGGGTGGGCTGGGGGCGGCTGGCCAGGTGTGGGGCCCGTGGCCAGCCCCTGCGGTCCCCCTCCCAGGCGCGGTGGCGGTGGCGGAGTTCATTGCCGAGAGCCCCCGCCTCCTGAGACTGGACCTGCGGGAGAACGAGATCAAGACAGGCGGGCTCATGGCGCTGTCCTTGGCCCTCAAGGTGAACCACTCCCTGCTACGCCTGGACCTGGACCGGGAGCCCAAGAAGGAGGCGGTGAGCGGGCTCCCCTGCGGCGGGAGGCAGGGCTGGGGGGGAGCAGGCCTTGAGCTGCCTGCCTGTCGTGGGGGCAGCCGGACCCTAGCCAGGCCATTCTCTCCCGGGCCTCAGGTGAAGAGCTTCATCGAGACGCAGAAGGCCCTGCTGGCCGAGATCCAGAACGGCTGCAGGCGCAACTTCGTGCAGGCACGGGAGCGGGAGGAGCAGGAGCAGCGGCTGCAGCTGTCGGCCTCCATGCCCGAGATCTCCGTCACCGAGCCCCCGCCTGACGCCGAGCCGGCCACCGAGGCACGGGAGAACGGGGCCCCTGAGCCCGGGCCCGGGCCCGGCCCCGACTCGGACTCGGACTCGGACTCGGAGGACGAGGAGCGCGACGAGGCCGACAGTGACCAGAGCTCCTCCGCCCCCTGCCCCATCCTGGTGCCCCCGACGGACTCCCCGGACCCTGGGGACAGGACCCCCTCAGGCAGCCCCTCCACCCCCAAGGAGCAGCGCATTTCTGTGTCCAGCCCTGGCCGGGGCCACAAGGTGTTCGTGGTGACTCGAGTGGAGAGTCCGCCTGAGAGGCCAGCACTGCCCGCCCTCCCCGCCGCCGTCTCCTCACTGTCCCCCCTTTCCCCGCCTGCCTCCCCACCAGCTGAGGCCTACAGCTCCCAGGACCCGGAGGTGGCAGAGCCTCTGCCACAGCCCGAGCCCACTCAGTCAGGGCCGCTCCTGCCCAATGGCCTCAAGCCCGAGTTCGCCTTGGCCCTGCCTTCTGAGCTGCCCCCAGGGCTTGAGGCCAAAGCGGGCAGCTGTGGCCTGGAGCACGGTGAGCAGCAGGGTTTGGTGGTGGGGTGGGGAGCAATTTTTGAGCTGATGTGGGGGGCTGGGTGGGTGCAAGCCTGAGAAGGGCCACCCCTGGGTCCCTCAGGAGCCGCCTGTCTCTGCAGAACTGAGCTGCGCCAAGGATGAGAGGGAGCTGGAGGAGCTGCTGCTGGAAGCCAGCCAGGAATCCGGGCCGGAGACACTGTGACACTTTAGGTGAGGGAGGGGCCTCGGGGACCCCAGACCCTGACCTCTTCAACCCCTTGACCCCATAATCACTCACCTGATCCTGTTGCACCTCGCCCCCTTTTCCAGTTCCTTTTTTTCCAACCAGTCTTCAATGAGCTGAAGCCCAAGTCCTGGGACCTGCTGTCTCCCCTCAGCCTTCCTGAGGCCCAGGACGCCAGGGGGGGCCGCACCAGGGACCACCCCCCCTCCACAGCCACACTACGGGGCTGGAGCAGCAGGGCATGGCCCCAACATAAGCACTTCTATTTATGAATCCAGCCTCTGAGACTCTGGGCTGGGACGGACAGGAGGACCAGGAGGAGGCAGCCGAG
>NW_022104553.1:26690957-26704675 GCF_000313985.2 Echinops telfairi | reverse complement strand
GCTTTTTCTTAAGTGCAATAAATCTATCAGGGAGCTGGGGCGGAGGGCACCCGGGGGTCTGGGGACCCTGCTGCCCAGGCCGCCAGAGGCTGCGCCCCCAAGAGGCACTACAACCAGGGGTGGGGGGAGGGCGAGGTGGGGGGAGGGGACTGCTCCTGTTGGTGCACCTCTGTTCACACCTTTTCTAATAAACCAGACCTGGGTTCACCGTCTGCCTGTCGCCTGTTGACTTTGGGCCTCAGGCCTGGCCGCCTGCCTGTACTCCCAGAGGAAACTGGGAGTTGGAGATGAAGGCCAGGGGTACCTGCTGCCCCCGCCCCGGGGTCCTCCCCAAGTAGTTCCTCCCCAAGTAGTTCCCCTCTGAGCACATTCCTTGTGGTGCATTAACACCTCCCAGGCCCTCAAGAGAGGGCCTGTCTGACCTGTGGGGGTGGGGGTGGGGTGAGGCTGGTGTCCCGGGCAGTAGAGCAGGACTGGGAGGGAGGGGGCCTGAGCTTGCTCAGTCCCCGAACAGATGTGAACCTGGTTTGCTCCCCAAGCCTCTAAGACAACCTGTTACATACCATTTAGAGAAGTTTGGGGTTGTGGGGTACCGGCGTTCAGCCAGGGTGAGCCAAGGTGGAGGGAACACACACACACACTCTCCCTCTCCCCCCAAAGTGCTCAAAAATCACAGGCCTACAGTTGGGAACCTATACCTCAAGGGTTTCTGGGCCTTAGCAGGGCAGAGGCCGCAGACCCCCTGCTCTCTGCAGCCAACTCCAGGCAAGCCAGAGGCTGGGAATGCAGCCTGCGTGTGAGCAGGCGCGGGGCTCTGAGGTGAGGCATCCTTGGCCCCTAGTCCCGCTGCCCTTCCTGCAGCCACAGGCTCCTCCGCAGCAGCGGGAACCCCTGGGCTGTGGGTCCTGGGCTGCCGGCTGGAGGCAGGAGGGAGCCCTGTGGCTGCAGCCGTGTCTGTCCCTCCCCTTCAACCACAGCCGCCCTGGTAGTGCAATCAGTTCAGCTCTCAGCTATTGCCTGAAAGGTGAGCAGTTCGCCACCAGCCCCCACCCGAGGGGCACCCAGAGACAGGCTGGTAGTCTCCAGCTCACCCCTTTGCACACCCTTCCCTTTGAGGGAGGGGCTGCCGAGACACGTGGGGCCCCGTGCTTCACGGGGGGCGGCCCACACAGAAGCACAGGAGTTTCCGTCACACGTCTGAGCCCGCCCCAAGTCCCCATGGACCTCCTGCCTTGATGGGACATGGGGGGCGTCAGGGGCGGCAGTAGCTGTCCCCCACTGTGACTGAGGACCCAGGCCTTGCCTTCCTGTGGCTCTGGGGTCCCCTGTATCCCATGGGCCTGTGCAAGACACTGGGAACCAGCCTGCAGTTAAGCCATGTGATACTGCAGCCAGGGGCACACAGGCCCGGTCGAGAGAGTTCCCATGTCCTAAACCATACGTTCCCAAATCACCTTTGCTTACTGCCCCTTTTCACAAAGACTCAGTGCCCTCTGTAAACTAGTCCTGTAACCCATAATCCTGGCTAGAGTGTAGATGTCTGCTTTTGCCGCCCGGATTTTCCCAGCGCCCCCTAGGGGGCAGTGTCGCCCTTTGGGAAATAGCTGTAAATGCCTAGAGCTAGTCTCAGAAACCCGGAACACTCTGTGCCCTTGTGAAGGGGCTTGGGGCTCCTGACTCCAGCCCCGCCTCCAGCCAAGCCCCCAGGTTGGTCTGGCTCAAAATGCCCCACACCTGGCGCCAGCTCTACCTCCCACCTGGACTTAGTGTGAGAGAAACAACCCGGACAGGTAGAAGCTGAAGGGCAGGGAGCTCTGTACAGCCTCCTTCCTGTGGTTGGGGGCACAGCACCCTGTAAGCCAGGCTCCTCCCGAACAGCCTAGCCATATCGTAGGGGCCAGTGAGTCGGCTCTGACCTCCTAGGGACCCTGTGGTCAGCAGGGCTCCGGGCTATCCTGTCTTTCCTGTATGGGAGCCCAGTTTGGGGGGCCATGAGGTGCTTCCCTTTACAAAGGAGCACCTCTTCCGGGGACTGAGAAAATGGCATTTCTCTCCTGACAGCACCCCTGACATGCCAGGCTGGCTTCTGGGGCATTGTGGCCAAGGGGTTGGGCACTGGATCCTCACCTGACCACATGGGGCTTTGGCCAAGCCAGGGGTTGCACAGTCCTATTAGAACCGCCCCATTCGCCCTCAGCCCTGGCTCAGAATTCACTGCCTCACCTGGTTACACAACATCTGTTCCCCGTGGCCCCCACTGGCAGCGGCTGAATATCTGACCAGCAAGGGCCCTGACAAGTCCCGGAGTGCCACCTCCCGGGTCTCCAGCCCCTGTGGGGAGGGAGGGATGGAGTGGATGAAGCCCCAGTCCAGCTCCCAGGTGACCCATCTCGAGTCTGGTCAGTGACAAACCTTGGTCAGTGAGTGGCACGGCCTCCTCCTGAGAACTAACTGTCCTGGCCACCCACTGACCAAGGCTGGCAGAGCTGCCTCATTACCCTAGAATGCTGCAGAGGGTGGGGCGGCCTGAAATGCGTGGGGACAGGGACCTGGATTCCCTGCGGCCTGGGCGCTCTTCTTTACCTGAGTCAGCCCAGCACAGCCCTCTCCCATTTCCTCTACCTCGCCCACGGCCCCTGTGACCACTCCACCAGGGCTGTCAGCCTGGCAGCGTTGAGTGGGCGTGGCTTGGCAGGATAGGGCAGGCCTAGCTCCTCACCAGGCCAGGCGGCCAGGACAGAAAGAGCAGTCCATGGGGCTTGCACATTGTCATTTATTGCACTTGAACCCCGAGTTCCTCACTGGTCCTGACCTGCTCCCGCCTCCGCGCCACTGGGCTGCTGCCACCCAGGCCTCACTCGAGGACAGTGCTCCCTGAGCCTGGGGCCCTCGCGGGTCCCCGTGGCCCACGTCTGGGCAGACAGCTGCTGCTGTAGCTGCCTGGACGACTGTTTTCCAGGTTCACTTGGGCCGAGCCCACTTGGGGGGAGCTGGTGCTCAGACCATGTGCCTTGGCTTCCCCCCTTTTGCACAGTCTCTGGGCGGGGAGGCATTGCTAGTCCGCCTGGAAGCATGGCCTGCCTCCTCCGGCTGTGTAGGGGCCGAATGGGAGGCGCGATTAGCCTGGTTAGGATGGCCAGAAGGGAGCGCCCCATGAGTGGCGGCGGCGTTGGTGCTGTGGGGGTTCTCCCGGGCCGGGGACCTGGGCGGGGTGGGTGGCTTGAGCGTGCTGACAGCCCGGATGAGGCCCATGCGGCGGCGGATGGAATGGTCCAGGTTGACGGTGCAGCGCAGCAGGCTCTGCGCTTCGGCCACCATGAAGGGGAAGTCGCTGTCCAGGAAGCGCTCAAAGAGCTCTGGGTCGCCGTCCAGGTCGAGCACATTCTGCAGCGCCTTGGTCATCGTGTGCAGCTCGCGACTGTTGTCGCAGAACACGTCCCAGAGGCGCGCGCCCCCCTCAGGCGCGCCCCCAGCCTGCTGCCGGTCCTCCAAGCACTGCAGCACCCAGCTGAGGCGGCACGGCCACTGGTTGGCCAGCACCACCCAGGCCACGGCCTGGCGCGGCGTGGGGCCAACGCCGAAGTCTCCCTGCTGCTGCTGCAGCAGGCGCACGGTGATGGGCACGGTGTTGACGATGCGCCGCATGGACACCACGTTGTCGGGCACGTACTCGTAGAGGCAGTCGTGCTCGTCGTGCAAGCACAGCAGCGCCTCCTGGATGCGGCGCGTGGCCTCGGCGTCGATACGGCCCTGCGCGCGCTCGGCGCTCGCCTGCATCTCCACGGCCAGCAGCTGCGCGCCCTCTGCGCCCTCGCCGTTGTCCTGGGTGCCGCCCGACGGCGGCCGCAGCTTGCGCGTCATCTCGCGATAGAGCAGGTCGTCGCGGCTCTGCACGGCGTCGTGCAGGAACTGCAGCTTGGTGCGCCGGCCCATAATGGGCACGGAGAAGGGCAGCGTGACCGTGCGGTTGAGGAAGAGGTAGCCATTGTCCGCTGTGCCCTTCATGTTGCCGGCGCTCTCCAGGCACGAGGCCAGGATGCTGGGGTCCACCACCAGGATGAAGATGAAGGGGGCGTGGCTGTCGGACAGCAGGGTGTTGATGGCGTTGAGCACGCCCACCACGCGCTCCGGATAGCACGTGTCCAGCCCGGTGACCTCGAGCACGATCCGCAGCCGGCGCCGCTGGAAGATCTCCAGGAAGCACAGGTAGTCCGTGAGCAGCTCCACCTCCTTCTTCACCTCGCACATGAAGCCCAGCTGGCTGCCGAACTTCTCGCGCGACACTAGCCGCTCGATCTTCTTGCGCTGGCTGACGAACAGGTGTTTGCCCACCGAGTACACCGCCATGAGCAGCCCGGAGCCCGACAGCGTGGTGGCCGCGCCGCCGAAGACCTTGAGCACCTTGCCGCTGGGGCCCGCGTGGCCCAGCGCGTGGCCGCCCATGGACAGGTAGAGCAGGCCCAGGCCCAAGCCGAGCGCCGCCAGCAGCGCCACCAGCCCCAGGCACACGCGGCGCCGGCAGTGCCACTCGCGCTGGCAGAAGCCCGGCGACGTGCCCGGCTTGTTGCTCATCACCGAGTACACGCTGAAGGGCAGCGCACCGTAGTGGTGGCGGATGCCCTCGCACAGCGTGGTCACCAGGCCGGCCCACAGCTTGTCGGTGCCCGCGTACTGCCAGGCGCTGAAGCGGACGAAGAGGAACTGCACGTTCTTGCGCCGCAGGTGCACCTCGGTGATGATGGGCTGCAGGAAGACCAGGTACCAGAGCAGCTGCGGGAAGCCCCAGCCGCGCACTGACCGCGGCCGCCAGCTCACGTGCTGCAGCTCCTCCAGCTCGCGCTGCACCGCCTCCTGCTGCATCAGCGCTGCGGGGGAGGGGGGAGGAGAGGGGCGTGAGCGGCGAGGGCGGGGCCAGCGGGAGAGGTCAGTCCAGAAGTCCCCAGCGGCCACGTGAGGAGGGTGGGACCCAGAGCTTCCCAAGGCCAAAGAATGAATGAGATCAGGTCGGAGAGGAGTCTGTCTTTCCTGGCGTGCAGTTTCTCTACAGGTCTCCGCTCTCCCCTCCGCCTGGAGACCCTTCTGGATTCCCCTGGGGGGTGGGGCGGGGGATGGTGAAATCAGACGCCCTCCTGTCTGTCTCCCCACCCCTGCTAGACTGGGAGCTTGAGGACAGCTGCCTCCACACGTGGCGGGGGTGTCGTGCTTGCTGACTGGATCAGTGGCTCACCTCCTCTTGGCACCAGGAATGTTGGGAGTCACCGGGCAGGTGTTCCACGTGTCATTCTATTCTGTTTTCCTCCCTACCTAAGCTCTGCTCTAAACTCACCGCCATCGAGTCAATGCCGACTCCGGGCGTCGAACTGCCCCGCTCGGTTTGTTCCCAAGACGGAGGGGCTTTATGGGAGTAGAGAGCCCCGTGGTGGTTTCGAACCGCCGACTTGTCAGTCAGCAGCCCCATGTGTAACCCACTACGCCTCCTTCTCTGGGGAAGCTATGCCTCTATAACCGGCCCGGGGCCTGCTGAGCCAGACGGAATGGCGGCAGGTCAGCTAGCCGCAGGGGGGCGGGGTGGGGGGTGGGGGGAGGTGTCCACACTAGAGTCTGAGCTTAGGCGGGGTTTGGGATCTGACCAGCTTTGTCCAGTTTCTTCCCCGAACACCACTCTGACCAACTGAGGTCTTCTGGGTAGGAGCCTGCAGTTTCAATGGGGGAGCCCAAGGGCCATGCAGGGAGCCATGGAGGGCTTCCAAGCCAGGGAAGATGTGCATTGGTCGCGGCCAGGCGGGGGATGAGGAAGCCTGGGAGGGATCTATCTGGTCAGGGCTGAGTTGGGCTGTGTGGGGGTGGGGGGGGGGGTTTGAGGTGGGCCAGGCTGGGCTTCCCCCTTCCCTACCCAGCCCCCCTCCCCCTCCAACCCCCCAGAGCCTCACAGGTGATCTTGTCCAGCATCATGTGCAGGCGGCAGCCAAAGGGGGCATAGAAGCCCACTGTCACGGGCACGGGCACGTGGCACAGGGTCTTAGCCAGGCAGCTGCAGTAGACATCATCCTCAGTCAGAATGTCTAGGGGCCGGAGCAGGGGAAACTGAGTCAGCGAGGCTGCTGGGCACCAACCCGCCACCCCTCCTCCCTGCTTGCCCGCCCTCCGCTTGCGTGGGCCTTCAGCCCTTTCCTGCACCAGCGCCCCCAAGCCCTGTGCCCCACGTGCGATGATGCAGGCCAGGCCCTCTGACTGGGTGCTTTATGTGGACATGGGCAGTCTCCTTCTCCAGGGCTAGGTCTGCCAGTCAGAGTCTGAGGGGAAGGGCTAGACTGCCCCAGCCTGGCCCAGAGACTGTGGGAACTGGCTTCCCTGATCCCAGAAGGCAAGCTTGACCTCCAGCCTTGATGGGACATAAGGCCCTGAATGCTTAAGGTACAACTTTCCACCCCCCAGCATCCCCTCCTCACCCCAGCTCCTGCCTGCTCCCCTAGCATAGCTCAAGTGTGGGTGGGGCCCAGGGTCCTCTGTGGCTTTCTGAGGCGGTCAATCTGCTGGAGCGGCTGGTGGGTTTGAACTGCCAACCTCTTGGTTAGCAAGCTGATGCTAACCTGAAGCTCTCAGTCAGTGCTGCCATCTTGAATGGCTATTAAGTGTGTAGATCCGGCTTGGCATCCTGGCTCTGTGGGCCCCCAGGTGTGTGTGGGGAAGGGGGATGGGTAGCATACCTACTCTCATAGAGTCAGGTGGGCCCCAGCTTGCCCCCCCCATGGAGGGAAGAAGCCAGGCCCCGGGGCTCCAAAAAAGGGCAGGAAAAGGACAGGGATGTCGGAGTGGGCAGGCGAGGCGGACCTCACACTGGCTAAGCCTCCACTTCCCCATGTGTAGAATGGGCATCTTGGCCAAGAAGCTCCAGGAAATGGCCAGGCCAGGGCCCAGAACCCGAGTCCCTGCTTAACTCTTGGTCTACTTTCAAAACGGGCCCTAGTAACCAGCCTGCATCCGACCCGGCCACCCACACCCCGGGCTGTGTGCTGTCCTGTCCTGCATTGCCCCTTCACTGATCTCCCGTACTTGACACCTGTGCTGTCTCCCACAAGATCTCCCATCAGCTCCAGCTCCCCCTGGCTCCCAGCCTCCCAGGGCTTCCCCTCATCCAGGGTGGCCGCTGTGGCCTTACCCTGGTCACCAGGCCTGGATGTCTTCTTGGGCCTCTGCAGCCACACTGGCTGTCCCCCTCCATGCCATACCTGCTACCGGAGTCAACACTGGCTGACCCTGCTGTCCAGAGCGTGGCCTGGACGTGCCCTCATCACCTTGTTTAACTTGCAGAGCCAAATATGCCACCTCCCTCTGGGCACAGCCCCTCTCCGAGTGGCCATTCCCAGGCTACTCGGGCTTGTGGCTTTGTTGTGCCTGCCCTTAGCCCAGGAGCGAGTGAACTCCAGGAGGGTGGGCTGGACTGCTACAGGTGTCCACTGCTTTTTTGTGGAGTAGGAGGGTGAGTGAGTGAACAACGGAATGAATGAGTGGATGAATGGAGTAGTGGGTAGGTGACTGAGTCTGTGAATGAATGAATGTATGAGTGAATGAGTGACTAAGTGGGTTGGTGAATGAGGCCAGTGGAAGAATGAATAAGTGTATGAACTAAATTAAGGAGAGGAGTGAATAACTGAGCAGGTGAATGAGTCCTGAATGAATGTGTGTGAATGAGTGAATGAGCAAATGAAGTGGATGAATGAATAAATGGGGAGATGAGTGAGTCTGTGGAGGAATTAATGAATGAGTGAACTAAGCCGATTAATTAATAGGTGAATTGGTGAATGAGTCCCGAATAAATGAATGAATGTGTGAATGAACATGCAAATGAAGTGAATGAACTGATAAGTAAGTGGGTAGGTGAAGGAATGAAGGGATGAATGAACAAGTGAGTGGGTGGGCCTCATCTACACTGCTCCCTCCCCCATCCCCCAGACACCCCCTACCTCCTGCTACAGCTGCACATTTGCTCCGTGTCCCCAAAACAGAGCTGGCCAACAAGCTGGCGCTGACACCCTGCCCTGTCCCCTGGGGCCTGCTGGGCCAGGAGAGGCAGGGCCGGCACAAGAGCAGAGGCAGACACAGCAGCAGGTCTGCAGTGCACTCCTAGCCCTGCCTGAGCCACCTGCAGGCCAGCCCGAAGCCCTGATGGTGAAAGCTAAGGCAGAGGAGGAGGGGGGTGGCCTGGGGCAGGACCCCCGCTAAGGCAGAAGGAGGGAGGCAGGCTCAAGGAGCTAGCCAGGGAGCAAGAGGCCCAGGTGGGCAGCGAGGGGCGGAGCTGGGGACACAGCCCCATGATGGTGGGGGCAGCACCGGAGTTGTAGGAGGTGAAGGAGCCGCAGGCTGCAGGGGCGGGCAGGGGCCGGGCGTCAGTGGGCGCGCTGGGCTCCAGGAGGGTGCCGGCTGCCGAGGGTGGGGCTGGGCTGCTGCTGGCCACGGCAGGTGCGCCGCTGGGTGAGGTGGCAGGTGCGCCGCTGGATGAGGAGATGGGTGCAGGGGGTGGCTGGGGGGCGCTGGCTGGGCCTGTGAGGGCAGTGGTGGCTGTGGGCAGCCCCCTCGGAGCCCCGTGGATGGGGCAGAGCCGCTGCCGCAGGGGGCTTCTGGGTGGGGGCTGCAGTTGGCGCTGCTGCTGCTGCTGGATGGGGGGCTGGGGGTACCAGTGCCAGCTGCCGCCGAAGCCTCCCCGCGGGCCATGGCAGGCCAGCTGCCATTGAGGCTGGGGGATCGGCTGGCAAGGCCCGTGGGCTTGAGGGGCTGCTGGGACACGGCACCACTGGTGACAAAATCCTGGAAGGAAGGAAGTGGGGTGACTGGGCCTGGGTCCCTGGGTGGGGGCACTAGGTGCGAACCCGGTTCAGTCTTCTCATGGAAGCTGGGGCTTCAGCATTGTGGGGGCACCCTGGGGGAAGTGGGGAGAGGAGGGGGGGGCAGGGGCCAGCTTTCCCTTGGCCAGGACAGTGGCAGGGAAGGTGAGGGGCCGATTGCAGACAGGCAGGGGCCTGGAGGGGCCATTCTCTCCTAGGTTCCTGGCTCTGTGGAGTGTGCACAGGGGGACTAAGATGACCACTCCCCCCTCAGGAAGCTGGCTCTGTTGGTCCGGAGGTGGTGGTAGAGGGGACAGGCCAGGTGAAGAGGTGCCCACCCAGGGGGTCCAGGCTGAGAAGGCTGAATCAGCCATGGTGGGGGAGGGGGTGGGGTGGGGTGGGAGTCGGGGCATATATGCCCTGTACGCCCCTGTGCAGGTCAGCTGTAGGCACTCTGGAAGCTGACCCCCACTCATTCATCTGCACTCACGGAGGGCTCCAGTGCCCCCTCCTCAGCACCCCCTAAGTTGGGCATTGTCTTCACAGGCGGTGGGATACTTGAGAAGGGAATTGTCCCCACACTGGGGGAAGGAAAAGCTGGGGAGAGGGGCACCCAGCTGAGGCCCGTATTTTGCCCCTCCAGGTTCCGGGGTCCCCCTAGGCCCCACTGTGCAGATGCCTTTCAGGGGAGTGGTGGTCTCTCTCCTGGGATCCAGGGTTCCCCTTATATAACACCCACCCACAGGCCTCCCTCCCACTGGGACCCCCCACCCCAACTGAGGTCCTACCTCCTTGGTGCCCCAACTCCGGGTCCATGAAGTAGCGCTCTGTGGGGATGCGGGGGGGCCGGGCACCCTTGGGGAAGTGGACGTTGTAGTGCTTCTGCATGGTGGCCAGCAAGGGACTTCCGAGGCCGCTCCTGGGGGGCAGGCACAAGGGGAGTGTAGACAGCTCAGTGCCCAGTACCCAGCGGTGATCTGAAATAAGGGCCCTCCCCCAGCTCCTGGGACAGCTCCACATGACCTTGGGTGGGGGAGGGGGGTCCTGTCTCCCCAACATTCATCCCTGGGGCATTTTAGGGGGCGAGGGGGTGCTGCTCAGAGTGTGAGGGACCAGGATCGGGGAGGAGAGGGATTAGGGGCTGATTCCAATGGGGGTGAGGCCCCCAGGGGCTGGGTATTTGGGGTGCCCCTGGGTGGGGAGGGCTGAGCCAACTCTGGGTTAGGAACAGCGCCCCTTCCCATGCTTAAAAGAACACCTGCAGCCGGGTAGGGGGTGAGGCGGCCAGGGGTTTTGAAGGGACATGTGAAACTACGCGGCAAGACTTGGGCAACAGCCCAAGTCGGGGTGCCTGACATTCAGAGTCGGCAGGTTTGGAGTCTGGATAAGGGTTTGGAGCCATGAGGGACGGAAGCAAATTGGCGGGGTCCGATGTCGGGGGAGGATCAGCAAACAGGGGTGGGCTGGGGCATCCTGGGAAAAGAACTGAAAGAGAGAGAAAAGGATGCTTGGGGGGACTGGGGGTGGGCGTGGGAGGTACCGGGACAGGGACGGGAAGCTGGGGACAGAGGCGATGGGGCGGCGCCAACTGGAGCTCACCTCAAATCTGCCTCGTGGCCCACCTACCACCCCGCTGCTTCCCCCAGCCCGCCCCCCCAGCCCCCAATACCTGGTGGTGGCCTCGCGGGCCCCAGCTCCCTGCCCGGCGGGCGGCCGAGCTGCTGTGCCAGCGCCGGCGACTGACAGGCTGTGGGCGCCGGCCTCGCTGTGAAGCCCAGAAGCCACCGGACCTGTCGGTCTGCCCTCTGGCCCCGCCCCGCCCCGCCGGCCCCGCCCCCTAGCTCTCCAGGATTCCGCACCTGGCGAGGGACAGATGGGATGTCGGTCCGTCCTCACTGAAGCCAGCGGCTCCCGGCCTGCTGTGGCCGGCCTGCTTGGGCCTTTCTGCCATGGGAAGGGCACTGAGAGGCACTGGTCCTGGGTGCGATGGCAGTTCCGTCCTGGCCCAGCTGTGTGACGTTAGGCAGGTGACTTCACCTCTCTGAGCCTCGGCTTCCTCATTGCTGAGTGGGCAGGCACCTTCCTCTCCTGCTTGTCAGGATCAGGGGCAGGTGGCTTTGATGTCAGCACTGGCTGGGTCCCACTGACCCACTTCTTCAGACCTGGTGCCAGATACCTGACTCCTGAGAACCCCTCGTCCAACCCCTCCCCACCCCCAATTCATGCAGGAGGAGACAGGCTGCGTGTGGTGGTGGTCGTTTGAATCTGGGCCGTCAAGGCAGACAGCATCCCGAAATGAGGGCCAGCGGGGCACTGGCACCTGTGCGTTCCCTGGGGCTGGAGGGGGACTGGATGGTCAGCTGCCATCAGGGTTGGCAGGTGTCTTTTGGCTAGAACAGGAACTCATCCTTACAGCAAGTCCCCAAAGCTGACCTGAGTGACCAGTCACTGCTCTTGGAGCCATTATAGCCTCACCCCCTCCACTAGGAAGCCTTCCTCCCATCCCCTTGTGAACCACCGGGAGCCCCCAGTGGTTCAGACCCAGGGGAGGCAGTGAGGCATCTGGCATCCTCCACCCAACAGCAGTGTCTCCACTGAGGAACTGTGGTTCACGCAGGAGGCAGCTGCCCGGGCTCAGGCACAGGAGGAAGTGTGCTTGCTTAAACAGGTGTCCCCCTGGAGACTGCTTGGGAGCATCCAGAGTAAGTGACTAACTGCCTAGAGTGTTGTTCTGGGCACAGGGGGCGGGCCTGCTGCTGCTGCTGCAAGGGCAGGAGTTCAGGAGCAGGCCTGCGACTCCACCGTGGACCCGGAGGAGACCCCGGTGGGGTTATCCAAAATGGGGAGTCCTTCCATGTCCCACCTGGGGCTCCCTCCCACCCCAGCAGGTGGCCAGCTGGGCTACTATGGGAGCAGAGTCTGCCAAGCCAGGAGGAGGTATGTCCTCCCAGCCTGCTCCCAAGGGCAGGCCCAGGACCTGTCAATGACAGAGACAGGGACCCCAGTGTGGTGGGATCTGCCCTACCAGGTGTGCAAGAGCAAGGGGCGGGCTCAGGCCTGGGGGTTACCATGCAGGTGGTCTGCTCCCCTCCCCCACAGACCCCATGACACAACAGTGGCTTCACAGACACACATCCCAACTTCTTCCTTCTGCCTTTATTTGGATATCTGTCACCTGCCCGAGTGACACCCCGCCCCCCAGGCATCCTTGTGAGGTTCCCCCTTGTGCTGGGCACCCAACACCAGGCCTGTGACCACCCCCAAAATCAGCCACCCCCAGATCCTAAGCCTCTGGTTCTTTCTTGGGAACTGGTTGTCAGGGGGAAGCGGTGAGGTTTGGTTGGGGCCCTGTTGCAGGGACAGCAGAAGTGAGGCTGGGGTGGGGCGTGGCATTTTATTAGGGGTGCATTGGTGACGCTCAGCTGAGGGTGGGGTCCATCAGGCCCTCTGGATCACCACCTGGAACTTACCTGCAAGAGATGAGCCAGTGCTCAGACCCAGACACGCGCACGCACGCAATGGGTCAGGGCAGCCTGCAGATGCTTATCCTGCCCGGCACAGGCACCCCTGTGGCTTCCTTGGTCAGACATGCCCTCCTCCCGCCCGCCGTGGTCACCTGGGCACCCAGGGGCCATGGGTCAGCCCTCTAGGCATGGGTCACTCCTTGGACCCCTGGGGTCCCCCAGTGGCTGGTCAGGGGCCTGGGGGAGAAAAGATAGCGGAGGAATGGGGGGCTGCTACCCATAGGAGCCGGACCCTCTACGTAGGGCCGAGGGGGCCTAGGAGCTCCACTGGTCTAGGGCATCCTGCAGGGTAGGCCCCGAGATCATTAATCAGCAGGGCGAGCTCAGTGAGCTGCACCTGGGGGCCAATCAGGTTTCATCTCTTCCCCCCACCCTGCCACAGGGTGTCTGGAGGTTGGGTTGGCCTGGCCGCCGACCCCCAGGTCTCGGCCTTTAGTGCCTCAATCTTAGTGCAGCAAGCTTGGCAGATAAACCCATGCACGCATGCAGCATGCACGCTTCTCATCCACAGGGTAGCAGGGCTCATGCACGCACGGGCAAACATGGGCGCCCGTGCGCCCCTCACCCTGCATCGAGGGGGCTTGGCAGACAGATGTAAGCAAACACATACACGCGCACCCGCTCCTCACCCAGAGTAGAGATGGCCCGGCAGATGCACGCATGCATGCACACAGCCTCCCTTACCCCCAGGGACTCACAGGCGGGCAGCGTTGTCACAGAGGCGGTGACCAGGCTCTTGATGCCCAGGGTGCTGAGGGTGCCGCGCAGGAGGCCGCAGGTGAAGGCCAGGAACTGGGGGGAGGGGTGACCGTGGGAAGAGGGCAGGGATCCCCCAGGGCTCAGGCTTTGAGGCACCCATCCCCTATACCTTGGGTGCCTCCTCCAGGTACTGCGGCCCCGCAGCCATCCGGACCAGGAGCGGGAAGTCGTTGTCTTGCAGGATGTAGGTCCCCTGGGGGCAGAGGGCTGTGTACCACTGGGGGTGCGGTGGGGGGCGGGAACAAGACCCAACCGCCCCACCCCTTTGGTCCCAGTGGTCCCCAATTTGGAGTGTGAGGGGGCAGTCAAGCACCCTCCCACCGAGTGCAGGGACCTCCTTCGGAGGTTGCCTCAGTGGAGAGGTCAGACCGACACCCCCACCACACCTCTGACCCCCGAACTATGGCTGTCCTGCCTCAAGTCCTTGTCCTGGAGGCAGGGTGGGGACACAGCAGGCCTGGGCCCCTGGCTTTGATCCCAGCCAGGGACAGGCGCACAATGGGCCAGCCAGGCCAGCCGCCCGCACGGGGCTTCCCCACAGTTTCCAGTTTCAGCTTCGGCTTCCAGCCTGGAAGGCCAGGTGCGGCAAGGCACGGGCGGCAGGGCCCAGGGC
>NW_022104553.1:26689814-26690805 GCF_000313985.2 Echinops telfairi | reverse complement strand
CCAGCTCCTCTCGGAAGGCCAGGGTCTCCCGGGGCAGCCTGGGGGACAGGGTGGCGGGGTGAGGCCCTGGGAGGGAGATGGGCAGTAACCTTCCTAGAAACTGCCCCACCCTGGCTGGGTGTGTGCAGGGAGGGACCCTACCTGGGGGGTCCTGCCGCCCCCTCTTCCCTGTGGGGGTAGGGAGGGGGGCGCTGGGAGGCAGTATAGGGGAGGCGCTCACCTCTCGCCCAGAGCCTGGCCCACGCGGAAGCCCATGCCCTCCAGGACGGACAGGCTCGTCTTCTGTCCCTATAAAGCGGGGGAAGCAGCTCAGGGGCGCCCGCTGCAGCAACTGGGAGGGGCAAAGACTCATCTGGCCTGGGCTCCGGCTCCGTCACCCTGCCCCTTCTCAGAACTTCTGAACTCTCGGAGCTGCCCCCTACACTCCCGCCCCACCAAGTCCTCAGGACCAGCTCCCCTGACACCCAGGAACCTGGGGCCTCCCTCAGCAGCTTGCTCGGCGAACACACACTAATGATGCCAGCGGCCCCTCACAGCACAACTGAGGTGACCTGCCCGGGTGTCATGTGGTGGGCAGGGTGGGTGTGGGGGGCCCTGTGGGGTGAGGCCAGGGGAAGCGCCCACTCTTGTCACCATGGGGACACCAGCGCTCCAACCCACCACAGCCAGCCCTGGGGAGGCACTGACCCCAGGATGGCTGGACAGATACCTTCTAGAACTGGGGTCTCTCTGCACTCCATGTGCGTCAGCTCCCAAGGGGAGCCCCACTTCACACCCAGAGACTGGGCTCAGAAGGGTCATGGACATGCCCGCCTTAGAGCAGTCACTAGGTAGAGGTCAGAAGGCAGCACGGAGCCTAGGAAGAAGTTCAGAGGACATGGATGGGTGGATCTGACATGGTGGGGCATGAATGGGTGGATCTGACATGGTGGGACATGGATGGGTGGATCTGACATGGTGGGACATGGATGGGTGGATCTGACATGGTGGG